>NC_141625.1:28512346-29256680 GCF_047967505.1 Dipteris shenzhenensis | reverse complement strand
TGAGTGTCTTGCGTGGGGCTCGGAAGGAGGAAGAGAATGGAGGCAAAAGTGAAAGATGAAGAATGAGGAGGGGTGGAGTAGGTTTTTATAGGTTTGGATTTTAGGTTTAGGGTTTAGGTTTAGGGTTTAACCCTAAACTCTTCCCGAGCCATAACTCTTTATGGAGAGCTCGGTTTGCCTTTCTGTAAAAAGGTAAAATGATCGTAATTGAAAGCTCTACGCAACCGTGTCCACTACCTAGCCTAATTGTACATCATGTGGCTTTTATTTAAGAAATTAAGAAAATTTCTTAACGTAGTAACCCAAAGCGGATGTTTGGGGTTGATATGTTTGGCTAGATTTGGGAAAAAAAAATTTTACTCTCCTTGCCCTTGAGTGGTATGTGCGTGAAAGTTTGAAGTAGTGACTTGTTTTACACCTACCTACGCATGTTTACTCGCTACTTGAGACGCTAGTCTCCCCGACAACGGCGCCAAATGTTGGCTCTTTCCTACTGCTTTCGTAGGAAGAGCTGGGTATTCTATGTTGCAGGATTCCGAGGCTTTTTATCACCTACAGATATATTGGGATTGTCGGTTGTAGTATATGTGTAGCTTAGGACCTCGAGTCGTGTTCCGGTGAGAGACGTAGACTTAAGTGTGGTAAGCAAACAAAGTGTAAGCATGTATAAAAGGCACGTAAACCATCTTTGTTGAGGTAATGAAGGCTTTCGCCTTCATTGGGGGTTGTAGGGTTTAGGAGGAGTTTAAGGGTTCAGAAGGAGGTTCCAGGGTTTAGGAGGAGTTCCAGGGTTTAGGAGGAGTTCCAGGGTTCAGAAGGAGGTTCCAAGGTTTAGAAGGAGTCCAAGCTTAGAAGCAGGATCCAAGGTTCAGAGTAGAGTACATGGTGGAGAACTCGTCTCCCTCGTAGATCATGGATTTTAAGGGTTTAGGAAAGCATAAGAGTGGGAGGGAAAGAAGGTGTAAGAGCATGGGTGAAAGAAGAGAGAGGAGAAAGGAGGAGGAGGGAAGAGGAGAAGGGAGGGAGAGGAGAGAGGAGGAGGAGGAGGAGGAGGAGGGGAAGGAGGAGGAGGAGGGAGGAGGAGGAGAAGGAGAAGGAGGAAGGAGGAGGAGGAGGAGGGAGAGGGTGGGTTGCAGGGTTGGAGGAGAGGGGAGAAGGGTTGCAAGGTTAGGACATGCTTTTTGGACGTGCAGTGCAAGGAAGCATGGACACTTGAGACAAATGCTTGGAATACCAATGTAGACTCAACACAATGCCCCAAGAGTGTGGGCTTCATTCCATTATGGGGTATTTATACAAGTTGGAGAGCTTCTCTCCCTGCATGTAACACAAAGTCGTATCACAAAGTTGTTACACATTCTCTCTACATGTAGAAGTTGTAACACAAAGTTGTAACACAAAGTTGTTACACAAAGTTGTTACACAAAGTTGTAACACAAAGTTGTCACAAAGTCGTAACACATTCTCTCTCTTCATGTAGAAGTTGTAACACAAACTTGTAACACAAAGTTGTTACACAAAGTCGTAACACAAAGTTGTGTCTAGAAGTCGTAACACAAAGTTGCAACACAAAGTTGTATCACAAAGTTGTGTCTAGAAGTTGTAACACAAAGTTGTGTCTAGAAGTTGTAACACAAAGTTGCAACACAAAGTTGTATCACAAAGTTGTCTTTCTTCATAAGTTCATGTTGGCACAGAGTCAACAAATGGACTCTCAGAAGCAACAAATTACTCAACTAGAATCCAATCTCCAAACAACAACCCTCTCATACCACGGAAGGTGGAAAGACGACACAGAACAAGGTTCCCCAATGTGTTCTTACCAAGCCGATGGACTAGGTGAAAAGAGACTCTTATGTTCTCCTTGCTAGCATTTAGTAACTTGAGATTTCAATATGTGTCTTGTGATAAATATTTTAATTAGCAAAAAAACGTTTGAATTGAATTTAAGGAATAGGCAAACTAATAGCATGTTGTAAAAACCATTAGGAAAAATTTACCAAGTGTTAGAAACTATAGAGGATACGGAATTTATGTCCCCCTGAAAAAGGTAGTTGTAAAGGGATATCAACACATAGGTAAGACATAAAATTAGGCTATGGAATTTTGGAGGCGCACATCAATAAGGCAACAAATGCTAGTTTCAAAAAATGAAACTACTTGAAGTTACCTAACCCTAACCCTAAAAGGGTTTGTATATATTCTACATTTTCCACTAAATCTAGTGTACAATTAGTCATTTTTGGTGTGCTCTCTAGCTATTCCCTCTCTTCTCATCTCCACTCTTCTCCTCTCCCCTCTTCATATTTTGTCATGATATCAGAGCAGCCCTACCTTCCACCATTGTGATTCAAGAGCGTGAGAGAGTGAAAGACATAAAGCTACAAGTCAAGGTCCCAAAAGACAGAAGGATATTCCCGAAATCCATCCCCTTATTTCCCACAAAGGCTATTGTTTTCCATAAGAACAATCAAGCGCCTTCTAACTACATTTTGAAAAACATGGACAGCAATTTGTCTCCGGATAAGTAGAAACCTAGGGATTCTAGATCATAGCAATTTGCAAACAAGCCTTAAATAACAAGAATGTGCCCGGGATTGAACCAACTCTCCCAAGAAGAGGAAAAGAGAGAGAGAGAGAGAGAGAGAGAGAGAGATGATAAGACCAAAAGAAAGGAAAAACTAATGCGACTCTGTATTATCAACAATACCCAGGACCTTTGGAATTTGCACCAGCAGCAGTATAGAGAACAGACATTTTTCTCTCCATCCAAGATTCAGTTGATCAGTCGTACAAAAGATGTTTATGAACACAAACAATATTAATTCGAATCAAGCCAGAAACATCCAAGCACATGGTGTGGATTAATAGCTTAACACAAAAGCACAGAAAAGAAAACAAAGGCCAGATAACCCTCTAGAAAAAAGACTTCCAGCTAATTTGCCATTGTAACCCAACAAAGTGTTGATTCCTGAAAATGTGCTCCAGGGGTCTCCTTTCCGGATTAACCAGAGTCTTTAGTAATGAAATCCCATTCAAAAAGAAGTATATGCCATATCCGTTTTAAAAAAACAGCACTTCCTCTGTCCTTGGAAGCCTAAGAGACTGACCTTGATGTGCTAGAACTTTTACAGTACTCCAAATAGCAAAACAGAATGTCAGAATGGACCTTTTCTTTGCTGTAGAACTTCATATCCTTCCCTCCATTCATGCTTGATTTATCAAGACATATCAGAGCTTTCTGAGGGAAAAGGAGGGCTTCAGAGGAAGGAAAATTGATTTCAATGGGCAGTTTAACTTACCGACCCGAAGGTACAGGGAAATAATGGATGGCTATCATGTGAACGATAAGTAAACCATAAGCGACGACTCCAGAAAACTCAGCTTCTCTGGATCATGTAGCTGAGCACCATCAAGAAACTAGAAAGGATAAATAAGGGGTGAACTAATCCAGTCAAGTTGCTTGATTGTACAGTGAATTAAAGCAGCTATAGTTTTACCTTATCAGACTCAGGCTCAGCACGTAGAAAAGTGTCTCTCAAAGCCAGGACAGTCTCCATAGAGACCAGAGACCTTACCCTTCTTCTGATTTCAGAAGAATTAAGAAGTTCTTCCACTTCCAAAAATGGGTTCCTGAATTTTTCCAGTGTCAGGCTGTCCTCAGTACAATTCTACGACTGTCTGCCCATTTCATATTCCATACTTGTAGCAATCCCCGATGCATCTATTAAGAAGCTCCCATAGCCTTCAGTTTCTCTTCAGACTGCAGTACAGCACATTTATTATTTCTCCTCACATCGGTTTCAAAGGTACAGTGGACCACTGCGTTGAGGCAGAATAGTTAAGATCTGAATTGCCCATATGCTCTTCTTTCACACAGGTGTAGTTCCGTATTTTGCATTACTGCTCAGTTGAAATCTTCATTTCATCATGGGCAAGCATCACATGCTTCTTACCTGGCATGACCTCTAAATCTTCCGGCACCCCTTTATCTACTGCCACAGAACTTGGTGAGCGGTCACTCAGATCTACAAACGTGTTTAAGTGTCCAAAATTGAAGCGAGCCTGCCCATTCATGTCATCGTTTTGATGGCTGACCTCAGCAACCTGACGAACCTGCTTACAAGGACATTAAGAATTAAACCATTCATACTTCATTCTTTTGTCTTTATCTCCACATAAGAAAAAAGCGCAGCAAAAAACCTTACGAATGTTTCAGTTTTTCAATTTCATAACAGATTTAAAGATTCAAAGAGATGCACTCAGTCCATGCACATTGTTTATTTTCCTTTATTGATCACTTCGAGGAGAATGCATAGCGGAAATACTCATACCACAAGTCTCAATGGTTGACTGAGAAAGTGACCAGTAGCCTTACAATAGGATAATGAAAGTAAATTTTTCAGAAAATACCATATAATGGTAATAAGAGCAGTGTTACCAGGATTTGGAAATAGCAATGGTGGCAATGGTTTTGAAAAAATTTGTGTATGGTTGTCTTTGAAACGTTAGAAAAATTTTACAGGTTCAGAAACATGATGCATTTATACCAAGGAATGAATGAGCCATGAGTCAACAGTCATCCATCCTGGATTTTGATCCCAAAGTAATCAAAACATACCAAATGTCAAAAGAGCATACTCTAAAGTGACAAGTCACACAACACTGTAGACCATAGGCTACTTAAGACCTGGTACTTCAATTCACGTAACCCACACACCCACCCCCACCCCCAAAAAAAAAGGGGTTTCATGCAGTTGGTTTTCCCAAACCCAAAGTTTGGACATGTTTTCACTACGTCCTTGAGGCTGTGCGTGTGCGCGTGCGTGCGGGGTGTGTGTGTGTGTGTGAGAGAGAGAGAGAGAAGGAAAGATGTATTAACATCCGCGGGTGGCCTCGCGGGCTTATGGGACAAAGTACAAAGTACACCAAAAAGGAAAAACTCATACAAGCCTCAATGGGCAGGAGCAAAGGGCGCACTAGGACCCTTTCTGAGTGCTATGCTGATCTAAAGAGCTCAATAGCTCGACCAAAATCAGGTATAGATCAAATACTAACTGAAGTAGGTGGAGAGCTGGGACTCAAAAACCGAAGCTCGGCACCGTGGTGGCTCGTCTGTGAGGGGTGAAAATATTTCGGATTTGCATCTGTCGGGGCTGTCTCACGCTGTGGTGGCACAAGAGGGCGTGGTCTCCTCGATCTTAGAACCCGCTAGGCTGTGTATAGAGTGACACATCGTCTCACGCGGCCTTCCTTGAGGAAAGCTGTGACAAGCCGGACCTCAAAAAAGAGCGTGCTCTAGTCGCTCTCCGTGTCGCAGGTGGTCTCTGCGTCCGTCTCTCGGTGATCCAGACTGCCCAATTATCAGCTAGCTCCTCCTCTTCCACCCCACTGTACCCTGGAGCTGACAAATGCATAAATATATATGACACGTTGCTGTGCCCGATCAGCCTCTGTATCTTGTAGTTTGGTCGCTTACTGTTGCTCTCTGATCTGTCATAGTAGACTCTCCCTGTCTCGACGCATCTCAAGCAGATAGAGGCCAATGCAGACCTGCACATGGAAGTGGATCAATCGTGAGAGTTGGTAGAGGCAATGGGTATCGTCCCCTGATCTCATAGTCAGCTGGGTAGGCACAGATAATGCTCCTCTGTCTCAACCACTCCCAATGTTCATAGCATACAAATCCGCTGCTCTTTGGGCATACATGCTGCTCTCCCCGTCTCAATCCTCCACCGATGGGATGAAACCCGCATCTCTCCAATGGCGATCCTCAGTGCATGCGAGACTCCTCTGTCCTCGAGATATTGGGTCTGATGATGAAGCCCTCCTCCGATACTCTCATGAAGTGGTCGCGATAGAACTGGGTCTTGATGCGGAGCTCCCGATCCCCCCCCCCCCCCCCCCAAAAGTCCGAGATGTATGGAGCTAGAGGAGATCTAACTATATGATACGGGTAATCTCATCTCGTGGAATCAACTCACCATGTGTCTACTCCACTATTTGCTAGTCATCTGGATGACTCTAGGGCCAGCCTCGGTAGTCTCCATCGAGGTAAGTCCCAAACTCTATGGATGAATGTCCCTCACTGAAAGATGGCATCAACCTATAGAGGTGTCATGGAGAACTCTGCCTGTACTATCTCATTGAAACTCGGGGCTTACACCGAATTAACATGGACCTCATAGTAACCTACAGCCACTTGATCTCCTCCTCCACTCTGTCATCGGTAAATCACTCCCCTAGAAGGGTGCTGCATACTTGGCAATTGGTCGCACTAGCGTATCGAAAAGCCAACGGATCTTGGAAGTGTCCCTAGAAGCTCTCTCTCTCTAGCCGAGCCGAACCACTCCACTCCCGTGTGAGTCATGCCGGAACTGCATGGGTCATCGTGAAAATAGGTCGTGTGAAGAATGCTCCCAAAAATGTGTACGATTGAACTATCTCCACTGGCTCGCCACGGTAAATGAAGCTGAGTCAACGAAGCACTGCGCGTGGGGTGTTGAAGACCATAACCTTGGTCTTCCCACTCTCTCTGCAAAACACCTCTAGGGCCTGCAGATGTCTCTGCAGCCCCTCTATTGAAGATGTCCAAATGCAAAAACACCCCGTGCTCCATCCATGCATCAAGCCATTCTCAGCTTCAGCGCAATCTGTTCACTAGCCATGTACCACGACCGTACGCAGTCAATGAGCAGTCCGTACAAAGACCTTGATCATCCTATCAGCATCCGTACGTGATATTTGCAGCAGCCCATAGGCAATCCGTACGTGATCCATACCAAGCAACAATGCCCTCCGTACACAATCCCATGCATAAGCTCGTACAAAGCCCATACCTTGCAGTCCCTACACATTTGTACGCTTCCGTACAGAGCCACACTTCGCAACCCAAGGCCCTGCCCGCTTTATTACTCGTGGTCTAGCCAACATGCATGCGCTCGTGACATACCCCTCTCTTGAAACATGGCAAGCGTCCTCGATTGCATCTGAAATACATGTGAATATAACATCATTAAAGCATGTATTACAATTTGTCATAGCATATATGATTGTTCAGAGCCTAGGGTAGCAATCCATATACATTGCAAAAACCTTATAGTGACTATAGTGTACACTGATCGTAGAAGTCCCAAGGCAAATGTACTATCAGCAAGCACTACCTCGGGTGAAACATACAATGTCATCAACCGACCTCCAAATATCTGAACCTGTCTGTAACAAAGAGATAGAGGTACTACCCCTCTCTAGAGTATCAAGTAATGCTCCAGACCTATGCTCTGCTGAGCTTGAAGGAGCCACAACTGAAGTTAGCTCAAGTAAAAAGTTTCCAAGTAAAGCTGAAACAACTGAGGCGTATCTGCCAGATCACCCTCTTCTAGCCACTTCACATACAATGGTGAATGATTCCAAAACTTCACTAGAGAAACTTTACCTCTGACTTTCATTCCCTTATGTGCCAATACCTGCTCTGGAACTAAGATATCATCAAGTTCCTCATCCTCTGTCTACACACAGAAGGCATAACTTTCATTCCCTTATGTGCCAATACCTGCTCTGGAACTAAGATATTATCAAGTTACTCATCCTCTGTCTACACACAGAAGGCACATCTCCCTGAAAAGATTTGAGAGGATTCACATTTCAATCCTCCAAAGATCTTGTAATGAAGGTGGGAAAAAGATGGATCTTAAGGGGGAAATAGATGGGAGAATAGTAGGGGAAATGTGGGAACTGTGGGGGACTATATAAGTCAACCCAAAAGGATTGTAAGGGACTTTTTGATGTGACATCTAATCCTATCTACTCTCCCTCCTCCTTCCTGCTACCTGCTGCCTACGCTCACACTCTCTCTCTCTCTCTCCCTCTCTCTATCTCTCTATCCCCTCATTCTTCTCTCTTCCTCTCTCCTTCCCCTTCTTCTCCCTTCCTTCTGCTATTCTCTCCCCATCTCCAAATCTGCCCCTTCCCCCTTCACTACATTGGTATCAGAGCTCCGCTCTCTGGCACCTTGCTTCCGTTGGCTTCACCAACCCTGCATTATAGCAATCAGTACGTTGAGACGCCTACAGACGCAGCAAGGTACAATCAGCTCGTAGGCTGACAGACGCAGCAAGGTACCACCAGCTCGTAGGCTGACAGACGCAAGGCCAACGATACCAGTTGCTACGTGCCTATCTAAGCCTATCCTCGCGTATTCCACAAGCTTTTAAGTTGATGCACAAGCCCACGACCAGTTTGGAGAGCCGAGAAGAGTCCACGACAAATGTTTTCGGAGAGCTCCTCCTCAACTAGGGCATCCCGTAAAGAAGCAGCCCTGCAAACCCAGCAGGCCCAAGCTACAAGTCGTCGTCCGTGGCATCTCGACCTCGGTGGCATCTTGCTCGTTGCATCGCCGTCCGTGAGCATCTCTGTCACTTCAGCGTCCCTTTCCTTTTCGTCACTCCAGCGCTCCTACGCCTTTGCCTTGCTCCGCCTGGCCGCCATGCTTCTGTCGCCCATTTCTCTCCGCCCTCTCACCAGGCCGCCATCGTCTATCATGCCTACAACGCAACCACACACACAAAAAAAAAAAAAAACCTTAGTCTTTCCTAAGGTTCCGTTAGCTAGGGTTTAGGGGGGTTGGTTAGCTACTTGGGTTTGGTTGGTTAGGTTAGTTTAGGTCTGGTTAGGTCTAGCTAGTTAGTGGATTGGATTACTTTGGCTAGGTTTAGTTAGGTTAGTGATTGGGTAAGGTTGGGTTTAGTCAGTTTGGCTTAGTTGAGACTACCCTAGGTGTCTTAGTTGTCCTAAGCTCCCCAAAAAAAAAAAAAAAAACCCCTCTTTTAGGGTACTCCTACAGCCCTATTCTAGGCCTTTCTAAGCCACCTTCGTGGCTCATTTTGAGCCCCGTTTCCAGCCTCTTCACCGAGCTTTCTTCGAACCTCTTCAACGACTGCATTTGAGCCTCTTTACTGACACCTCTCCAGCCTCTACATCGAGCCTTCGACACTTGGCACATTTTCCTCGTGTCACTCATGGCACCCAAACGTGCACCCCGATCGGATGAGTCATCTCAGCACGGTGACGATGTTGCTCAGCAGGAGCAGATGCCGGTCACAGAGGGTGCATCTCCTTCACAGCTAGTTTCTACTATGCCTACCGACACACAGTTTCTAGATGCATTGGCCTCAATGCTTCAGGGGGCTTTTCAGCAGATGGGTCAGCAGTTGGGGCAGCAGCTCACCACTGCTATGGCTATGCACGATACAGCTATCACCCAGATGGGTAAGAACATTGGGCAACAGATCACTACCGCCATCAGTATGCACGATAAAAGTAAGCAGCCCGCACCCCAGCACGGGGATCAGTCGGATAGCCAGGGTGATTTTCCTGACCCACACAGCGGATTTATGGCTGATGGCCGTCGCACTTATGATGTTGGTTCTATGCATGCACCCCAGCATGGGGATTATGTTGATTCTGGTGATGCCTTGCCCGTGCCGCCGAGCACTTCTCTTATTGATTCCAGGCCTCCATTTGGCTCGCATATTTCATTGGCTGAGCCGTCCATTTTGGGCCGGCCCATTGGCGCATTTTTGCCAACGGCGAGCATGCCTGGATTGGGTGTTGGGTTTCAGGGCAGTTGGGAGAGGGGCCAGTCCTCTTCTCAACCTTTTTCTATGCCACCCACCCACCGAGATGTTTATGGCAGGCAGACTCAGCAGGGATTGCATGCTTCGATGACACCTCCTGTTAATACATTCAGTCAGACTCAACCTGCGTATCAGGGAGGTAATGCTTTCAGTCAGACGCACTTTATGCATCAGGGGAGTGGTTCTCCTAACCAGCATGATGCTGGAAGTGGGCAGCATGCAAACATGGATGATATGCTTTCAGATGCCTTACGTTCATATAGGGCTTTGCATGAGGATGTTCGTAATGAGATGCCCTTTCCACAGTATGTGAGCTTCAAGCGTGAGTATGCTGGTAGTCACTATAGGAATAACGCAGCCAAAGATGTGAAAGATAAAATCTCTGTGCATAAGTTTAAGGGTGACACTCGCACTCCCAATGAGTTGGAGGAGTGGCTCACGAAGCTTGAAGATTATTTCCGCTTCTACCCTAAGAATGATGAGGAGAGGATCATTTTTGCTGGCATGCATTTACAGGATTATGCACATACATGGTGGCGTTACATGCGAGAGTCACCTCAGAAGCCTACCACCTGGAAACAGTTCAAGGAGCTTATGGTCACGACCTTCGTCTCGGCCCTGATCCTTGAACAGTACCTTGCTGAATTCTATGCACTGTCACAAACAGGTACGGTCCAGGAGTACTTGCAGCGTTTTTGGAGACTTTCTTTGTTTGTACAGGAAAGGGAAGTTGCTGCGTTTTATACAAGGCTTAGATCCCTCTCTAGCTGCTGATGTGAGAGCTCACAATCCTCTAACCATTGAGCGAGCAGCCCAGCTTGCTGAGGTGTTTGAGCCAAAATATGCTGGCAAGTACAAGCATGTGTCACATAGCTTCTATGGTACTGCTTATGATGCTGACAGGAAGACAAATTCTGCTGATTGGATTGATAAGAAACCAGCAGCTGCTTCCTTCCCACGATATCCAACGGTTTCTGGAAGTAAGATGCCATATGCAAAGCCATACAGGCCCATGGATGCAAAGACACGTGTCAAACCCAGTGCTGGTTTTGGCAAATCAGAAGTTAAACAACATTCCAGAGCCATAATGGACAGTAGGAAGAAGGCAAATTTATGCTTTAGGTGTGGAGAGAAATGGACACCTGAGCACCGAGATGTGTGCAAAATGAAGAATGTCAGCTCAGCCAAACTCAGCATGATAATTGAATTATTTGATGATGATGAAGTGGCTGATGTAGCAGACCCCCATGATGTCTCTCGTGAGGAATTGACAGGAGCTCATGATGCAGATGAGTCTCCTGACACAGATGCCACAAAGGGGACTGCTTTTCCTTTTGATCCGGGTGGGGCTATTGAGCAAACCACTCATGTGATGCATGAGATTGATATTCAGCCTACATGTAGCAGGAAAGGCCGTAAGCCAACACTCTCTGTGTTGGAGCATCAACCTACAATGCCTTTTCATGTCAGAGGTGATGCTAATGGTAATGTTCCTGTGGATGATGAACAGATTTATTGGGATGCCCAGTCTACACTGTATACCATCTCACTACATGCCTTGATGGGTGCCAAAAGTGCTGACACAATCAGGTTGAAGGGAATGATTAATGGCAGATCTGTCCATGTATTGGTAGACAGTGGTAGCACTCACAGTTTCATTAATTGTAGAACATTGCAAAGATTGGGATTAGTTGCTACAGAGATAGACCATGGTCTGAAAGTGGAGATCGCGAATGGACAGCACATGATCAACAGACATTGTTGCCAGGATGCCAAGATCAAGTTTTTTGATCATTATGAGTTTGCAGGTGATCTTTTGGCATTGGATATGGGACCCATAGATGCTGTCTTGGGTTGTGATTGGCTGAAATCCCTGGGGAAAATTAGTATAGATTTGAATGCTTTATCTCTTGAGTTTTGCCACAAGGGTAGAACTGTTACATTGCAGGGCATTGTGAATCAGAAATTGCAGGTCATTTCAGCAAGGCAGCTAGCTAGGGAGCTCAAGAACGAAAGTGCCATTTATGCATTGAATGTCTCTGTACCTCAGGAGGGTGGTATTCCCCATGTGGATAATTGTGAAATGCAGAAATTGCTCTTAGAATTTGGGGATGTGTTTGCTGATATGCCATCTCAGTTGCCCCCAAAAAGAGGTGTTGATCATGCCATAGTCCTGGAACATGGTAGTAAACCAATAAACAAGGCCCCGTACCGACTCTCTAAGGTTGAACGGGAAGAAGTGGCAACAGGTGCGAGATTTGCTTGAGAAAAACTTCATTGCTCATAGCACCTCGCCATTTGCATCTCCAGTACTCCTGGTGAAGAAGAAGGATGGCTCTTTTCGTATGTGCATTGATTACAGAGAATTGAATAAGACCACCATTAAGAACAGGTTTCCTATTCCCAGGATTGATGACCTGCTGGATGAACTCAAGGGTGCTCAGTATTTCACGAAGATTGATTTGAGGTCAGGTTACCATCAGATCAGGATGAAAGAGGGTGATGAGCATAAGACTGCCTTTCGTACAGAAAGAGGATTATATGAGTTCAAGGTGATGCCTTTTGGTTTGACTAATGCACCAGCCACCTTCCAAGCACTCATGAACAAGATCTTACACCACCTTCTTTTCAAATGTGTGCTGGTATTTTTCGATGACATTCTCATTTATATTAAGGATGCACAGGAACACATTGACCATGTCCGACAAGTGCTAGAAATCTTGAGGATGCATCAGCTTTATGCCAAGGCCAGCAAGTGCACATTTATGGCAGAGGAGGTTGAATATCTTGGTCATGTTGTAAGCAGGCACGGAATCAGGGTAGACCCAGCTAAGGTGAAATGCATTAAGGAGTGGCCGCAGCCACAAAATACCACGCAGCTCAGAGGTTTCTTGGGTCTTGCTTCTTTTTACAGGAGATTCATTAGGCACTTCGCCAAAAGGGCTGCCCCTCTCACTGATTTGCTGAAAAAGGATGCCTTCCAATGGTCAGAAGCAGCACAACTCAGCTTTGATAACCTCAAGGATGCCCTTAGCAATGCACCTGTATTGGTGTGCCCTGATTTCTCACGGTCTTTCATTATTGAGATGGATGCCAGTGGCAAAGGTTTAGGGGCTGTCCTAAAACAAGAGCATGGTGTGATTGCTTTTGAGAGCAGGAAGTTTAATGCCAGAGAAATGAATTATCATGTTTATGATCAAGAGATGCTGGCAATCTTGCATGCTTTTGCAAAATGGCACCACTACTTGTACGGTAGCAAGATTAAGGTCAAAACGGATCACAGGACACTCAAGTACTTCTTAACGCAGCCTAATTTATCCATGAAGCAGAAGAGATGGCTGGCTGCAATTCAGTCCTATGATTTTGACATTGAATATAGAAAGGGGAAAGAGAATGTGGTTGCTGATGCCTTGTCCAGGATGTGGTCATGCAAACTGTCTGCCATTTCCACGCTTCATTAGGAGTGGATACATGGGATTCAGGAGGAATACATGCAAAATTCTGATGCAGCTCCTATTTTTGTGGAGTTACAGAGTCCGTCCAGCCAAGGACATGTTCGATTTCAGCTCCGCAACGGACTGTTATGGTGCAGGGACAGAATTTATCTTGTGCCAGACTCCAAGTACAGGTTGATGGTATTACAGGAAATGCACTCATCCCCTATGTCAGGGCATACGGGTATCACAAAAACATATGAAAAAGTCAAGGAGAGCTTTATTTGGGATGGTTTGTGGCGAGATGTGGTTAAGTTTGTCAATGAATGTTTGCCCTGCCAACAAAATAAAGTGGACAGCCGGTTACCCGCAGGCCTTCTGCAACCGCTACCCATTCCTGAAGGCAAATGGACTCACATTGCCATGGACTTCATTACAGGCTTGCCTTCTACAGATAAGGGTTGGGATAGCATATTTGTGGTGGTTGACAGGATGACTAAGCAGGCCCATTTCATACCGACTAGGACTTGGTACTCCGCTTCACAGGTTGCCTGGCAATTCATTGAGTATGTGTTCAAGCACCATGGTTTTCCTCAGGAGATTGTCAGTGACAGGGATGCTAAATTTATGGGTCACTTTTGGCAGGAGTTATTCACTGCAGTTGGTACTTCCCTTGCGCCTAGTACTGCTTATCATCCACAGACGGATGGACAATCAGAGAGGGTGAACAAGTGGTTGGAGGAGTATCTAAGGCATTACTGTCATGACACGCAGAAGTCTTGGGACAAATGGTTAGCATTGGCTGAATTTTGCTACAACAGCACCAAACACCTCTCTATTGGCATGAGTCCATTCGAGGCTATGTATGGATGCAAAGTGGGAATGCCTTCCAGGGTTGCAGACTTGGCTGTGAAAAATCAGCAAGCAAGGAATGATTTGGAGAGTATGGATGCCCTTCTGCAGTTGGCTAAGAGGAATATGCAGGATGCCCAAGCCAAGCAGAAGAAGTATGCGGATGAACAAAGGAGGTACTTATCTTTTGAAGAAGGGGATTATGTGCATTTATGTCTCCATAAGAATCGATATTCCTCGCTGAAAGGTAATACCAACACAAAGCTTGCCCACAGGTATTATGGCCCCTACAAAATCATCCGCAAAGTTGGGCAGGTAGCATATCAGTTGGAACTACCCAGTACCTCCAAGATCCATAATGTTTTCCATGTATCCTTGCTGAAACCACATGTCGGACAGCATGTCCAGGTTCTTCCTGAGTTGCCTCCTATGGATGAAGAGGGCCACATAATCTATGTGCCGGAGCAAATCAAGGCCTTCAGAGATCATGTACTCAGGAACAAAGCCTACACAGAATACCTCATCAAATGGAAAGGTTTAACGGAAGATGAGAATTCTTGGCAACCTGAGAGCACTGTGCAGGACTACCCCTATCTCCTACAGAGCTGATCAGTTTCTGTTGTATCCTTCTCATCCAAGGCAGCCTCTTGGAAATTTTGAGGGCAAAATTCTTTTGGAAGGGATGGCTGTAATGAAGGTAGGAAAAAGATGGATTTTAAGGGGGAAATAGATGGGAGAATAGTAGGGGAAATGTGGGAACTGTGGGGGACTATATAAGTCAACCCAAAAGGATTGTAAGGGACTTTTTGATGTGACATCTAATCCTATCTACTCTCCCTCCTCCTTCCTGCTACCTGCTGCCTACGCTCACACTCTCTCTCTCTCCCCCTCTCTCTATCTCTCTATCCCCTCATTCTTCTCTCTCTTCCTCTCTCCTTCCCCTTCTTCTCCCTTCCTTCTGCTATTCTCTCCCCATCTCCAAATCTGCCCCTTCCCCCTTCACTACAGATCTGGTAGCTTCAAGCAGTAAGCTACATACCTGATCTGCCAACATACGATGCAAATCCCTACAAAAGCATCCATCTCTTGTCACAAAGCTGGCCAAAGAAACTCTGCACTGCTTTCAATAAAGTATCAGTACATCGATGCCCTGCATGCTAGGCCTAAACTGCTTGTAGCACCAGAGACGACCATGCATCTGAAGAAATCCATCTCTGAAAGTATAATGCATGCTGATGCACATCAGACAATTCATCATAGAGCCTTGCACAATCCCCATCCTCTGCATACTAGTTCTTCATTGCATACAACTCAAGACTCAACGCGTGTGCTTCTCAGACAACCTAGTCCGAGTGAGGAATATATCTCAAGGTCTGATGATTTATCTGCACAGTTAAATCAGCCCCTAGCAAGTAATGCTCCCATGCATAAAGAGCAAGAGCCACAACCAGCAACTCTTTGTCATATACTTGCAGCATCCTGCAACATTCTACTCTCGTAGGCAACAACCCGTCCATTTTGCACGAGGGTTGCACCAATGTTGCTCCCACATACATAACAGTGAACAACATAAGCCTGACCAACATTGCCATTACCCATAGCAGGGTTTGCTATACCAGCCCAAGTACTCTGCATACCAAGCATGCCTGCAGGAGCTCCCATAATGCCATGCATTCCATTTTGCATCCCTGGCTGCATGCCAATGTTTCCATGCATAACTCTCTGCATTCCAACTTGCATACCCCCAGGCATAATCCCTTGCATACCTTGCATTCAAGGCTGAAAACCAACAGGGTGATTTCCAAGCATTCCTTGGCTGGCCGGCCTAAAAATATCCTGGATGCACTAAGGGATGCGGAATGACTTGCTGTCCCTGATTTGCATGCTGAAAACCATTGCCTTGGTCATGCAAATCAACACCAGGACTATGAATAATTGTTGCAATGGAGCACCCTCAAACAAAGATTGCCCATCTTGGGAGGACTCCTGTCCCCTATCCCAATCCTCGTCACTATGTGACATACTTGCTGAATTATCCTTGCTGCAACTGAATTACAGCAAGCAATACTTGCACCAGAGAAAACCACAGGCTCACCTCCTTAAAGAAGATGGTGATGTCTCCTCACCAAAGCAACCACGAACTCACACCCTTGAGGAAGTTGGTGAGGTCCCGGCCACAAAACCATGAAACCGGCCTTCAATAAAATCAAAGGGCAGTAAAACTCACAAGTAACCAGTCAACACTCTTACAATAACAATTCAGCAAAAGTATTACCAGCAGACTGGTGCCCCTACATCAAGACAAAGACATAGATTGGCCCCAAAACTTGGCACCCCTTTCGGCATTTCTTTATTTAAATGAGAGGCCCAACATCCCAGGCTACATAAAGGTTACAATCTTCCTTACATCTGGGGCATTCCACATCTTGGTGGGCATTCACATACCCTGCATAGCCTTTACTGGTCACTGCTCTCACACCACTCCTAGCAATAGGTCTTCATCCCTAATCCAAGGAGCTTGGAACTGTCACTAGTAACCGCACTTGGCCACACAGTTCTCCATTGTTGTCACCAGTGGCCAATTAGCCACCTATCTGCTCAAAGCAGAAAAAGAAAGCATACAAGAGCTTTCTCCTCTATCCAGGACTGGAATGACCATTAGTCTCTCACCCTATTGGCAGCAGCATACATCTTGAGACATCAACTTGATTCCTACAAGAGAACTGGCTTCTCAACACAGCAAACGATAAGACACGCACAAGTACCATCCCTCTCGAATCAAAGGCATTTCACAGCCCGTTAGGCATCCATAAACAATGCATGTTTCTTGCTAAGAATGGCTCCCACCACATGGCAAACATGCATCCCTTTCTATTCCATATGGATTGGATTTTTACTAACAACCAATACTTGGTCACACAATCCCCTGCAATTGCCTCAAGTGCCCTCTTAGCCACCTACCCACTCTGAATGAGGATAGAAGCATAGAGCATCCATGGAATGATGAACCAGGAGGAAGACTTCACACTGAGAGTTCTTCTGCTCAGCAGCAAAAAGCATTAAAATGTCTAACCAGCTCTTCAAAATTCAGCCCACAAATAGGCTGAGATACCCTGCGTGCCCACTTGCTCTTTAGAGTAGCTCACAATGAGCTTCATGTGACTAGGCCAGCGCTAATTCACACACATGTGAGCAGGCCCTTGTGATCAACAAACATGCAAAAACACCCCATGCTCCATCCATACATCAAGCCATTCTCAGCTTCAGCACAATCTGTTCAGTAGCCCCAGCCTGTAACTAGCCCGTACCATGACCGTACGCAGTCAATGAGCAGTCCGTACAAAGACCTTGCTCATCCTATCAGCATCCGTACGTGATATTTACAGCAGCCCATAGGCAGCCCGTACATGATCCGTACCTAGCAACGATGCCCTCCGTACACAATCCCATGCATAAGCTCGTACAAAGCCTGTACCTTGCAGTCCATACACATTTGTAAGCTTCCGTACACAGCAGCAGTGAGAGCCTCCTTTGCGCAACCCGAGAAGATTACAACGCCCAAATGCTTTCATACTCAGCCCATGTACAGCCCGTACGCTTTCGTACGGCTCTTTATAGCCTGCTGCCCATGCACGCCGCTCGATGCAAGATTACCAGCTTAAAGTCCTTACCATACGGCAACTGACAGCCATTCACAGCCCCCATGTGCAGATCACCTTCCTTTCTTTTTCCAGCCTTCTTGAGGCCTCCTGAGCTCCCCGCTACCTGCACCCCCCAAGTGGTTCCACAAAGTTCTTTTCCAATTGCCACGTGGCAATCACCACGAGAGAGAATTTGGAGCTTTTTGCATCTTGAGCCCCTACAGGTTTGCCTCCAATAAAGATACCAAGGCCCAACTTGGGCCTATTAGCCTCTATAGGCCCTTAATTGGCCTTTTTACCCCTCTAGTTGGACCAAACCCCGAAATTCACCCCCAAGGAACAATTCCCTAGGGAAAACTTGCACACTTCGCAACCCAAGGCCCTACCCGCTTTACTACTCGGGGTCTAGCCCACATGCAAGCCAACATGCATGCGCTAAAATTCATGCCCTCGTAACATCTCGTGGTGGTTGTATCAGTAATGCTCACTCTTAGAAGCTAGGAGTGTCATCTTGTGAGCTGCCATGTGGATCAAAATAGATCCTACCCGTGTTGCTTGAAGGGAGAGAAAAGTCATCACGCCCCATGGTATCATCATCTACATACCAAATGCTAAGCGTACTATTTTTGAGATCTTTTAGGAGAGAAATAAATCAAAAAATAGTGAATTTCTTACAGGGCCCCAAAATGAGTTCCCTTTGTCTTTGCTTTGGCTCTGCAAAACTTCTCATGATGGTTTTTCTTGCCACAGTGTTTGCATGGATTAATTTTGAAGCAGTCCTTTGAAAGGTGATTTGTCTTTCCACAGTGATTGCAAGGGGTAAACTTGCCCTTCTGGATTTTTACAGCATAAACAGTGTCATTGCCTTTCCTGAGCTCCATATGTCTTTCTTCTTCTTGGAGAGCAGAGATAATACCTTCAAGATTAGGATTAGGAAGATTTTTCAAAGTGGTAACTATGTGATCATAATCTTCAGGCATACTCTTAAGTAACACTGCCATAGCATCATCTGGAGTAATAGGAGAGTTGATAGAAGCTAATTGAGTCATAAGACTCCGCATGTAGTTGACATGAGCTGCCAAAGTAGTGCCACTAACCATCTTCAATTCAAAGAAAGAGATTTTAAGTGATAATTTAGAGATGTGAGAGCTAGCACCAAAAATCATGTCAAGCTTCTGCCAAGCTTCTGAAGGAGACTCTAAGTCAGAGATGTGGTGAATATAATCATCTCCTAAAGCAAGAGCAATGATACCATATGCTTTCTCCTCTCTAGCGGGATCCCTTGCCGGGCGTGTCAGAGTTGAGGATTCTCCAGCATTGGACGCTGTAGAAGAAGCAGTTGGAGTCGGTTTGACAAGTCCCCAGAGGTTCTCCCTCATCAATGCAAATTTCACCTTCATCTGCCATGTGTGGAAGCCCTTTCCATTGAACTTCTCTAGATTCAATAGGGTAGCCATGAGAGGGTCTAACCCAGATATTGGGCAGTGTCTTTCTCTCTTACAAGGCAAAAAACAACTGAAAGGCTTCCAAAATATAAGCACTTGATGTAGCAAAGACTAGTGACCAATATTCAATCAATGATGCTTCTTCTTACATGCTTCATAGAGGTGGCTAAAATGAATACTTTCCAATCAAAACCAGGTCTAGCAATTCAAAGCAAAACTGAAGCCACACTTGTACTGATGTTATTGAAAGTTTCAAAAAACCAGAAATGCTAGAATAGCATCTTATGTAGCATCATCTTCAAAAACTTGTCAAAACTGTCAAAACCAAAAGGCTGAACTTGGAGGGCTTGTAGCTTACTCTTCAGAGCAAAGGAAAAGGGGGTTTTAAAGGCAAAAGAGAGCTGATATACCACAGAAGGTCCTCTGGGAAGAGAAGGCGCAAAAACGCGTCAGAACTCCATAGCTTGCCCCTTCAAAGTCGACTGGTTTTTCACTGATTTCTCCTTGAATATGCAGCCATTGCTGCTCAGATTTCAGCACAGGATAGCCCAAGGCATGGAGAATCTACCCCTGAAAGGAATTAGAGGAAGATGAATTATGCTGAGAGAAAACGCAGAAGAAAAAGTCGACGGAATTCGTGTAATGGCGACGAAACGAGCGCGGCTTTCTCTGATTCCTTTCAGCCAGGGGTTCGCCCCTTCGAGGTGGATCTCCAGCAAGAAGGACGTGGGAAATGGTTGAGAACCGGAGGAGAACAAGCTTAAGCAAATTTTGGGAAGAAGAGGAAGAGATGGTGAAGAAGAAGATGATGATGTGGCAGAAATGGGCTCAAGGGGGATCAAAGAGCTCTAATACCATGTTGGTAAGCTGAAAGGAAAGCAAAGAGTGGACACAAACTCAGAATACTTGCATTATGGAATGAAGAAGAGTAAGGTCCTTAAGTAGGCACCTCATACATGCTCACTGACATCACTGATGACTTCAAAGCTCCACAATCATCTCCTCAATCTGCTCCTAGATTCTCTCAATCATCCTATGTGGCTCTCCACCACCTAACTGTGCTTGTGGGCACCTAACTGTGCCTCTAGCACTCACACATAGAAACCAAGGTGTGCCTGAGGCATACACCTTGAGATATCCCATCAAGCGCAGGTCGACTGTCACATAGGGTTCACACTTATCAACTCCAACTATTCTTATTCTCGGTGCTACCCGCTCAACAGGATCTGCAAGAAGGAACATAACACCAGGCATTATCACAAGCAGCCTTCAGGCGGCACAGAACATTCTCGAAATATTCTTGTGCAGCGACAATGTGTTGCAGAGGAGGGGGAACGTCAGGGCAGGAAGAAGGCGCAGCAAGGAGCGGGTGTGGAGAAGAGAGCGATGGCGGGAGTGAAGGGGAGCAATGGCTATGGCAGGATGGAGGTGACGGGCAGCAAGAGAGGATACGAAGGCGAGGGCGATGGGGGCATGAAGTCAACGGAGGGGGGGAGCGAAGTTGAAGATGGGGGGAAGGAGGAGGCAGTAGGAGCGAGCAGCTTCGCTTGCGAGTGACTGGCTTTGGATCTTAGTTAAGCCTGTAGATATAGCATAGGAGACAACTAAAGGGTATGACCATGATCTTGAAAGGGCATGTGTGGACTAAACCCTGCACAGCACTGGAGGGGACGGTGTACCTGCTCATTTTGCATGAACATATGCTGGACTCAATTAAATGCTGTACGTTTGTCCCAATTCTAGTAGGATTCATAGATCATGATAAGTTTAAAAAGCTATAACAACACAAAAACAGCTTATAAATTCTATCAGAGCCTTTAGTACAAAAAAAATAGTCTGGATCTGTATGTTCAAGGGCATTGGATCTTCTATGAAAGGCATACACTGCAGTAAAACAACCTTGCCACGTGGGAAGTGTGAACCTCTGACTAAATGATTATAGACCAACAAAACATGCATGCAATAAAGGCTATTCATTAAGTAGATCGCTGTCATCCTCGGCATTTTTAACAAATTGAAACACCGAAAGCATGCCTTAAACAGGAACCCTTACATCTTCATCTCCATTAAGTTGATAAGAAGCGTTGGCTCCTGCTCCCTCCAAAGAAAATGACTCTGCAAGGGTAGGCAACCTTGCAAGTAGAGTACCACTAAAGCCTTCCTCCATAACCACAGGACCTGTTTCTTGCGTAAACAACTCTTCTGCATCATTCAGGTAAACATCGATAAGCTTTGCTGCTTTGAAAGGGAGCAGGAGAGCATCAATTGAGAAAGAAAGAAAGAAAGTTTATTAAAGTCTTCGGAAGACCGATGGGTCTATGAGACTGAAAATCCTGGTACAAGCGAGCTGTGAGGGTGGATCTACTAACAAGCATCTACACCAATGCAGAATGCATAAAAATGCAGAATGGTAGTACTAAAGGGATCAAACTCATAAATACTTGAGAACATCGATTGAGAGAGACAAAGGGAACAATCTCATAAATACTCAAGAAAAACAATGGCAACCAACATACTAGCAGTTAAACAACATTAGTAGCATGTGGCACAGAATTATACAGGTTCCTAAGGATTACAATAAGAGGTTTGCACTCAAAAAGAGAACTGTCATAGCAATTTTCTCTTTACTGTCTCACATTAGATAAGGTTATAAACCCCTTGTCCTACCTCGCATTGGATTTCACATCACCACTTCAAAGAGAACAGCGTCGAAAAGAAAAAGCGCAGACATTTATCTGTAGTGACTTTTCAATTATTCAGCAGATGCAAGATTCAACTATTTGTTATAGTGTGTAAATGGTTCTCTCTGTTGCTAAATTCTATCACTAAGATCTACCCCTTCAACTTGATATGAAGATGTGATGTGAAATGTATCCAATCGGGATAAAAGCACTTTTTCAAATAAAAGCACTTAGCACATGAAGCAGCAGTTTTTCAAAGGCTAACTCAACCAAGAGATATGCTGGTGAAATGAGTGACATTGGACATGTATATCTTCTAAGCCCAGTTTGTTTGTAGCTAGCAATTTCCAGGGAAGTAGGAGACGAAGTTTGATAGGAATCATTGGTAAGCACACATTTAATCACAACATCATGCTGAGTGGGCAATTTTGACATTCCAGATACAAATCTTCAAACCAAAACACCACAATCCAAAGCATGAACTACAAGTTGCTATGCTTAATATGCAACAATGCATCACTAAAGGCTCGGAATGCTAATAAAATGCATGGTCGGGCTTAATTTGAACTAAACACAGTTTAACCAAATCTTCAATATGAATGAAAAAGACATATACAACAGTTGACCTATAACATTTCTACAGGTGAAACAGTTTGAGACCTGCTATATCACGATTTTCATGAAGCCCTGTGTCCGCTACCCATAGATGAGCTCCAGGTAAAATACTCAAATCAGCCAGTGTTGCTGCATCATCATTTAGCTCCTTTCTGCCAAAGTGTACCCGCTGGTTGTCTTTAACAACCTACAAAAATGCAACTCCCACCTGTCAACGGCTTTAGACTAATTGAGTAGATTTATCCATGCCTACAGCACCTCATATACAAGGCCCAATAATAACATTTGTATTTCACTTTTCTTTATAGCTTTTTCTTTGTGGCTAACATACTATGCTGATAAAAACACAGTAAACTAAAGTCACGCTAATGTTCAAGGACAAGGATATAAAAAGGGGACAAAGCCTCAAGGGTACGGCATGAAGTTTCACACTAATGTGTCTTTTCGTGCAATAAGAATATTAGGAAGGGTCACGTCCAGAAGACGTTGTGTCCTGCTAAACAATGCTTTACAAAAAACCTGTACTGCCTTTAAGATAAAAATGTATTTTTCCTTTAAGACAAACTTATGCTGCCATTATAACAAATCTATATTGCGTTATCGCGCATCTGCGTTGCCTTACGATTACAGTTTCATGAGGCTGAAAGGCACAAAACCAAACAGGTGAAGGTGATAAATGCATACACAACAATGTCGGCATTTCCTTGTTGCCAAGTTATAATTAGGCATAGAGCTCAGCGTCTATAATTATCATAAAAGTCATCTTTGTAAACCCACATAAAGCTACAATAAGATTTGTGACACTGTATTGTGGAAGCAATCAAGAGGCAGTAATGCACCTACTGGAGGAGGTAGAGGTAGGGCCAAGGGTTGAGTTTCACGAACCTACTGAAAAAGATGAGAATGACTTCAATTATGGCATGAGAGACGTGTTTTTATATGAGTGAGTGCTCACCTTCTTCAAAGGAGCACTTGAATTGACACTTCACAATGTTACAGTGAATTTTGATTTATGCAAAAGGCACACATAGATAGTCAACCAACCCAAGACACCAAAGCCAACCTCACTGACTCAATCCACATCGTTGCACAGCAGTCGAGCCCACCCAATGGTCTCAAAATGGTTAGTACAACAATAAAGTATAAAGCCTCAGGCAAGACTCGCATTTCAAGACCAAACAAAGCCATACAAATAAGAAACAAACTAAAAGAGAGTACCAACACTTCGTGTGACACAAGAAATGACGTTCTTGGAAAGAGGACCATCATGCCCAGCTGGCCTCTTTTGAGAACCCACTCAATCTATTGTAAAACCCAAGGAAGAGGCTCAGCATGAAACACTGGATGCATGGTCCAATGAACCTGAAGCTATAATTGTGTGGCCACTACATTCTCCATGAAAACTTCAAGCACAACTGTTTGGATTGAATTACCATTTACACTATATATCAAACTTACTGGCCTAGAATTGGTTTGATTCCATGCTTTGTCACTTTGATATTTACCTATGTTGTCCTGCTGATTTTGTTTCTCTTTTTTATTTGACAAGACAATCGTTTCTGACAGCTCAAGCCCAGACAAGGGAAGGCGCTTTTCATTTTTATTCAGAGGGCTGCTGTGTGTTTTGCCTCACAATTCTGTTACTTTGATATTCTTATTATTATAATCGCTAATAGTATTCAAATAAACCCAGAAGACCTACCGCAGAGGATTCCCAAATTTGCATCTTCAGATTATATACTGTGGTATCCCCTGAAACCTTCAAAACAAACCGCCTGTTTGCAGATGCAGAGCCGCGTCGAGGCCGTTTAGATACACGTCTCTCTCCCTTTGATGACTCAAGAACTGATTTGGGAGGTTCGTTCCCACACACCAGATCCACATATATTTCTTCGTCAACATACTGCAGCTTCCTCATGAGCTCTGAGCTTTCCCTATCCTCTATGCATACCTTGCAAACCTGTTACATGATCATAGTAGGTTTTAAAAATTAACATTCAAGCAAAATCATTGTAGTTACTTTTTATTTAATATTCTGCTAGGGGAACCATGGATAAATATCTACTGCATCCAGTCACATCGTGCTTATATTTAAAAATGAAGTAAACCTTTGGCTTTGTCCACAGGTATGGCATGAAAGCAGCTGCTTGACACTCTTCAGATCCTTCATCGCCAGTAATATCGGGTAATGGTTCTTCTTCTGTGCTATTCACAGTATGGTCTAGCTTGCACAATTCCACAACAGCTTCAATAGCCTGGCAAGGGTTAACATTCCACTGTCCACAGAGGTCCCTCCAGTCATCCTCTGTAACAACTGTAAATATGTCATCCTGAACAATGACAAATTTTAATTTCCAATCAGAAAAACTATTTACTTTTTCTGGAATGTTTTATCTCTGATAGCTTTAACATCAAAAGAAATTTGAGCTCTATATACTTCCACAGTCAAGAGAGTGACTACTGGTCCAGTTTTGAAATCACTAGTTGTCATTTTGCACAATGAATAAACACACACACACATGCCTTTGTAAGACTAGAATATATCCAATCGTACAAATTCAGACTTTTGTTGTTCTCTACACACACACACACAAACACACACACAGAGTAAAGAAGATTCCCCTATTAATTATTACACCAAGACTGACTCGTTTAGAAAACTAACACACATTCTATTGAACAAGTTGCATGAGGAATCCAATGGTACTATTATCCCTAATTAAACTTGCAATTGAATTGCTTCTCTAAATTTTCCTTTATAAAGTTCCATTCCATTAGGTTTCACATCAAGAATGTAATAATCAATACCATAAATTCGAGTGATATTTGATTCAAAAAGAACAACTTTAGCCATATAGTTTCTCCTGTGCGTTTTAGCATTTATGTAGTCGCGACAAATCTCAGACAGACATAATTTGGCATCCATGATTATAAAATACAACACTATTTTCTCACCTAATGCATGTATCTGTGTAAGCATGCACATGCGCTTTGTCCTTGTGTATATACATGTACATGTACATATGTACATACATATGTAAGGACGGATAAATGGATCTGCAGACGTGTGATGCTTGCAACCATGTCCCTGTGCATCGGTGAATGGATGGAGCATGCATGCATGGATGTGTGTAGGCATATGAATAAGCAAATGGATGTATGCATGCATGGTTTCATTTGATACCTTTTTTTTCATTTTCTTATAGTAGATCAGGTTTAATTGTAGGCCATCTTCTGGTGGTTCTAGTGATGCCCTATAGGCCATGGTATGTGCCTTGTAGGCATAAATATAGGCACTTGTAGAGTTAGTGCCTTTTAGGCCACATAGGACACTTAGTCCTATGTGACACCTAGGACACTTAGTCCTAGGTCTACGTACTTGTACCTTGTACTTCTCTTTTTCCAATTATCCAAGTTTGACGTGACGGCTAAGACTTGTGCGACGCTTTGCTATCTACACTCTCTCTCTCTCATTCGATCCTTTAGTGGTATCAGAGCCCGGATCTGCTTCCTGTCCCCGTACAGTCCGTACAACTGCCTTGTACATTTGCGTACTGACTGCCCGTACATCTACTGTACTTGCTCAGCGTCATACCTGAGATCCTACAGTGGTACATGATGTACATGCACCGTACCTGTTGTACAAGCGCTATTGTACAATGTACCTATGTCGTACGTCCGTACTTGCATACAGTATTGCGCCGTACTATACTTCCTTGAGCTGCACCTTCCGTACGTCCGTACCTGCAAACAGTACTGCATCGTACAGTTTCCGTACAACGTACCAGCACTGTACCCGTTCAGTACATCGTCCGTACAGGCATCGTACTGCCTCCGTACAGGCATCGTACTGCCTCCGTACACACATAGTAACTGCTTCCGTACTGTCATCCGTACAGTTGTGTTTACTCCGGGATTTGGTACAGCATTTGGCACGTGTTAAATTTTTTGCAGTCTTTTACTGTTTTTTGACAGTTTTTACTGTCAAACCCTAATTTCCATCAGAAAAAATTTAGGGCTTTTGACATCTGGACCTTCAACCTGTCAATACAATAAATACTTTTGACAAGGTTGACAACTGAAATCCTTCCAAAAATTGAAGTTTTCAGTTAATTTCAGGTTCAGGACTGTCACATTGTGCCACATCATCACTCAGGTCAACAAAATTTGGGGCTTTTGTGTTGGAAGCTCAATTTCAACTGGTGTTTGGAACAGTAACTCATATTTTTGCAGTTTCAAGCCTTGAGGCTATACATTGGGTCACATTTGCAAAAATTTCAACAAAATTTGGGGCTTTTCTGCATTTGCCCTCTTTCTGGCCTATTTGCCCTCATTAAAATTTGAGGCTTTTGCCAGATTTGCTGTCTTTGCAATGAACATTGCCTGCCACAGTCACATTTGGGTCAAATCTGCATTTGCCCTTTGATTTGGGTCGAAAATTTGCAGATATTTGCTGTCATTTTTGGACAGCCAGCTTTTGGCAATGATAGCCTTGAGGCTTTTGGGTTTTCAGGTCTCTTTCAGGGTATCACATTTGCTATTGCTGGGAACAATCAAGATTTATTTGGAGTTCTTCGTGAAGATGATAAGTTGGATGGCACCAACTATCCGATGTGGTCTTATCTCATGAAACATATTCTTGTTGCAAAGCATTTGTGGAATATTGTTTCTGGGGCTGATTTGAGGCCAGCCAACGCTACAATGGTTGCCTCTACTACTGGTCCCTCTGCAAGGGGTACTCCTCCTGATGCCTCATCTTCTAGCACTCATATTGTTGCTCTTCCAACTCAGGAACAGTCTAGATGGGATGCAAGAGATGCAAATGCACATTCATGTATTGCTTTATCATGCAATACATGAATGTGCATTTTTGGACAGCCAGCTTTTGGCAATGATAGCCTTGAGGCTTTTGGGTTTTCAGGTCTCTTTCAGGGTATCACATTTGCTATTGCTGGGAACAATCAAGATTTATTTGGAGTTCTTCGTGAAGATGATAAGTTGGATGGCACCAACTATCCGATGTGGTCTTATCTCATGAAACATATTCTTGTTGCAAAGCATTTGTGGAATATTGTTTCTGGGGCTGATCTGAGGCCAGCCAACGCTACAGTGGTTGCCTCTACTACTGGTCCCTCTGCAGGGGGTACTCCTCCTGATGCCTCATCTTCTAGCACTCCTATTGTTGCTCTTCCAACTCAGGAACAGTCTAGATGGGATGCAAGAGATGCAAATGCACATTCATGTATTGCTTTATCATGCAAGAGAATCATTATTCCACACATCCGGTCTTGCAGGACAGCAAAGGATGCTTGGGATAAATTGGGTTCTCTATCAGATTCGCAATGAGGCACGTGTTACATATTTGAGAAGGCAATTACAGGAAGTCAACATGAATGAAGGTGACTCTATGGATGCACACCTTACAAAGGTCAAGGACCTCATGGAACAACTTGCCAACATTGATGAGGTGGTGCCAAATTCACAGCTTGTCAGTACCACATTGAATGGACTGCCAAATGCATATCAAGGGTTTGCTACAACCCTTCGATTAGTGGCCATGGGTAATCCAGACCACTATTCTTTTGATCAGCTAGTGACTTTGCTTTTGCAGGAAGAGCAAAGTAGAGCTAATAGACAAGCCATTATTCCTGATCATGCATTTGCTTCACAGCAGACAGGAAGAGGCAAGGCTTCCAAGCCTATGAGCAAGCCAAAATCTGCACATAGCAGCTGCAATTCCTCCCATGCATCTAAAAATACAGCAGATAAATCAAAGAAGAAAAGATGCAACTATTGTCACAAGCCTGGACCTGACATTTCAAAATGCAGGAAGCGCATTGCTTCGGAGAAAAAGAAAGCAAGATTGACAGTTAATGCCTCTCATGCTATTGAATCCCATGAGCCAGAAGATGCTTCACATGCACATGCTCTTCAGGATGATTGGGCATGGGCTGTCCATTGCTCATTTGATCCCTCCAAAGCTGATGCATTCTTTACTGCTAATGATGCTCAGTCCTGGTACTTTGATAGTGGTGCTTCCAAACATGTCACATCTTGCAGACAATTAATTCATTCTTTAGCTGATGCACCTCGAGGGGGGACTGTCACATGTGCTAATAATGCTTCATATGCTTTAAAAGGAATTGGAGATGTGCAGCTCACATCCATTTCAAGCCATCCTGTTACTCTGACAAATGTCCTTTTTGTGCCTGGAATTGAAGTCAACTTGATTTCAATTTCAGCAATTGCCACTTCAAGTTTCAGAGTTATTTTTTATGGCTACAAATGCCTAGTTTATGATCTTCGTGATGACAATGCCATAGTTCTCACTGGCACTTTGCAAAAGGGGCTTTATCACCTTGATCATCACTCAGCTGCACTTTCTATTGAAGCATTGGCTATTTCAGATTCACAGCTTGCTGAAACTCATCTTTGGCATGAGCGAATGGGCCATCTCAATTATAGAGCTCTTGCAAAGCTACATTCACAATAGATGGCATATGATATACCTCAAACTCGCACAGTTTCCCAACATGTGTCTGAGGGTTGTCTTTTGGGTAAGATGCATCGATTTCCTTTTCAAAAGAATTGTCCAAAACTCTCACAAAGGAAATTGCAGGTAGTGCACAGTGATGTATGTGGCCCAATGAGGACAAATGCCATTGGGGGGTACAAGTATTTAGTGATGTATGTGGCCCAATGAGGACAAATGCCATTGGGGGGTACAAGTATTTCATGACTCTCATTGATGATTTCACAAGATATTGCTGGATATATCCTTTAAAATCCAAATCTGAAGTTTTCCTATGCTTTCAGAGATGGCTGAATATGGTTGAGAATGAATCAGGATGCAAGCTTGTCACCCTCAACACAGATGTTTGATGCATTTCTATCTTCACGGGGCATTATTCACTCATGTACTACTCCTTACACTCCTCAGCAGAATCCTATTTCTGAAAGGAAAAACATGTCCACAATGGAGATGGCCAGATGCATGCTTAAGGCCAAGTCTTTGCCCAATAAATTTTGGCTTGATGCAGTAATGTGTGCCAACTATGTGCTGAATAGATCACCTACACAGGCATTGCAAACTGTTACACCTTATGAAGCATGGAAAGGCAGGAAGCCTTCACACATGAGAGTTTTTGGGTCTCTTGCATATGTTCATGTACCATCTCAGCTGAGACATAAGCTTGATGACAAGGCAATCAAATGCATATTTATTGGTTATAGCCAAGAGAGCAGAGGGTATCGGTTATATCAACCAAATACTGGGAAGATTATTGTTAGTAGAGATGTAATCTTTGCTGAACATTCAGCTTCTCCTCTTGTGGACTGCAAAGCTAAGCCAGATGTTGACATGTTTGATGCCTTTGAATCTTGGTTACCTTTGCCATCCTCAGAAGAGGACTTTGACCAGCAACATGAGCCTCCTGCAGGCCCTCCACCAAGCAATAATCAGCCACTACCTCATGCTGATTTGCAGGTTTATCTCCCGGCACAAAATGATCCCACTATTCATGATGCAGTCATTGAAGAAAGAGCTGTCAATAGACAGCAAAGGCAAGTTCCGAGATGGCTTCTTGATACATTGAGGGACAGCAAACAAGATCAGCCTTTTGCTGCCCGGACAAGATCAGGGAATAGACAGCATGGTCACTTTCTTGAGTTTGCACTCCTTGCTACAGCTTGCAATGAAGAGCCTCTGTGCCATAAAGATGCTTTTGACAGCAAAGAGTGGATGGATGCAATGAGAGCTGAGTTACATTCCATTGCTAAAAATGACACATGGGAATTAGTAGATCTCCGTCCCGGCAAGCATGCCATTGGAACCCGGTGGGTCTACAAATTAAAAAGGAAATCTGATGGCAGCATAGATCGATCACGGGCCCAGATACTCAGCAAATTGCAGCTTTCAAGGCTGATTTGCAGCAGTTTTTTGAAATGTCAGACATGGGACAGCTCCACTATTATTTGGGGATTCAGTTTGCTCATGTTGAGGGGGGTATCATGATGTCTCAGTCCAAGTATATTGGACAGCTCCTTGATCGTTTTCAGTTTGAGGATTACAAGCCAATCTCTACTCCAGTGGACCCTGGCTTCAAATTCTCAGCTCATGATGGGAGCCCACCATGTGATATCACTCTTTATTAGCAGGCTGTTGGATGCCTTATTTATTTATGTCACACCATACCTGACTTACAGTATGCAATATCTCAGCTCAACAGATTCATGCACATGCCCAGTTCACAGCATTGGCAGGCAGTGAAGAGAGTCTTCAGATATCTCAGAGGCACTCAGGATTTAGCCCTCTTCTATGATGATCAGGGTTCACTTACCATGCATGCTTACACAGATACTGACTGGGCAAGATGTTTCGACACCAGAGTGTCACACACTAGCAATTGTTTTTTGCTTGGCAATTCATGTATCTCTTGGCCCAACAAGAAGCAACCAACAGTTGCCACATCTAGCTGTGAGGCTGAGTACAGGGCAGCTTTCACCGCTACAGTAGAGTGTGTTTGGCTTCGACAGCTACTTACTGATCTTGGTATTCGCCAGACATCCTCCACTATTGTCTACACTGACAGCCAGAGTGCTTTGGCCATTGCGCGTAACCCAGTGTTTCATGCGCGTACCAAGCATATTGAAGTTCATTATCATTATGTTCGGGAGCGGTTGTCAGCAGGAGACATAGAGTTGTCCTATCTTCCCACAGACGACAACATAGCAGATATGTTTACAAAGGCACTTCCTCGTCCCAAGTTCGAAGTCTTTCGACAGGCTTTATATTTGGTTCCCTTTGTTACATGATCTGACATCCCTTGTACATTCATAGGTGGCTATATTCATTTGGATGAACATGTGCCACCATGACCAGAAAATACCGGGTACTAGTTGCTAGGATCTAGCATGACTTCTACATGAGAGGTTCAGCATAGTCTACGACAGTTTGGGGGATGAGAGTGGACTTCTACAACAGAGGTTATCCGCATCTTGTACGACACTAGGGGGGACACAGATTGGGCACACCTACATAAGCTTCCATAGCCAAGGTAAGGTCCAACACCTATCTAATACACATACTGGGGGACACAGATTGGGCACACCTACATAAGCTTCCATAGCCAAGGTAAGGTCCAACACCTATCTAATACACATACTGCAGTCCATCCAACAACTACATAACAGAGATATAACACCTGGCCTGTCATATGTTAGAGATATGAAAATAAGACGGCAGATCAAATAGGCCTATATAGTTTCCCCAATTAGGTGCTAACTAATATTCATTCCATAGGAACTTACGTGCGAAATCTAACAATGGAAACAATCATATCCAGAGACGAATTGGCCCTACATCCAAGTTATCCTCTGGGCAAATGGTAAATACTCTGAGATGTGCACACATATGGTTTTGCATATATTGTATTAATTTCCATCTAGAAACCTTCAGAACTTATTGTATACTCCTTTTGAACACAGTCATATGAGGTCAATCTTTATTAAGTAGTGTAAATATTGACATAGGACATGGTAAGTGTCATGTACAAAGGTCATTGTCACTTGTCACTCAATGTCTACACATGGGGTTAGGACAATGACAGCATTTACTTAAAATAGCACATATTGGAAACGTCAAACTTACAATGAATGCTTCAAGAACCCTTATCTAGTATTTGTATGTTACCTGATTTACTTACATTTGTAGAGCTCTGAGCAAGTCCTCCACGGCGACTTCTCTGCAGCCTCGGGGGCCTAAAAAGTAAGCCTTCGTGCTGCACATCACCACAACAGACATTACCAAATGGCTCCTTTGGGCCTTACAATTCACACAATACTTTCCACCAGAACTTCAATTGACAAGCTTTTTAAATGACTGCGAAAAAGGCAAATTAAGAAGCTCACAGGAATAAGTTCTTTAAAAAAGCCAACAAGCTGAAACAATATAAACCTTTTGACAGAGAAGTGATTGTATACTGGCTTCGAGCCCAAAAGGTTCATCAGTCTTAAACGATCTCTTGCCGCTTCCTCCCAAATATGAACGCCACTGGGCAAGCCATGCTGAAGGCACTAAATAATATGTAGTCCCAGGTACTATGCTGATACTCTCCCCAGAAAACAATGCCCCGTGTTTTTGTCTTTGTTCCAGCTTGATGGCCCTGAAAAATCGATGTGATTAAAAGTTTATTAAAAGATTGGTAATGAAGAACAGGAAGGAAAGCAGAAAATATCCCCATAAAAACACATCGCATTTGATAGAATTGTGCTACTTGACTATTCAAACTCTGCAATGTTCCCAGGTTCACCCCTCCCAGTCTATGGCTGGTATATGGGCTGATACTATACACACATCTGGGAGAGCATGCAGGGATCCTCCAGAGCAGCTACTGCCAAAAGAAGTACTTTTTTCAGAGTTTGGAGAGGATCTCCTTTCTTCTCTGAGTCTCCTTCAGGGTTGAAGTGGCACTTTCCGCCTCCACCTTGGATTTTTGTTAGCTCGTTTTGAGCTGGTTTTTTTCCTCATGCCTAGCATGATGTACTCCCACACTTGAGCTTGCTCTTGCGGTTTTCATTCATACTTAATGAAGTAATCTTTTTGGGAGGGGGGAAAAACTCTGCAATGTCAATAAAATGGAAGGAGGCTAAACAACCCATAGTCTTCAGAAAAGGGAATCACTTTTTCAGATAGCAATCATTATGACAATGTTTAAAGACAATGTATTTCAAAGTGAGGCGGACTAGAGAGAGAGAGAGAGAGAGAGAGATGTATGTATACCTTTGTAAGACTAGAATATATCCAATCATACAAATTTAGATTATATATATATATGTGTGTGTGTTTAAAGACATTGTATTTAAAAGCGAGGTGAACTATATACACATACACATATATACACACACACACATATATACACACACATATATATATATATACACACACACACACACACACACACACACCTAGATGAATCCAGGAACATTCCCAAACTCACATCCTCTAAAAACACAACATAGATTGAAAACCATAAACTCCATCACGCATAGCAGGGACTAGCTACTCTCTCTCTCTCTCTCTCTCTCTCTCTCTCTCTCTCTATCTATATGTGTGTGTGTGTGTGTGTGTGTGTGTGTAACAATCATTATGACAATGTTTAAGGACATGGTATTTCAAAGAGGGTGGACTACATGGTTATACTCTATAACCCATTGCCATTGCTCAGTGTCCATAATGTCCATGTTAATATTTTTATATGCTTGGTAAGTTGGTTGATGCTGATCCTCATATATATATGTGTGTGTGTGTGTGTGTGTGTGTGTGTGTGTGTGTGTATATATATATATATATATATATATATGGATATACAATCTATATCTATATATTTATATTTATATTTATATGTATGTATGTATGTATGTATGTGTATACGTATGTATGTATGTATGTATGTATGTATGTATGTATGTATGTTTGTTTGTTTGTTTGTTTGTTTGTTTATATTTATATTTATATTTATATGTATGTAGTAACATGTAAATGTACATACATGTATATCTATATCTATATCTATCTATCTATATATCTATGTGTGTGTGTGTGTGTGTGTGTGTGTGTGTGTGTAGGTAACAAATTCCACACAAAAAAAGTAGGTGTAGGTAACAATCATTATGACAATGTTGAAAGACATGGTATTTCAAAGAGAGGTTGACTACATGGTTATACTCTATAACCATAATGTCCATAATATCCATGTTCATAACCATTGCCCTTGCTCAATGTCCATAATGTCCATGTTAATATTTTCCTGTGCGTGGTAAGTTGGTTGATGCTGGTCCTCCATAAATGTTGCCCTTTTTCAAAAAAAGAATAAATAATTTAACAACTGTATCAAAAAGGCTGTAGATACGCTGTTTGGTATAATGCCATGTTCAGAAGAGAAAGTCAACTCTCACAATAGGACCCAAATGCCCATGCCTGGTTCTATTAATCTTAGCGCATACACCGCACTTGTGAAATTACCTCTGAATACTAGTGAAGAGGCCTATACAGTTTACCAACTACAAATATGCACACACAAGACATCGTGATTATCAACAACACTTTCAGGTATAAAATGGTTGTCAAAACACCATTTTTAGAATTACACTCGCAATCGAACAACACATATTACACTCAAAAATGAAGAGCTTATCAAACTGACTCAAGAATACCTGAGATCCTGCTGTTGAGATGCAACTTGCATCATCTCAGCTTCGCATAAAGAACAAGTAGGGGTGTTCACGGGGAAACTCAAGCAACCATTCAGAGTATTATCGCTAAATTGCAATGCGACTTGCAAAAAGTAATTCCAAATCTCCTCTGGTACTGACTGTCGCTTTGCACCAGGGGCATTGTCAGGCAGTAAAGCCTCATGTGGGCATGTTATGGAGGCAGTAGGAAATGCATCAGTGTCGGTAGGGGCATCTGCTGATTTGCGACGAAGCCAATTTTGCAGCCTGCAACACAATCAAAGATTAAGCATGTCCAGTTTCAAACTGCCCTTAGACTAAGAAAATATAGCTTGAAAAGCTCATTACCATGTTTTGGACACAAAATAGGCCTCCCCCTCAATTTCAGCACCACTGATAACATCCTCAAGCAGTTGTCTAACTTTCATCCTTTGATCCCTAAAGGAGCTGGCAGAAGCAACAGCCCTAGCATTGTCCATGATGCATTTAACACAACAATCACTTTCAGATAGCATGGGACCACCTCCATACTGCATCAAAAGCAGACCATAAGATGAGTGGGAGATTGAGCACAAACAATCAAGTACATACTTCATGTAGATATTACAAAGTACAAGAAGGTGGTGTGATCGTGCATGAACCGCAACATTAATCAAGAAAAAGACTGTTGAGAAATGCACATATGTGACAGGCCTATATCTAGGAGGATGTTTCTTTTTTTTTTTAAATCGTTTATGCTCCTAATCACATATACGAGTTTTAGGACTTCACATGCCAGCTGACCATCTTCATTACTAAACCCAGTGCATCAATCGTCTTCCATTACAATGATATCACCTTTTCTTCACCAGTCGTCTTCCATTACAATGATATCACTTTCCATATTCTTCACCATGAGCTTTACACCATCCTTGCTATTGGGGTAGCGCCAGCCAGGTAGCCATAGTTGCCACTTCATATAGACCCAATCACTGTAAGTGATGGGGTGTTGAAGTTAGTGTATGTGAAGAATACCACATGAGTGGAGTCATGATTCATTATCGGACCACCCTCCACTAAATCCCTCGATCAAATGCCATACAAGCCTAAGAAGTTTTGCACGTATCCACTCGGTGTCCCTAGCCATCGGGTTTTTGCCAACTCCATCATACTGGGCATTGGGGGTGAGCCTTGGTTAGTTAGACAATAATGCTTAGTTTAACAAGAATTGATTAGTATAAACATGTAACTCCGGCATAACATCCAAAACCACGTACCCTCTGAGTTTCTCCTAGAATCTGAAGCACTACCCCAATCACTCACAAGCACACCACTAGATTAAACACTTTAAAATCTTACCATTCGGCAATATTTGGGAAAAATACAATTTTTCTAGCCTAAGGTATGAGCTTGGCAAGCCTAGTCTACTTTAATTTGTATTACTTGTGTGCATGGATAGAGGGGGCATCCTATCAATTACATCATCTGCTCTAGGAAGGGGATATCAATTCTTGATTGCAACCTTATTCAACATCTTATAGGTTACACGCATCCTCCAACTTCAGTCCTTGCACTTTAATAGCACTAGTCCACTCCAAGGAGATTACATTTCCTAATATGCCCCATGCATAAGTATTCCGACAACTGTCGAGATACCTCTTCTTCTTCCATTTGACTCATCATGTAAGGCGCCATGTTTATATTTTTTTTTAATTTTTTTTTCAAAGAAAGGAACCTTCTATTAATGCTTGAAAGACTCCATACAAAACAGCAGCCCAACCATCTGCTGTCCATCCACACACGAAGTCCCTCCCACCAGGACTCAGGGATGGCTAGGTCAATCTCTCTCATCCGCTGCCCTGCCTCTCCCAGATGCGCTATAGCGCCAAGCCTCGCCTCTGCCTCCATGGGTAATTTGCTCCATCTGCCAAAGGACCCGGCCGGTCCACTGTCCCACTGTGCCCCTCCTTATCTCGGATCTCAAGGTGCCAAACAAGAGGCTGGCGCTCGAACTCCTCTGCATTCGGGCTCAGCACGAATGAGGCCCCCTACTAGTCTTTGACAAACCCTATGGAGGCTCCTCATCAAGGGGGAACCCTTCCCCGTAAGGGGGGCCTCTGAGAAGATCCATCTGTGTGAAAGCTGCCACTGCCCCCCAGTGCATGGGGAGTTTCTGAGAATTCCTCACTGTAAGAGGAGCTTCCAAGGCTCTGCACCTGGGGTGAGGCCACGAACAACCAACTTGCCCAAGAGGGCTATGCTCTACATCTCCGGATCAATGATACCCAAGCCTCCCAGTGCCTGCGGCATGGTCACCGTCTACCAAGCAACTCGGACTCTAGTATTTCTCGTGCCGTCCGAACCCGCACAAAGGAAGTTCTGAACCAACCGTCTGAGCTGCCTAATGCACCCTCTGTGAAAACACCAGCAGGAGGCGATATACCAGGCCGTGGCAAGAAGGACCAAGTTTGCCACTAAGGCACGACCTAATAGGGAGAGTTTGGCCGAGCTCCAGTAAAGAAGCTTGCGCTGAACACTCTCAAGGACCGGCGCGATCTGCTGCTCTGCTGTAATGTCAATACCAACCTGGCATCCGAGGTATCTCGCTGTCTGGCCCTGCGGTATCCATCTGAAACCAAAGTTGCTCCCCCACTCACGAATCTCATGTGTCTCCTCAAAGCCTGTGAAGAAACCTATGAACTTTGTCCAATTGTCCGCGCACCCGAGACCTCACAATAGATAGTCAGGGCTCCCTGACTCTCTCCAAACTTGTTGTCGTGCCCTCTACATACAAGCCCATGTCATCTGCAAACTCAAAGTCTAGCAGCTCCTCCTCCTGCCTAATTGGGAGCCTCAACCCTGCGAGGCCCGCCACCTGTGATATCAAGTAATAACCCAAAGCCTATGCCACAAACAAGAAAAGGAAGGGAGCGAGTGGGCAGCCCTGGCAGACCGAGCAAGAGAGAGGGAAGGCCTCGCCCGTGTGTCCTTTGATAAGCATCTAGCTAGAGCTCCCCGCATAAAGTGCAAAAACTCCTTGTCATGTGCACGGATTGGTATCTGCCGTGTACTCGGTACACAAGACTAGCTCAGGTAGCTTCGAGAGGCTTAGAGCTAGGCAGGCTTCATTCTCGGGTTGAGTGGCAAGGGTACGAACCAGTTAGGGGTCTTCGCTATTTCTGGTGCTTGGGACCCGAGTCGAGTCTATATAAGGGCCCAGAGGTTCCGTTCTCAGGGAACCGATGGGAGCAAGTCTCGTTCCCAGGTGCTAGGTCTCTAATCCTGGATTGAGTCGCAGACGTGCGCCTGCATCATAGCGTAGCCCAAGGCCCAGCAACAGATCCCAAGCTTCACAGCACCGCTTCGTGGTATGGGACACCAGGCTGGTTAGGATCTGGTTGGGAGTTCGTGCCAATAGCTCAACTCGTGGCTTGGAGGAGACATCTCTTGATTCAGGATCGCATCCCATAGATGTCGTTGTTGGGTGGTGAGCAGCCTCCTCACGTTTGGTATGTTCTAGTGTTTGCTTGCAAATCAGAGGTTTCAGGAGTGCTGGGGTCGTGTCAGATGGTATCAGAGCCAACTCCTAAGGTAGGAACTTCTGTTGTGAGATTTTTAGTCGAATTTTGCTCCAAGTATGCCCTAATTTCGAAATTTTTGTTCATGCATTGCAAATGTTACCTGGTTCATCGGTTAAGGGAAGTGGTACTGGATTGGGCTAGAAGGAAGGAGAGCAAGAGTGAAGGGTGATTTCGTTGCAAGATGTGATGGCCTGAGAGAGCGAAAGAGAGGTGTAGTTAGGAGGAAGTAGTGAGGTCCGGGTAGAGGCGTCAAAAGGGAGTCAAGAGAGAGCGTAGAGCTGGGGAAACCAAGGGGGATCCCGTGCGTCGACTAGCTGCTCAGGGGTTGTGATAGCAAGTAGAAGGGGAGCGCAGGAAGGTGCGAAACAGGATAGGGCTAGATCGCAATCTCGGCCAGTTGCTTTTCGGGGGGGCCTGGAGGCTTAAAAAAGCACTATCCCTCCATTTTTGGAGGGTGAGCTTTTGGAAAAGCACGGCTTTACTAAAAGCCTGCTCTCCCGTTATTAATTCGGCCAGTTTGCCTTCTCTCCTAGCCTGTAGATTGCGCAGACTTCCAGCCCATCTATACCTTCATGCTCATGAGCCAGAACACCTGTACGGCCTGCTGCAGCACTTCGTACAAACAGCCAAGAGCGGAATCCAAGGTCCAAGAATCCGAGTTGACTCGTTAGCTCAGCACAACCAGCTTACCTTCTCCATCGACCAGCTTTCCCAAGAATCCGAGCTGCCTCGTTAGCTCAACACAACCAGCTTACCTTCTCCATCGACTAACTTTCCCTTCTTCCATCACCTCCTTCCTGGCCAGCTTCCACTTCATTTCTACCTCCTAGCTCCGAGGCCACCTGCTTGCTTCTCTTCTCTAGTCTATCTTCTTTTCAAATCAGATTTCAGTCATGGCTGACTCCGTAGACCCCGAGCTTGCAATGGGAGACCGGGATATGAACTACCATGCGGAGGATGACCAGGGTCTCTACGATGATTTGATTACAAAGACTGCCTTCACTGAATTCACCATTGCTCTCGATGAAAAGTTTGAGCAGGTTAACACGAATCAAACGGGGTTGACACAGCAACTCCAAGGGATTCAATCTATGCTCACACTTTTGACTAGCATTGTTCAGGCGCTCACGCATGTGGATGCCTTGGCTTCAATGTTAGGTTTGAATATCACTCCAGATCCTTTTCCCGGAGATCAGAAGTCTCGTACCAAGGAGGTTGTTGACACTTGGTTGCACACGTGGCAAGTACACTTCTAGTTTCACCCTTACCCAGATGACAAGAAAATACAGCTTGCAACAGGGTATATGTCAGGAAAGGCTTTATTGTGGTGGAAGGAACATGGATAGAATTCGAAGGAGTCTTCAGGAAAGAGTTTCTGAAGGAGGAGGAAGATTACAATATTGTAGACAAGCTCAAAGCCCTCAATATGTCCAAGCTGAATCTGACTTTTAAAGTTTATCTTCAGAGGTTTCGAGATTTGTAGACTAGAGCTACAAAGATGGATCCACCGACCTTGTTAGGTTTCTTTGTGGATGGTTTGCCTCACTCGTACAAGCTACAGATCAAGAACAATAAGTGTACCACTTTGCAAGAGGCCATGAATTACGCGCGCACATATGATGATACCATGGCCAACGCAAAGAAACCACCGTTGCCGACACGGGTGGGAAGAACAAGAGGAAGTTCTTCCAGTCTACCACTGGTACTGGGGAGTCGACGTCTATAGACAACGCCTCCAAGAAACATTTGACTCAGACGAAGAATGGTCGTGTCCGTTTCCTTCGTACATTGAAGTTAAAAAAGAAGGACGTTGCTTCATATGCGAAAAGCGGGGCCACACTAGGAATGATTGTCCTAAGCGCAAGAACCTGATGCAAGCGCCGGGACCGAAGCTCTATGCGGGTCAAGGTACCAAAGCTAAAGGAGCTAATCAAGTTTCAATGACAGGCATTTCTGTAAATGTCATTACCTGCCCACTTTCTTGTAATTGCACTTATAATACTTCGTTATTTGGTTCCCATGATCTTTTCCGAGTTTATGGAGAAGTTAGGGACCAAAGAGTTCACATTCTCTTTGACCTGGGCAGCTCTCACAACTTTGTTAATTACAAACTTGTGCAGAAGATGGGCCTGTCCACGATACGTAGCGATCACACCTACGACGTGCAACTTCTAGCTGGGAAGCAGTTTTGGGATCACAAGATTGAAGCACTTTCTATCTGGATTCAAGACTACACAGCTGCTCTTACGTGCTATGTCACGCACTTGGAACATGTGGATTTGTTAATCGGAATAGAGTGGTTTAAAACCCACGATATTCGGATTGGATGGAAAGAGCATACCCTTTCTTTTTTGGATAAGGACATCCAATTTTGTATTCAGTGTGATAATATTCCCTCTTCTCAGGGACCTATTGTATCTGTGATGCAGCTTCAGAATATAATAAACACTTCTCATTATGATCTGTGTCAATGTGTTTTGATTCCTCTTTCTTCATTTGTTGTCTCTGTTAATAACAAAAATGATTTAAGCGTGTTTGAACATTGAACACCGTGAATTGAGAACGTTGTTGGATGTATTCCCTGCCCAACTACCGGAAGGTTTACCTCCACAACGGACAGTAGACCATCGCATAGATTTAGTACCTGGAGCTCAACCTATTAGTGTTCCACCTTATAGGATGAGCCACCTTGAGGAGGATGAGTTAACTTCACAGCTACAAGATTATCTGAATATGAGCTATATTCGCCCAAGTAAATCACCTTGGGGAGCACCTGTCCTCTTAAGAAAGAAGAAAGATAATTCGTGGAGAATGTGTATAGATTATAAACGATTGAATAAAGTGACAATTAAGAATCAATACCCTCTTCCTCGTTCCTGTAAACTACTCGGTGCTTTCTATCAATTCAGACAACGGATTTTGCAGAGGCATTTGAATGAGATGATTGCAAGTTGCCAAACACATATACTTGAACTTAAGAGTTTGCAATTAAGCTGGAATTAAGACTTATACAGCTTAAACACAAAGTGACATCATTGGAAAATGCAATATGATTGAGGGGCCAAGACGGGCCCCCCCCTTATCCAGGCTCACTTTATTCTTGAAAATGGAGATACAAGACCAAGGTGCAATGCACCTTCCAAACTGATGAACTCAGTGAAAACCTAGGACCTAGATACAAGACTCAAGAGCATATGTACAAGGTAGATAACAAAAAAAGAGAACTCCAAGCTCAGGTTTCAACTCTTGGCTTGCCCAATCCACAAGGAAGAAGCCTGCAACAATCACCACTTACATCCAACATTAGAGACAAGCACTAGTTTCTAGAAAGATAGTAGAAACAACATGAAATAGTGCTGTAAATGAGATAAACTTGACAATACAGGCTCCCTTCGTGACTTGACCCTTTTGTAGATGAAGTCCTTGATGCCTCTGAAGCTACCTTGGGTGAGGAGAGTGTGGAAATGGGGCTGGAATGAGAACAGCTTAGAAAAACAGCCTGTAGGCTAGAGAGAGAAAGCTTTTATGGAGTGATAGCTGTAGAGAGAGAGTGCCAATGCTGATCCCAAGGGAGGAGATGTAAGAGAGGAGCTGCTGCTATTCCAGAGGTGCACAGAAAGGCAGATTTCTGCAAGGGAAATGGGCTGGAACAGTAGAGAGAGAAATTCTGCAGTAGAGAGAGAAAGACTGCAGCAGGAGAGAGAAAGGGGCTGTGGCTGCTCCAGGCTAGGTGAAGGAGAGAGGATGCTGCTGCTGTTCCAGAAGAGCTGAGAGGGGGCAGATTTCTGGAAAGGAGGGGCTGGAACTGTAGAGAGAGAATGTGCGGTTGTAGAGAGAGAAAGTGCTGCTGAGGTGAGAGAATGGCTTGGGGAGAAGCTAGCTGCACCCAAGGAGCTGGAGAGGTTCTGCTGCATCATCCAAAAGGAGGGAGAAGAAAAGTGACGAAATTTTCATGCGTGGAATGAAGGGGAGAGGCCTTCTTTTATAGGCTCAGCCCCCCCCCTAGGCCTAGAGTGGAAGGTGGACACTTGTCCCAGATTTTTGGTGGGCTGCAGTCCCAAAGAGGACGGCCCACAACCTGCCGCAAATCTGGTAACACTTGGCCTGCATGCCCTGCCACTTGCCATGCATGCTGCCACATGTGTGGGACAGGTGGACTGACCTGCCAGCTCAGATTCCATGTGGCAGTCTGCCACGTGTCAGCTGCCACGTCACTCCCAAAAACCCTAAAATTTCAAAGTTGTCAGAATTTAATTCTGATCGCACCCACGGGTTCCTAACAGCTTAGACTATCTATTGACGTACTCTAAGGTCATAACTGAGCCATACTGAGCTCATTTGTTTGTCGTCTTATCTTGTATCTCCATTACTCTTGGCATGCTGCCAGGCCCACACCCAAAGCTCAGGGAACATTCTCTTGAATGGTTCCTAGGTCGGTATGCAATCTGTGCATTTGATTGGTCCCATGTTTGGGTACTCAGGTGGGGTGTGGTTCCTAGATGTTCCTCTCAAAGAGAGGCATCACTCTTGTGGGTCACTAATGCCCATAACCCCAAGCAAGGGGGTCCACCCTCAAATGCTAGACCTAGTCCCCATTGTCCGTAACTAAACAGCAGGAAAACATTTCATTTCTTAATAAGCATACTATTGAAAAACAAAAAGAAATAGTACCAAGCAAGTGGATACATGTTGAAGCAGGATGACATTCCCTCCGTCTTTCATTCGGTTATCCGCAACTGAAATGCTTCCTCATAAGCATCCAGGATTTCAGGACACTCCTGAAATGTAGCACTTAGCTTTTTGACATGCGAGACAAGCTGAAATGTAGGCAGCAGTGTCCTTTTTCATATTAGGCCAGTAGAAAAATTTATCCATGGCTGAAAAAGTGGCCACAATACCCCTATGACCAGCATAGGTGGGTTATGGCTTTCCTCCATCACTTTAGATCTAAGCTGCTTTGTGATACATAGTTTGTTCTTCATGAATAAATAGCCATCCCTGATGTGGTAGGCATGATGGGTGCCTCCATCTTTCAAATGTGCCCATGGCTGAGCAAAATCAGCATCTCCCTCATAGAATTCTTTGAGGGCTGTTAGCTCATCATGATAGGGAACTGAAATATGGTGAAGCCGTGGTCTACGAGAAAGGGCATCAGCCACTACATTCTCTTTTCCAGGAGTATATTGTATCTGAAAATGAAATGATTGCAGAAAGGTAGACCATTTCATATGTCTCTCTCTGATCAGAGGTTGAGTTAGAAAATATTTAAGACTTTCATGATCAGTTTTTACAAGAAAATCTATCCCTAAAAGATAATGTTTCCAAAGTTTGAGAGCATGAATTACAGCTAAGAGTTCTTTTTCATAGATATCATAATGAAGTTCAGCATCTCTTAGTCGTCGGCTTTCAAAGGCCACAGCATGACCATCCTGGGTAAGAGAAGCCCCAAGGCAATCGCCACTGGCATCAGCTGCTACTAGGAATGGTTTCCTTAAGTCTGGAATGATAAGTACAGGAGCTGTAGTCAGGGCATGCTTTAGAGCATTAAAAGAGTCCTTTTCTTTTTGGGTCCATCTGAACTTCAGATTTTTCTTAGTGAGATCATGTAGAGGGGCTGCAAGTTCAGCAAAATGCCAAATAAACCTTCGGTAATATGCATAGGCCTAGAAAAGACCTTACCTCATGGGCATTCTTCAAGTCAGGCCACTCTACAATTGTCTGTATCTTGGCTGGGTCCATATGGACACCTTCTCGTGAGATAATGTGACCAAGATAGTGAATCTCAGGAAGAAAGAACTCACTTTTCTTCTCATTGATGTGAAGAGCGTTTTCAGCTAAGATTTGAAATACAATCTTTAGATGTTCCTTATGCTCTTCCTCATTCTTGCTGAAAATGAGGATGTCATCAAAGAAGACGGCAGTGAACTGTCTATAGTTCCTGAACAACCGTTCCATCAGTCGATTGAACGTGGCTGGGGCATTAGTAAGGCCAAATGGCATTACCATATATTCATACAGCCCAAATGTGGTTCGGAAGGCTGTTTTATGAATGTCCTCAGGTACAACTCATACCTGATGGTAGCCACTCTTAAGATCTATACGGCTGAAAATTTCAAATCCTCCTAAACGATCAAAGATATCGTCTATACGAGGAATTGGGAAACGATTCTTAACCGTCTGTTTGTTTAAGGCCCTATAGTCTATGCACATCCTGAAGGTTTTATCCTTCTTTTGGACTAGTAAGACAGGAGAGCAAAAAGAAGAACTACTGGGTTGGATCAATCCCTTGTCCAAGAGTTCTTGGACTTGCTTGAAGATTTCATCTTGTTGAGATTGACTAACTCTATATGGGGGTCTATTTGGAGGTGAAGACCCTGGAACTATGTTAATTTTGTGATCCTCTGGTCTCTCAGGAGGGAGGTGACTAGGAAGTTCCTGAGAGAAGCAACTAGAGAATTCCTGAAGGAAATCTAATCTTTCTTTTGTGAGAGGACTTTTCTTCACTTGGTTGCTTATCGCGTACAAACACTAGAAAAGAACATACTCCTTTCTTAAGCAAATTGGGAGATCGTGCATGACTTACCATAGGAATGGTGTTTCCTGAAACTCCCGCTGTAATGCTCACATCTCTACCCTTATGTTGGAGGGTTAGAATATTCTTCACATAATCGATTCGGGGGTTGACTTGCTTATAACAGGGCATGCCAAGAATTACATCTAATCCTTGAAGTGGTGCCACCATGAAGGGTAGATGATCCAAGTACCCCTGGATGTGTACCCGAAGCTTGCCGATGATGGGGTACACCTTCTCTTCTTGGTTCTTGAAGGCTGCAGTTGCCTCCAAGGCTTCTCCTTTATCCTCTGGGGCTATCCCGAGGTTCTGTGCCATCTCATGAGAAATAAAGTTGTGAGTAGCTCCACTATCGAACAAAAACAAAGCGGATTGATCCTTTACCTGACCCCATGTTTTCAACAAACTATGGGTGTCGTTTACAGCTCCCTTTTCTGGAGGTGCTTCCACCTTGTTGACTACCAAAACTGGCTTTTTGAGGGCTGCTTCTTTGTTGCTGATGTTTTTGGCAGCTTGAGGGCATTCGTAGAAGTTGTGGCCTCGATCGCCACACTTGAAACACCGCCCTTCGGAGTAATACTTTTGCTTCTGTTGTGGAGACAATGAGCTGAAAGTGCGGGCTGCTTTCTTCGAAGGAGGCTGGCTGGCTGATTTTTGCTCTTTTGGTGCGTCCTTTGCTGTCTCCTTACCCTTTTGTTCCTTGGAAGAGGTTCCCTGGGACTTCCGCTTGTTGTTGCTGCCATTCCACTTGTTGGAGAAAGATTGTTTCTTCTCCACCTTCAAGGCGATGTTGATGGTGTCTTCGAGAGAAGTAGGAGTGGCAATGTCCACCTCATGCTGAACGATATACCGTAGGCCAGCAAAGAACTTCCTTTGCTGCTCTTTTTTATCCTTCCTACTGAATGCTTGAACTTTTAACAAAGTATCCCAAAAACGATCAACATACTCACTGACTTTCTCTTCTTGGCGTTGGCGGAGGATGTCCTACTGCACCATTGTATCTCTCTTAAACTCCTTAGGCAGGAAGTGCCTCATCAAGTTCTTCTTGAAGCGCTTCCAGGTGTGGGCTTGCTGTCCAGTATTGACCATAGCTGCCCACCAGAGTGAAGCACGGTCTTGCATGTGCAGGACGGCAAACCGGATCTTCGCCTTGTCTTCGTACTCATCCCCCTCAAAGAAATACTCGAGGTCTCGGATCCAGGCCAGCAAGACCTCGGGCTTGTCCTCTCCCTTGTACTTGGTAAACTTGAAGAGCTTATCTCCAAGAGGTACCTTATGCTTTGCATACCTTCGTCTCCGTGGACGTCTCGAAGGAGATGGACTCCGATGACGCCGTCTACCTCGAGGAGGGGAAGAAGAGGATGATCTTCCCTCCTTGTTGGAGTTGGTGTTGTCCGCACGGCCTCTTCCTTGGGATTGGGGTCCTATGTCATGAGTTTCTGTTTGGCTGCTTTCCAGCACTTGAACTTGTTGAGCAATGTTTGCCAAGAGAACACTCAACTCATGCAGGTTAGGAGGAGGGTCAGGTCCATTGGCTGCCATGATGACAAGATAACTCAATGAAGGAGAGACTCAACAAGAGAAAGCACAGAGTACAAGACCACTGCCTAAGCTCTGATACCAATGTAAACTTCTCGGTGCTTTCTATCAATTCAGACAACGGATTTTGCAGAGGCATTTGAATGAGATGATTGCAAGTTGCCAAACACATATACTTGAACTTAAGAGTTTGCAATTAAGCTGGAATTAAGACTTATACAGCTTAAACACAAAGTGACATCATTGGAAAATGCAATATGATTGAGGGGCCAAGACGGCCCCCCCCCCTTATCCAAGCTCACTTTATTCTTGAAAATGGAGATACAAGACCAAGGTGCAATGCACCTTCCAAACTGATGAACTCAGTGAAAACCTAGGACCTAGATACAAGACTCAAGAGCATATGTACAAGGTAGATAACAAAAAAAGAGGACTCCAAGCTCAGGTTTCAACTCTTGGCTTGCCCAATCCACAAGGAAGAAGCCTGCAACAATCACCACTTATATCCAACATTAGAGACAAGCACTAGTTTCTAGAAAGATAGTAGAAACAACATGAAATAGTGTTGTAAATGAGATAAACTTGACAATACAGGCTCCCTTCGTGACTTGACCCTTTTGTAGATGAAGTCCTTGATGCCTCTAAAGCTACCTTGGGTGAGGAGAGTGTGGAAATGGGGCTGGAATGAGAACAGCTTAGAAAAACAGCCTGTAGGCTAGAGAGAGAAAGCTTTTATGGAGTGATAGCTGTAGAGAGAGAGTGCCAATGCTGATCCCAAGGGAGGAGATGTAAGAGAGGATCTGCTGCTGTTCCAGAGGTGCACAGAAAGGCAGATTTCTGCAAGGGAAATGGGCTGGAACAGTAGAGAGAGAAATTCTGCAGTAGAGAGAGAAAGACTGCAGCAGGAGAGAGAAAGGGGCTGTGGCTGCTCCAGGCTAGGTGAAGGAGAGAGGATGCTGCTGCTGTTCCAGAAGAGCTGAGAGGGGGCAGATTTCTGGAGAGGAGGGGCTGGAACTGTAGAGAGAGAATGTGCGGTTGTAGAGAGAGAAAGTGCTGCTGAGGTGAGAGAATGGCTTGGGGAGAAGCTGGCTGCACCCAAGGAGCTGGAGAGGTTCTGCTGCATCATCCAAAAGGAGGGAGAAGAAAAGTGACGAAATTTTCATGTGTGGAATGAAGGGGAGAGGCCTTCTTTTATAGGCTCAGCCCCCCCCCTATGCCTAGAGTGGAAGGTGGACACTTGTCCCAGATTTTTGGTGGCCCAAAGAGGACGGCCCACAACCTGCCCCAAATCTGGTAACACTTGGCCTGCATGCCCTGCCACTTGCCATGCATGCTGTCACATGTGTGGGACAGGTGGACTGACCTGCCAGCTCAGATTCCATGTGGCAGTCTGCCACGTGTCAGCTGCCACGTCACTCCCAAAAACCCTAAAATTTCAAAGTTGTCAGAATTTAATTCTGATCGCACCCACGGGTTCCTAACAGCTTAGACTATCTATTGACGTACTCTAAGGTCATAACTGAGCCATACTGAGCTCATTTGTTTGTCGTCTTATCTTGTATCTCCATTACTCTTGGCATGCTGCCAGGCCCACACCCAAAGCTCAGGGAACATTCTCTTGAATGGTTCCTAGGTCGGTATGCAATCTGTGCATTTGATTGGTCCCATGTTTGGGTACTCAGGTGGGGTGTGGTTCCTAGATGTTCCTCTCAAAGAGAGGCATCACTCTTGTGGGTCACTAATGCCCATAACCCCAAGCAAGGGGGTCCACCCTCAAATGCTAGACCTAGTCCCCATTGTCCGTAACTAAACAGCAGGAAAACATTTCATTTCTTAATAAGCATACTATTGAAAAACAAAAAGAAATAGTACCAAGCAAGTGGATACATGTTGAAGCAGGATGACAGTTCCGATGATTTGATAGACCGTTTGGCCACAGCGAAGTATTTCACTAAGATTGATTTGCGTACGAGTTATCACCAAATCCGTATCTATGCTAAACACATAGAGCTGAGGTCAAAGGACGGAGAGTCCACATAAGCTTGAGGTGGAGCACGCGAGCTCGAGTCTAGAGATAGACTGCAGACAGGAGAAGGACCTTGTGGTAAGATCAAAGGACCACACCATTGGTGGGACTCTGGATCTCTCTCTCTTGTATTGTGTCCATAGTTTTGGACGGAAATATATATTTTGGTGGTTTCTCTATCTGGCCGGTTCATTGTCTATTGATGAGTCTGCACATCTATTGAATGCACATAACACTACACTGTGTAAGCTCCTGGGCATTACTATAAGTCTTCCGCTGTGTGTACCCTCTGTTGGGTCATTTCTAGCATGGTATCAGAGCCCAAGTAGGAGGCTCACAGGTGTGGGAGCTTGAAGGCACGAACCTTGCTGAAGGACGACCTGCTGTCCTGCTCTACAACGAGGACAAAGACGACAAGGCGATGCTGGCGAAGGATTCCGCTGGCAAAGGAAAGGGCAAGCCTAACAGTGGCAAGTCCAAGAAAGACGACTCTGACAACGAGGGGACTTCTAAAAGGAAGCAGAAGAAGAAGTGCTTCTACTGTGATACGCCAGGACATTTTGCAAAGGATTGCAGAAAGAAAAAGGCGGATCAGAAAAACAAAAAGAAGTCTGACTCAGATTCAGAGGGAGAGGGCAAAGCAAATGTGGTAATCAAAAGAGTTGTTCCTGGTGACATCACCGAGTGTTACCGAGGTCAGATATGTTAATCTGAAATCACAGTAAGGATGTATGACAAGAGATGTGGGTCAACGAGGAGTCAGATGCCTTTGTGAAGGTGAAGGACAGCATGGAGCGCTTGGTACCTTCCAGGTGTGTGGCTGTCAACACTGACACGAGGGTGGATTCCATGGAGGGCCTTGGGGTCTCATGGTCAGATGGATGCTGGAGTTCAGAAGGGGACAGTACAAGATTACACAAGCTCTTGGTGGGTGCCTCATTGAGGTACATGGTTTGCTTTCCGAGCAAACACACAGGCAGGTCCGACAGTCTAGTATGTATTTGATATTTTGCATTTGAGCCTTTATAGCATGCTGTGGAGAGAATCTACTCTTCATTTGTCTCAGGAGATACGAGATTGGAAGGAATTGGCCTTCTTCGAAGGCAGAAGGGGAAGTATTGGTGCTTCTTCAAATCTCGGATGCAGGTTGCTAGGAGGTGATGGACAAAGAGTAATGAAGCCAGAAGAGTACCTGTTTGAGAACTCAGCGAGAGTTCATAGTCCAGGTTATCTGGAAATATTCATTGGTTGCAGACCTTGCCAAAGGAAGGACGGGTTGAAACAGACCCTCAAAGCATGGTGCTTGGAAGACTCCAGGTTGTTCACTCATTATGAGGGGAACAACTGGAAGATCGTGACGGCTGGGTTGCTCGAGTTCAAAGGCGGGAACGTGACTCAAGGAGGTGGTGCCAGGAGGTACTACCAAAGATGGACCTGTGTACCAGGATGGTATGCGGAAGCGGAACCAGGCCTGGTGGAGCAGGAGCCACTGGATGAAAAGCCAAGAAAAGATTTCAACACCGAAAGGTTCCAGAGGACTACGACCAAGGAGTTACTGGAGCATCGCCATCAACGTGTTGGCATTGGGCCGAGATGTGTCTGTGAGAGGGGGTGTTGGAAAGGTCACCTCCCCATCTGTAAGCCCCCACATGAGGAGAGCGTGGGGGAGGGAGACCTAGGGCAGAAGATGCCCAGAGAAGAGAGAGAGAGGGGGCTGCCACATGGGCAGCACCTCACAAGAGAAGAAGGCTGCAACAGATGGCACGAATTACAGTGCAGATGGCGGGGACAACAAGCCCTAGATCTGACCTGGCTGGGCGTGATGACATCAGCAGTGTACAGCGCAGCACACGTGGCTGGAGAGAACCTGGCAGAGGGCAGAACCAGCAGGCCTGGTGGAGCAGTAAATGGGGCTGACAGTGGGCAGTGGCATGCCTTATATAGGCTGGGCCCTTGCCTAGATTGGAGGGCCAAAAGCCCTAGAAGTGTGGGCCAAAGGGCCCTAGTTTTGGAGCCCTTAAAGGGCTGGTTTTGGGGCAGACTGGTCAGCCCAAACAGACCAGCCAGTCGGCTTCAAGGGGCCCTTGGGGGCCTATAAAAGCAGAGGCCACAGGCCTCATTTCACATCCAGCAGTGCAGCTTCCAGCAGAGCAGAAAGGAGCAGCAGAGCACAACCCTTGGGGCCTACTTCCAGAAGCTGAAGGAGTACCAGTGTTGCTGCAGACTTAGCTCAAGTGTGAGGCTGAGACTTTGGCTGTCTTCTAGGGCAGCAAGGAGCTGAGGTCAAAGGATGGAGAGTCCACATAAGCTCGAGGTGGAGCACGCGGGCTCGAGTCTAGAGATAGCCAGCAGACAGGAGAAGGACCTTGTGGTAAGATCAGAGGACCACACCATTGGTGGGACTCTGGATCTATCTCTCTTGTATTGTGTCCATAGTTTTGGATGGAAATATATATTTTGGTGGTTTCTCCATCTGGCCGGTTCATTGTCTATTGATGAGTCTGCACATCTATCGAATGCACATAAGTAAAGAAGTTTGTGATTCCACACCCACACTACACTGTGTGAGCTCCTGGGCATTCAATATACGGACAGGTCTGTTGTTAAAACAGCCCTTCAGCCTAAGAGTTTGTGCACCTTTAGAGCCCATTAAAGCCTCTGGAGAAATATTCTATAAAACTGATTCAGGATGACGACTCATCATCTACACAAAAAATCCCCTGTGGATTTCCATCAGTAATTTCTAGATTCCATTGCTGGCAAGTTCTTTGGCTCTTTGAATGGCAGTTACCATTTGACATCGAGTCCCCCCAAGCAAAACCATTTGGGTCAAAGGAAAAACAAGTCAATTTTATGGAGCTTGAGTACTTCATTGCCATCTTTTCTTCATTCACAGAATCATAAAACTCTGAGTCTGCCACTAGTTCATCAGAAACTGTCTCATCATCAATCTCTTCTTTGCCCCGGATTTGGCCTTGCATACACTTCTATGATCCGGAGTCTACTTTTGTCCACACAAAAAACATTGATCTCCTTTTTTCTCTCCTCGATAAGAGCTTGAGAGAGTTGGTTAACCACCTTTTCTTTTTAATCCATCATGTCATCCTTTCGAAAAGGCCTGAATGAGGCCTATGCATCCTCAGCCTTGTAGGTCGTGGTATGCCTCAAATTACTGCCATATACAGTTGGATAGAAGGGGTTGTTGAAAAAATAACTGGCAATGGTTGTCATCTGAATTGTTGATCTTGGTTGAAGACTTAGTACCAAAAATGACCACTACCAATGTTCTTCTCCTTCATGTTGTACTTAGGCTCATACAGGTCAACCGATTGCATGGCCTCCTTGAGAGTGCTTGGCCTCTGAGCTGAAACATCTTAAGGCTAGAGTGTAGACCAAGAGTAAATTTGATCATCCGACTGTAGTCATCAATACCATGGATGAAAAGAGATAATTTTCAGAACTGCCTAACATAATTTTCACTGTTCCTTGTGTCAAGTCATACCATTTGCAAATGTACTCATCCAGGGCAAAAAGAGATAGAAATATAAATCATCCCACGTATCAACTACTGTACTTTCCCATTGTAGATGCATCCACCATGTATCAATAAAGTCTTCAAAATGAAGCAAAGCAAATCGGATTTTCACTTTATCCCCTTTTAGATACAATGAGAAAAAATCCTCCATCTACTTATTCATTCCTCCAACTCCCTGAGCGAACCAGACTCCCCTTTAAATTTGGAAAGAATGACTTATCTTTAACATCGTTGCCCTGATGTGAGTCTTCCTGTCTAAGGATCTCGCAGTTTGTACAAGTGAGAGCCGACCTAAAATTTATACTCATTAAACCTCTAACATATATAGCCTCAAAATTTCAGAACTGTTACTTTTGAGAGCTGTAACCTGTGGATGGACATTTGCTTTATGAGCTGAATCCCCACAAATATGATGAACCTTCCTGGTGGATGCCATGAAACCCTCAGGTTCAGCTCTATGTATTGGTTCCTTAAATCCCCTTGAAAAGTACCCTTAAGGGGTCTCTCCCCTTCATGTATTTGACTTTTCTTAGAATAATCAAACCCTTTACTCATAGTCATCAGAGATTTTGCAACCTGAGATCCTTTCTCTAATTATGAAGCTCAATTTTAACTGTTGAATAATTAAAAACTTTGAGCATAGGATCCAAACTATTCCTAATTGATTGCTCTTGACATGATTTGCTTTGATATTCACTGATAGCCTCAATACAGAATTATTAGCCTCATGCATTCCCCTTTGATTAGAACCTTCAACTTGCTCCTCTGCCATTGATCTGGTTCAATTATCTCCTGTTTTCTGAAATGGTTTCTTGATTTCTTGTTCGGCATTATATCTTCTGTTTTTAGAAATCGTGTCAACCCTGATCCAACTGAAATAAAACTTGGTACACTCCTTGAAGATGCTTGAGCGACACACTTTAAAATTTTGTTAGCTTTGAAATTTCGACCAGGTGTTAGGCTGACACATAGCATCTCATGACTGGATTAACTTCCCAATACAGAAATTTGCAGACAGGTAGAATTTCCACTACCTTAGGGTCTGATACCAAATAAATGTTGAGATTCAGCATCTCCAGGCGTGGCCAGCCGACCAGCCCCCATGCAGCAAGGGGGGCCAGAGGGGGTAGGCTGGCCGACCAGCTGGTCGGCCCAGTTGGCCTGACCGACCAGGCTGGTCGGTCCAGCCAAACTGGCCGACTTCCCCCCCTTGGCCTGCCCTATAAAAGGGTCTCCTTCCCTTCATTTCCTCCATCACTTCTTGCAGCTCCTCAAGGCTCCAGCATACAGCCTGCTCCTGACCATCCCCTCAGAGCCCCCTCTCAGCTGCTCAGTTGGCTGCCCACACTCCCGCAGCAGATCTTGCCTCTTCAGGGCTCTTGCCTCCCCGCTCCAGGCCTCTACAGTTCCCTTGTTCCAAGGTTCCTGCCTCTTCACCCAGGCTCCTTCAGCCTCCTCTTCTCTAGGCTCTTGCCTCCTCAGTTCAGGCTCCTCTAGCCTCTTCACTCCAGGCCCCTGCCTCTTCGTTTCAGGCTTCTCTGCTTCAGTTCAGCCTCTCCTGCAGCTCCTGTTTTCTATCTTATTCAAGATATCTTGTATCTCAGTTGCTGCCCTGGTTTAAGGGCTGATTTACAGCAGATCAGTGGTGGTACATTTTGTTATCTCTAGTGTTCTCTGTGTGGCTCTATAATTTCAGTTTAATAATAAAGTCCTAAATCTGGCTTGGTGAAGACTAGTTTAGCAGGAGCTTTGGCTAGGCAATCCCAGAAGTGGACTAGGAATACCGAATGCAAACCAACTAGTGCAAGACAGTTAATTAAATAGACCTTTTGACATGGGAAAGGAATGAGTCATGGGCTGGACTCACAACCGTAGCATGTGATGGGCCGCACATGGACAGAATAGGAAACTCCTTGTTGAGTTTTAGGCTGTACCAAAATCCAGACTCATTAAAGCGTGCATGTACAAATGTGACAGCAAGGCCCTTATAGTGTTAAGGCTGGCTGTTGAATTCACATTCTTGTATTTGGGATTGATCCCAATGTGCCACATGGCATTCCCAACAAAGCTTAATCTGAAAGACCTAAAGAACTCCACCAGAACATACCAGATTTTAGACTGTGAGTAGTCACCCTTGACCTACTCAACAAGTCCTATCCCAAGGACACTAAATAACTACCCTTTGTTACATACCTTCCCATCCCAAACTTCGGGGAGGGAAAACTTGATGGATCCAACTACGCCCTTGGAAGATCTAGGTCAAGAATCTCAAGGTGGCAAATGGGTCCTTTAGAAAAACCTCAAGCAAAAGGGATAAGAGCGAAAACTACACGTGACGAGTGTACACAAGCATCGAAATACCTTGGCTTGTAATTTGGCCCATGCTCCTTCTGAGATACACTTCATTACACTAACTTTTGTCGGAGGTACTTTCCCATGTTCACATAGTAACTGCCTGTTGTCAATAACACTGCAGACAACAAAGAAAGCCATAAATACAGCATACCTAGACATCTACCGCAAAAAAATGAGGCTGCCCTTTTAGCCACCATTAGAAATTAATGAATCTAACATTAGAAAGCATCTTTGTGGTCTAGCAATTAATATATTCAGTTTGCAAAGGGGAATTTAAGTGTGACTGTACTTATGACCTTGCACTGTATATCCAAGAAACACTACTTCATTGTCACAATAGATTCCATTGCGATACTTTGTATAAAAGCCCTAATTGTAATTTACTTTATAAATAGCCCTACTAAGACGAAACCGTTTTTACTATGAAGTTGGTCAGTGTTCTATGATCACACTGAAATGATGAGATGCATGGGAAGATCTCTGTACAGGAAGATCATGCCCTGCCTACTTTGTCGACTGAGAAATTTGCGAGCCATTCATAATCTTCATTAGCCATTATAGTCAAGAAAGGTGAGTGCAAATTTTCTTACGGAGGCATTAGATCATCGGCCCATGTACGAAGCCAGCTGCTAGAAATCCAGAAAAATTTGTTGCCTTGCCTTTCTAGAGGCGCCTCCCCTAGAATAGCCCTTACTTCATTTCTCCGATCTGCTAGGCTCAACAGCTCTTTCTCCATTTTCAGTTTATATTCCCTGCATTTTTCTAGTAATTCTGTGTTGCGTTCATCGATCTCATAGCGTAAATAATCCGGTAGTAAAAGGTCTTTCTGCACTTCATCAGCAAGAACATTTGTTTTCTCAACCTTATTCATTTGTCCTAAGGCAAGATTAGATATGGCACAAGTCACAGGCTGTCCTTTGAGATTGTAGATAAGCATATATGCATCTGCTGATGTTAAACAATTATCTTTGTCTCGTGCTTCATTGTGTACTTTCATGTCTGCTGCCTGCACAGCATGTCCATCATTGGATAATTCTCGACAGATATGAGACTTTCCAGGTTTCAGCTGCGTTTCTTTGGAACTCACTTCCCTTTTCGATGTTGTACAAACCTCCCCAAAAGGATGGGAGCCTAAGCTCGTTACCAATTCATCATCAAATTCCCACCATTGCCCTGTGCAATCATCCTTAATATTTGCAACATAATGCCCACTGTTTGCTGTGCTTCCCTTGTGAATCAAAATTGCAGATAGATCATACAAAAGGGGGTTGTTGGTCTGCATCTCATTCATTCCATCAAAACTCAATCGCATGCTCATATCAAGGCTTAGAGGAAAGTTGAATTTGGAGGTAACTTTTTTCTTCGTTGACGTCTGTTGAAAACAACACAATATCTTTTGTCAAACCATACTCATCAGATCACAAATCAAAGTGCAAGAGCATACAAGCATATTATTGCTCAGTCTGATGTTGAACAACCTCATCATCAAATACCATTAATTTTTAAACAATTCCAAGTTGGACACGTAGCTTCATGTGAGCAATACTTTGTCAGAAAAAAAGCCTCATCGAGGGTAGAGACATGTCAGAAAATCTAAGCCCAAAAATATCAAGGCCTCTATAAATCAAAAAAATGCATTTCAAGACGTAAGAAATTGTATTCATTTATAGGTTATGGTCAACAACCTTAGCATCAAATACGAATCGCTTAAGTTGGAAATTCAAGATTGGTGGAAGCGACCGCAACTTGCTGCAGTGAGTTGCATCAACTCTTGTGTTGCAAGACTCACAGAAAAACTGATTTTCCCCCAACAGCTGTTCCTCACTGAGGTAGTCATCAAGACTCTCCTCCAAGCTTGTCATTCCCTTTACATTCAGTTCTAGTTCATAAAAATCCACGAGTTGTTTTGATGCATCTGATTCTTGGCCACATTTTGAACACCTTCAAAATTACCAAAACAATAGAGGGTTAACTGCCATACAAAAGTCAAAAAAACTGGACTCTTGCCAGACAGCATGTAAGAGAGGAGGAGATCAGGGTCAATTGCAGTACCAAAAAAATACCCATGACAAGCTCAAGTTCATTCCCAAATATACATACACAACAAAATCACGTGTGATGGTGTATTTCAAGACACTTTGTAAGATCCAATTCAAGCCCTTAATCTCATCAGCGTTCAGAAGTTAGGAGCAGCTAAGCTCCTGTACTCCTGTAGGTGGATATATCTAGATGAATCCAGGAGCATGCCCAAAACACAACACACAGTGCAGTTTCAATCTCATGATAGTCACTCATAAGGTTGAAGACTTCCAAGCTGACCCTTGAAATCCCATGCAAAGAAATAGCTTACAACACAATGCCTGTACTCGACTAGCTATTTAATGCATAAAGAGAAACCATCCAGATTTTTTGCAAGAAAGAAGAAGAGGAAATCAAGCCCTTGTCTGAGAAGCTAAGAAGAATCTAATCAGAGATGCACACTCGATCTCCAATCCCTCGTCTGAGGAGCTCAGATGACTCTTATCAAGGATACTACAAAAGGCTTAGTCCAATTAACTCTATGACGCTTAAAAACAGTCATCAGCAGAGACATACTTGCTGAGCCAAGACGGTGATTCACAGGAATATAATTGCGAACCAACTGATCCAGAAAAGTCCACAAATATAGCAGGTAGAGATTCCACGATTCACTACATCTCCTTTAAAAATTAGTGCTCTTAATAAAGCATGCAGTACAAAAGACCAAACGAGAAGGCTTTAGTATTATTCTTATGAAAAATAACCTCCCCAGACTGAAAGACCACATGGCTTCCATAATCTACCAGTTAAAAGTAGCAGGCAGAGCATAAGAAACTATCAACAGACATTTGCATAGTTTACCCAAGAGATAGCATAGCAACTATCGCATCTGCAAACACTATACGCTTACAGTCAGTAAACACCCCTAGACTATCACAGCAAAAGATGTTTCCGTTGAATGACAATCATGTCCCATAACAACAAAACTTCACAGGACTCAAGCAGGAATCAAGCAGCCAAAACTTCACATACACATGGCTTCAGAGTTTAGAGATCCAGATATATCTTGAAAATAGGGAGAGCATAAAAACTACCAGCACTATACAAGACAAATCACAATAGCATCTGCAAGCCCATTCAAAAGACATTCAACGGTATCCTTATACGTTCGGTAACAGCACTAACCCATAACAAGAAAAGAAGACTCTTCCTTTGCATAAAGAAACGTCATCTCACGCAAAAGATATTCCTTCCTCAAGAGCCACACACGACAAACCATGCAGCATTGTCTCAAGCACCAAAGACCTGGTGAAACCTGGTGACGTGGGACAGTGTTCCTCGGAAAACATCTCGTACAACACTCCTTGCTTGAGGATTCTTGGATAGTCCCAATAATCCTTCCAACGAAGTCAACAGCAGCTTCAGAAATTCTTGGCCATCTTGCTGAATAGAATTGTTTAACTCCAGCACATCGGCCAAAGGAGCTGAATCGACAGCTTTCCTCTTTCCAGAGTGCAGCTGACCGAAAAGGAGTGCCAGCTCTCGGAGAACATATTGCCTTTGAACCAAATCTGCTTCTGCTGCAAAAAAGCCCCTCATGAATGGTCTTATCCTGTACAGGCACTGCAGAACGCTATTTACATAGCAGGTAGCCCCAAGATTTGTCAAGCCGGAAGGGGATTGCAAATCGGGACGAAGTAATTCTGTCGGGTCAGGACCAAGTTCGGCCTGTATTTCCGAAGATTTCTGCCAGAGTCCATGCTTTCTGGAACCGCTGGGAGGAGGAATTAGTCCACAGAAACAGTTTGGGGAGTCCTTGGAATTCACACGACAACCTTGACAGGTTGGTCTACTGATGCGATACAGGTGGAAGATATCATCGGAGCTAACTCTGTTCTCCTGGTTTATTCGCCTGTCATGAAGAAAAAGCCATGTTTGGATTTCAGGTTTTCCGTGAATCTTAAAGGGAAGCACAAACGCTCAAAAATCTGGCGTGCCTTACCTGAGAACCAGTGATTGCGGATCCTCAGAAGAACCGGCGTTGCGTTGTTTCTTCGATTTGTGGCGAGTGCCACTCCCGCTCCCGCTCATGGCTGCTCTGCGAAACGCGACCTTCTGTACAATCTCCTCGACAAAGAGAGCCAGTTGAGAGGACTCAGCTATCCCTTGGGATGGCCATAGGAAAAGGAGTTATCGCGCGGGAAGACGAAGACTCGTACGCAGCGACGCATGTTTCCAGAATTGATGATGGCTACCGTAGAACGAACTTGGGAGCGATGATGCGTCGGAGGTGGTTCCGTACTAGCTGAGGCAGCCGGACGAACGATGGGAATCGCAGGACGCGAGAAACGATATATACGGCGATGGTTGTGGTCGATCGATCGATCGATTCAACGGAGGAATTGGAGAAGCTGCTGCTGCTGCTGCGATTTTTCTGCCGATGATCTTTAGAGTTTATTCAACGTCGGGGAGAAAGATTTCATCGACGGAAGTCGGCCAGCAAGATTTCACACGCCGGAAATGTTTTGCCAACGCCAAGACCTTGAATCTTATCAGAAAGCTCCAATCCGCCATAGCCGTAGAGCATCCCACAACAGCCACATCAACAATCTCTTCTTCTCCTTCGAAATCCTCTCCAACCTTATCAATCACCTTCACTCCCGAGCTTCAATCTGTCTTTCTGTCTCCTTTCGCAACACAATCCTCAATTCAAACTCCTCGGACAGCTTCAATCCGACATAGCCGTAGCATCATCATCATTATCATCATCATCATCCGACAGCCTAATCAATCTCTTCTCCCGCAAAATCCCCTCTTCTCCGTAAAAATCTCTCTGCAGCTTTCTAATCAATCTCTTCTTCCGCAAAAAATTCCCCTCTATTTCTCCCTCCAAATCTCTCACCTTCTAATCAATCTCTTCTTCCGCAAAATCCCCTCTCTTGCTCCTAATCAATCTCTTCTCCCTCGAAAAACTCTCTAATCAACCTCTTGTTCCGCAAAATCCCCTCTCCTGCTCCTTCCTAATCAATCTCTTCTCCCTCCAAAACCTCTCTGCAGCTTCTAATATTCAATCTCTTCTTCTAGCTTCCAATCTCCCTCTCAAAATCCCTCCTCGGCTCCAATCAATCTCTTCTCCCTCAAAATCCCTCTCTGCCTTCCAATCAATCTCCTCCCTCAAAAATCCCTCTCTAAGTTCTCAATCAAAAATCCCTTCTCCCTCAAAAATCCCTCTCTAAGTCCTCCCTCAAAAATCCCTATCTTCTCTCTTCTCTTCTCTTCTCTCTCTCTCTCTTTCGACCTACAAATCCTGCCGTTGTACTCAGTATCATCATAGGCTCATTCAATTCTCCCTGTAAGCTTAAACCCATAGTTGGTTAAATCTCCTCCCCTCTGTTTCCCACCCACAAATCCTTCCAAATCCTGCCGTAGCCAGAGCTTTCAATCAATCAATCAGCTCTCTCTCTCACCTCGAATCCATGAGATTTCAATCAGCTCCAATCCACCCAGCAAACAATTCACCCCCCAACAAAAATGGCACCACCTCTCTTTCAAACTCCCCTTTTGAAAAGAAGCCACACACTATTATAACATAACCATAACTATCACTATGGTTTGCAAGCTATTTTTTTTCCCCCAAAGTACATTCATGGTTTGAGAGCCTTTTGCTAATTAGGGCACTCACACACCGCCACATAAGAAAATGGGCAAGCGGTAGGTTGTGTGTGTGTGAACCATGTTTACTTTGGTAAGCCACCCCAATAGCAATGGGTGTGGCTTGGGCGAGGGGAGCTTGGCTACTCGCCCATACCCCTTGTTTTGTGTAAACACTCTCAGAGCACCAAAGAAGGGCAAGACTCCGGAAATTGGACCCCATAGTAGCAATTACCATGAGAGCTTTTTAGCCATTTCTTGCATTTTCACCGATGAATCGTTGGCTTTCAAACAAGCAAGTAGCCTGATTTTGAAGCAATGCCATTTCTAATGGGTTGGAACTGCACAAGGAAACCCTTTTAGCTTCATATCATTACAAAGTCCTCTCACCTCTCCTCCATTGTCAATTTTCTATCAAAAACCGCATATAAAAATAAGTACCTCCAAAAGTTTGAAAATACATGCTCAATTAATTAGTGCTCTTTGTAAGGAGGGGAAGAGACTAGATGGTATTAACCTCACCTTTTCAAGCTTGCTTTTTCAAAACAAACCACCTTCTTTTAGGAGTTTGCTTTTTTAAATCCCATGCCATACTCTCTCTCTCTCTCTCTCTCTCTCTCTCTCTCTCTCTCTCTCTCTCTCTCTCTCTCTGCACAAGATTACAAAAGAGGGTACATCATCGAGAGAAGCCATGTATTGTTGTTTTTTTAGCATCATGATGAATTTTGCTATTGTCTTTAAACCTCTAGAGAAGGAAGGACGAAATGGGAGTATCTCATTATCGTGTGGCTACAGTGGCTAGGATAGACCTTATGCAATGGCATCAAGGTAAAGGACGAGGTCTCAAAGGGCTTCTCAATTAACATTAAATTCAAAGGACTTCATGATGAGCTTTGATATTGTGTTTAAACAATCTTTCTAGAGAAGGAAGGACAAAATGGGAGTATCTTAATGTCTTAAGGCTACTATGGCTAGGATAGAGCATATGCAAAGTCAACAAGGTAAAGGAAGGGGTTCAAGAAAGGATGCCCACTTTCTCCCATGTTTTTTTAGCATTTGCATATACTGATCAATAACGGTAATAGCATATGCACAACAAGAAGGGAACTTGTAAACCCATGATTGGGTAGGTGAGCAACCAAGATACTTTTACCATATAGGATGATGTGGTACTCTCTAGCACTCTCGCAATGAAGCATAGAAAATTGTGCATGCATTTAGAGCATTTCCATTATTGTGAATGTAGACAAGACCAAGGCTATAAAGGCTCACAAGTGTGTCGAGCAAGGACGTTCCAATAAGAATAATGAAGTGGAGGCTAGAAGCTATGGATACTTTTTAAGTACCTCAAGTTGGAGGTTCCCTCTAATCATAGATGTGTAGGAAACTAAATAGAGATCAGTTAGTACTCTAATGCCTTTGAGAACACATGGAAGCTGAATGGCATGCGGTATTGGAGCAGTCTCTTGTGACACCTAGAATGAGCTAAGACAGATTCAAAAATGCAACTGGCTACTTTCTTGGGGATACGAGAAAGCATTTTCATTCTCCCTAATCTAAACTATGAATTTTCCTCTATAACTTCTTTATACATCCACAAGATGCAAAGCATGTCAATGGATAGGTTCCTTTGCTAAGTTGCAAGTTTTTGAAAAGTAGAAGATATTAAAGAATAAAGGCTTACATTTAAGCTGGATGGAGAAAAATGAGGCGCCAATTGTAATGGGCCATTGCAAGTTGCCCAACCTCCCATTCTAAGTGAGTTGAGGATGAATGAGTAGCTTTGATGCCTTTTGATACTTGATAAGGGCTTTGCTTTATTCCACAAAGTGAGAGCCAAGAAAAAGTGAAAAAGTATTGATGAGTGGAAAGCTACGAAGTCAAACCGAGTATGGGATACCTATAGAGGGTACCTCGTGGACAAGATTCAATGCATCTATGCCATTAGTTCCAACCTACTCATGTAAATAAGATTCATTACATTTTTAGCTCAAGTTCTCCTAGGGTTATAAATGATGAGACTTCAACTAACTTCGCAAACATCAATAGGAGGTCTTCGATGGCATAGCACACGAGGCTTGTTGTTTGGGTGGGAAAGAAACATAACTTGGTGTAAGAGTCCCCCCGATGGATTGTGTAAGATAGAGTTGGCTAAGCTTGCCAAGAAGTGCACAATTACCTTTCTTCACCCAAAAGCTTCCATTGCTCAATGTTGACTAGCTAGAGTCCGAGTTGCCTACAAATTTTATCACACTTAAATTTTGGGTAAGGTTTTTTCCTAGTGCATTGTGTTTTCAGGGTGTTTCAAAATATATTATATTGCACGCCCATGGTAGTTTCGCAATAGTTGTGCATCTATGTTCTACTTGGAATCCATCCTTTAGTATTGAAAGTTTCCCTATCATGAGCACCTTGTGTGGGTAGTGTCTCCTAGGCTACTTTCTTGGCTTGGAGGAGTCATGGAATATCTTGCATGCCCTCTTAGTTAATTGTGATATTAAAATTTGCAATTGGCTTCTTCAAATGGAACAAGTGTGTTTTGGCCCATTTCCTAATACACGTTATATTTGTAAGGAAACGTGCCACTTTGCTCATAGCTACCCAAATCAAGTTTGCAAAGATTTGCAGGAGAATGAGAACAATTAAAAATAGGAAATATCTAATGTAATCGGAACAAAGGAGAATGAAAACACTCTAGAATTGATGTTGATGTGTTTTTATACAATAAGACAAGAAACATTTATGAGAATCAAAGGTCATCCCTTGGCTTAGCAGATTGAGTCTATACTCTGAAGTAGCTAGAGCATTATCAATAAGATAGTGAAGGGGACATCCTGAGTGCAATAGAAATATCACAGTCTTTAGTTCAATCCTTTGCAGTACTACAAGGATTGAACCTCAAAAGAATCTTTAGGCTCATTTTCTACTTTGGGGGTCAAGCAGTAGAAGGTATTGCGAGACAGACAAAAATCATTTTGGTACTGACGCAGTTTTGTCAAATGGTGGACATGCCAAAGAGGGTGATGCTTGCTCATGACATATTGGAATCTAGGGTCATGATTGAGATTATTAAGCATCACCTTTATTAAGATTTTTATTTTTTTTTGGTGGGGGGGAAGGGGGCGAGGTAACAAAAACCCAAACTCACAAGTTGATGTCCTTCTTATAAACCATCTTTGAGAAGCTTTAAATTGAGCTAGCCCACTAGTTGGATCCAAATCATTAATGCTCACTATGGAACCAAGCTAGGGTAGACTTGCTTTTTTTTTTTGTACTTATTTCAGAGGGCATAATGTTGACTTCTCAATTGATTGTACAACAATACTTGCAGGATCCATGGTCTTTTCATCAACCCTAGTGATGGCTTGGCTATATATTAGAGTGAGTGTACTTTATGCTATTCGGTTAGTGTAAAATAGGTTAGTATTTAAGAAGGACCATGGAATACATTGTTCATCTATTCTTGAAGATATTGCTCATCAAGTGCAAGTTCAGTTTAGAGATGTAATCGGAGATGTTTTTTATGGTTTAGGTCAAGTCCTTTGTTTTCCATTTATTGCTCTTGTACTACTAACCTAGTGTTGTATGCACATTTTTATTAGCTAGCCTGCAAGATTGTATCATCAGTTTTTTTTTTGGGATGGCCACCATATTACTAAAATGATGAGGGTACCTAACACTTTTCTGACATTTTAAAAATAGAGGCATGAGTTGGCAAGAACCATTTCAAGCTTGGAAAGCAACTCAAAATGCAAAAAAAACCAAAGCAAAAAACAATCAAGGGAAAGGGCCTATTGTTAGGGTGGATGAAGAATACAATTTTTTTAGGCAAGATGTGAAGAACCTCCTAGAAACCTCCTCTTTGGAGCAAGATGCTATAAACATCCACTCATTCATTGACACTTAAAAGCAAACTCTCAAGCAAAACCACGGTGTCACATATACCAATAGTAGTAACTGCTCTCAAGGTGTCTTTCACAAGATGTCATATTTGCTACTTTTGAAATGTTTTTGTTTCTTTATATCCATTTGATCTATAATGGAGGTTAACAACATTATCATAATCATCATATTTGATTACTCCCTCTACAAGAGTTGGTGTTATTTAATTTATCTTTCCTGAATGGAGGTTGAACCAACAATATTGAATTTGAGGCAATTTATGATTATCCTTTCAACTACAAAGTTGCTTGTGAGACTAAGAAAAGTCGCAAGTAGATGCTCAAGCATCAGAATGAATAGCAAAATCCCATCAGGGGGAAATTTATATAGATTAAAACAAGGATTCAAACCAAGGATTAGATGTGAGCAATCAAATTTCCCAAAAAAATGACAATCACATAGATAACCACTGCCTAATAGACTTTACCATCCAAGCTCCTAACCTTGCACCAAGCTATGATCGCCTATAAGGTAAGGTAGGTGAGAGAACTAGTTGGGGGATGATATGCAGTGGAAGTAAACTCTCTCTCTCTCTCTCTCTCTCTCTCTCTCTCTCTCTCTCTCTCTCTCTCTCTCTTCCCCCCCCCTCAGGGGCCCTTGTGATTCTTTAGTGTGCATATGCATCACCTTGGGTGTACATACACCTGAAGGCATTTTAAATTATGAAAGATCTTCCCATTTTTATTTTAAGACATGGGTTTGGGATTTCCACCTACATACCTTATGGACTATGTTGTATGCTGTAAAACTTGACTTATAATCTTCTCTCACATACAATAGGGATTATTCATGGCTACAGGATTGGGATCATGTGCCCACATTAATGGTGCACTATACAAAGCTCCAAGGGCTAGGGGAGTAAGTACATGTTTTATGTAATGATACATCCTTCAGGACACCGTGGACGCTGTGAGCAAATACCCTTGATTTATTTGGATATTAAGAGAAGGTAAGGAGGTGGGTTTGGACCACCTTGGCACCCTCTCATACTAATAAGGGATAGTGATACAACCATTATAAAATCACATGCACTATGACCTACACCTCTATATGTGATAAGTGGTAAGATGAGACTTATGGGACCACAAGTACGAGTGATTATTGAGGATCCTTGTGATCCTTTTGGGCTTGCCAACAAGGTGATAACCCATGACAATTAATTAAGCTTTCCTATTGAAAGGGGATTATGAAATTTTACAATGGAACTCCTCCATAAACATAATCTCTTGTTTTAATTATAGGGACTAATATCCACATTTTTTAGTACTGGTGAAGATGGGATCGAAATACCCAACTAGGATTTGATTGATTTATTGGCATGAGGACTTCCTCATTAGTTGAAGAGATGGTTAATGCTCTGCCTTATTGAGTAGTTAAATGTGGTAATGTAGGAAAATTATTTACTTGCACTTAGGTCTGCCTTTGTGGAGATGATATGGAATCCATGAAGCATACAATGTGACATATCTGGCATAATTCGAGGCTTTGAGACCCCTGAAAAAAGATAGGAGGAATCCATAAGGGATGGTATTGCTAGCCCTCCTTTTCTATCGGCTAGTTTCATTATAAATGGAAATTACACATATCGGATACACTTCTAATTTTCCACAGGATGATGAAATGATGCAGCTAGCCAAGCCCAAAGAACTGCATCCATGAGTCTATACTCCTGAAAGCATCCAAGCTACCATCAATGGATGTAGACCTATGGTTGCGCTTCAATGCTCCAAGCTTAAATTTACTTAGCTACCTATCAATCCACAACCTACCACCCCCTCAAAATCATTGTTTTGTTTAACAGGGTGCTACAAGCTCTCCAGGACTCGTAAGAGTCCTTGATTAGCAATTTTGATACAATTCATGTAGCACATCCCAAAATTGTAACTGAGGAGGATGGTAGGTATTTTCGAAGCCACTACCCAACCCACTGACATTCCTAGTCCCAATTCCACCAACCCCACAATCCCTCCTCAACGACCTGCCAATCTCATCCCGCATCCCCCTTCCCTACACAAACAATCCTGAGTAGTACTCCCATGCATCCAATGCTAGCATTGCACAGGTGAGACCTCTTGGTCCATGTTCTCCAATGCACTTGTTAACTTGACGAAGCTCTCAATATCTTGTTGGTAGCTGGCTATTCTACTTGACAGACCCATGGACTTTTCCACCACAGGACAGGCAGAGGAGGAACCCATGCCAAATCTTAATGATGATCTTCCCCCGGCTCCTCCCTCGTCCCCACCAAAAGATGTACCTGAAGGCCTGACCTCTTATCATTCCAAGAGTTACTCGCCAACAACACTCTAATGCAATATTGGAAGGCTCAGCTCGAAAACTCCTACCTTCATTTGTATGAGATTAATCCTTCAATGGCTAGAGGCAGGCCAACCCCAAGTGCACACACGGTGGCTATACCTTAGCTCTTGATGTGCCCGTCCCCATCAACGACGTAGACGTAGGTCTGCAACCTCACTAGCACATTCCATTTTTGAAGGAGCAATTTTGGAGTCGTTTCTGTAGCACACCCCTTAAGAGGCGCATCCATACAACGACAGTGCCCTAGGCTCAATTCAAAGAGCTACAAAAGGAGGATCCCAATATTATATACATTTTTCCTAAGTATAAATTCCCCAAGGAGATGACTCAGGAAGGACTTTGCTTTCGCCTGCAGTCATTCATGACACCTATGCCTTGGTACCTGACCCTACGATGGTAGCCATAGTACACTTCAACTGCCTTATCCTTGTGCTACTTTGAGATCTCCCCGCCCACAATCATCTAATCGATGACAAACTTCACAATCTCACCAATTAGGTTGTCTTCGACCCTGACATCGGCCCCTCCCAGCAGTTCCAAGACCTATGCTTGTACCTTCGCATTTGCAATGTACATGGCCATCACATTCGGATGTTCGAAGACATGCATGCCACCCATTTCTAGAAGTACTAGTCTTATTTCACAACAAGGATCGCCCCACGGAAACTGGACCACTATGCCATGCACCAAATGGTCCTCTCCACTCACTTACTACAATGCGGTTCGAGGATGGCTTAGCAATAGAAAGGGGGGTATGTTAACAGCCATTGAGCATGTTAATGAATCTAGCCCATCGAAACCACACGGGTTTTGAGCCACAAATGTCATTTTGAAGTAGTCTCCGGGATCACCCAAATTGGCAAGGATAACACAAGAGCCATTTGGAGACAAAGGAAAGGTTGAGAGAATTAGTATATGCCTTGGCGCCATATGGGCCCAAGTGGTTGTAAGAGAGAGAGAGAGTGGTACAAGGAATAGGGTGGCCCTCCCTTCAAAAGGTGACTTGTATAAAAGGCCAAATGTTTGACTTTGGTCTTCATTGTGTAGTTGCAACATTTTGAATACAAGCTCTCATTCTCTCAACTCTTTGTTCATGGGCTCTATGTAAATCTCTGCTACTGCGACTGTCTACTCCAATGCCCTCATTGGCTGTGTACTCTCGAGCTTGCAACCCTGTTCTACCCCTCTTCATTACATTATTCTACCCCTTCTTTACACTGTCTCCCTCTTTGTACTCGCTCCTCTACAACTCTATCTGCTCGCTCCTCTCTGTGTGCTCCTCTGCAACTCCTCTCTTTGCTCGCTCCTCTCTATGTGCTCCTCTATATCATCCCCCCACCCCTATGGCCGTGGCTGATGACAAGCTCCTGATATGTTTCTATCATCTCAAAGTTCTATTTGCTGGATCTGATATGCGCTTAGTTTGCCCCAACTTCCTATCGCCCAATGATACTTTTTCTTTTACACCATCTCTTTGGTGCCATTATTCAATTTTTTTGCATGCTGGCTCGCTTCCTTATAGAGACCCTTTCTTCTTCATACCCATTCATCCTGGCTCAGTTATTATTTTTTCTTGTTCTCAGTTATTATTCTTCTTCATACCCATTCATCCTAGCTCAGTTATTATTCTTTCATGTTCTTAGTCCACCTTGGTGATCTTTGTACCTTTTGGTGGGTGTATACGTTCTTGCATGTAGCTGGCCGTTTCTTACTTACACAAGCTTGTCCTAGTACTAGTAATTGTTGTAATGTCGCATTGTTGGAGTTTTCTATGTGCATCAGTCCATTTGTAGGATGACACTTTTGGTTGAGCTTGTGATTGGCTTATGGTTCATGCAATACGTACCTTGACTTATGAATTACATGCATGGTTTGGTGATGCTCTCATATACATCTATACTATCTTTAAGGAGAGGATCCATGTGGAGGATTCATGGAGGTTCAAGATGTGCAAAAGGTAGCTTCGCGGTAGGTTCGGGCATACGTTGAGGTTTGGAGGAGTGCCATGGAAGGAGGACGCATGTTGTTGCACCACGTGTTCTCATGCAGGTCTGAGACCACAAACTATAGCCAGGCTCAAAAGAGGCACGCTATCACGCCATGTGTCCCCGTGGATGTCTGAGACATTAGATGTGCCATCTGGTGCGGGTGGAGCAATAGTTTGCTCGTGTCAGAGCATGGGATGACACATGGTGGGCACGTGAGGATCAAGGCGTAGATTCTACACGTGGCACCAACAGAAGAGCACTCACAGACCTGCAAGGAGACAGCACAGCACAACTGGCATGTGGCAATCAATGAGCATGAAAATGTGCATTTGAATGACAATTAATGAGTGAAGATGATGGCCGTTCAAACTTGATGACATGGCATGCAGTGAGCTTGACTAGTCAATTGGGCTAGATGTATAGCCATGCGCGTGGACACGTGGTGCAACAAACATTCGCAGGGGCATATGCATAGACAAGTGCAAGGTTGACATGGTGCAGGGTGATGATGTGGCATGCGTTGCAATCTTGCATAGCAGAGTGATGTGGCATGACCATGCTGACAATAGCTCTTGAGATCCACCTACGTGGCCCATTGGTGATAGATGACATGGCGCGACACATGATGCACAACTGTCAACGAAGACTACAGTAGAGGAAGAAGCATAGAGTCGTAGACTGCAGCAAAGGGAGAAGCATAGACTGTGTAGAGGCAGAAGTGCAAACCATAGAGGCAGACATGCGTAGAGGCAGTAAATGCATAGGGTGGCATGCATGCATCGATCGGGGGGGCATGGTAAACTTGATCGTGGACACTTGGCGATCAGTGAGGACACTGTGTGATAGAGCGAGGACACATCACACACGGGTCACTAGCACAATTGATGTGGCGAAGCACAGACTGCACAAGACTATGTGGCGTCGCGCATATGTGATGATGTGACATGACGTGTTGTAAACCGCACACAGATGATGTGGCGGGTGGGGATTTGAAGAGGTGATATATATGTGATATATATATATATATATATATATATATATATATATATAATATTCATTTTAAATGGTATACATTATATATAATATATTACAATATTAAATAATATATTCAATAGTATACATTACGTATAATATTAGATTATATTAGATATTATATATAATATATTATAATATATGCCAGATATTATAATATATATAAAAATAATATATATTACAAAGATGCGATGATGTGGCATGGCATGTTGCAAACCGTGAAGGGATGAAGTGGTAGGCAGGGATTCACAGACGTGGCTTGGTGCAACACAGGTCAGTTATAATATTTATAATATTATATATTATATATATATTAAATAGTACATGTTATATATAATATTATATATAATATGTTATAATATATATATATATATATAGAGAGAGAGAGAGAGGGAGAGAGAGAGAGAGAGATTATATATGATATATATTAATTTATAAAAAATATCATATATAATTTATCGTATATTATATATTTATAATATATAATATATTTATAATATAAATTTTGAATAATATAATGTATAATATAATTTATAATAAATATGATATACATTTTAATATAATTGGACTTCTAAAATTTGGAAAAAATTCTAAATTTTGCTATAGTAAAATTTGGGATCACCACCCATGAATCCAATTTTCCGATGATAAAGCAATTGAAGTTGTTATAGCCACATGTAATAGTAGCTAGCCGACAGTGAAACTTTGCTCAAGGTTAGATGTTGGAAGGTGGAGCAACAAGGAGGTCCAAGAGAAGGAGGGGCCAAGGGGATTGCTTGACCAAAAAGGCAAAGAAGGGAGGCAAGGTCCAGTGGCTCTATGATTGTAGTTGGTGTTGCCAATGATCATGAATGCGACAAAAGTTGCATGGATTGATGAAGGAAGAGTTCATCATCTTTTAGCTGACCTTTCTAGGCTTTTGCTCTATTTGTTTAGCTAATGCTTGGCCATGGCTCTCCAAAAGCTCTTTCGACTTATATTCTATGGCATTGACTTGCACTCCTTTCCAATCCAGAACCACCTCTGAGTTGTATGTTGCTCTTAGTTAGTCTCTTCATTGTATGCATCATCTCTTTCACGCATTGCCTCATGGCGATTGCAAGTCCTAGCCTCCTAGTTCTCTACCTTACTACTTCTCACTTGGTGCTTGCAATCGGGCATTGTTGCACCGCTCTTACTTGGCTTGTCTACTTCTCAACCTCCTTGTTCCACTGCTTGGGCTTTGGCTTGCTTGGAAACCTTATTGACTTTGGGAAAGTTGCCTCATTGCCGTTGTGAAGCATCTTGATGTGCCTTCGTTGGACACCTTAGCTAGCTTCTTGTCGTCAGCTGTCCTCTTCTTGGAACCATTTGCTAGTGTTGCGCTTAGTCTCTCTCTAGTATCCTTCGCCGCCTTGAGCTGCAACTCTTTTCTGTCATCTTTTGGTGTTTTTTTGTCCGTCTCCTTCCCCCAAACCACCTTTCACTCCCTCTTCTTTCATCCTTCTCTGTTCATCTATTTTAATGTACGATTTCTTATATATATATATATATATATATATGGAGTCCGGTTCAACAACTAGTGTGATGTGGACAAACTGCATCGGGATCAACAAACCAAAGCTTCCCCAAAGTTCCTCAAAGGCCATGCTTACCAAACATAAACAAACAATTGTTGCCGTTAAAGAAACCACACTTAAATCATTAAATCCAACATCAAACACGTACAAAAAAGTTTTGCTTTGATAAGTCGACACAAGCATCACTTTTATTGAAGAGGATAGTTAGCATACTTGCCACCATCCAACAAGAAAAACATGGTACAAACCATATTACAAGTTGGTTGTGAAAATCGGTGTCATAAACACCCCTCCCTTCTTATCGGGATCATAATAATAATTAATGCTTAACTACAAACTTATGAAGCATAATATGAAAAGAGAGTAAAGTTTGCTAAGGTAATCATGAAGTTAGAGAGAAAAGTGTAGAGCAAAGAATATTAAAATGGAACATTTTGGAGCCAAAGAAAAAAGGAGGGGAAAAGATAAGAAAAAAAAAGGAGGAATAAGTATGAAGGATGGCAAAGTTTATGGAGGGGAATTTTCTTAAAGAGGGAGGGGTTAGAAGAAGTATAAATTAGTAGTGGGGGAAAATAGAGGGAACTATAGCAATTAGAGAGAATATAGAGGGAGAATATAGAGGGGTAATGGGAATGTAGAGGGAGAATATTATTGTAAAGGGGGAAGTTGGACATATTTGGAAAATAAGGAGAGGAGGAGGTGGAAGAAGAATAAAATAGGGTAAAATTAAAAGGTGAAATAAAGAGAAGGGGGGGGAGGGAGCATGTGGCAACAAATTTAAAGAACCTCTGAGTCCATGGTAGGAAGAGTCAAAGATGCAGAATTCGAGGATGTCAGTGAGTAGAGACGAGTGTCGGTTGTGCGCGATTGTCAGTAGAGATGCCCCGGATGGCGAGGTTGAGGCAAAGGTAATTGTTGAAGTAGAGCTCCAGAGGCACGCTATGGTCGAAGTCAGCTTAAAAGCATGAGGAATGAATTGTGAAGAACTAGAAGGGCACAAACCAAAAAGGCCAAGAAATTGAGTTATGAGCAAGGTGGCAGGAGGCTGGGAGGTTCGAGGTGGTAGCAAAGCATAATAAGTAAGCATCACATACGTGAGGATTAATAGAGAAATGGGTGGCACAGGCGAGGCAATCGAGGAGAAGAAGGAGGGTTGTAGGTTGCGATCAGCGTATGGCAACGAATGATGGCAAATGAGAGGGCATGAACTAGGTCGATCTTCAAAGCAACATAAACAGTAGTGAGGATAGCAGTGAGCGAATGGGAGGAAATGAGAGTTTAAAAAGGGAGAGCACAAGTCAGGGGGCATGAAGTGAGCCAACAAGGGTTGCGAGGGAGATGATTCATGAATAGTCAGAGCAGGGAGGTGAAAGGCGAGGGTGGGGGGAAGGTGCTTTTAGGGAGGGGGTTAGGTAGGGTTGAGGTTAGAGAAGGGGGGTGGGGGGGGGGAGAGAGAGAGAGAGAGAGAGAGAGAGAGAGAGAGAGAGAGAGAGAGAGAGGGGGAGAGAGAGAGGCAGGAGAGAGAGAGAGAGAGAGAGAGAGAGAGAGAGAGAGGAGAGGAGAGGAGGGACAGAGGAATAGTCAGGGAGTGAGTCATCATGGGAGTGGGAAAGTCAAGAGGAGGTTGAAGGGGAAGTAGGCGGTAGAAGGGAGCATAATCGTTAGGGCAGCGGGAGGGTTGAGAGTGTGAAAAAGTGAAAATATATATGAAAATGGATTAAATATGAATAATTCAAGAATAGATATAATAATAGGAGAAAAGGAAAATCTAGGGTATCAAGGAAGTAAGTAAAATTTTAGAAATAAATAGGAAAGGAAGAAAAGGTGGGAATAATTAGGGGAAAATGAAAAAAAAGGGAATAATTAGGGTGGACAAGGGGGTAAGTAGAGGGAAATTTAGAGGGGGAGGGGAGAAGGGTGGGGGGGGATGGGTTGGGTTTGGGAGGGGTTCACATTAGATGGGGTAGGTTAGGGAGTGAAGTGAAAAAGTGGAAAGGATGCAAGAAGGGATTAAATAGGAACAAAATAGAAAAAGAAAATGGATGAAAATAGGAGAAAAGAATTAGGAAATTTAAGATATTAGGAACATAAAATAAGAAAAAATTAGAAATAAATAGAAAAAGGAAGAAAAAGTGGGAAAATTTAGGGGAAAATGGAAAATTAGGGGAAAAAGGGAATTTTCAATTGAAGAGAGAGAGAGAGGGGAGAGGTAATTAAAAAGGTTTTACCAAAGGGATAAAAAGGGAAGAAATGTAAGTTTCATGGAAAGAAGGAAGAAAGGATTGTGTGTGTGTGTGTGTGTTTGCATGCGCACATTAGAAATTATGTGCATTGGTGCATTGGTGAGTATGCTTATGTGTATTGTGTGTACATTTATAAATTAGTAATACAGAAAATAGGATAATTTAGTAAACTAATGACTAGCATCACACCGAAATTGCTTTGCTATTGGTACCATATATGTAGTGACATGGTTCAAGAGTCATAGGAGAAGGCGCAAATCAACAATTAGGAGGCGGATTTTCTTTTGAGAGAAATATATAAGAATGGGATTCCTTATAAATATATCAACACATACACTAATTAGGACAAAGTGTGTACTATGTGGAGGAAAAGGTTACCAATAATCCAAACTAGAGTAAGGAGCAGGTGAGAATTGAGCAATTTATATCTAGACACATATCAAGTGTCTGCTACAACCCTTAGACTAGTGGCCAATGGAAATCCTGACCACTACTCATTTGATCAGTTAGTGACTTTGTTTTTGTAGGAAGAGCAAAGTTGTGCTAATAGGCAAGCTACAATTCCTGATCATGCATTTTCTTCATAGCAAAAAGGAAAGGGCAAGCCTAAATATGTGCCTAACAGTGGCAATTCCTCCAATGCATCCCAAAATGCAGCAGATAAGTCAAAGAAGAAAAGATGCAACTATTGTTGCAAGCCAAGGCATGAAATTTCAAAATTTAAGAAGCACATTGCTTTGGAGAAGAAGAAAGTAGGATTGATAGTAAATGCCTCACATGCAATTGAATCCCATGAGCCAGTAGGTGCCTCACATGCACATGTTGTCCAGGATGAGTGGGCATGGGCTGTCCATTGTCCTTTTGATCCTTCTAAAGTTAATGCATTCTTTTCTGCTAATGATGCTCAATCTTGGTATTTTGATAGTGATGCTTCCAAGTACATAACCTCTTGGAAAAAGTTGTTTCATTCCTTGGTTGATACACCTTGAGGGGGGCTGTCACATGTGCCAATAATGCTTCCTATATTATAAAAGGAATTGGAGATGTGCAGCTCACATCCATATCAAGCCATCTTGTCACTTTGACCAGTGTTATTTTTGTGCCTAGAATTGAAGTCAACTTGATTTCAATTTCAGCAATTGCCACGTCAGGTTTCAGAGTGATTTTTGATGGCTGTAGATGACTCGTATATGATCTCAGTGGGATAATGCTATAGTTCTCACTAGTACTTTGCAGAAGGGGCTTTATCACTTGGATTATCATTCAGCTACACTTTCTATTTAGGCATATGCTATTTCAGATTCACAGCTTATTGAAACTCATCTTAATGGGTCATCTAAATTATAGAGCTCTTGCCAAATTACAGTCACAGGGCATGGCAAATGATGTACCTCAAACTCACATAGTTTCCAAACATGTGTGTGAGGGTTGTATTTTGGGTAAGATGCATCGGTTTCCTTTTCAAAAAGATTGTCCAAAATTCTCACAGAGGAAATTGCAGCTAGTGCATAGTGATGTCTGTGGCCCAATGAGGACAAATGCCATTGGAGGGTACAAATATTTCATGACTCTGATTGATGACTTTACAAGATATTGTTGGGTCTATGATTTAAAAGCCAAATCTGAAGTGTTCTTATGCTTTCAGAGGTGGTTGAATATGGTTGAGAATGAATCAGGATGCAAGCTTGTCACCCTCAACATAGATAGGGGGAGAGAGTATATGTCAAAGGAGTTTGATGCATTTTTGACTTCACGAGACATTGTTCACTCATGCACTACTCCTTACACTCCTGAACCTAAAATGAAAAACAAGCCCACTATGGAGATGGCTAGATGCATGCTTAAGGCCAAGTCCTTGCACAATAAATTTTGGCTTGATGCAGTGATGTGTGCCAACTATGTGCTGAATAGATCACCTGCAAGGGCATTGAGGACTGTTACACCTTATGAAGCATGGAAAGGAAGGAAGCCTTCACTATCACACATGAGAGTTTTTGGGTCTCTTGCATATGTACATGTACCATCTCAGGTGAGACATAAGCTTGATGATAAGGCAATCAAATGCATATTTATTGGTTACAGCCAGGAGAGCAAAGGATATCGGTTGTACCAACCAAATACTGGGAAGATTATTATCAGTAGAGATGTAATATTTGCTAAACATTTAGCTTCTCCTCTTGTAGACTACAAAGCAAAGCCATAATTTGACATGTTTGATGCCTTTGACTCTTGGTTACCTCTTCTCCCCTCAGGGGGGGACTTTGACTAGCAACATGAGCCTCCTGCAGGCCCTCCAACACATGCTGATTTGCAAGATCCTCTTCCAACCCCAAATTATCCCAATATTCATGATCTAGTGATTGAAGAAAGAGCTGTAAATAGACATAAAAAATCAGCCCCGAAATGGCTCCTTGACACATTGAGCGATAGCTAACATGATCACCCTCTTGCTGCCCACACAAGGTTAGCCAATCGTCGGATGCATGGTCACTTTCTTGAGGCAACACTACTTGCTACAACATGCAATGAAGAGCCGTTATGCCCCAAGGATGCATTTGATAGCAAGGAGTGGATGGATGCTATGAGAGCAGAGCTGAATTCAATTCATAAGAATGGCACTTGGCAGTTATGTGATTTACCCCCTGGCAAGCAGATCATTGGAACCAAATAGATTTACAAATCTAATGGCAGTGTAGATCAACACAAAGCCCGTCTTGTTGCAAAACGGTATGCCCAACAACAAGGCATTGAATTTGAGGAGACCTTTGCTCCCACTTCGAAGATTACTACTATCAGATGTGTCATTGCCCATTGCAACCCATCACTTTTGGCAAGTGCACCAACTTGACATCAAGACTACTTTTCTTCATGAGGATTTGCAGGAAGAAGTTTATCTGACAAAACCTCTTGGCTTTGAGGTTGTTGGCTCTAAAAATAAGGTATGCAAGCTAAGAAAATACCTCTACGGTTTGAAGCAGGTACCCAAGGCATGGTATGCCAAAATTCATGCACACTTACTGTCCCTTGGTTTTTAGAATAGCCCAATAGAGCCCACTCTTTATGTCCGTGGGAGTGGATTTGATTTTTAAGTGTTGATTTTATATGTGGATGACATGCATACTGGCCCTGATACTTAGCATATTGCAGCTTTCAAGGATGAATTGTAGCAAGCTTTTGAAATGTCAAACATGGGACAGTTGCACTATTATTTGGACATTCAGTTTGTTCATGTTGAGGGGGGTATTATGATGACACAGTCCAAGTATATTGGACAGCTCCTTGATCATTTTTAGTTTGAGGATTGCAAGCCAATCTCTACTCCAGTGGACCTTGGATTCAAATTTTCAGCTCATGATGGGAGCCCACCATGTGATATCACCCTTTACCACTAGTAGGCTATTGGATGTCTCATTTACTTGTGCCACACTAGACCTAACTTACATGATGCAGTATCCTAGCTCAGTAGGTTCATGTACATGCCCAATTCACAGCATTGGCAGGCAATGAAGAGATTCTTCAAATATCTCAGAGACACTTATGATTTAGCCCTCTTCTATAGCGATCAGGGTTCACTTACCATGCATGCTTACACGAATAGTGATTGGGCAAGTTGTTCCAACACTAGAGTGTCACATACCAACAACAACTGTTTTTTTCTTGGCAGTTCATGTATCTCTTGGCTCAGTAAGAAGCATCCAACAATTGCCACATCTAGCTATGAGGCTGAGTATAGGGCAGCCTTCATTGCTATAGTAGATAGTTACTTGTAGATCTTGGTATCTGCTAGACATCCTCCACTATGGTCTACAATGACAACCAAAGTGCTTTGGCTATTACGCGTAATCTAGTGTTTCATGCATGTACCAAGCACATTGAGGTTCACTATCATTATGTTTGAGAGTGGTTGTCAATAGGAGACATAGAGTTGTCCTGCCTTCCCATAGCGGACAACATAGCAAATATGTTTACAAAGGCACTTCCTCATCCCAAGTTTGAAGTCTTTCGACATGCTTTACACTTGGTTCCCTTTTATTACATGATCTGGCATACCTTGTGCATTCATAGGTGGCTATATCCCTTGGGATGAACATGTGCCACCATGACCAGAAAATACTAGGTATTCTGAGATGTTTCCAGAATATTTCAGCCCATACCATGGAGGGAGGTTTGTTGGCCATCATCTCCCATTCATATTTTGGTATGTGCCATGTAGCTTTAGTTATTAGCACTTATGTCACTTAGTACTTTTAGTGTCTTATGACACCTAGTACTAGTGGTACCACTAGGACACTCTATCCTAGGGTTCCCTTTTATTGTACTTTGTACTTTTATTCTTTTATAGTTGATGTGATGGCTTTCAGCTCTTGCTCCATTCTTGTGCATCATTCCTCTTCCTTGAGCCTATAAAACTCCTATGTGGGAGTTGAAATTCCATAAGGAACCTCCACACATCTATACGCAACTTGAAATATCCTGTTTGGAAATTCAAATATTGCATGTGGGATATTGATTTTCTCCCAAAGTGGACTTCTAAAATTCTTTGTGGGACTTTAAATATGATGTTTAGGACTTCAAAGATTCCATATGGGATATTGATCCACCCTTATACAGGAGTACCAAACTTATGTATGGGACTTCAAATGTCATGTTCAACAAGTTTTCAAATAACTTTAAATATCCCATTTGGAAATTCAAACATTCCATGTGGGATATTGATTCACTCCCAAACTGGATTTCTAAACTTGTATGTGGGACTTTAAATTAATGTTTAGGACTTCAAAGATTATATTTGGGATACTGATCCACTCCTATATGGGAGTACGAAACTCATATGTGGGACTTCAAATGTCATGTTCAACAACGTTTCAAATACTCATGCGAGATACTCATTTAATTCATCAAGGGATATTGGTTAAAGACTTCAAATATTGACATGGGATATTGATTCAAATGTCGTGTTTAAGGGTTCAAATATTCAAGTAGGATATTGATTCAAAGTCATGTTCAAGACTCCAAATATTCATGTGTGATATTCATTTAGATGTCATGTTTGGACATCATTATTCATATATGGGGACTTCGAATTTCATGTTCAAGACTTCAAATATTAATGCAAGATATTGATTCAAATGTCATGTTTAAGACTTCAAGTGGTCATGTGGGATATTGACTTAAACAATCAAGGGCTATTGGTGCATTTTCATAAGGAAGTTCTAACTACCATGCAAGAGAGAGGCAAGAGATGAAACAAAACTGAGGAAATCCCATGAGCAAGCTTGACGTCTTATGAGGGAGCTTGAAGTCCCATATGGAAGCTAGAAATTATTAAAAAAGGATGTGGATAGGACATATTATTTAGGAATTTTCCTATATGAAGAGGATTATTTCCATAAGGGAGTTCTAACTACCTTGCAAGAGTGACACAAAAATGAGGAAATCTCCTAAGGAAACTTGAAAACCTATGAGGGAACTTGAAGTCCCATATGGAAGCTAAAAATACCTAAAGAAATATATGGATGGGATATATTAGTCAATTATTTTTTTATATTGGACCAAGGCCTAATATATATATATTTTCCCCTTTAAATTTTTTTCCATAATTGCAAGATTATAAAGAACATAAGTATACAAATTAATATTACCAAGCTAAAGAACTAAAAAGTCTAAGTACTTTATGAGGAGCTTGTGAATTGATTCAATATTTCAAATAAATCCTTCTATTTGGTTAGCCATAATAGTTGTATTTTTTCTTAGCTAATTTAGGAGGGATTGGTTCTTTTAAAATTCCCATTGATAGGCTCATGTATTGACATATAGTAATGCTTGGATACTAGAAACCTATATTCTCATTATAGGATATTTCCCATTATTTGATGTTCATGAGAAAATGCATAATTTTTTACTTAGTCGGAATTGAGATGCAATGGGTAATGGAATGAAGTAAGCTTGCAAGGAAAAGTTTGTAATAATGAAAATGACAAATATTTGTTTTAGATATGGCATAGTTTTTTATTAAAAAAAGGTTTAAATAGTATTTAATTCCCAAAATACTAAATTAATTCTTAAATCGTTATTTCTTATGAGGTTAAACAAAACCTTAAAACTTGCTAACTTGCACGTGGGACTTTAGGGTGGTTGCAAGCTAAGGTTGTCCACCTTTGTGCCACTCTGGGCAAAGTGGGACACAAGGCGGACACAAAAATACAAAGTAATTGAGGGGACGAGGCAGGCAACAATACCCTGATCGAGGTGTTGCCAATTAATAGCATGGTGACATGTGGCAAGGTGCTTAGGCTTGGGTGTCCTAGGTGGCATCCCCAAAACCTCGATTGAGGTAATGACATGGTATTCTTGAGTGATTTGGCACCTTAAGAAGGCTTATGTGGTAGGGAAGCACATATTGAGATGGCAAATACCTTGAATAGGGTATCTAGATAGCACCCACGGGGAGGTGTTGAGGTGGCACATGACATGCCCTGTTGGCATCCTAGTGGGAACAAATACCTCGATTGACGTATCTACATGGAACAAATGGGACACAAGTGACTTGGTTAGTTGGACAAGGCAGTGTTGAGGTGACAAGGAATATCTCGATCAAGGTATCCATGTGTGCCCACATGCTTGCATGGCTTGGTGAGGTGGACAGGGGGTGTTGAGGTGGAAATGGATACCTTGAGTGAGGTATCTATGTGGCATGCTTGCATGGAACCTATTTGCTTACATAGCCATCCTACCTACTTCCATGGCATCCCCCAGACCATGAGGTGGCACATCCTAGCATGAGGTGTCAGTCCACATACCTTGATTGAGGTCCTTATACCATGTATACATCCAAATTGGGTGTGATGATGAGAGGATGTCTCTCCTTTTGTGACATGGAGGTACTTATCCCATAAACAAAGGTTTCTTTGTGATCCCCAATCCTCTACTTAACGTGCCACTTTTTGAGGGCCTCACTCTTTGCTAGTTCATTCCATTTGAAGCCCTTAACATTAAGTGAATCCCTTTGCTAGTTCATTCCATTTGATGTGAAGCCCTCGTGCCTTTCCTAACTTTAACATTAAGTGCTTAACTTGGTTGCCTTGTCACTACCTCTACCATTTGATGCTTGTCTCCATCACCACAAATTATACTTGCCTCCATCTCGATTCTCCACCCCTTAGCATTTCCTTGCTTGCCTTGTGTCCACCCAATAGCACTTTTTCCTTGCCCCCCCCCGCCCCCCTCTCCCCCGCATTTCCCCATCCCTTTCCCTTAGCCTTAGCATTTCCCCATAACCTTGCTTGCCTTGTGACCACCATTAGCACTTTTCTTTCCCCTAGGCATGGGCATTGAGCCTAAAATAATACCCATAAATGGTGCTCTTGATTCTTTATTGTGCGTAAAGTCTATTTTAATTTAGTGGGCTTTCATAATTTAGAGATATGTAGATAGACTACATGCACGTTAGCCATTGAACCTTATTTGAAGATTTATATTTTAGTGTGCTTTTACTTTTCCACTCAATGATAGAGTAGTGACAACATCTCAATTTACCCCACATGTTTTCATGACACACATTGCTGTATATCTCTGACAAACTAGATGATACAACCAATGAATATATATGCCTTTTTTAGTTATCTTTTTAGAATTAGGTTTGTCATCTGCCATCACTATAGAGAACCATATCATACATCATCGACGTTGCATATTAGCATATTAGAGATAGGTTAAAAAGAGCTACCCACCCTTGGGTTCCATTTCCATGGACCACTATTTGTGATTGAATATTAATGTTTCTCGATTTATACATATTTACAATGACTCAATTATGTCCTCTAACTTGGCCACCACACGTCCTTCCTCCATGTCCCTTTAAGTGCACCCAATCATATATTTGCTGATTAGTGTGACAGGTCTGAGTTTAATGAAGGACTGAATAGTATAGTGCTTAATGCCTCCACAATTATCTCACCAATGGGGTTTTGCATTTTCTTATCATCCCCTTATTTAGTGGTTTAGTTGAATGTGACACTACAAATGGAGTGATAGAGTTTCCTTCTAATATTGTCATCTTTATCAAGTTATCATCTAAGTTATTCTAACTTATAGTATTTCTCAAAGGATGTGAAATCTTGATTGATCAAAAGATCATGGAGATGATGATTTCTTAAACGTAGTAGGAAGCATGGAACCAATCATACATATGTAAGCCTATCAAGTTCATTACATTTCGCGTTTAGCTATTCATCCTTGGAATATAGGCCCTAAGGCATTCTGGTAAGCTTCTATTATATTCTATAAAGGTGGGTGCTTGCACTCCATTAAGGGCCATTGGGATGAAAACCCGCTTCAAAGGCTTCTTTTAGAGATGCAAAGATGAACTTTTCGTATGGAAAAAGCATGGGAGATTTTTCAAAAACACAAAGGTTAGCTTGACAGTGGTAGAATTATTGAAAATTGCACTTTATTGCATATAATTTCTCTTACATCAACTCTAAAATTAGGGAAAGCTCACTAATCAAGTGGAATCATGATTCGTTATCACCATTACAATCATTGGCACTCCAATGATGGATGAAGAAGTAGCAGTTATCAATTTAAAAATCAAAAGAAAAATGTATTAGGTGTAATTGTTAATGGTGGCTTTGGACTAGACAGTAGTCAATAGGATGAAGCTCAAGAATGTGTAGTCAATAGGCTAAAGCTCAAGAACAAGAATATAGGCAATTTTCTTTTTGGTTTTAAACGAATTTTGGTGGATTTTACACCATGGAAAACTCATCAATGGGCATTGGATTTTTGCAGCTTCTTTTATTTTTGCCATGCATTCACTCACCTTCTTTTGTTTTTGCCCTAGATTCACTCAACTTAATCATCGTAGAATCTTCTTTATGGTTGTAGTAGTCAAGTGCAAGTCCTAGAGCAAGGTGGCCTTGCCCTTCAATTCTAGTGTCACAACTTTATTGAAAATTGCACTTTATTGCATATAATTTCTCTTACATCAACTCTAAAATTAGGGAAAGCTCACTAATCAAGTGGAATCATTTTATCACCATTACAATCATTGGCACTCCAATGATGGATGAAGAAGTAGTAGTTACCAATTTAAAAATCAAAAGAAAAATGTATTAGGTGTAATTGTCAATGGTGGCTTTGGACTAGACAGTAGTCAGTAGGCTGAAGCTCAAGAATGTGTAGTCAATAGGCTAAAGCTTAGGCTAAAGCTCAAGAACAAGAATATAGGCAATTTTCTTTTTGGTTTTAAACAAATTTTGGTGGATTTTACACTATGGAAAACTCATCAATGGGCATTGGATTTTTGCAGCTTCTTTTATTTTTGCCATGCATTCACTCACCTTCTTTTGTTTTTGCCCTACATTCACTCAACTTAATCATCGTAGAATCTTCTTTGTGGTAGTAGTAGTCAAGTGCGAGTCCTAGAGCAAGGTGGCCTTGCCCTTCAATTCTAGTGTCACAACCAAGGACAATGGGAAGAAGAATAATAGATGTAGCTACCATAGGAAACATGGCCATCTCATAGACAAATGTTACACGAATGTTGCTAATGAGAACAAAAAGAAGTCAGACATGCTAGTCATGGCATATCATGTGCAAAGGATGAGGTAGCAAATAGATCTAGGTTGGACATACAATTGGATTAGGTATTTATGGTCACAAGCACTTATGGTCCTTAGTTGCAAATGCAATGCCTATCAATTAATCATGCTAGAGACATGATATTTGAAAAGTGGAGCCTTATCAGTCAAACCAGCATAAAGTGTACAATTACATGTCTTGTAATAAGAGTTGCATGGAAACTCAATACTCAACTACCTTTTTGCCTCTGCTACAGCCTCCAAGAACAAAGTAGTTATAATCATTTGCTTTTCAGTGATCAAAAGATGCCTTGTTCAAGACAACCTTTTGGATCCATGAGCACAATGTAGTTCACAACTTGTGCATGTGGATTTTCCTTCATTCTTGTCTTCAAATTATCAATATGGAAAGGATGTATTGCATGTACCTCAAATGGCCAAAAGCCAGTGCTAGGATTAATAGGAGGTCTGATAACATGATCAATGTCCAAGAAGAAATTTTGTCGATCCACAAGGTTATCTCATTGTACCTTTGCACGGACGCTATTTTAAAGTGTATACGAGGTGACATCTCCAATGTCAGCTCCTAGTACTTGTAGCTCACCATTGGTTGGGATTTCAATGATATCCATTGCCTGTACTCTCCTTTTTGGAGCCTTTGATCCCGGTTTACTCCATTCTTTCCCTTGTGTAATAGATGGAGTCTCCTCAACAACATCGTCATAAGACTCTGGAGGAACCACACTTGTAGCCAATAGAGGTCATTTTTGAGGGAGCGGTGCACTCAAACCATGCTCACTTGGGGGTGCACTCAATCCATCATGTCTTGAAAGAGAAGGTGCTCTCTATCCATGTGAACCTATGGGAGCTCTTAATCCATGTGTACTAGAGCCAAAATTTTCAGCTTCAACATGAGAAGATCCCTTTCCTTTTGACTTTGAAGAACCTAGAGGTTTGATTGGTGATGTTGTGGCATCTCATAACATTCCTCTGTATGCTCCTCAGAATCACTATTGGAAGTTGATACCTCCATCTCCTCGATTGTTTCATCAACCTCCACAATTTGATTTGTTAAGTGATAAAAAAGATCCTGGACACACAAAAGAAAATTGAATCTCTCATAGTATTCAAAAGAAAATTACATAAACATAGAAAATTAGAAATTACATATGGATAGTAACTAACCTTCCCTTCATCTTGATTTTGTTTTAATTGTTCCGCTACATGGGTGGAGTAACAGCTTTCAAAGAGAACTTCTCCTTCATAACAATACAAACAATAGATTTCTTATTGTTATCAATCCCAAGCATTTCGACACTTTCCTCATTGGACTTGCTTCTTGCGATATCTTTGATCTTTATTAGTGTCTTTGGAAGAAACAAAGTCATCTCATCTGTATCAGTGTCAACTTTGATGGTCCATTTTAAATCAATGTTATTGTGTACTTCCGCTATGTCCCATAATTTTTGAATTTGCAACAAACCTTCATCAAAAGGAGCAGGAACATCATAAATTTGCTGAAGCTATTGCACCTCAAGACTTGGATCCTTGGCACTTTTCTTTGGTTCCTTGGTGCCTTTCTTTTCCAACCTTATTTCAGAGCCCTCCTCAGTGTCCTTTTCCTCTATAACCCTGTATAAAAGTCTATCATCACTCTCTATCATTGCTAAATATGCTAGGCACTCTCAAAGCCATTTCAAAGGAAGATCTTGATGAAGACAAGGCAGGGAGTAGTACCTAACCTAAAATTTCTTTCAATTAGTGTGTTTCTTGAGCTAAAGAATCATCAGTTGTGATTCGATCCCAGTAGATCTTTATGGAGCTGTGTAGCCAAAAATGAAGATGATCAAGGGGTGGAGTCGATCCAGCAATCTAATATTAAAAGGTTAGATGTGGAACTTTTCATTGAATTTCAATATTTTCAACACAATCTATATATGTGTTGTGGTTGGAAACTTTGTGGGTTTATTAATATTAGAAACTACCATGGTGGACTTGGGTCATGGACATGGAAGCCCAACATTAGTTTTAGTATCTAAAAATCACAAAGAGATATTTAACTTTGGAGATGCCTATTATAATTGTCTTTATTGCATCTTTGTTATCCTTGATGGTGGAAGAACCTTTGAAACCTTGAGGTAGATATTCAGATGAGGTCATAATCAAAGAAATTTGGCACACAATTTTACGCAAGGAGTATTTTATGTGGTGAAACATACTTTTAGGGCCAATAGAAGGGAACACTACTAGTAGGTCCTTGTAAAGATTTTTCAATTGACAAAATACAATTATATTTCAAAAGGTAATTACTCTTTGTTGTAGTATGTTGAAACTTGCACTAATATTACTTGGGTTGCCCTTGTGCATGAAATAATCATGGAGGAGATCATGGGTAAAGACTAAAGGAGAAATACAGTGCACAACAAACTTTGTTCCATTTTGTTTGCTTTATTTTCTAGTACTCCAAGTGCCCCCCAAATTTGGCAGTGTCTCTCATTCTCTAAAGAGGACAAGGAAGAGAACGACATCCCTATGATCTAGGGAATTTCAAGAAAAGACAGAATTTGAATTTTAATGGATTTAGAATATTATTAGGTTGAAAGTAAGTTTGCAATGGCAAAGATTAACAAAATTCTATAGGAATCCTTAGGCTTGATGCAATAGATGACCAAGCTTAAAAAAAGAGACATCTCGAAGAATAGCTCAAAAGTGATAATTAGATTAAAAAGTACACCTAGATAATTAAAGACAACACTTAGAATAGCTCAAAAGTGATCATTACATTAAAAACTACACCTAGACACCCCAAATACAATAACTTATAAGGAAATTACAATACATGATGAGTAAGTCGCCAAATCAGCAAGAGTTACCTCTTCTAGTAGTACTTGAGTAAAGAGCAAAGCCAAAACAACCACCCATATGGCACCATAGAAATGTCTCCACCACCAAATCAGGATATAGAACAAGGTACAGAGGAATAAAAAGATGAAGAGCCTCAGCAAAACAATCAAAAGAAAATTTCTTTTGGTGATGTCATTGAGGCACTACAAATTTTATCATAACTTTAGGAGTAGAAACAAACTGAATGTATTAGGATGTAGGGAGTGTATAGAGAGTGGTAGCACTAAAAAATGAAAATGATATTTTATGTCATCAAAATCAATGTTTGAAAGAAGGTCTAGATTTTAAGTGGAACATCAAAGAATTCTAACACAAGATTACGAGACACATAAATATGATGTAGAAACATTTGCAATTTAACTAAGGAGAGATTGGAGCACAAGGCTAATATGAAGGACAATTTGGAACAATGTCGCAAATTTAACTAAGGAGAGATTGGAGCACAAGGCTAATATGAAGGACAATTTGGAACAATGTTCCAATGAGATCAAGAAAGGACTTTCATTGGAAATGCAAAAGTTGGCATTCCAAACTAATAAAGTGATGACTAAAAATGTGGTTTTAAAAGAAAAGCTCATAGTTACTTTCCTGTTAGATATAGATTTATTAGAGCAATAGGATAGACTTGTAGATTATACATGTGATCCATGCTAAAATGTTACATCTACATAGCCAGCCTATAGATGTTTATGATCAATAAATAGAAAATATCTCTAAATTTTTACTTCACGAAAAGGTGGAAGAGTTATAGAAGGAGGTGTACATATGGATATGTTAAGTAATCCTAGATAATATCTCAAAGAAAACCACAAATTTGTTAATTAGAAGAGAGCTCCCAAAGAATAGAATAGGAAGAAGGGAGGAAGAACTAGAAATGTCTTTAGTGAGATTTATTTCTCTCTAATCCACTCACTATTTTCCCTTCTAATGTTCAATAGGATGTTCTAGATGCAAATGATGGCATAGGTGAATCAGAGTCTAAAAAGCCACATATTGGTGCCATGAAAGACATAATAGAGACTTCTATGATGGTTTCTATATCCAAAAATTCAAGAAATTTTTAGAATCAAGGAGGAACAAATATTGAGACTATAGAGGTAGAAAATTCCTTAAATTTTGTTGACTGAGCAATAGTAATTTATAATTCATTCATCAATAGATGGTAGGTACATTACTCATGCAGTACAAGCTAGTAGATCTATTCACACTAATGGACTACATAGATTCCTATAAAAATATAGATGAAATATTTAAGGTAGCTGAGCCTTTAGATATAGACGATTCTATAGCAATACAATCTAGTGAAGAAATATAGCGGTACAATCTAGTGAAGAAACTCTAACCAAAGAACCTATCAAAACAACTTCAAATAGTTTGTGTCTTATTATGTAGTATTGGTTTATTGATATGGTAAATTTTTAGTTTTAGTATATGTTTTCTATAGCTCTAGCACAATTTTACTAACACTTTCTGCCTAAGAGTGTAGTTAATAGCTATGTATAGAGGACCTTGGTACTACACCAAATCAACCAAATACTTTAGAATTGGGGAGATGTTGCAAAAGAAAGAGAATCAATTGTATTCTAAAACTAAGAAATGAAAGCTTTGAGGTCGGTTCACGCCTAAGAACTTCTACTAAATTCCTATCAATCAGGTGTGCCAAGTTTTAACCAAACCTAAAATGACTCCAAAATATGTGGTTAAGCTAAGATTCAAACTTTAGATGTGAAGAGTTATGAGTAAAATGTTATTCCTTTCTAAATCTAATATTTGGTTTGTATTTGCAAATTTTGCCTGATAATTGTATCTTGATAAAGAGATTGAATCTCAAAATGTGAATGACAAACTACTATTGAAGCAATGAATGCAAGTTGTACTTACTTTGATATTCATTGCCAACTATTTTAAGTAATTTTGTGAGAAATGAATTTTTTTAGTGAATTTAGGGAGATTTTTCTATTCAACTCATGGTTGAGTGTTCTTTGACATGTCTAAGAGAGGAAATATGAACAATTGATTTTGCATTACAATCCAATCTCTTTTTTTGTGAAGGATAAACCCGGTTTGAATAGTAAAGCACTTTAATTCATCTTGGATTATTACACCTTGTAAACAAACGCATGGTACATATTTGAGAATTTGGGTGGAGGTTAAAGACAAAGTGGTTCATAAGATTCATTGAAATTCCTACAGGCTTAAATGTCATGGAAGCACTATATATTAAACTAAAACATTAAAGTAAATCCTTGAAAACCATGCATTTCCATAGCCTCATCTTCTTCAAATAATGTTGGTAGAATGCCACCATCATCTTCCTTTGGAAATGACAAAGATGTTTGTGCTAGAAACTATTAGTAAACCTTTTAACAATACAGAGAAAAAAGCATGATTTCAAGGTCAACCTTGTATAAAAATTGACATGGATAGTTTCCATGTCAAGGCACCATCAAAGGAAAGGATGCCAAAGCTCAAGAGATCTTATGAATTGGAACCTACCATTGAGCACCATAGATGCAAGAAAATGTGAGGAAGATATATAAAATGTCAAACAATCCATTTACATTGTCATTGTCATTGTAGGCAGAAAGATTTTTCAAATATTGGTAAGTCCATGTGAGCATGATTGATGGCATGGCTCAAAACACAACAACTTTTCCAAGGTATTGATGTGGACTAAAAACCCAATTGTGTGGAGTATTAGTATATGGATACTAACTCTTTTGTGATTTATGCATTGATATTTTTCATGAACATGATATTAACCAAGTGTCAATATCATGAAAGCAATAAAAAAGGCAAAAAACGCACGTGGATTTTTACTTCATATTTTAGTTACATAGACTGACAATTGCTAGAGAGAAAGAAAGAATAGATATATGTTTGATTTATGTTCTATATTGGCTACTTTGAAATTACTTAGAAAATTAACTTTCTTCTAGTCATCCATGCATGTGAAGACATACATCAACTATTCGTGTTATATTTGGAGAGATGAAGTCATGGGAGACATAGATCAACTATCAGTGTTATCTTTGGAGAGATGAAGTAGAGGGATATTCTAACTATGAATGATATACTATTTCAATTTGGAAAAAAAATCAGAGGTTCTCAAAAGGAAGAATTAAACATGGCTATCTTAGAGAGGATGGTAACTTTGAGAGCATTCAAAGAGCTGCATTTAGAACAATGATATGATGATAGAGGATGGTATCTTTGAAAGCATTCAAAGAGCTTCATTTAAAACAATGATATGATGATAGATGTACTAAAGGGACATAAAAATCCACACTACTTTTTATTTAGCATGCATGACAATATTCCAGTGATGTAATGGTGGATGGAGTTCATCTATGGATTGAGCCATTTTCTTTAGTACAATGAATAGCTCCATTGGAGGTAACTAGATTTGTTCTCACAAAAAACAAACCACTTCTCTTAGATGAAACAAAGGGCTTGGAATCCTTTATTTAACATCTTGAAAGTATGATGCAAAGACATGGTGAGAATGAATTGAAGTAAAAATTGGGACAAGTCAAAATAAGGCACTTTTCACATCTTTAAAGAAACTAGGAAATTTAGTGAGCAGTGAATACTCTGAGTCTTTTGGGCTACAAGAACGAGATGAGTCACAAGGACCTACATTAAATATGAATATGATGATATATGTGAAAGAAGATAAGAAATGTGTTTTACCTCAAAGATAATATTGTAGGAAGGATGACAAGCCCTTACTATGGTTTGTACCACTTGACAAATTCACAAAGGGGAATTTTTGTTGCAGATTGGGAATCCAATCTAGAATATACCACCTACATATTGAATCCAACAAACCTTTTCCATATGCTATCAGGTTTTCATAAATTTACCCATGATCTATTGAGTAGATAATTACTAACAGATTTGGTGATTTTTTAGCTTTAATAGGCCATATTTTTGTGGAGGTGACCATGTAGTGTTGTAAAATTAAATTTCCCAACTTTGGATTTCACCAAGTGATATCATGTGGAGGTGTCCATTTCCGCAAGGAAATCCAACAAAGTGAGAAAGTTTGAAAATTTTAAATAGTGTGTCTTTCCTTGCCCCTACCTCAAATCTATGAAAAAAAACATTGAGAAAAGAAAAGGGAAAGCCTTTCTTTGATTTCTTTTCTTGGTTGCTCTATCTTGTTTGATTTGCTTTGCTTTTCCTTCCCTTGCTTTCTTTCGTGCTTACTCTATCCCCTCCTTATATGCTTTTCCTTCTCAACCAAGGTCTAGGTCTGTACATCTCCACCATTTGATCAAGTAGCCTCCCAAATCCAACTCAACATAAATAGCTAGCCAAAAAAGACAAAATGCAATCTAAAAGCATTTAAAGATGACACATATACATTATGCTGTAAAAAAGGACTCAAGATTAAATTGGAAATCAACACGATCACACAAACCTCTAACACTCTACCACATCATTTTCAATCCCCGATCTATCACCCCTTTCCATATATCTACTCTAACCCATTGATAATATGAGAGAGGCATCACTATGTTCTTGCCCCTGCTCATTTAGCCCATTAATAGCCTGGCTATCTCGGCTATATTCTCGCTCCACACGCTCCAAGCGGCCTCTTGGGCTAGCCCGATAGAGAAGCAACACATCTGAATAGCCTCGCACGGGCAACTACTTCTAAGGAGCTAAGCTTGAAGGACACACTGATTTATATTGCGATGGAGATGTCAATCCACTAGATTCTACTATAGATTATTGTTTCTTTCTTGAATTAGAGTCATTTCTTGGTCAATCAATAGGCAATAGATGACAGATCTCACATCGACAAAGCATAATACCCTGTAGCAAGGTTGGCTTCATGTGAGGCTATTTGGCTTAGATGGGTTTTGGAAAATTTGGGGCACATATAGAATGTCCTTCATTGATCAAGTGTGATGGTGAGAGTTGCATTGCTATAGCATGCAATCTAGTGTTCCATGACCATATGAAGCATATTGAGATGGATTTTCATTTCATCTAGTGCTAATTGAGGATGGTGTGGTGGAGCGTGTTTATTGTTCAACAAAGGACCACACAGCCCTTAATAAGGAACATCTCGAGTGTAGCTAGAGTATTTTATCCAACATGTGGGTATAGACCTACAAGTAGGTATTAAGAGTGGGTGTTGAGATCACGTTAAGAGTGAGTGTTCAACAAAGGACTATGTAGCCCTTGATAAGGAACATTCTCAAGTGTAGCTAGAGTATCTTCTCCAATAGGTCAGTATACACCCACAACTAGGCATTAAGAGTGGGTGTTAAGATCATGGAAGCACCTACCTATGAGCTCCATGAGGGGACATTAAGCCTATTTGAAAATATGCACAAGTCATGGAGGAAGACTTATAGAAATTTGTTTGAGAATGCTTTGAAGGCAGTGTAATGACACTTTGAAAAGTGGTTGGGGCATTGCATAGGCCAAAGGGCATGACTCTGTATGAAAAAATTCCACATTCAATGGCAAAATATGTATTTTCTTGATCTTCAGGAGTGATTTGGGCTTCGTTGTACTTGTTGAACCCATCCAAGAAGTTATATACTTTAGATGCAGCTACCTATTCTAGAACCATTTTAGTCAATGGTAGGGGGTAGTGATCTCTGATTGTTACACCATTGATGTTCTTGAGATTCACACATATTCTAAGCTTCTTGTTTTTCTTTAGGACAATCACAATTAGTGACACCTAGTCAGTGTGCTCAATCTCATAAATGAAACCAACATCTAGTAATTTTTCTAGTTTTTCATAGATATGGGTGCCATATGTTAGGTTTGTCCTATAGGGTCCACAAATAAGGAGTCATAAAAAATGACAACAAAATCATGCAAATGACAAAACAACTCCTTTTTTGAAAAAAAAAACAAAAAAAGTGCCTTTTTCCACAATATGGAGACAAAATACACAAATTTATGTCAAACATCTTGTAAAAATAACTACTTTTATGGAAAAAACATGTAAATAGTGCCTGATGGTGGTGGCTGTCATCAGCCACATTTGTCATGGGTTATGATTCCACCATGCCACCGCTCATCCACCACCACACTTTAGCATGCATGATCACTACGAGTGTAGTAAAAATTACCAATCATCGGGTTCGCATGCTCACTCGAGAACTAGAGTGCATGGTAATGAGTGATTAGACATGGTAATGAGAATTACTACTTGGTGGTGGTGGCTCTCATTAGCCACATCTGTCGTGGCTAAGATTCCACCAGGTCGGTAGTTAATTACCAGCCATCAGAGTTGCACCACATGGCATCTTCTTCCTAATTACCACCTTGTTTGGGGGATTCCAAACCTTGAGCTCCATCCACCATGGTGACTCGAACTTTATAATATATATAAGATCCATGGCATTTGGCATTTTACTACCTTGCTTTGATTAGCCCATGCTCTACTACTTTGCTCCACATCCCTTCTCTAGCTCTTTTTTGCCCTTGCTTTACTTTGCTCCACACTTCCTCCTCCAAATCTCATCATTGCATCTCCTCCCCTGCTCATCTTCTACTCACCAACTCACCTTTAGCATTCCTAGTACCATGCCCCCTCGATGCTCTGTGATCCCAATAATATCTACCTTCTCATATAAGGTGATTGCGTTGCATGCACCTAGAGTAGAAAGGCTAGCACTAGTGGAGACCCTTCATTCCCACAGGCAACTCCCCACACATCTGTATCTCATCACCTTAGATAACATGCTCACAGAGGGCCTCTTTATGGCTGTGCTATATGGGTTTCCCCTAGATGTCGATGAAGGCCTCAATATTTTCAGAGCAAAGTACTTTTGACTTGCTGTGGGGGCCGTAATTTGAGTCTTGGCAATGTGCATGGTGGTGGTCTTCGGCCTCTCGGCTCCCTAAAAAATTTTAATGCAACAAGCTAGATTGGCAAAAAATTGAGTTGTACAAATTCCCTCTTGCTCAGACAAGGCTCTCAGCAATGGCTAGATGTAATCTTTTGGGCTCTCAACAATCTTTTGGCTCACTAGATGTAATGTTTTGGTCTCTAAGGCATTTATGTAATCTCTTTTTGTTCAATTTGAGGCTCTCAGTATGCACAGTTGTTAACTTTTATATTTGTATTTGAATGGTTATGGCCACTACCTGTAATCTTTGTTTAAGGGTCTCAGTAGTTGCCGAGCTTTTATAAATGTAAGATCCTCTATTCAATTTTCTCTCGGTATAAGTTAATAATTTTTATATAACCTATTATTGGATGCAAATGTACATTGTAATCTCTTTTGCTCAATTTTCACTCGATAAATTGTACTTTTTTCATCATTTATATTTTACTGCAACAAGGACTAAAATACTAGGAAAGAAGGACTAAAATTTCCTTGGTTTATGACCAAAATAGCGCTAAAATAACTCCAACGATCCCACCGTTGTGGTTGCATGGAGATACATGTAGAAAAATACAGTTAAACTTTTAGAAAATGCAATTGACGATATGGCCCTTGAGGGGTCACCTCTAGGGGTAAGGGCCATATCTATGTGCATTATACAATATCCATGATTTCATTAGACATAAATGGCATGTCGATATGACCCTTGCCCCTAGAGGGGACCCCTCAAGGGCCATATTTTCAATTGCATTTTGCTTGGTTGCACAACGGAATACATTTTCCTTGGTACACAAATATATTAATCCAAGAACCAATGCGATGGCTTTCATAGATCTCATCCTATAATACATAAAAATAGGTAACGAAGCTATAACTCCAAGAACCAGTGCGGTGGTCTCTCCAAGACAACCTTGAATTCTGGGCGATGACAAGTGGTCAGGCCAGAGAATGCATTGAAGCGATGCTCAAAATGATAGATTGCATCTCATTATTATGCCAAAAACCAGTCTGGTGCTAAGCCAACCTATGATTTGCATGGGGTACGAGCAAAGAAGCGACAAAAGGCGACATGATGACAGGGCAAAAACCAACACGGTGGTCTCTCCAAGCCAACCTTCAATTTTAATGATCTGCATGGGTGTGTGCCAAGTGACAGGTGGCAAAGCTACACTAAAAGGCTGTGCGATGATAAGTGATCAGGCGACGTAGCCTAAAAATTGCATTGCGTGAAGCAGTGCAGAGATGCCATGTGTCGAGCTATGTGGTGTTCTAAACAAATAGATTGCATCTCATTATTACACCAGTGCGCCTTCATGATAAAATTTCCAGCGAGAGCATGGATCCATGCAAAATTCAAATATTCACCTAGAAGTGCATCGTGTCATGGCCCCAAAATGGCCTCAAAAATAGTTTCACAATTGGCTACACCCAAGCTAACGTTGACCCAATTGTCTCGGCCTTAATGCATAATTTATCTCAATTTAGATCTTGATTGTTTTGAGAATTATCATAGTTTCTCATTATTGGAAGCATATGTATGTTTGAATTGCAATAGGTTGCTCGAGAAGATGTTGCCTGCACCAAATACCATGCCTGCATCAAGAGATGAAGTGAAAAAGGTGCTGACAATGGTGGGTACAGATTATAATACCATCCATGCTTGTCGTAATGATTGTATTCTATTTCATCATGAGCATGGAGATTTTGTTAGTTGTCCCTTAGAGGGTGGGGAACAACAATATAAAGATGACTTGTAGGGTGAGCAGATCCCAGTAAAGGTCTTCAGACACTTTCCCATCATTACTAGAATACAACACATGTTTTGATGCAAATCCATAGCGGAGTTGATGACTTGGCATGCTACACATCGTTCCACTAATGACACATTGATGATTCCTACAGATTGTGCTGCTTGGAAGCACATAGACAATCAGTGGGGCCAGACTTTGCGAGGCCACACAACTTACATCTTGGGTTCACCATGGACAGTGTGAACTGGGTTATGCTCAACATCTTGGTCGACATGGCCTATAGTCTTGGTGAATTACAATATCCCACCATAGCTAACAATAAAGAAGGGACACCCCATGCTTGCACTACTTGTGCTAGGGAAGTACAAGGCCAAAATATGGACGTGTACATGGCACCTTTGATAGAGGAATTGCAGATCTTATGGAGAGGCATACAGGTCTTTGATATTCCTAGATCTCCTAGACATACCAATGAAATTATGGTAAGGGGAATCTTGATGTGGACCATGCATGACTACCTAGGATATGGAGAGTGCGCAGGTACATGGTTGTGTCTTTACATGTATAATGATACTTTTATGACTCCCTTTCTAGTGCATGTCTTATACTAAGACATTCATGCATGCATACATGACTTGCAATAAGTGGGTACCATGCTTGTCCTATTTGTGGGAAGGGTTTGAGTGTGCTTGCACGACACTCCAAACATATGAGGAAAATGGTTTATGAAGGTCTTGATACCTTCCGTTGGACCATCTTGAAGGCTAGATTGATCCACCACCACCATCTTTGAAGGCAAGTGATTGTTCGAGGGAGAATGGAGAGCAGCCTCCTCCTAGTATGAAGAGGCTATCCATCTTTCATGAGATTCCTTATTGGGGTCAATTTTACAAATCAATCAATTTTACAAATCAATCATCTCTTGGATCCCATGCATATCTTCAAGAATGTGGGGGCTACTATTTGGGGACAATTGGTTGGTGACAAAGACTCAAGAGGAGTGTGAGAGGACTTGCAAGCTATGGATAGGATGCCTCATTTGTGGCCCCAAGTATGTGGTCATAAAGTTGTCCTCTTGAAAGTGGCATGGATCCTCTCCAAGAGAGAGGAGGTAGTGGTCAAGGCGGACATTGCCTCTTTTCAAACACCAACACGGTACATGCATTGCTTGAAAGAAGAATTTTCAAAGGACAATAAGCTTAGTGGGCTCAAGTACCATGATTGGCACAAGGTCTTACATGTATTCTAAGCTGTAGGACTAGTGTATTGATAATCATGATACGTTATATTAGTGTAATTATGATTATGTTATATTATTGACATGACTTCTTTGTTACTTGGATAGTTCATCCTCCCAATTACACTGAAAGGTTGTTTACAAGAAGATGTTAGAAATGCTATATTCAAGATCAGTGGTATTGTGAGGTATGCTTACTATCAACTCACATTGATTACATTTTCTTCAATTTAAGTCAAATAATATGTGGAAAGATTATGAATCTTACATGGGCACATGAAATATGTGGATATCTCAAAAAGAGATCTCCATATTGAGCATTGAGAAGGCTATGGTGGACTCCATTAAAGCACTTTCCCTCGAGCATTATGACAACTCAAGTGCACTTGCTTGTGCACATAGTTGATGAGGTGGCCACTGCAAGTACTATTCATAGTCGATGGATGTTTTTTCTCAAACGGTTTATGAAGACCCCATGAAGACTTTGAAGGGATTTGTAAGGAGGAGAGCAAGACTAGAAGCAACATGTGGCATTTGGGGACTTTGGTCCCATAAGAAAAAGTGTGTCCATTGTGGCCTTGAATATAATGCTTCATTGAGACCCTCCTCTCTCGTACCTTTGGGGAACTTTTGGGAGGAGAAGGGGTCAGTGTGGCTAGGAGGTAGGGGATTGAGACCCTTGCATATGGTGCACAATGCAACATATGACAGCCATATGATGGTTACCAAGATGGTATCAAAGCAGGTCTATCTTATAGCTTTGGCATGGGCATCATGTGCTCAACACATGGTGGTTGTTGTAACTTTGTATTGTAGAGATATCATCATTTGTGAGAGGTCTAAGTGTGACCTTATGGCTCATTCAGTGGTGATGGTAGCCCTTATTGACTCGCTAATGTGTGTAACTCCTATCGTCTTTCACAGATGTGCTCCCCACATGGTGTGTTGTGGAAGCTATTAGTGATTTATTGTCTTGGCCTTGTGGTGGTTTGGTCATGGTCAGGTTTGATGAGTTGGTTACATTTGTTTGTATTGGGGTTTGTCCACATGGGGTTGTTGGAGATGTGGCCTTTACCCCTTGTCTAGGCTAAGTTGAGCATGTTTAATTGAGGGAGCTTACATTAATCAATACATGGCATTTGGGGTCTTTGGTCCCATAAGAAAGAATGTGGCCATTGAGGCATTCAATATAATGCCTTATTGAGACCCTCCTCGTTGATTTTTTTTTTTCCCCGACGGGGGGGGGGGAGAGGGGGGCACCATGGCTAAGAGGTGGGGGATGGGACCCCCACACTTGATGCATGCTGGTGGCCACCAATAGCATTATGGGGCTAATGTCCACCTCATAAGCTCGTATTATTTATGGATTAGTGTTGAAGAACTCTTTTTCTTCATTATCATTCACTTTTAACAAAATGTTAACACATTGCACAATTAGTGGTCTCTTTTCTTATTTTAGTATCACTTTTGGAATCATTTCTCCTTCTTCCTCTATAGAGTATGATTCTTGAATCACCCCAATCTTGCTTGACCCTCGATGCTTGATGCCATGGGCTCCCAAGAAGCATTAGGTACAACTAGTCACACTTTTCCATTCAAAGCACAACAAAAATGACCCTAAATGGCATTCCTTGAATAATGAGTCTATTTGTTTTGAATTAGCCCAAGGGATTGCACTCATCTCTTATCAGCCATCTTGAACTAAAAAAAGGATAGATCTACATCTATTAATCCCATTTTCTCATACACGTGTTGCAGGAGGATGTGAACATGGACGGACCTTGTGGACTACATCTTCTAGTTTAGCCTACAAGATTGTTGGGTCTCCTTATTGTTATTCTTGTTCTTTTTCTTGAATAAGTCTTTGTTAATTATCCAAATTTCCTTTCTAATTGCTCATACAGGTCATGATACATATTGGCCTAGTGATGCATTGACCTCCTAAATGGATATGCCAGAAAACTCTTCTATTAACACTGCATTGTTGTGAAGTTGGTTAATAGTATTGAGATTGGTCTTGTCTATACTAGTTGTTGCAATACCAAAATAATAGGATGCCCCTCTCTAGGTAATACTTCAATTAGTTGGGCCTATGGCCATCTTGTACCTAGATAGTAGCTGCAATCTTTGAAATTTGGGCCCCAAGCATTCTACTATTGATTCTAATTTCCTTGTTGATTCTAGTTTCATTATTGGGCCCAGTTTGTTTGTTCTTGTTGTTGTTGTGTAGCTTTTGTCGCATTTGCACCAATGATGATTTGGTTTGCACTTATTATCAGAGTTCGCTACACTAATAAATAGGCTTCATTCACAATATATGCATTGGGGTTATACCAAAATGCTTCACTTGGAGGGTTAATTCAACATTCCAACTATGGATGGTTCTCTCTCATCTCAAGCTTAGAAACTTTTTCTCTTGGAGATTCTCAATGTTGAATGATGTGGAATCCTTTTTTGATGTTAGTTTCTCCTTTCTTAATTTATTAGACTCCTCTTTGACTTCTTAGTCTTTTTATTGAGTCTGCTTGTGTTTCTTATTTTTATCTTCATCGTCCAATTCATTTTGGATCCACACTACTAGAATTAAACTTTATGTTGGACTCAATATTTGTATCCTTTGGACTGGATTCAGAATCTTCATTAGAATCCATCTTCACCTTACTTTCCTTTGGTAGTTCCCCTTCTTCTTTTAGCCCACTTACCTATTTCAATCAGGGAATGGAGCCCATTTGCACCTACTAGTAGGTCTGTACGTAATCTTGCATTTAGATTACAAATTTTTTTAGCATAGTTCTCTATTGAAATCTTTAAGTTACCTTAGCTTTTAAATCTTATTTTGGATTTCACTAGGAGTCTTTGCCTTCAACAACATGCCAATATGTTGATGCTAAGGTTTTGCTTACCACTTTGGACCCAATGACCCAGTGTCCAGTGCATGCTCAATTCTCATTATGAAGATGCCCTCTCTTGAAATCCAAGGAAAACCTTGGCAAGCATTCTATAGTTCATGTTTACTAGTTGAAAAATTGTGTTAGAGACTAATAAGGGGAAGGGTCCATGCTATATGGGTGAAATTATATGGAGGCTAGTGGAAGAGCATGTAATGCAATATAAACGATCAAATGACACCAAGTAAAAGTAAATTACTTGTATTGATCAATAGGACAAAATGATTACAAATATCCTAGGGGTACACAAACCAAGATGAACTCATGCCTCGGATCAAGGCAAAGCACTCACTCACAACAAACACACACAAGACACAATAGCAAGAGGAACATCCTTCATTTCAATGGCTCACTGGATTGGTAGAGGTCCCTTCTAGCATGAGTTCTACCAATTGTCTTCCTATTTTCTAATTGAGAGCCTCATTGAGATGCAAGTTTCCCCTCTGTGTGTTTTTAGAGGAAGCTATGCATTTTGGTTACTTGAGAAAATTCTTTATAGATGCATCCAAGTAGGCATATCATTGGACCTAGACAAGAGTGTATTTTGTGTCCAATTAGGTGTCTTTCTTGGTCACGTGATTTCTAAGGAACGTACTCATACATAATCAATTTCCAAGTAAAATCAAAGCTACCAAAAAGAGGTCTGAGCTAGAGAATATTACACAATTGAGATCCTTTGTGGTTTTCATCAATTTGTACTGAAGATTCGTCAAAAATTTCACCAAGATTGTAACTCCCTTTTACAAAATTACTAGGAAGGATACCAAGATGTAGTGCACCACGGAGCTGGCAAGCATGTTTCTTGAGCTTAAGAAACACCTATATTGTGACACCAAGATGTCATGCCATCTTCCATGTCCATGCATGTGTATGCATCTGGCCATTGGGACTATCTTGGTGCATCTAGAAGGCAAGCTAGATCACCCGATTTATTATGCAAGTAGACCAATGACATCAACTATGTATAGCTAAGTGCAACTATGGTACTGTTGAGCTAGAAGCACTTGGTATGGTATACATTGTGTATAAATTTTGGCACTAATAAATTCATTTTCTATGTGGATCATGAAGCATTATTGCACTTCACTAATAAATAGTTATTCAAGGATGCTTGAAATCCATTAACAAAATTGATATATGTCATTACAATATCGCATTACAATATATGGGACCTATAATATTTGCAACCAAGGATCCGCTGAAAATGTTGCTCCGATGACAAGAACATCGTACAATTGCTTGGCCTAAGGAGAATTACAAGTTGGGAAGGCACTCTTGAGCTTCAATGTATTTGCCAAGCATACAAGGTGAAACCGATGGTGACATGAGAGCGCATAGTATGAATCTTTTGTCTCATTATTATCACTACACTGGCATGGATCAAAGGACGCTATCTAGTCACTTAGCTGGGAAAACATTGCCCAAGTAAACTCTGGAGAAGATTAACAATTCAATAGATTTCACAAAGATTACATAGATTACAATCTCAAAGACTCCTTCCCTTCATGCCGGCCCTTCCCTCCATGCCGCTTCCTCTTTCCTTGATTTGAGCTTCCTGGTTGCAGGAGTGGCCCTTCTTGCTCCTTTCTTGAAGGGGGTTGGTGCCTCCCTTCAGGCTCCTTTTCCTCATAGTTAGGCTCCGGTCTTGGCCTTCTTCAATTTGAGCTCCTTATCTTTAAGATCTTTTGCCCAAATGGCAAATTGAGCTGCAACATCTACTTTCTCATCGTAGATAGCTATAGCAAGCAGGCACATTTGATCTATTTATGACATCGGCAATGGCAAATAGCATTTTCTCTACATAGCGATTTTGTATGCACCCACACTTCAAAGCAAAAAATGTGCATAGGGTGGTAGCATGCAGGCCATTGGATACAATAGTCATATATGATGGGGTTATGGCAGACCATGCATTTCAGACCCTATTGCATAGCAGAATAGGCATCTAATTTAACTATTGTGGCCATCAATACCACAATCTTTCTCTGTACATGATAAAGTTGCTTCTTGATTCCTTCCTTCCTCATCCTAAGGCTACAGATGTTCTCCTTCATCTCCTCCACTTTTTGCTCACTTTGTGCAATAGCTTCATCTGAATCCCTTGGCATCTATTGAACTTTCATAAATTCTTGAAAAACTTCTTCATGGACGGTTTCCAAGACTTACACTCTAGCTTGGAAATCTCGCAAGGCAATGGACTGCTTTTCATAACTGTCAAAAGCCATGACAAGCTTGTGCAAACATCTATCGCGATCTTCTTGCAGGGTATTGTAGCTTGTTCTTTGGACTTCAAACAACGTTTCAAAAAAACAACCCTCACCGTGGCTACTGCAAATTTCTCCACCACAGTGGCTGGAACTTGCTCCATCATGGCTACTCTCTGCATCCTTCTTGGCCTAGGGAGCTGCCTTGTTGTCTTCTCCACCCCGACTGCTCTCTGCCCCATCCTTCCTAGCCTTGAAGCTCTCTCGCCGTTCCCGCATCACATTTCTAGTTTTTGCATTCTCCCTTTTCAGCTCCTCCATCATTTGGTCTTTTTCAATGTTAAATGAGTTATGCATGTTGCAGAGCCATTTGTAAAGACCCTCCTTTTTGGCTTTCTGATCTTCAAGGTCCTTTTGCATGTTTTCTAGCTCCTTGTCTACCATGTCCCATCATTTCTCACTTCTTCGAGCCTATCTCGGAGCTCCTTCATGCACTTCTCTACTTCTTCTCTTCTATGCCTTTCCATGTCGACCAATTTTGTGGTGGCCTTAGCCTACTCTTGTGCCTGCAAGGCCCTCACTTGTGCCTCCTCTACCTTGGCTTCTTCACCTTCCCTGAGACATTTCTCAAGTTGTGTTGTCTTTGCTGCATTGGTGGCTTTCTCTTGTAGAAAAGTCACCTTCTAAGACTGTGCTTCTCGTATTGCTCAAAAATACCTTTGAGGGTAGATGCCCTCAGGTGCATTACAACTCTAGTGGATTGAGATGACAATTGGGATTTGCCATGTACACAATTCTTTAGGTTGATTAACATGCTCTTGGAAATCACCCTTGAGAAAGATACATCATGTCCTTTCAGTTACTCTACTGGTGCGTGAACCTGCCAGAACTTGTAGGTTCCTCTCGTATCAAGAAAGAAGTGAATGGTCTTCTGCTGGCAAGCTTGAAATCTTGACTCCACCATCTTTACTAATCTGAGCGTTGGGGTATACATCTAGAATATCATGTCTCTTCCACTGCTTCCTAAAAAAGTGTGCTTGCATACTACCTCTAGAAATTTCGGGAGCCTTTTCAATCACGCTTTCATTGATGGTAAACTTGTGACCTTGACATACTAGTTGTCCCTCCTTAATGTTGACCTCCTGCACCACCCTAGGGTGAAGTTTTGGAGAGCATCCAAATTGGGCTTTTGAATAGCAAGAGAGAAGCTCCCATATGTCACAATTTCAAGATCAGGGGAGGAGGGGCTCTTGCACTGTGCTGCAGAGGGGGAGGAAAGATTGTGTGAGGAGCTCTCGGGGTACAAGTTCCATTAAAGAGGAGATAGAAGTTGTAGGAGAGTGCAAGGAAGAAAGAAATGGTCAAGAGGGATAGAAGATGAAGCAGTGAAGGAAATGGCATAGTGGAGGCTTGAGATTGCAAGGGAGAATGAAATGTTCAAGAGGAATATAAGAGGAAATGGTTAAGGGAATGGAATAGCTAACTACACTGTCAAGGTGACAGTGTAGCCGGACTACTATTAAGGTGAGAGACACCATGGTGGTTGGCCCAAATTTTAAATAATTCAAGGTGGCAATACTGACTTGCATGGTAATGAATGATTAGAGGTGGTGGCATCTAAGATTCCCAGCCATGTTTGTGGTGGCAGCTAAAATCCACTGGATTGTCAGTTAATTACCAGCCACTGTAGTGGCCCACAATTACTCAGCTTCTAGTTACCACCATTGGGCTTGCATGCATGATTACTACAAGTGCAATAAATTATGATGAGGGATTAGAGGTGATTAGGCTTCATGATTTACTTTTGTGGGAATTATTGCCTGATGGTGGTGGTTGTCATCAGCCACATCTGTCATGGCTACAATTCCACCGTGCCACCACTCATCACCATTGCACTTTAGCATGCATGATCACTACGAGTGCTATAAAAATTACCAGTCACTGGGCTTGCATGCTTTGTATAGAACTAGAGTGCATGGTAATGAGTGATTAGACATGGTAATGAGAATTACTGCTCAGTGGTGGTGGCTCTTGTCTATCATGGGGCTAAGTTAATTATACCAGCCATCAGAGTGACACCACATGGCGTCTTCTTCATGATTACTAGCCCGTTTGGGGGATTCCACCGCAGTGGCCTACAATTAATATGGATGGAACCCGTGGGATCCAACCACTATGGTGGCTTGAACTTTATAATATATATAAGATCCGTGTCATTTGGCATTTTACTACGTTGCTCTGATTTGCCTATGCTCTGCTACTTTGCTCCACACCCCTCCTCTATCCTCTATCTCTTTTTTGCCCCTGCCCTACTTTGCTCCATGCTCCCTCCTCCAATTCTCATCACTGCAGCTCCCCTGCTCATCTTCTGCTCACCCACTCATCTTCAACATGCCTAGTTGGTCCCCCCCTCGATGCTCTGTGATCCTAATAATATCTGGCTTCTCATATAAGGTGATTGCGTTGCACTCACGTGGAGTAGAAATGCTTGGAGAATCTTCATTCCCATAGGCAACTCCCCACACATCTGAATGTCATCACCTTGGATAACATGCACACAGAGGGCCTCTTTATGGTTGTGCTATACGGCTTCCCCCTAGATGTCAATGAAGCCCTCAATATTTTTGAAGCAGAGTACTCTCAACTTGCTAGGGGTGCCATAATCTGAGTCGTGGCAATGTGCATGGTCTTTGGCCTCTCCATCGTATCCTCCTTTGGCTCCCTAAAAATTTTTAATTCAACAAGCTAGACTGGTAGAAAACTAAGTTGTACAAATTACCTCTTGCTCAGACGAGGCTCTCAGTAATGGCTGGATGTAATCTTTTGGGTGAGCTCAATGATCTTTTGGCTCACTGGATGTAATGTTTTGGTCTTTAAGGCATTTATATAATCTCTTTTTTTTCAATTTGAGGCTCTTAGTATGCACTGTTGTTAACTTTAATATCTATATTTGAATGGTTATGACCGCTACCTGTAATCTTTTATTTAAGGCTCTCAACAATTGCTGAGTTTTAATAAATGTAGCCTAGTTGGCAGTGTGCCAACTCCATCCAGCCATCAGGCCACACATGGCCCCCATCTAGTGTCCAAACTAGGACCTACCGGATAACCGAGCTACTCAAATGCCTTCTCCTCATATGGGGGGCTTATAAGTAGAGTTAGCTGGTTCCCACATAGTTACATGAGAGTGGAGCATTGATATCTAACACCCCCCCTCAATGTCCACCTGCAAGTGAACTTACTTTTTCGGTCCAATGCCAAGTCGATGAAGATGCCTCTCTAGCAAGTCTCTTCCAAGAGCCTTTGTGAAGATGTCTGTAGCATTCTCTATAGTCAGATAGTACACTAAGTCGACCTCTCCATCCATGATAAGCTCGTGTACAAAGTGATATTGAATCTCAATGTGTTTTGTGTGAGCATGGGACACAGGGTTCTTTGCAATCACCATGCAACTCTAATTGTCACATGATAATTGCATAGGCTTGTTCTGCACTGCACCCATGTCTACCAGAATCCTCCTCAACCACACTGCCTCACAAGAAGCAAAGCATGCTGATTTTTGTCCTCAGCCTCGGTAGAAGAAAGAGCAACTGTGGGTTGCTTTTTGCTGACCCATGACACAGCTCCAGATCCAAGTAAGAAACAGTAACCTGTCACTGATCTCCTACTGTCCACGTCTCCTACCCAATCTGAGTCACAGAATCTGGTCAAGATGTTGCCCTTGGTATAGGTGATGCCATAATCAAGTGTGCCTTTGATGTATTTCAGTACGCGCATCCCTGCCCTCCAATGGTTCTCCCGGGGCTTATTGGAAAACTTGCTTAGTACACCAGTCGAAAAACTGATGTCCAACCATGTGTTGCACAAGTAAATCAAGCTGCCCACAAGCCTTTTGTATTTCGCTTCGTCCACCAGTGGTGATGAATCCTCGTTTGAGAGCTTCACGTCAACCTCCATAGGGGTACCAATTGTTTTGCACTCAGCCATGCCAAATGCCTTCAGTATCTCTCCAGCATACTTCAGCTGTGAAATGAAGATCTATTTTGGCTCTTGCCAAACTTCAAATAGAAATGCATCAATCCGAGGTCTATCATTTCAAACTCTCTTCCTAGCAAATTCTTTGTCTGTGAGATCTTCTCTTCATGGTTCCTTGTTATGACAAGGCCATCCACATAAAGGACCACGATCATACACTTACCTCTTTCTCTGAAGATATACAAGTTTGCATCAGATGGCTCCTCCTGAACCCATTTTGTAGAAAGTAGGCATCGATTTGCTAGTACCATGCTCGTGGGGCCTATTTTAGCTTGTAAAGTGCCTTCTTCAGTTTACAGACTTTACCTTCTGAACCAAGGATCACAAAGCTTGGTGGTTGTTCCAGTATACCTCCTCCTTGAGATCCCCATTCAAAAAGGCGGATTTTACATCCATCTGAAACACGGGCCAACTTCCCTGGGCAGCTAAAGCCAAAACACTATGAATTGTGGTTAGTTGAGCTGTGGCAGCAAAAGTATCCTGATAATCAAAACCATGTACCTGTGCGAATCCTTTTGCCACGAGCTGAGCCTTGTACTTATCCAATGTGCCGTCGGACTTGTACTTGGTCTTCTACACCCACTTGGTTCTGATTACCTTGCGTTTGGGTGGTCGCTCCACAAGGTCCCAAGTGTTGTTATTCATTATGGAGCCATACTCCGACTGCATAGCCTCCATCCACCTATCATCTCCCTGTGCCTCTTCAAGACACTTGGGTTCATTAGCATGGATCACCTCTGTCATCAAAGCATAGTTGACCAAGTGTTCCTGTGCCCTTCTTTGCTCCTCTAATCTCTTGGACTGACGGTGTTCGGATGGTTCCTCCTCAATGGCTGGAGGTTCTCTGCCATCCAAATGCTGCTTTACCCACTTCGGGAATAGCTGTTGCTATTGTGGTTCTGTAGGCTCTTCTTCATCTTCTTTATCTTGAATCCTCCCAAGCACCATTGGGGGAGTTCGGTCTACTATTGATGGTGGTACTGGATGGATATCCTAGTCCTGGTTGTCTGGGAAGGAAGCATCCTCCTCTAATTGTTGGGTAGTGGTGCCTCCCATCACATGACCTACAAGAAGGGTCTATATTGTTCCATGCAACCTCTACAGGAACCCATCACTGTGACGGTTGGAAATAATGCAAAATGCCCTATTGAGGGTACAAGTACGATTTCATTTATTTCTATGAATGGAGATGTTAAGAAACTATCTAATGTGTTGTATTTTCCACAAATCAAGAGAAATATACTATCAGTTGCTTCCATAACTGACCTTGACCATGAGGTGAGGTTCAACAAGATAGGAGCAAAAATTCTAGATAGTGCAGGCAATCTTGTTGGCATAGGAGTAAGGAGAAACAACCTGTATGAGCTAAGTGCTCTTACAGCCACCATTGGAGTAGGCACAAGTAGACTTTGGCATGAAAGATTTGGCCACATTGGATTTGCAGTGTTGAAGTTTTGAGATATCGAGCTCCACTCGCGATATGCCAGGGTGACCGTTGTGCATTTATGTCACCGACTTGTTAGCTGCAGATGCGATTGGTACACCACCCACGAATAATAGCTGGATGACAGCTATCCTTATCTACTCTAGTTTGTGGCTCAGCTAGTATGCCACCTTAGTTAGTTGAGTTTTGTTTGAGACCCACATATAGGGTTCTTCTATTTCTTTGTACTAGAGTTCTTTTTGGCTTTCACAACTAAGAAGAGGAAAACTGTTTTCAGCCTCCACCTGTGTGTGTATTCCCCCATTGTGTATGTGAGAAAGCCGCAAGTGAGACTCCTTCCCTCTCTCCCACTATCTTCACCTGGTATCAGAGCCGTGTTCGTGGTAAGGAGCTCAAGAAAGCAAACCAAGTTCACGGTGTCCTGGTAAGAGGACCAGTGTTGCTTTCCTTTTTCGAGTTTGGGAGCAAATCTCTACAGGTAGCACAGCCAGAAGTGCAAGAGTGCACTGTCTCAGATTGAGACACCCTTCGTGGTGTGGCGAGAGGATAGTATATGCTGCGGGAAGGGGCGACACCCTTGGTGACTTTATTTTTCTGATTCGAGGCCATTTCGGGGCCCGTTTTGAAGGCAAAAGTTTTTCGCAGGCACTCAGAAAAAGGCCCTGTTTTTGCTGTGTGACCACTGCTCTGCTGGTCGGTGAAAAGTTACCGTAGAAATTGCATCGTGTGCCTGTGTGCAGAGATATTGGGAGTTGCAGAACCATGCTTGTTCCTTGTTGATGCAAATGCATCACTAGGAAGAGACTGTGTGGTCAAATACCACTTTCGTCAGTTTTGCAAATCTGCCCGAGTGAGGCAAAAACTGTGTTTTTTGCAGTGACAGAATATTTTACAGTGTTCTATAATGGTGTCTGATTCTCTTTCATAGATTGTCACTGAAAATCTTGACAAGAATAACTTCCAGGCATAAAAGTTTAGAATGACAAATTTCCTTATGGGAAAAGGCTATTGGGAGTTCATTACAGGAAATGAAGAAGAACCAGCTTTCCTAATGTTCCTAATCACAGTATGTCGGATTCTATGATTGTGCATATTCAGGATGCAAGTACACCAAAGGAGGCATGGGATACTTTGGCAAAAATGTACAGCACAAATATGCAAGCCAAGAAAATGCAGCTCAAACAAGAGTTGCACAATGTGCAGAGAGAAAATATGAGCATCAATGACTACCACATGAAGGTGAAGAAAATTGCAGATGCACTTGCTTCCATTGGGTCGGCAGTGGAAGATGATGATCTAGTTTCTGTGACCTTGAATGGTCTAGGAAAGGATTATGCACATTTCCGAACATCCATTGCCGTCCGTGAAAAATTTCCTGATTTTGAAGAGTTGTTTGCTCTTCTAATTTCTGAAGAGTAGAGAAATGGGGGTGCATCTTCTTCAGGAGGAACTTCAAAAGAAACTGTCTTCTACTCAAATGCTGGAAGAGGTAGCGGCAGAGGTAGAGGAGGCTGATCTGCAGGCCGTGGTAGAAATTAGAATATGCAACAAACTCAAGAAAACCAGTCCTATGGAGGAGGACATGGTAACTCTAGAGACAGGGGGAGCCAAAGAGGCCGTGGTGGATGGCAGAGAGGCCAAAATGCAAACAACAATGTTGAATGCTACTACTGTGGTAAAATGGGTCATATGACTAAGGACTGCTACAAAAAGCAGAATGACATTATGAATGGAAAATTGTAGCAAGGCAATTATGCATCTTCCAGTAGACAGGGTGATGATAGAAATGAGCATCTATTTATGGTGCAGCACATGACCAATTCTGTGACAAGTGCAATGACAAGTGCAAAAGAACGAAATGATGTGTGGTATGTTGACTCAGGTGCATCAAACCACATGACAGGGCATGCAGAGTGGATGCAGGATGCAAGGAAAATAGAAAAACCAGGATTTGTGGAGATCGGTGATGATACTGCACATCCTATTGTGCAGATTGGTAAAATTCCTCTGTCTATGTAGGATGGGAAAAAGAAATACCTATCTGATGTATTTCATGTCCCAAACATCACCAAGAACCTGGTTTCTATTGGTCAAATGGTCGAGCAGGGATTGCAGGTCAGATTTAATCCTCATGGATGCTTTGTTGAGGATATGAAAAATAACGGTCGCTTGATAGCAAAAGGAAAGAAGAAAGGCAGGATGTTTATGTTGGTGCAGACATGCCTGAATTGAGTGCAGCAATGTTTGCACATGGGACCAGTGTAGTTGCAGATATTGATATTTGGCATAAACACATTGGTCATGTTAATATACAGTGACTTAAATCAATGCAAGCCCAAAAAATTGTTGCAGGATTGCCTAAATTCAAGGTTGCAAAAATGCATCAGGTTTGTGAAGCCTGTCAATTTGGAAAACAGGCAAGGAAACCATTTCCTAGGCATGTTCAAGAGAGTAAAAAGCCATTGGAATTAATCCACTCTGATGTGTGGACTACTAAAGCTGCATCTATTGGAGGCTGTCACTATTTTGTCACTTTTATTGATGACTTCAGAAGAAAAGTTTGGGTGTATTTTATGAAAAAGAAAAGTGAAGTGTTTGGGCACTTCAAAGCTTTTAAAGCTATGGTTGAAAAAGAAATAGGCTTGCAAATAAAATGCCTAAGGTCAGATGGAGGGGGAGAGTGCCTCGCAAATGTGTTTGCAAGGTTCCTACAGGAGCATGGCATAAAGCAGCAATATTCATGCAGTCATACCCCATAGCAAAATGGACTTGCAGAAAGGAAAAATAGGCATATTGGAGAGGTATCTCGAGCCATGCTAAATGAAAAAGATCTACCAGATTATTATTGGGCTAAAGCAGTTGCTACAGCAGTTTACATAATGAACATGACTCCCACTGCAGCAATACATGGCATGACACTAGAGGAGATGTATACTGGTAGGAAACCAGACATTTCTCATTTGAAAATTTTTGGTTGCATTGCCTATGTTCATGTGCCAGATGAGTTGAGGTCCAAGTTGGATCCAAAAGCTGAGAAGTGCATCTTTATTGGTTATTCTTTGTAGCAGAAAGGGTATAGATGCTATAACCCTTCTACTCGTAAGTTTACAGTGAGCAGTGATGTTTTTTTTGATGAGATGAGCAGCTGGTATAAACCAGTAAATGTGATGACTGATGTAGACGCACAAAATGGTAATGCTACATAGAATTCACAATAGCAATCAGAAAATATCAGTGGACCTGCAGTGTCCTCTAGCAGTGGTTCACATACTTCACCATGGACAAGCAGATTGAGATCAAGAGAATCTCCTCAAAGCAATGCAGATAGTGGTATGCAGGTATCACAAAAAGGAAAAGAGAAGGTAGATCAGCCCATGTTTGATGTGAATGCAGGTCACTCTTATGTGGATGGTGAATCCAGTGGCTCAGAACAGAGCATTGATGATGAGTTGGGTATTCCTTCTGTTGTTACACCTGGAGCCTATTTTGCACAGGACTACCAGAGCTAGGTATCCTGTGGAAAGGCTGAAATATGATGGATTTACAGCCATTCACTATGCCTATATGGTCAAAGTGATATAGGAACCAGAACCCACTTCTTTTGAGCAAGCCATGGGAAATGGAAAATGGGAGAAAGCCATGGATGAAGAAATGGATGCCTTGGAAGCAAATGCTACATGGAAATTGGTGCCTTTGCCTAAAGACAAGAATGCAATTGGCTGTAAGTGAATTTATAAGATCAAGCACAATGCAGATGGTTTTGTGAACAGATACAAGGCAAGATTAGTTGTCAAGGGGTATGCACAGACATACGGCATTGATTATGAAGAAACATTCAGTTCGGTTGCAAGGATGGCAATTGTAAGAGCAGTCATTGCTATGGCTGCATCAAAGGGATGGTCTTTACATCAGATGGATGTAAAGAATGCCTTCTTGCATGGTGATTTGCAAGAAGAGGTCTTTATGGAGCAACCACTAGGTTATGTTCATGCTATTCATCCTGAGTTTGTTTGCAGGTTGAAGAAAGCCTTATATGGCTTGAAGCAAGCACCTAGAGCATGGTCTGACAAGATAGGACAGTATCTTGTCACTATTGGCTTTTAGATTTCCAAGGCAGATTTCTCACTCTATGTGAGAAAAATAGAGAAAGGTATTATGCTGCTTGTCATTTATGTTGATGATTTGATCATCACAGGTGATAGTGATGAAGATATCCTTCATGTGAAAATGCTATTGAAGCAGAAGTTTGAGATGAAGGATTTGGGAGAGCTGCGTTATTTCTTGGGCATTGAGGTGATTAGATCACCAAGTGGGATACAGCTCTTGCAGAGGCAGTATGGATTGGACATGCTGTCCAAATATGGGATAACAGGCTATAAGCCTATTTCAGTTCCTTTGGAGCAGAATGTGAAGTTGAGCACAGATGCACGTGAGCTTCTGGAAGACCCTACTATGTACAGACGCATAGTAGGAAGTTTGATTTATATGACTATTACTAGGCCAGATTTAAGCTATGCTGTTGGATTGGTAATTCAGTTTATGCACGCTCCAAGGAAACCGCATTTGGATGCGGCTAGATGCATACTCAGGTATGTGAAGTCCACATTGCAGTATGGACTATTTTATGAGGCTGGGGTTTAGATACAGTTGCATGGATACACTGATGCTGATTGGGCTGGTAGTACTTCTGATAGACGATCTACCAGTGGATATGTGTTCTCTTTTGGGAGCACTGGAGTCACCTAGAGCAGCAAGAAACAGCCTACAGTTGCCTTGTCGAGCACAGAGGTTGAGTACAGGGGTGCAGCAATGGCTGCATGTGAAGTAGCTTGGTTGCATAAGCTACTTTATGATATGCATCAGTCTACAGATGGGCCAGTTGTCATTTATTGTGACAACATGAGCAGTATACACTTGGCAAATAACCCAGTCTATCATGAAGCGAGGACATGAGTGCACCTGGTGCCCGAAGCCATGGCATCTCAGACACTAGTTGGGGCAACCAGTGACCAGAATGCGCTGCGTCAAATGCGCTGCGTCACCACACCTGTGTCTGTCTCTATCTCGAACTCCGAAGGGATACTCTGTGGGTCAAGGACTGCCACTTTGACACGTGGCACCCCTTTGGCTACCGCCGCATCAACGTAAGTGTCCTGCATAGTCCAACCAAAGTGCACCCCCAAGTCCTTGATGATCGGGCAAAGCTCAATTGCAAGACCTGGGAAGATAAGGGTGACTGGGTGTCGAGGAATGCGAAAACGGGAATCGAAGTCCGCTACACTAAATCCCCTATACCAAGGAACCATGAGGATGATCTTCCCACCCACAAAAGTAGGGGATCGCCTGACTATGTCGCTCGCAGCCTGTGCTGAGGAGAGCTTAAGCCAAAAAATGCCACGTCCCATGAGTGCAACCTCCTCAATGTGACTGTCCTCGAGGTAGAGGGTGGACTACAACCAGTCCCCCTGATGTCTGCTCGTGAAGGCGAGTAGCCAATGACCCTCCCATAAACTGATGTCTGGGAGAAGTCCGTGGCGGCCTGCTTCACCAAGGAGACCTAGTGCTCTGTCAATGTAATGTGATAGGTTGGTGGAGGGGGGGTCCGTCCGGGCCACCGGTTCTGGGCACGTAGCTACCATATCGCTTGACTAACTGCGAACTCCCGAGGCGGGTGAAGGGAAAAGAAGAGGGAGGGGAGAGGTAAGGGACTAAGGGTGGAAGAAGGTGGGCGGGGACTAAGGGGGAGGCAGGGGAAAGGGAGGTGAGGTGGGTCGAGGTGGGAAGGTGAAAAAAAAAAAAAAAGGGCGGGGGGGTGAGGTGAGGTGAGGTGAGGTGAGGTGAGCGGAGTGGTGTGAGGCGAGGTGAGGTGAGGTGAGTGTTGTGGAGCAAGGTGCAATGAGAGGAGTGGTGAACGGAGCAGGCAAAATAGAGCAAAGGGAAGGGGCGAGGTGAGCGAAGCGAAGGGGGAGGCGGGTGGGCAGAGTGGAGCGGGTGGGTCGAGGCGGGATGAGGTGAGGTGAGTGGAGAGGAGTGGAGAGGAACGAGGCGGAGCGGGGGGGGGGGGGAGAGCATGGCGAGGAGAGGGGGTAGCGATGATGGAGGAGCGAGGCTAAGAGAGGGGGAGAGTGGCAAAGAGGGGGAGCGTAGCGGAGAGGGGGATGGCTATCTGCGCGGCAGCAACCGACGGAGGGAGGGAGAGGGCTGCGCAGTTAGTGAGGGGGGGGTAGACGGGGAGCGAAGGGGGAGGGAGCTCGTAGGAGCTCGCGGTCCTCCAATTGGCATACTTGCATCCTGAATATGCACAATCATAGAATCCAAAATACTGATAGACAGCTAGTACATAACTTTTCTAGCTCTCTCATGCCATCCTTTAAATGCCTGCATTTCCTGTTGATTGGGAACATCAGGAAGAACTGGTTCTTCTTCATTTCCTATAATAAACTCCCAATAGCCTTTTCCCATAAGGAAATTCGTCATTCTAAACTTCCATGCCTGGAAGTTGTTCTTGTCAAGCTTTTCTGTGACAATCTGTGAAAGAGAATCAGACGCCATTACAGAACACTGCAAAATATTCTGTCATTGCGAAAAAACACAGCTTTTGCCTTACACCGGCAGATCTGCAAAATTGACGAAAGTGGTATTTGACCACACAGTCACTTCTTAGTGACGATTTTGCATCAACAGGCAACAAGCATGATTCTGCAACTCCCAATATCTCTGCACACAGGCATATGATGCAATTTCTACGGTAACTTTTCACCAACCAGCCGAGCAGTGGTCGCACAGCAAAAACAGGGCCTTTTTTTGAGTTCCTGTGAAGAACTTCCACCTTCAAAATGGGCCCCAAAATGGCCTCGAATCAGAGAAATAAAGTCACCAAGGGCATCGCCCCTTCCCGCAGCATATATTGCCCTCTCGCCACACCGCGAAGGGCGTCTCAATCTGAGACAGTGCACTCTTGCACTTCTGGCTGTGCTACCTGCAGAGATTTGCTCTCAAACTCGAAATAGGAAAGCAACACTGGTCCTCTTACCAGGACACCATGAACTTGGTTTTCTTTCTTGAGCTCCTTACCACGAACAAGGCTCTGATACCATGTGAAGATAGTGGGAGAGAGGGAAGGAGTCTCACTTGCGGCTTTCTCACATACATAATGGGGGAATACACACACAGGTGGAGGCTGAAAATAGTTTTCCTCTTCTTAGTTGTGAAAGCCAAAAGAACTCAAGTACAAAGAAATAGAAGAACCCCATATGTGGGTCTCAAACCAAACTCAACTAGCTGAGGTGGCATACTAACTGAGCCACGAACTAGAGTAGATAAGGATAGCTATCATCCAGCTATTATTCATGGGCAGTGTACCAACCGCATCTGCAGCTAACAAGTCAGTGACATAAATGCACAATAGTCACCCTGGCATATCACGAGTGGAGCTCGATATCTCAACAGTCCCTTCACCATGAGAAGGAAAAGGATGACCCACAGACTCCAGAAGATAGCATCAAACCTATTGAAGAAGAAGAGACTACTAGTGGTGAGAGCCAAGAATCTCCAAGAGGTAAGCAAATTGTTGCCTTCATCAATGAAGACTTGCTTTTTGATTCTATTGAATGGCTTAGCACCCATGCATTGATTGGGTTCCTCCGAGGGCCTAGACCTCCTCTAGCCTTCATTGAGAATTGGGTTAGAGCAAATTGGGTTAGACAAGGCATTAGTGTCACCAATGTTAGATTTTTAAGGAAGGGCTTCTTTGTCTTCCTCTTTGAGTCTTTTAGTATGGCCTCCAAGGCTGTCAACTGTACCCTTTGGACTGTTAGACACCAACCTCTCTACCTAGAGAAGTGGAAATAGAATTTCAACCCTGATCTCCCTAGATCCACCATTACCCCTATTTGGGTTGAGCTCCCAGATTTGCCCCTCTCCCTTTGCAACCAATTAGCTTCCTTGTGCAGTGGACTGGGTGAGGTAGTTGGAGTTGAAAAGGAAAACTTCATTAATCCCAGAGCTAACCCTCAAGTCTATATCAAGATGTATATTGCTAAGGACCTTCCCAATACATTGGTAATGGCTAATAGGAATGGTAGTGTGTTCAAGGAACAACCCCTTATCTATAAAAATCTTCCAAACTCTTGCTTCCGGTGTAGGCTCTCTAGACATGTAGTTAAAAACTGCCCACAGAGGAGGGCCAAAGCTAAAGCCCAAGGATCCTGCACCTACGAGCAGTAATGAACAAACTAAAAAATGGATCCCCAAGGCAGTTTCTTCTGAAAAAATCCTTCTCCAATAGGAAAACCCTACCAAAACCTTGCTCTCCCTGGAAAAAGGCAAAGGGAAGCTTGATGACACTATAGTTCTTAATAATGCCTTTGACACCCTGGTAGAGAGTGAAACAGAGGAGTGGATAAAGAAAATTCAGAATTTGGATCTTGACTCTCAAATAGAGCCAGGCTGGTCAAAAGATTTTGAAGAGGACATAAACAGAGAGGAGAGATGGCCTCCTCAAAAATCAGTGAGGAAGACCTAGAAGGTGATCAAGACATGGGGGTTGAAAAGGATACTGGTGACCAAGGTAAGGCTTTTACCCAGGTACAAAGCAAGAGAAATCTCTCTCAAGGAAAAAATACCTCTCCTCAAATAAACAGCCCCAATCCTAGGGCTAGAAAGGGAACTAAGAAGAATGTCAAGTAAACCAATAGCCATCCTCTCCCTCAATGTCAGAGGGATTATTGACCTTGGCAGAGGAGAAGAGTTAGCTTATTGGCTGAGAACTAATACTCTTTCCCCTACTTTCCTTACTTTGCAAGAAGTTAAAGTTTCTAGACTCTCTTTGGAGAAGACACTTACTACTATTGACAAGAGAAGGAAATGGTTCTTCACTGACCATGAGGAGGGCAAGGGTGGGGTAGTCATTGGAATACTCTCTAACTATGCTCAGGGTATTTTGGATGTGGAACTAGACACACAAAATAGATGGATTATGGTTGAATGCATTATACAAGGGCAGACTTTCACATTGGTCTCCTTATATTCTCCCAACAATATACAGGAAAGAATGGTGAGCTAGGAGTCACTTCTTCTGTTAGGAAATAAATGTTTTGTTGTTCCTGATTTTAACATGGTAGAAAGTTCCAATGAGATATGGATGGGTAAAGGAACAGTCATCAGCAGTAGAGAACTGGCCCTTTGGGAGGATTTGAAAGAAGATCTAAGTCTAGTGGACATGGGGATGAAGGGCACCTTCACATGGTCAAACAGTCAAGTGGGTGACAATAGAAGAGAGGCTAGACTTGACAAAGATTTATTCTTCACAAGATCTAGTTAAACAGACCAGCTCTTGTCAAACCCAAGTCTTTTCCTCGTTTCTTTTAGCCACACTGCTTCACATGCAGCAAAACAAGTTGCCTTGTACTCAACCTCAGTAGAAGACAATGCCACTGTTGGTTGTTTCTTACTGATCCAAGAGAAGCTACCTGAACCTAAAGAGAAACAATATCTAGAAACTGATTTCCTGGAATAAACATCTCCATCCCAATCTGAGTCACAATGACTAGCCAAGGAAGTTCCCGTACCATAAGTGATGCCATAATCAAGAGTGCCCTTTACATACCTAAGCACTGGCATCCCTGCATTCCAATGATTCTCCTAGGGCTTATTAGAGAACCTACTCAAAATGCCAACAGCAAAACTGATGTCCAGTCTGGTGTTGCACAGATAGATGAGACTACTGCGACCAAACTCATGTACCTCCTGATGTCTACTGGTGGTGAGGCATCCTCCATAGACAGCCTCACATTTGCCTCCATAGGTGTAGCTATCTCCTTGCACTCGAACAAACCAAATGCCTTCAAGATCTCCCTTGCATATTTGAAGATCTTGCATGGCTCTTGCCAGGCTTCAATGCCCAAATAGTAGTGCATCAAGCCTAAGTCTGTCATCTCAAACTCAGTGCTCAATGCCTTTCTAGTCTGCTTGATCATGACTTCATAGTCACCCATCCACATTAGAACAATAATAGTAGATTTTCCACCTTTCCTGTACACAGTCAAGTTAGCATCTAAGGCACATCTTTTAAAGTTTAATTTATGAAAGAATTTGTCTATCCATTGGTACCATGCTCTTGAGGCCTATTTCAGCCTATACAAAGCCTTTTTCAACTTGCATACCTTGTTCTCAGAATGGGGGGCCTCAAACCCTGGTGGCTGAGCCATGTATACCTCCTCCTTGAGGTCACCATTCAAGAATGTTGATTTAACATCCATTTGATAAACTTGCCACTTTTTATGAGCAGCCACCGATAGTATTGTGCAAATAGTGGTCATTTTGGCAGTCGGAGCGAAAGATTCCTGAAAATCAAACCCTTCAACCTGTGAAAATCCTTGTGCAACCAATCTGGCTTTGTACTTTTCCAAAGTCCCATTAGCCTTGTACTTTACCTTCCAAACCCACTTGGTGCCAATAACCTTTATGTTAAGTGGTCTATCTACCAGCTCCCAAGTTTCATTCTTCATGATGCTGTCATATTCTACTTGCACAGCATTTTTCCAATCTTGGTCTGCAAGTGCTTCCTCCAAACTCACAGCCTCCTTTACTTCTGCAATAATCTCAGCCATCAAGGCCATATTGACTATGTGAGCAGAAGCCCTTCTTTGCTCCTCGATTCTCTGAGACTGCCTTGGTCCATCTGCATGCTGCTCAATAGACATAGGCATCTTGTTATCATGGTTGTAGAGTTGCCTTACCCATGGCGGCAATGGCTTTTTTGATGCTGTAACAATAGGTTGGTGACTTATACCTTCATCATCTGATATTTCCTCCTCCCTTATAGCTCCTGGTGCAGGTCCATAGTGAATTACCTCTTCGCTTGATGATAAAGTGGAAGAGCTCTTCTTTGCCTCCACTGCATGTGGCTACTCCCTGAACACCACATTGCAGCTCGCTATGATCTTCTTTGCCTCTCAGTCATACAACTTATAGGCTTTCTTCTCATCACAATAGCCTAAGAAGATACATTTGGTGCTTTTTGGTTGTAGCTTGTTTCTCTCTTTGTCTAGTACATGCGCATAGCATTCACACCCAAATGTTGTAAAGTGGGAGATAGATGGCTTCTTACCGCTATAAGCCTCATGTGGTGTTTTACCTTTGAGTGCCTTTGTGTAATTGTGATTAAGGATGTAAACTATAGTATTGATAGCCTCAGCCCCAAAGTGGTTTGGCAGTCTAGCACCTTTCAACATTCACCTCCCCATCTCCATGGTGGTCTGCATTCGGTGTTCAACAATCGAATTTTGCTTACGCGTAGTGGTGTCGTCGTATGTTGCTTGATCCCTTTACTCTTGCAAAAATCTCCAAACTCTATAGAAACAAACTCAGCACCACCATCTGATCTAATTTTCTTCACTTTTCTCCCTGTTTCATTTTCAACAAGCTGTAGCCATTCTTTCATTTACCAAAAGCTTGAACCTTTTTGCAAAGAAAGTATACCCACGTCTTCCTACTATAGTCATCGACAATCAATAAAAAATAGGAAGATCCCCTTAAGGCCTGCATAGGCATCATACCACACAAGTCAACATGCACCAACTCTAGAGGAATGTTTGCTCTATTCTTGCTTTCTTGTGGGAATGCCTTTCTCTGTTTCTTGCCCATCATGCAAGCTTCACACGGTTCTTTGATTTTTGCTACTGCAAGTAAGTGAGCAACCATACCTTGCTTCTGCATCTCCTTCATGTGAAGATAGTGGAAGAGAGGGAAGGAGTCTCACTTGCGGCTTTCTCACATACACAATGGGGGAATACACACATAGGTGGAGGCTGAAAACAGTTTTCCTCTTCTTAGTTTGAAAGCCAAAAAGAACTCTAGTACAAAGAAATAGAAGAACCCTATATGTGGGTCTCAAACCAAACTCAACCAACTAAGGTGGCATACTAACTGAGCCACAAACTAGAGTAGATAAGGATAGCTGTCATCCAGCTATTATTCATGGGCGGTGTACCAACCGCATTTGCAGCTAACAAGTCGGTGACATAAATGCACAACGGTCACCCTGGCATATCACGAGTGGAGCTCGATATCTCAACACTCCCCCTCGATCTCAATCTCAATTCTTGCACACCAAGCAGGTCTTTGAACTTGCGCAGTTTCTCTGTGCCCAATGCCTTCATGAATATGTCAGCTACCTGATCTTGATTACTGTAAAACTGATACAATAGATGGCATTGCTGCCTCCCGTGCGCTCCTATGTGAGAAGCTTTGATGGCATGCTAGAAACAGCAAAGGATGGAGGCTCGATGCTAAGGAATCAGGGTTGCTATAGCCAATGATGATAATGGGCTTCATAGGCTTGCTCTTATATAGCCACCACGGTTAGACTCAATTGGGAGACCGCGATCCAGTCTACCCAAGCCGGCCAACAGGCCACCGCAAGGGCATCATGCAATGGGTTAGCAAGGAAAACTCTTGCACATCCATGAATAACACAATTCGGAAAGGCATTAATAATATTATCATATACTTTTTGTTCTTCTCCCACTTTGATCATGCATGTAGTCATACACTCATGATCATTTGATTAATATCCATTCAAACCCATGAGTGTGTCATCTTTTGGATTCCAATTACAAGTAGTAATGAGCATCAGTTAGTAAGCTCATCTGCAATTTCTCTTTAATTAGGTGGCGCAGGTGGGGGGGGGATTCCTTCTGGATCATGCTCGAGGAAGAGGGTGGAGTGGGAACCTCTGGTGTAGGGGGGGATCCTAGAGGGGGGTGGGGGTCGGAGAATCGAGGAGGAGGGGGGAGGTGGGGGAGGGCGGGGTGAGGGATGAGGGGGAGGCTGGTTGACCTTCTCCTTTCCCTTCTCCTTCCCCTTATCGGGCTGTTGATGAGTAGGGATCATCTGAGGGGGCTCTTGCTGTGACTGGGAAGGTTTTTTGGGGCCTGCCTTGTTGCCCTTTCGTTTTTGTTTGACTTCCGTCCAGCCTTCCCTTTCGGGAGGGGATGTCATCGCTGACTGGAGCCGAGTATCCTGAGCTGCCTGAACGGGGGTCTTCTGAGATTCTGTGAAGCATCCATTACTATCTATGGTGAATGCTGCATGGCAACATCAGAAAATGCCAGACACATGGAAGAGAGGTCTTGTTAAACTCCTTCCTAAAAAACAAATTTGTGAGTCTTTGGCAGGCTGGAGACCTATCACTCTAATGCCCGTAATTTACAAAGTCACTACCAAAATGATTGTTGCTCGGCTAAAGGGATTTTTACATGATGGGTTGCATCCTGCGCAATATGGCTTTGTCCCGTGTAGGCATATCACCGATAACATTGCTAATGCCTACATTGGAATTGAATAGGCCAAATACACACAGCAGGATGTTTTGTTATTGCAAGTTGATATTGCCAAAGCTTTTGATACAAAATCATCCACGGTGTATCATCCCACCTGTCGTCTCCTTGAGCTATGCACTATACAATCAGTTGTTGAAGATCGACATGAAGATCAAGAAAGAGATCTCGCCCATTGGTAGCCGTAAGGTGCAGAGGACGAGGCACCAAATCCTTGAACTCATCGAGAAGTGACATAAATATCCACCCTCCTCGTGTGGTATGCATCCGTGAAGTGAACTTGAAAAAGTTCAGAATCTGCAATCTAGTAGGAGATATGAGTAGAGCACATGAAGTGAAGTACTTTTGCTTTTTACAGGATGTGAAAACTCCCCACGGTTAGAGAGTTACAGTTCAGGGGATTTCAATATATAAGCAATATCATTACATTTTCATCACTTCTTATCTATTGGCCCAATGATGAGTCTCCCTTTTGTGAAGGGGGAGGTGTTGGGTTCAAGTCCCACTCTTTAATAAAAAGAGAGAGGATAGGAGAAGGAGAAGAGAAAGAGAAAGAGAAGAAGAAGAATAGAGGGGGCGTGGGATCTGTTACAGTTTTGTAGAAGCCCAAAAAAGTTGTTCGTGACCAGAAGGCGCAGGAGCCAGAACACTGTCGCGATCTATCCGCGATGCATGCGGGTGTACACAGTAGACGTGCGAATGCGCACACAGGAACTCAAAGGGAGTATGGATGTTAGAGTTTTGCAGATGTGACCGGTACGGGCAGAAGATTCGCCAGCCAGAATACACATAGGAACCATGAGCAGAAAGCAGGTAGACTGGAAGCGCAGAAGCAGGGAGGTTTTGCAACCATAGAGACAGGGAAGGCATGCAGTTTGGAAGTGCAAAAGTAGAGAACTGCAGATGGAAGAGGCCGGAGAGCTACACCCAGTCGTAGGAGTAACAAATTTTACACCACTAGCCGTGGAGATTTTGATCCCAGCAACCACACCACTTCTATTAGCTAGAAAAGAAATCAGGACAAGAGGCTAGACACTAAGCATGGCGACGCTTGAGGGCCATAGAGGAAAGGAGGATGTGAGGGCGAAACGTTATCATGGGAGGGAAAAAGGGATTAGAAGGGGAGGGAATGAAGAGGGAGACTATGGCACAAGGGGAAAGGGAGAGGGAGAAGAGAAGCATGTACATGATGGGAGAAGGAATGTAAAGATAGAGACATCAAGGGAAGAGGGCCATCCTTTATTTGAAAGGAAGGAAAGGGGGAAATCAAAATACTAGCTAGGTGGCTTTACAAGAATGAGCGTGTCTCATCAAGGAATAGCCCCCTTCTTTTATAGCCAAGAGAGGGGGTCTCTCCCAATAAATGCATCCTCCCATGTGCATGGTGTGTGTGGAAGAGTCTCCCATGTGGGCTAGGTGGTTACGCACTCTCAATTGTGTGTGATAATGCTTGGACACATTTTTCCACATATATCAACTCCCATATCCCAAGTCTATGATAGTCCCTTGGTCTCTTCCTAATTTTATAATACATTCAAAGATCTAGGAGGACAATGGAACAAGAAATCTTGCCACCTCATGCTACTTTCTCAATTATTTAACTTGCATCCTTGGACTATCTATACCCCCCCACATGAGCCTATCCTACATGGAGGGAATAACCCAATATAATATCCATCTCCACCTATTTTCTATTACTTCTCCCATGGACTTTGGGCCATATCTCACTAAATGCAAGCATGGGACTGTCGCCTAGGTGGAGAGGTGGCACATGGAAGAACCATGCCACCTTACATTTTATAATATTACTACCATTGATTATGTACAACACACCTTATGGGTCCTCTTACGTGGAAGGGTGGCACATGGTCATGCCCTGCCACCTCAACCCTGGGCCCTATGCACACTATATTGTATTATACTATTGCCACACATACAAACACACACACACACATTAATGTCTTTTTCCTTAGACAAATTTATCCATAACAGTACATATGAAGGTGATCTATATTTAGTTAGCATCATGGTCATAAGGTGATCAATAATTTATTAGTTCCATAGTTTAAATATTTCATTCATATGATTATTTCATGTACAAAATGGATGGTAGCATAAAAATCAGTGAGCTAAAAATAGCTATTTGTGATGGGTTTTGCTAGGAGGAGCTTCTATATCATGGGTGGGACTATTGTTGTTTGTATATAACTTCACAAAATAAAGAAACCCCTTCAACTCACATGCTACCTTACATAATTTTGAGTGACCGCTCCCTCAGGTGTAGACATTGCAACATTTCCCCTTTTGTATTCATTGAATGATTGCTAACTTGCATGGATTTATTCTTTATCGAATTATAGGTTTTCTCTTTGAATGTTGCCAAGAATTTTCCCTTTGGTATTCATTGAATGATTGTTGACTTGCATAGATTTATTTCTTATCCAATAATAAGTTTTATCTTTGTAAAAATAAGCAAAAACAATCTTTGATAGTGTCATGTAGATTCAACCATTTTTAGTAAAAAATTATTGCTACCATAGGTTTAGAAAAACTTCCTCACAAGAATTGCTCGAGCTCTAGGCTCACTCGAATGCAGTCGCTCAATGTTTTACTTACTCATAGTACTATAAAACCACTTAATATTGCTTCAGCACCACTTAACAATTCTTTTGGATCACATAGAAGCATTGAATAGTACTTCTAAACCATGTAATAGTATTGCAGAACCACTTAATAGTGCTTCAAGACCAGTTAATAGAACTTCTAGACTATTAAGCTTGCATGTCCAATTCAAGACTTCTAGTTTATGGTTGAATCTTAAACACAAACAACGATTGCGTTCTTTGATCTTATGTTTCCATTTTCACGCAAGAAGTACATTCTCCTTTGCTCTCTCTTTCAAAAATATTTGGTCCAATTTGGGCAAAGAGAATTTTGGAGACTTGAACATCATTTGTAGTCCACCTTCCATGTTGATCTCATTCGGTTTCTCACGTGAAAAACATCCTATGGAATGAAATCAACATGAAAAATGGATTATGGACAATGTTGCATGTCCATGAGGTGTCCATTCATTTGAGAAGATCCTCTTAGAGAATGTTGACAGCTCTGGCATCCTGACAAACCCATCTTTCTTCTTTCATCATCTGTAACAATAGGACTAATAAGAGGGTTTAAAAATGACCACAAATAGTAATTTTGGACCACTTAATAGTACTTAAGAACTATTTAACAGTGCGACAAAACCACTTAATAATGCTTCATGACCACTTAATAGTGCTACAAGGCCACTTAATAATGCTTTAACACCATTATATTGTAGTTCTGGACCACTTAGAAGCACTTACTAGTACTTTTGAACCACTTAATAGTACTTAATAACTATTTAATAATACTACAAAACCACTTAATAGTGCTTTAGGACGATTTAATAGTGCTTCAAGACCACTTGATAGTGCCTTAGGACCACCTAATAGTGCCTTAGGACCACCTAATAGTGCTTTAGGACCAATTAATAGTACTTCAAAACTATTTAATAATACTGCAAAACCACTTAATAGGAAGCACCACTTAAAAGTACTTTTGTAGCAATTACAAGTACTTCAGTACCACTTAATAGTACATTTGCACCACTTAATAGTACTTCAGCACCAATTAATATTATTGTAGAACCACTTAAAAATACTTTTGGACCACTAAGAACCACTTAGAAACCATTTATGCATAGTTTAAAACCCCTAAGGCTCATAAACCAATCAATAGTACCTCTAGACCACTTAGAGGTGCATCTGGACCATTTTATAGTACTTAAGGACCTATAAGAAGTAATTATTTAAGGAGTTTGGAATTATTTAAAGCACTTATACTTGCTCCCCGAGTAATTTACCATGGCCGTGAAGTCTGTTTAAAAGATTTGAAGCACTTTTAGGCAAACTTCAAAACTATATATTGGCACAAAAGTACTTTCAAATATTTTCAAGTGTTTCCTTTGATCCAATAAGTATTTTTGAGTGACATTGAAGTTGTTACAAGTGGTACTAGAGTACAGGGAAGTACTTTAGTACCACTTTAAAATTATTTGAAGTTCTTTTGTGCCATTTAAAGTCCACCTAAATGTGCTACACAGCTATAAAAATTACCCCTTGAAAGTGGTTTGGAGCTATTAAAAAGCCACTAGAAAGTGCTTCAAAGCTATTAGAAGTACCACCTAAAATTACTTCTGAGTATTTGAAAGTGCTCTAGGATTGCTGTTATTTTCAAGTGACACTAAAGTTTTTCCAAGTGGTACTAAAGTACATGGAAGTACTAGAGTGTCTGAAGTACTAAAGTACATGGAAGTACTAAAGTATTGAAATTGTTCCAAGTGGTACTAAAGTACATGGAAGTCCTAAAAACTGAAGTTGTTCCAAGTGATATTAAAGTAGTAGAGTGTTTGAAGGTACTCTAGGATTGTTGTTTCTTTCAAGTTATTTTCAAAGTGAAACTAAAATTGTTCCAATTGGTACTAAAGTACATGATGGAAGTACTTCAGTATCACTTTAAAATTATTGGAAGTTCTTTTGTGCCATTGAAAGTCCACCTAAAAGTGTTGTAGAGCTATTAATAATACCACTTGAAAGTGGTTCATAGCTATTAAAAAACCACCAGAAAGTGCTTTAAAGCTATTAAAAGTACCACTTGAAAGTTCTTCAAAGGTTCTAAAGGTGCTCTAGGACTGTTGTTATTTTTCTTGAACAACAGTAAAGTACAAATCTGAGCCTCATCAAGCAAATGTATGCGATGCTTTACAAAATAACTTCTCCCCATCCTCTTACAACTAATATCTTTTTGGTTGGGGGAGACTCAAGTCTCGAGTGCCCAAAATTCATAAACAAGATCTTTAACCTCTTGTGTGATGATGGGACTTATTATAGGTTATTGTTTATGGCATGTTTGTAGGGGCTACTCCATCCTCTTCTCATTGTAGGCAAGTGTTGGCTACACAGAGGTTTCTCTTATGACTCCCAAATCCAAGTTTATTACCTTTTCTAGGATGATAGGTTTGGGGGCACATGGAGCAGTACCAAGACCAGCCAATAGCAGCAAAAGGACATCAGAAGGGGCCTATTTATAGGCCAGACTAGCCAGGTTTGGTTGGCCTAGATTCATCCCCAAAAGGGGCCCTAACTAGGTTGATTCAGTCGACTGCAGCAGCAAAACTGGCCTGGTCAATCAGTTTTAGGGCTCCAATCCCTCCTATAAAAGGGGCTCCATTCCTCCCTTATTCTTCATCACCTGTACAGAAAGCCTTGCACAGGCAAGCGGGTAGAGGGAGAGGAGTAGGGTCAGTAGTTAACATCTTCACTTGGTTGTCTGTACATGCTAATCCTTTGAGATTTTGTCCACCCACCACGATACAATCAAAGGGGAGGAAAGACCAAACTCCCTTTGAAGGGTATTATAGCCTTCAAATTTACGCACTGGATTACAATAATAGTGCAATTCCATTTGAGATCACAGTGGTTTAGAAGGTCATTCCATCATGATCAAAATGTCACGTAGAAAGGGTATGTACACTACACTTTCTTGGACTCCTTAGAGTCTCCTAGATGATTGGTATCAGTCATAGAAGTTGACAAGTCGCTATAGGTGTATGCACTCTTTTCTTTGCTTTGGTATAATGTTTAATATTGATGGTGTCCTATATATACCACTACACATTTATCGATGGGTAAGTCATTTGCTCAATAGCTATTGGGTCACTGTGAATGTTAATGTGAATACGAGGTAGGAGATGTGATTACCACAAGTGATTATGTTATTACGTTAGCACATTATCACAACATGAGAAAACTAGAAGGGAAGAGACTCCTCCCCTGTTATTTAAGGGGGTAAGGATTTAAAACCTTTTTGCTCCACTTCCTTCGTAAAATCTTCATTGAGCCTATTGGAAAGGCCTTAAGAATGGGCAAATGATGTCTTGAGTTTAGGTCCCCCCTTTGCATGAAATTGTTAAGATATCCCTTTGATCGTACTCCACCTTTTTACCTAAGAAATAAATTTAAGTTCTCCATGTTGGAAGAGAGCATGGAAGCAATAGAAGATAGACACAATGAAAAGAAGTGCTCAAAGAATGAAGAACAATGAGGTGTAGGGCATCTCTACATGATCACTGACATCATCGATGACCTCTGACCAAAGGCCACTGAGCTCATTGACTCCCCTAGAATCTAGCTAACATCTAGATGGCATCTACTCCCACCTAACTATGCCTCTAGCACACACATAGGACCAAAGGTGTGCTAACAAGGAGGCATGACCTTGATACATCCCAGCAAACCCCCCCTCAAGGGAATGCCTCAGGCTATGTCAAGGATACATCTAGTCACATAGTGTCTCAAGCCATCTCATGGTGGTCAAGGATAAATCTATGGCTAGGATCTCATGCTAGCAAGGGTTCCCAAGGGTGTGAAGTCAAACAAAGGGATACATAAGACCCCCTAATGGTTATCTCCCCTACATGTACATGCACACAATGTCTACAGGAGGTACCATGGAGCTAAACACATACACATGGCCTACATCATATGGTGACCAGAGGTGTTTACAAAGAACACACACAAAACAAAGGGAGTACAAAATATCATAGATACCTTAGAGAGGTTCACATAGACAAGATAAGATACCTTTGCATACTCATAACGGTTGCAAAAGGTTTACAAACTCTATTTTGGAAACATGATTATGAGACAAAGAATCCACCCATGACGTGGATCTTATGTCCATTCAAAGTGAGCTCAACCACATATCTTTCATTCGAATGCTCTCGGTCCATCGTGAACTTTGTAGAGGTAGAGGTGTCATCATCAAACTCATTCACTCCTAAGGTAGAGCAGCTTTGTAGAGCCGATTTAGCACAATGTGAGAAAATAGGAAGATGATGAAGATGGTCATCCTGAACAACAGTTGGTAGACGATCCTTCACATCTGACACTTCGGGGAGTTCAACTTGCTAGTCAAATTGAGGGAACTGTTCATCCTTTGGACATGAAAGAAAACTACCGAATTCCCAATCCTTAGATTTTGATGTCTTGAGAGACCATAGGCATCCATCAACAGAGCCAGCCTCCTTCAAAATCTGACAAGATGATGAGCTGATCTTGGACAGGGCAACATAACATGTAGAACAAAGTTCACTAATGGCGAACCCTTTAGAGCGGTCACAATTGAGACCTAAATTATTAACTACTGCCTGCATCAAAGAAGCTTCAAGAGCTACAACTTCGAGAGTATAAAATAACCATGAACAGCGATGGTCGAGCACCAATAAACTCCTGCAAATGAGCAGATCAACATACAAAAGCCACGCTCCTGAGCTTCATCAATTATAGAGAAATTATAAATGATGAATATTGCTACAGTACGATTAGGCCACGATCAGGCCCTTGGCTAAACCTCCAATGACTTCAGGCACTCGTAGTGGGTAGAATATGGTGACCAACATCGTAACATCTCTATATCAAAATCAGTATGGCTGGAAGGGTAACTTCAGAACACGAGTCTCTCACATTAGCAACCGGTGTATAGAACCGCTCCTAGCAACTTCTATGACATTCAACTATATGCAAATCTTCTACGGCAGCCTTCAAGCTATAGAAATTAGAGCTTGTTCTTGGTACAAATGGAAGAAACCCACAGCAAATGTCCGCTGATTCAAAGTAAGCTTATGTTAAGAGTGTTGCAAGACCACAGACCTAACTGTGCCTCTAGCACACACATAGGACCAAAGGTGTGCTAACAAGGAGGCATGACCTTGATACATCCCCACACTCCATTGAAAAATAAAGGCCATTTCAATTAAGTTTCTCCTTAGCTTAAGTTATATGTATGGATATTCTGTTGAGATTAAAATCCTTTAGAAAAGTAAATGGAAAGTATAGACTAGGAAACTAATGGAGGAATGAGGTGAAAGCCAAAAGGGGGGTGATAGCTAATAGACTAATGGATATACAGAAAGCTATCTTCATATCACTTGAGCCTCCTAAGACTCCCTCCCTCTTTAATGCACTAGAAATAAGTTATGAATGTAAGAAGATTGTGCAACCAATAAATTTTTTAATGTACACTTCTAGAAATAAAATTACCCAAATTGTTTAGTGAAGAGAAAAGAGGTGTGAAAGAGAATGAGGTACAAGGGTGAAGTACTCTAGGACATACATTTCCATTGGACTTTCATGAGTTAGCATATTTTAAGTAGGCTTAAATAGATGTTAGGGATACTATAAATAGAAAACTAGGAAATGTTATGTTTTAGATGTAATGAGTGAAATTCGTTTTGTAAACTCTCAAAACCTCTAGGATAGAGGGTCCAATATTATGGTGCCCTATTATTTTAGCTGGTGGAAGTTGGGGTTCAAACTTGAAGGTATTGGAATCATTGGGTGGCAATAGGGAGTTACTTTTTATTTTTAAAAATTTCAAAAAATTATAAAACATGGAAATCTATGAAAGCCAATGCTTCGGTCATATGAGGGCCAATACTAAGGCACTATTCCTCCAAAAAAAAGTGAAGGGAGCGCTTGACATATCATCTTTTATATGAGGAGTACTTAGTAAAACAAGGTGGGGATCCCACTAAGGCCCTACGGGGCCCTACCTTTTGAAGTGTCATTATAAATCTCAGTGTAAAGCTAGCTCAATAAATATTTTCAATAACTTGTAAAAGGGAAACGATAGGTGTTGTGACATGAAGTTGGGGGTAATAAACTTCACGCACCTCTTCACTTCTTGCTGCTTTCAAACTGAGTGATAGAGATATTCATCACTGGGAAAAGGGCATTAAAATGAAGCTTTTATATCAAGAGACCACACTATACTATCCTTCCTTATATGATAATGAAGATGGTAACATCACAAGTGATGTTGTACTCAAGCATAGGGAGAAGGAAAGGATCGGCGGAGGCCATAATCTTAGCAAGCCGGTCTGTGCCAAAGAGAAGAGCGATACATTGTTGAAAGAAGATCTTGCGGCTCAACATGACATGAACTGATATATATCAAGGAGTTTGAAGGGGCTGATTGGGTCAGATGGGTAGGTTCCGGGGAAACATTGCACCTCCTTCATAGATACCTTTACAATTAGCTCAAAACACTTTGCAAACTGTCATTAGACACAAAGGCCTATAACTTTCAACAGAGACATGATATTAAATATTCAAACACATATCCAGATGCGCCTTGAAATGGGCTTCGCTTTGATATACTTTTGTAAGAAACAGAGGAGCAGTCGGAAAGATATGGGCAGTTTACTAGGCGGGGTAAAAACTAACTGAAAAAGAAATAGTCACATACAAAGAGTCATATATTCTTGGTTTGACATCTAATTGTTAAGGGCAAAAGCAGCAACAGCAAAGAGGAACTAGGGGGGGAGTCCTTAGATTATTATCATTAATACGTTGTATCTAGTTTATAGTGAGATATGAAAAGACGGAAGTTCTAGGACCAGGCGGAGAACTGACGAGGCACGGCAACCGTCACGGCAACCGTGAAGGAGTTATGTGTGCCGGTTAGATAAAAGAGAAGAGAGCGATCATTCAGGGGCTCATTGATGAGGATCGGAGCAAGGATCAGTGTGATCAGAAGAGGAACATTGTTATGTATCAGAGAGTACGGTGTTGTACTGCTCGGAGAAGTGTAATACAGATATTCTATTGCATCTATCTTATTGTTTTATCATGAATGATTCTGTCGATCACTGTTCTACTCTATGAATTTTCATACGCAGTTCTGAAGTTCGATTACGCATGTAAATCTGTCGCAGTAGTGCGTTTCGAGTTAGTCTTCAGAGTAGAGAGGGCTAACACTTTGGCGACCACGGAAGATTTCCATGTTCGTCGCGGTGGATACCCCGGAGAGGTTGGATGCTCCCCATCTGTAATACTCTGATTCCTCGGTGCGTGGACTAGCGCATGAATGACGCTGGGAGTGAGCCAGGGGGAACATCGCGCTCTCCGGAATGGCCTCGGGAGCCTGCAACTCCAGTATCGGCACGTACAACCCGCGAGGAACGGCATGACAGATATGTGGCTCAACGTGATCTTCTCTTCGGCTTCTTCACGGATAGTGAGAGTAGTAGCCGCTCTGACACACCTCCGCTGATCCCAGGAGAGGAAGGTCCAGTTGTTTCCAGTGTTCAGGAGGAAGGCGAATCCTCCGGACGCAGTAGCCCGTTCGATTTAACAAGTACTCCTCCGGAAGACGAAGCGTCACCGTTGCGGAATTCCCCACCACCGAGTCCCAGGAGACGGAGGGGTGGTGTGCCTGCAGGAAGCGGAGCCCCAGGTCCGTCACCAGTTCCCGGTAGGGGAGGTGGAGGCGGTGGAGGCGGAGGCGGGGGTGGAGTTCCGGCGGTAAGTAGCGCGGCTATTCCACCACTGGTACCCAGGATGACGGTGAAGTACCCCAAGTTTTCGGGACGGGATAAGGAGGATGCGGATGCACATATACTGTCATTTGAGATGGCATGGATGGTGAATACGGCTCCACCAGTGCAGGCGACAGATCTTATGAAGATGGCGACTTTCATCCCGACACTGCAGAAGCAGGCGGCAGTATGGATCGCGCAATATGGAGCTACCCATTTCGCCACGTTTGATCTACTGCGGGATGCCTTTTTGCTCCGGTTTCGGGAGGACAAGACCCGTGTTCATGTCCTGGCCAAACTGGGGAAACTGGAACAGAAGAACCAAGAAGTGGAGGCGTATGCGGCTAGGTTTCGGTCGTTGATCCGCCGCCTCGATGCAGCAACTACCCCGGTAGTCCCCATCCAAAATGCTTACTTCATGGAGGGGCTCATTAAAGGATTGAAAAGGTCCCTGGCATCGTTGGATCTGGAAGCTCTTTCATTGGAAGAAGTCGTCCAAGCAGCGGTGAGGGCGGAACAAGTTCTGTTTACTTCCAAGGGAAGGAAAGGAAAAGTGAAGTATGAGGAGGCTGAGGGAGACTCCGATACCGATAATGAGGAGGAGTCGGATCAGTCGGATGAGGAGGAGGACAAACGTTCCATGAGGCGGAAGGCTGGAAAAGCGGCAGGGAAGTTATTTCCGGAAGGATCTGCTGCCGGAGCCAAAAGCCGGGATAGTGGAATAGGGTCCTCTTCAAAAGTTCGCAAGGATACTTGGTGTAATCGGTGCCGGAATGCAGGACACTTAGCAGAGGAATGCGGTTTGAATGAGCGGTGGTGTGCGATTTGCCAAACAGCGACGCATACCACGGAGATCTGCCGCTATAACGCACGAATAGCCCCGACACCAGCAGTGGCGGCGGTAGTTGCGGCACCAGCCGCAGCACCAGCCGCGGTACCAGCCGCACCGGCGAGAAGACCTTGGCGGCCGAGAACGGCTGGAACAGGTGCAGATGAACCAGCAGGGGAACGGACGTTCCTATGTTTTTATTGCAATCAACCCGGACATCGAAAGGTAGATTGCGAATTATTCAAGCGCCACAAGGCGGAAAAGGAAGCAATCCGGGGATCCGGAGAAGGCAAGTCCACACCAGCAGTGAATGCGGTTCTGATTATCGAATGCGATGATGCCAGTCAGCAACAGGATAGCAAGGAGCCTAGTCCGACGTCCGAAGAAGTACCGGAAGTACCGGCGGGTGTCCCTGTTGAAGGCAAAATGGGAGGAAGTGCGAGCGGAGATGTGCTCGTGGTCACACGATCCCAGGAAAAGGTGCGGGAATACAAGGCCCCGCAAGAGAAGGGGAGACCTACGGCGTTGGACTGGCAGGCACAACAAAAGGTGCGGTCGACGGTCGGTGAATGGGTCCAGAAAACCCCAACGGTGTTACCTAGGCCGAGCGCGGAAAAGGCAGTCTCGGTGACGGAGAATGGTGCGAAGGTGGCAAGGCGCCTGCAAGGAGAGCAGCCAGAAGCGACTTGTCTACCTACCAGTCAGAAGGACAGCCTGATGACCGGCGAGGAGGGTGTTGAACCATATGATTTATGGCAGGATTTGCGGAAACAGCAAATACACATGACAATGGAGCAATTGTTAGCCTTGGTACCCAATTTCCGGAGTTCTCTCATCAAACAATTGACGGAACCAGTCAGGGCGATGGAGTCGGAGATGGAAGCGGTAACAATGGAAGTGTCGTCAGACGAATCTGCAAAGCCTGCAGCGGAAGTACAGCCTCCTGTTTTTGACGAAGCGGTCCCGATAATTTCCGTAACACTGGAGAACAGCCGTGTGGGAGGGGTGTTGCTGGACGGAGGGTCTGGGGTCAACATCCTGTCCGAACAAATGCTGGTGCCATTGGGTATCACAAAATGGGAATCAGCACCCTTCGCCGTTCGGATGGCAGACCAACGGAGAGTGCAGCCGTTAGGATTGCTCCGTGGATTGAAAATGGAGGTTTGCGGCGTGAAGTTCGAAATCGCTGCGGTGATTCTCCGGATGGAGGATATTAGCGGGTCATACCCGTTATTGCTCGGAAGACCGTGGTTGCGGCAGGCCCGTGTGAAACAAGACTGGCAATCAGACCGCATCACCATTCGGAAAGGAAAAAAGAAGCTGAAGCTCTCGGTACATACCAAACAAGGGCTGAGGACACCATTCCGACCGACGATGGCGGAAGGTATCCATATGATGGACGGAATGGGGGTCGAAGAGGAGGATGATTACTTCAGTAGGAATACGGAGCTGGTAAGCTTGTTCGAGGTCGATGTGGTTGCCGTTTTAAAGCAATATCAGCATCAGATTCCCTCGGCTACGCAGGAGTCATCCAGTTCCACGAAAGAACCAGTCGAAGGGAGTCTACCGGAAGGCACAGGAGACATGCCGGACGAAGCGGGAGTGGCGGAGGCGGAAAGAGTTTTCGAGCAGGAACTCCGTCGCTCGCGGAGGGTCAAAGAAGACGAGCTGCTGGATCTTAACCTCGGGACGGAGGAGGAGCCAAAGAACGTCCGTGTCAGTGCGAAGCTCGATAAAGGATTTCGGGGAAAATTGGAGACATTGCTGAAATCCTTCAAAGACGTGTTCGCCTGGGACTACACAGATTTGCTTGGCATCGATCCCAAATTCTATCAGCACAGGATCAATCTGCAGAAGGATGCGATACCGGTTCGGCAACAACGGTATAGAATGAACCCGAACTATGCCCAGAGGGTGAAGGAGGAGCTGGACAGGCTGCTAAAGGTCGGGTTTATCTATCCGGTTGACCGTGCAACGTGGCTTTCGCCAATAGTGATTGTTCCGAAAAAGAATTTGAAGTTGCGGGTCTGTGTTGACTACAGAAAGCTTAACGCGGCGACAATCACGGATCCGTTTCCCTTGCCGTTTAATGATACTATGCTGGATACAGTGGCAGGTCACGAGATGTATTCTTTTCTGGATGGCTTCAGTGGGTATAACCAGGTGCAGATGGCACCAGAAGATCGAGAGAAAACAGCCTTCATCACGGAGTGGGGAGCATTTGCTTTCCTGGTGATGGCATTTGGGCTAAAGCGGCTCCGGCAGTACAAGTACCGGCGCCGGCGGCTCCAGCAGTTTCGGCGGCGGCAGCGGCAGCAGCGGCGGTGGCGGACGATGACGGTGGCGACGTCGAGGATGAACCGTAGCGGAGAACCGGTGGGTTCGGATGCGGATCCGGAATCCGATTCACCGGGAGTGCCAAGTGTTAAGGGCAAAAGCAGCAACAGCAAAGAGGAACTAGGGGGGGAGTCCTTAGATTATTATCATTAATACGTTGTATCTAGTTTATAGTGAGATATGAAAAGACGGAAGTTCTAGGACCAGGCGGAGAACTGACGAGGCACGGCAACCGTCACGGCAACCGTGAAGGAGTTATGTGTGCCGGTTAGATAAAAGAGAAGAGAGCGATCATTCAGGGGGCTCATTGATGAGGATCGGAGCAAGGATCAGTGTGATCAGAAGAGGAACATTGTTATGTATCAGAGAGTACGGTGTTGTACTGCTCGGAGAAGTGTAATACAGATATTCTATTGCATCTATCTTATTGTTTTATCATGAATGATTCTGTCGATCACTGTTCTACTCTATGAATTTTCATACGCAGTTCTGAAGTTCGATTACGCATGTAAATCTGTCGTAGTAGTGCGTTTCGAGTTAGTCTTCAGAGTAGAGAGGGCTAACACTAATACAATAACTGAAGATAGATGATGATGCTTCTTGAAGAGAGCTTCATGTTGATGTAAGTTTCATTCAAATCGGACCATCGAGCGAAAAGTTATGAGCAAAATACTGACAGAGGGTCAAACTGTCATGAAAAACACCTACTCCTTCTACTGGTGCAAACTTGGGAGAATACTACCTCCATGATTAGACTTCATCAATGATCCAAGTCCCATAGAGATCGCCTAGGAGGGAAGGAAGAGTTTCCTTTATGACTTGGAAAATAGATAAACCATGTATGCGCAATGAGCGGCTGAATAGACAACACTTTTGAGCACTTTGGAAGAGAAAACAATGGAAAAAGGGAAGAGACACTCAAGAGAGAGAACCTGAAGTGACCTTCATTACCAATAGACTGAGACTCCACTCCAATGCAACTCAAAATACTACAAACACAAGGGAGAAGAAGAGGTTTCATACGTACAAGAGGGAGCAAAAACTCCAAGACTACTCATAGAGAGAGAATGAATTAGAGAGAGATGGACTTGAGTCTACATAAGAGAATACCAACAAGAGGGAGAGAAAGCTCATAGATGAGGCTTGAGGAGACTAGGGCTACAACAACATGTGGCCTAATGGTGGAAGAGATGTTGAACAAGGGAGAAGAGGGCTTCTTTTATAGAGATTTTGTCACCCTCCTTCACCCATTTACAATTGCTGCTTGAGATTCCTTTTTCCATCAATCACATAAGCCTGTATGTCACCATCCATGTCCTTTTTGGCTACTCTTGCCATGTGTGCCATGAAAAGATGCTCAAGACTCTTAAAATATTGGGAAAGTCAAGAGTCTCCCCACATGGAGCCCATAGGGACCCTCTCTTTTCCATATGTCCACATCCTCTTTATTCCACATAGGAATTCTAGAAGGATTCCTCTTGACTCCACATGCCTTCCACATGCTTGGAATGTGATCTCTCTTATATTATTGGAACACATGGACATGAGCCCACCTCTTTATATGACTCACTCTTCCTATTTTCTAAAAACTCCATAATATCCCATACACAAATAACTCTCACCCCATACCAAGGTATTTATTATTCATACACATGGTATTTACAATGATCCATTCCACTCATCCTCTCAATCCCATATAATATCTTAGAAAATAGAAATAAGTGAGAGCTACTAGGCTATTACTTAATACTCAAACTCTTATCAAACATAGAAGAAAACGATACCAATGCCAAATAAAAAATATCAATTTTTGGCATCACATCTTTTCCCCCCTAGCAGATCCTCTCTAGTGACAGAGAGGGTCTGCTGGCCCTCAAGGTGGTCGAGCATAGAAGAATTTAAGGTGATACTCATTGGTGCATCTGGGTATCACCATGCCATCAACATCCTCATGCTGATAGGTTCCATTCGTGAACTTCTTTTTGACTCAATATGGTCCCTCCCATCGGCCGATAAACTTTTTGTCTAGCTGCTTGTCCAGACGGCTATCAAATCTCACGACCAAATCTCCTTCTGTAACATCTTTCTTCTTGCGTAATTTGGTGTCAAAACGGGCCTTGCGCCTTTTTTGAGAAGCTTCTAAGTTTTGTAAGACTTGTAATCTGCATTCATCCAAGGCTTCTAGATATACCAAGCATTGAGCATAGGCATCCTCCTATCCTTCTTTTCTTGCAATAGCAGTGCAAAGACTTTGTATCTCCAATTCAATGGGCAAAATGGCTTCTATTCCATACACTAGTTGGAATGGTGTAAACCCAATAGCTAGCTTGTGTGTGGTTCTATAAGCCCATAAAACTTCTACCAAGTGCCTATCCCAATGCCTTTTCTTGGTGTCTACAAGCTTTCCCATTGAATTGCACAAAATCCATTTGTTTTCTCAGCCAAGCCATTACATTAGGGATAGTATGGCATGGACATGCTATGATTTATCTTTAGCTTATACACCACATCTTCAATTAGTTCCTTTCTAAAAGAGGTTCCTCCATCAACGAGAATTTCCAAAGGACAACCAAAGCATGAACAAATTTGATCAAAGAGAAATTTTGCAACTGTGCTTGCCTTGCTATTGACTGTGGCCTTGGCCTCTACCCACCGAGTCGCATAATCTGTGGCCACCAATAAATAATGCTTGCCCTGAGATGAGCAAGGGAGTGGTCTCACAAAATCCAACCCCCACCTCTCAAATGGTCCATATGCTGGAATACGTTTCAAGGGCCCAGGAATCAACTGTCTCCTTCCAAACTTTTGGCATACTTTACAACTTCGACACCATTCATATATATCCTTATGGAGGCGTGGCCAAAAGTAACCTGCATTAAGAATTCTCCTAGCTGTGCTCGTTGAAGCAAAATGACCAGAGCATTCATGACACATTTTTAGGATTCTCCTAGTCTCCATGGGATGGACCACCTGACGGAGCACCTTATCTTTTCCCAATTTATAAAGAATGTCATTAGCAATAGTATAGGGACAAGCCTTCCTTACCAATCTCTGCTTCTTTTGTGGAGTTAACCCTCGAGGAAACATGCCTTCTTCCACATATTGCTGAACATCTGGTAGATCTGGCCATCAGTGTCTACCAAAGAAACTACCCCCCGGTCTTGTACTACAATGGCTTGAGTAGCTAACTCATCTGCCCTTTGATTTTCTTTTTTGTTTATATGAACAAACTTGCAAAAATCAAACTGACTACACAGTGCCATAGCCTTTTGATTAAGCTCCTTCAAATGAGAACTTCTTGTCTTGTAATGCCCTTGCATTTGATTTATAATAAGTTGAGAATCTCCTCTTACTTCCAATTCTTTAACTTGACTTTAAAGACAACCCTCCAAACCAAGAAAAGACTATCCCCCCGGCGCCTTGTTGGCATGAAGGACTAAAAGCCCCATCAAAATACAAGACAAAAGCTATTGGTGGTGTCTCCCTTTCATCATTAATTTCTTTTCTTCTCTTAGATCCTACCGTCCTGTGAGCAAATCTGCCATAGTGGACCTAGTGGTATTTTCAATGACAAAAGAAAAAGAGAACTCTTGAAGCTCCGACAACCATTTTGCAAATCTCCTCCTAGGATTAGGCTTGCGAACTAGATACGCTAATACAGACTGAGAGGTAAGGAAGAAAAATGGCCGAGGTAATAAATAGGAGCAAAACTTTCTGACTGAAAACACCAAAGAGAGGACTTGTTGCTCCATTTCCACCTCTGTAAGCTATCGGCTGGCATAATAGATGGGTTGCATTCTACCTGCCTCTCCTTTTTATAACAATACAACACCAACTGAATGCAAAGATACACTTGGATTTACATAAAAGTCTTGAGACCAATCAAGGGGCTTCCATATTGGGCCCTTACTCATGGCCTCCTTAAGTTGCTAAAAAGACTCTTATTGCTCCACACCCCATTGGAAAGAAACTCCTTCAACAAGTTCATGGGATGCACTATCTCTATGAAATCATCACAAAAGCATTGATCATACTTGCTCTTTCCTAGAATTTTGCAAACACCAGTGACACTCTCAGGCTTTAGCAATGCCATGATTGTTTGAACCTTGTTAGGATCCATTTGCAAGCCTTCTTCACACTCAATATGCCCCAACAAGACTACTTTTGTTTGAGCCAAATGGCACTTGTTAGGATTTAGACACCCTTTTGCTTCATCAATCCTAGCTAAGGCCATCTTTAACTTCTCCATGTGATCTATGTGCCGAGAATAAATGCAAAAATCATAGGTGTTTTCCCAAGTAAGGCTCGAGCACTTGACTCATAAACCTTTGAAATGTAGCTGGTGTATTGATCAACCCAAAAGGCATCACTCTGTAAGCAAAAACTCCCCAAGGTGTGACAAATGATGTTTTCTTTTGATCTTCCTCTCGAATACGAATTTGAAAGTACCCAGAATACCCATCACATATAGAATACATCTCATGCCCTGCTACTTGGTCTAGTATTTCATCTTGGAATGGCAAAGGAAAATGACCCCTCTTAGTGCATGCATTCAAAGGACGAAAGTCCACACAAACCTGCCACTTATTTCCTTTCTTTGGTGTGACAACTACAGGAGATATCCATTTTGAATCATTAATAGGAAAGACGAATCCCACCTCAAGTAGTTGTGTTACCTCTTTCTTTAGTGCCTTACCTTGGATCACCCCCAATCGCCTTAAGCGTTGCACAACTGGCTTGCTTTCTGGCTTCAACTCAATCTTGTGCTCCACAAGAGAGACTGGATGAACCTGTGAATAGCTTACTGGATGAACCTGTGAATAGCTTGTTGCAAAGAGATATGGGAAATCATCTAGCATATCCAAGTACTGGAGCTTCTCACTACCTGATAGAGAATCACTAAGAAGCTCTTCATTGCGTTGGCATCGTTTAGTGTGCTCCATATCCTCCACATGAAGTGTCTCTACAGGATCTTCTTACACCACCACCTTGTTCCTTCCTCATCCCTTAGGACTCTTGCAGGGCCAAACGTGCCCATCATCGAGCGAAACCAAGATTTCACCTGGTTTTTTAAAATTTCAACTAAAATCCCATTGAATGCAAGACAAGAATCTTTTATACAAGTCATCACAAAGCCTAGGCAAACGAAAAAACTTGCCTTCAGATTTGTGAGGGGCAGCAGAATACAGGTCCTCTACTGTGAAGAATTGTGATAGCGTAGGTGCATTTGAGCTACAGTGGAAATCTTTGGGGATGATACCCACATGACTTTCTAGGCATATGTAGTGAATGACTAGTATCTTGTGAGAGGTCTTTAGCTTGTGAAATGTCCCTTTGAGCAAAGTCGATCAGTCAATGATAATTGTCCAAAAATACAAGCTACTAACTTAGTACTAAGGATCTCTACTGGTCATGCAACTCGGGGAGGTCACTCATCATATGTAACCCTATCACGTGAGTTCAACAGAAGGATATTTTTTATTTCTAAAATTTACAGAAATAAATATACATAAGGGACTATTTAAAATAGTTTTGAGAAAAATTTACAAATTTGTATAGAAAAGAGGTACATTTTATTAACAAAAAATTTACAAATAAGGGATTTTAGAAATAAACCTTGAATGCACGTGGTATAGAGGGTTTATACATAGTGACCCCCCCGAGTCATGCAATCTCCTGTAGGGTCAAACACCATCTTCAAGGGCTGCAGCCTCACGTTCAGATCGTACCATTGCTGTAGCTGATGAGACTCCTTGAACGTTGATGGCTTTTCGTTGACATGAAGATAGGCGGAGGGAATGAGATGATCAGGCTTGGCTCCTGTCCCATATATGGAAGAGCGGAGAACTGCTCTAATAGATCGCGGCGTGGTGGATATGGCGAAGCCGAACCAACGCTTCAGATTTGGCAGATGACGATGAGCTTCGAAGTAACGGATGTACGATGAACAGATTGGGTCGTTAACGTTAAGGTAGAGGTGGGGAAGCCATGGCATGATCGCTTGGAAGGTATCCCGGTCGTGGTTTCTCGTCTTCTCGTCTTGCAGGACGTGGGCGAGAGTGTTGGCAACCAGATTGTGGACGACGTGCGCTGCGGTTGTGATCTTGTCCGAAATGTGCATTGTTGCGGTGGGGATAGAGGGTTGTGGAGGATTGAAGAGATGGGCTTCAAGAAAGCACCCCTCTTCAGCAAGCTTCCTGCCCACCAGCAAGCCGAGTGCTGCTCCTTTGGAGTGCCCCGCCAAGCATACAGACTGCTGGCCATAGTGAGCCACTTGCTGCCTCACGATGTCTAGAGCCAGATCAAATCGTTTGTGGGAGCAAAGATGATGGAGTAAGATGTGGATGTCAGCGTCGAGATCGACCTTTCGAAACAGGGTACCCCGGAAGGCAACAACAATCTGTGGAGCGCCCAGATGGCCGAGGTTGTGGTTTAAACGCGAATTGAACACAGCTCCGAAGACGGTACCGCTGCCATTATTCTCCACAAGGGGTTGCAGCAAGTCGTAGTGGAAAGTGTACCACCAAAGGGGAGTGGAAGAGGTGCCGGAGGGGGGGTTGGAAGCGCATTTCCATAAGCCAGAGGCTCGATCTTTCTCCATACGGTAGACGGATTCGACAAGGGAAGCCATGATGGTTCGTCTATGGTGATGGTCCTGCCTGCAGGAGAAGCTTAGTGAGCTACAAAGAAGCAATGAGATCAAGAGAACGAAGACACAGAGATCAACAAGACACTCTCTCTCTGTGCCTCTCTTTTCTCTCGCACATACACACACAGAGACCTTCCCTGAAGCTCAGCTGCACGCTCTCTCTCTTCCGCGGCTTCTCCCTCCAACAGCAGACTACCGTGGATAATCTCAACAGACTACGACGAAACAACATGATCAACAAAGAGGTGGGTTTCAGAGGCACCTACCATACAGCAAGAGAACCATAGTCGAAACGGCTCAGCCCTGAACGATTGAGGGCGTCGTCTTTCGAAGCTACCTGCGGGGACGACTCCATAGCCAAGAATGGATGGATTGATGGATATGAGAAAGGGCAGGATAGGATGGTCAGAAGGCGCCCATCTCGGTGTTGAGCCTTTAACCCCCAAAGTATTAGTAATCTTATTATCTTACTTTACCCATGACTTTTTCTCAAGCTAGGACGTTCCTAGCAATTTGCTCTCGACTTTCCTAGCGACTTGACCCATGACTTTTTCTCAAGCTAGGACGTTCCTAGCAATTTGCTCTCGACTTTCCTAGCGACTTGGTTGGACCCATGACTTTCTCTCAAGCTAGCACGTTTGTAGCAATTTGGTCTCGACTTTCCTAACAACTTGGTTGGACCCAATGCTTGCACGTATTCGGTCTTTAGACTTCTAGAAATTGCCTCTAGCGTGCAAAATCAGCATCTATACGATAACAGAACATTAAAAAGGTTTGAATTTGTGTTTTCATTAGCTCTTTAATGGAGCGAAAAGGATACACTCCCTATCTTCACCCTATTTTCTTTATGTTCACGATGTTAACGGGAGCTCCCATCTCCAAGCCTCAGATAGTAGAGAGAGAAAGGACCATTCATTGAGTTACATTGGAATATGCTCTTACACTTCTTCCATTAGCACTCCTAGGAATTTCATAGCACTCATGAGGGCCATGTGGGGCTTGTACAAATTATGGTGATATGACTTTCGAGGTCTTACCTTCCCTAGTACGCGCTACGACTAGTTACCATACTAGAGCGAAGCAAACCTTGGCAAAGATTATGTGCACCCATCGGGATCCTTGGGTAAGGGAATGCCCTTGTAACTGCCTCTCATTGCCCCCCATTTAAGGCTATTAGTCTAGCAGTAGAGTGCCATCTCATAATCAAGCAGTAGGACATGGAGTTATAACTCTAGCCCCCTCTAAGCTGGCATCATTTTTATACCTTGTAGTCTAAATCAATAAGAAATTAAATAGCTTGATCACCTTCAATCCTTTATATTAAAATATACAATGAGGTTGATGCTTAAGGCATAAAAGGAGTGAAATTACAATGAGGTATTGCACATTGCTATCTAATTGTTTTTATAAAAGTTTCCTCATAAAATTTTGTATATATTGCAAAATGAGACAAAAGAACGCCCCAAGTGGGTCTTGGACTTTGCTAGTGTGTGTCTTAATGAATATGATTGTTTAACAATACTCAAGGAGATCCAAATGTATTCTTGTCCAATTTTAAAGAAAGTCCACGAATTACACTCCCCGCTCTTGAATTTTTAAATAAAAGTTCGCAAGGGGACATAGTTATGAGCAACCCCAATACTTTTAGGTATATAGTAATGATTTTATTTGAGTCTTTGATCTCGCTGGAACCTACGACAACCATGTGATCTAAGCAAACTTTCAAGTAATTCTAAGAACAAGTTACCTTTTCATGTAGTTCTTAGTATGATTCAAAGAAACTATTACATTATTTTCATCTTGTCAAGTTAGTGATTTTCAAATTTTCATCTCATGTATATCATGAGGTAGAACACTCTTGTCAAAGTCACTATTGTTTGTTTATCCTAGCATCAAGTGGTATCAAGCTTTTTAACTTTGCATTTGAGTACTTTGGTACTTTGGAAACATCAATAAGGGTTACTACTAGTACGTGAATGGTTCTGGGATGAAGCATGGAGTGACTTTTATTTTTTAGTGCTTTCTAACACATATTAAAATTCATAATTCGTTAAGCTAATAACAATATAATATTTCATTGTACTTTTGTATAGGCATACCATGAACGATGACTATCACTATTATGAGAGTGAGGGACATCTAATATTAAAAGAATGAGTAATTATGAAGGATTATTGAAGGGGAAAACCAAATGAGTACCCTCTCAAAATTTAGATATTTTCATGTTTATATAGAAGAAATAAAATCCATGTGCGGGAACTTTTACTAGAGTTAGTTCAAATGTCCACCTCTCATGTAAGTTACCCACTAGTATTTCGAGTGCCCAATGTTGTAAGGCCTCCATATGTGTTAGTTCACGAGAGGATTCATATGGTGATGACAAAGATGGGCTATCACATCTCTTCACACAAGTTACATTCACATGCATAAGCTTCCTTAGCAAACATAACACTCATTCAACACAAGATTACCCTTACCTCCAATGACCACTATGCGATGTCATAGTCCATACATACAACACCACACACACTCGATGTCCATATTTATGTCTATGCACCAACAATATGGCCCTCAATCTCAACATGAGCTTGCATATTTAACAAGCACTTCTAAAGTACTCAAAATTACCTTTACCTAATGCTTTGGTAAAGACATCTACAACTTCTTCATTGGCCTTCGCATATATCAAATCTATCGTATGCTTTGTCCTTGCATAATACATTGGGTTCTTGGCTATCATGGTACTACTAACATTATCATAGTAGATAATAACACTACCATTAATGCATATACCCAAATTGTCAAGCAATACTCTCAGCCATGTCTCCTCACATGCTGTAATTGCTACATGACCACGATAATGTGCTTCTGTGCTTGATAAATCTATGGTAGGTTGCTCTTTACTACTCCAACTCACCATACCGGCATACGTACTAGTAGTCAGTTATCCATGATGCTACTAGCCTAGTCTACATCAATATAACCATGCAAACATATGTTTCCACCTTTGGCATAAAACATCCCATAGCTAACTATAACTTTCACATATCTCAATATCCTCCTCACAGCATCTGTATGGATTTTACATGGATGTTGCATGAACTGACTCAATACACCAACAACATAATTCAGATCTAGCCTTATGATGCTTAACTATATCAAACTTTCAACCATCTTTCAAAACATAGTCACATCCTGCACACAACTACCATCATCAAGCATTATAACATTTTGATCAAGATGAGTGTCTACCAGCTTACATGATCAATCACCTCAATGCCAAGGAAATACCTCAATTCTCTAATGTCTTTCATATTAAACTCACTTCTTGAAATCATGACTCCTAATGATAATCAAATCATCCACATAAATGATCACAATCACCTATTTGCCATCCTCGGGCTTCACCTAAAGTGAGCTATCAACTTTTGATGGTTGCCAATTCATATTTAGTAGTGTCTTACTTATTCTTTCACACCAAGCTCTAGGTGCTTGTTTTAGCCCATGTAATGCCTTCTTCAGTTTACACACATGCATTGAGTACTTGGGTGTACAAACCCCTTTTGGCTGATGCATAGAAACCTCCTCATGCAAGGTACCATTCAAAAATCAATTCTTAATGTCCATTTGCCAAATTTTCCATCCATGCTTGCTTTCCAATGCAATTACTATTCTTATAGCTATCATCTTCAGACAACTAAGGCTGAATGTCTCATCATAATCAAGACCATATTTTTGGGCATATACTATAGCCAATAGTCTTGCCTTGTACCTCTCCTGGTACCATGTAATTTGTATTTCACTTATATACCCATTTATAGCCTATGCCATTCTTACCCTTAGATAGCTTTATAAGCTCCAAGTGTCGTCCTTGACTAATGCATCCATGTCTTTCATGGCTTGTTTGCCCTCGAGTCAAGGCAACATGGGAAGAGTTAAGGCTAAGTGTGGTTATCTAGTGTAGACTCGCTCAAAAGTGGTGGAAGAACATTTTGGACCAAGCACTATTTATAGTTGGAGATGCAAGCGATTGTGGCAGTTCAACTAGTAGCAGCAAGCAGTGTGGTGCATCGAGTGTGATGTATTATGGAAGGTGGTTTGCATAGTTAGAGAAAAAGCTTTGTAAAAGGGAGGAGGACAGAGAACAAGCTAGAGCAATGTGTGGTGTTCTCCCTAAGCTTGCTAGGTTAAGAAGCTTACACTAAGTGTCCATTGCAAAGTTGAGACAGCTTAGCTATAAGAAGGAGATGAATATAATTTGATTTCCCTTGTCTAAACATTATCTACTCATTTATGTTGTGCACAAGTAATGTTTCCCTAAGTAATGTGAACTCGGTTCTCCTGTCACCATATGGTTCATCCTACAACTGACTCCAAAATGTGAGTGTTTAATGTTGTCATCTATTCTATTATTGGAGCATAGTGTACTAAGGATTGCAAGAGAGGGCATCTTCAGTGACCACTGCACAAGGTCAGGATAGCACTAAGCACCTTAAGTTAGTCATGGGTGACGGAACCGAAGCATCAACACTTTGGCGATCCTGCTAGGGAAGGTCAATTGAATTTCGAGTTGACAAGTTGTTAGTCCAGGAGATGTAGAGAACCAAGGTAGTAATCTTAGAATTGAGAGGTCAGTGAGGTTCATGTTGACCAATGATGAAGTGGAATAGTTGCTGGGAAGTGTGGGCTATTACAAGAAATTTCTCCAAGTAACTGCAGATGAGTGGTGCAATCTGGTAGTGTGCTTGAAGATCAATGTGTGGGTACACAAATTATTTAGATAAATACTCAGATAATTTCTACCTTAGTCAATGGCTAACACATGCCCAAAAAGAAGAAGAAGATACATGATCAAGTGCGAAGAGTTCTTGAGCCAAAGGAATTGGTTATATCCTACCATGAGAAAACTAGAGTGGTCTTAAATCTAAAGTTCAATGCCCAAAGGAGACTGGAAGAAGCATCAACTGTCCAATTGGAGTGGAGAGTGCGAGGAGAGAGACTCGGGCACACTACCCCAAGGGTGGAAGTTGATAACTATGCACAGTCAGAAGGGCAGAATGTTGGTCTCGGGTTGAGGCATCCTAGTAGATTGGCAGATGAAGGTCTATCATGGTAGGTGGAGTTTGAGCATTCATCTACAGAAATCTTCAATTTGGAGGTGGTTGGCCATTTCCTATGTGGAATAACAAAATCAATGTGACCACCCTAGGGAATAAAGAGAATGACTTTAACAATACTCGACTGGTATCCTAGAGGAATTACATCAAGAAAGATACGAAGGAAGAAGACCATCCACAATAGATGGCCAAAGAATCAATTGATAGGAAGAGCAGCATGCTTCTAATGGAGAGAGACACCACCAAAGAATTAAAGTGAACATGGAGTAGCTTAGGCAATTTGCATGAGTTCCTCTCACCATGGATATAAGTTCTACTCAGCCTACGGACATACACCAACTTTCACTCCTAAGGCCTCAATATAATATAATGAACTGATTCCATGTGGAAGACCTATCTAGCTAAGCTATGGAGCAAGGATGGTCAGAACTGCCTCTGGAATCAAGAGGCAAGCTCGTAGTTTTGACATCCTCACACCATCATACAATAGTGTTGATGCCAAATCTTGCATCACGGTCTCATGCTCAGACATCTCCCAGGGTGCCTCCAAAAAAAGAAACCATCATGTTCGCCATACCCTCATCCTCCTCTAGAGAATCATCCTCAAGATCATCTTTGATTGAATTGTGGTGGTGGTGCATGTGCTCCCTGTGGGGGTTAAAGGTCACTGTGCCTTCACCCCAGTTATGTACAATACTCAAACACATATATAAATGAATGAAAAAGAAGATTAGGGTGGTTCTGCACCCACCAAAACTTGTGTGGCTCTCTGTGTCTCTCTCTCCTTCTTCCGTTCTTGCTTCCGTTAAGAGCACTCTCAACTGGTATCAGAGCCCGGGTGATCTAGCCGAGCGTGCGTGAATGCTTGGAAGCTCAGCAACTCTGTGGGAGGAAGGAGAAGCTCTGTGGGAAGCTTTGTGGGTGACTTTACTTGCATCCGAGTGTGCAGAGACCTTGGAAAAACCTTTGGAAAAGTCACTTTGGCTTTGCGAAGTGGTTTTGAGAGCCTGTTAGGAGCTTTCAAAGAAAAAGTCGTTTTTTGAGCTTTTCCTTGTTCCGTTCGATGACAGAGACTCCGTATTGACTTGTAGAGGCAACTATTGCTTGCTTTTGGTGTCCACATTACTTCAGGAGCCTGGAAACACCTTTATTCTTGAATCCGGGATTATTTCATTGGATTTCTGACTCACTGTGTTAGTTTCTGCGTTTTTTTGCCCGGGTGTTGGAACTCAAGTTTGGAGCAACCATTTGCAGATCTGTCAGTTCCGGTGGACTCAGGAGGTCCTAAAACTTCTATGTTGCTCATCATTCGCACTCCGGTAGAGTTTACAGATAGCTCTGTTTCAAAAAACGTTTTTCAGTCCGTGTGTTGGACCCAGTGATTGAGACCACGGTTTCCAAAACTGTCTGTCCCATTGCGTTTCGGATGCCCAAAAACCCCTACCTATCAGTTCTTGCGTGATTCGGTGGAGGATTTTCAGAGTTATAAATCTCTGTGTATTCGATTTCGTCTCTCTGTTATGCATTTTTCATTCTAAGGTTTTGAAACCTTAGATTTATGCCACATGGCAGTGGATAAGTGTTGACTCCCATTTCTCACTCATCGGTTGGGATTTTGGAGTTCTGGCAGAAGAGAGATATTTGTAGATTTTTTTGCTGAGTCCGATTATGCAATGGTGCCCATGTTTTGAAGCATCTCAGGTTCTATTTTCAATAGCGCTCATTACCGTGGGACTATGATTTCTTGAGCATACCTTATGCAGATCACTCTGGTTACAGTTTGAGCAGTGTGTGCGCTCATTCGTGGTATGCATTGGGTCGCAATGGATGATTTATAGGCCATTTGGATGCATTGCGGTCCTTTTTGGATGCGCTGATAGGCCCAAATTGCCTTGTGGGATGCTATTTTTTATGGACGCTTTGCACATGGATGGTATTTTATGCTGAGGGACAACTTTGACACATTGCTGGTGATGCACTGATAGTGCTATGCTCTCTTGGATGAGATATTATTGATGCATATGCCAGTGGACGGTGTTTATGCTTGAGTCATTTGGCACTTATTGGCATTTTCTTTTGGGCCAGATTTGCTCATATGGATGCATAGTATACCACCACTTTTGGCTTTCAAAGTTGGAAAATTCAAAAGGGCTCTATGCTTTTGGCCAGGGGTGCCAAGTGTGGGACTTTGTATCCCTTACATGTATCAGGGGTATTTGATCATGTTGTTGCAATAACCGAGCAGCCAAGCACTTCTTTGTGGCATTGCAGGTTGGGGCACATGAGCCAGAATGGAATGAAACTCTTATGCCGTTTAGGTTATGTACCACATTTGAGTTTCTCTGATTTTGAATTTTGTGAGCACTGTCTCTATGGGAAGCAGACTAAATCAGCCCATAAAAGAAGGGGAAAGAAAGAGTTTGAAATGCTTGATTTGGTGCATTCAGACGTATGTGGTCCCATGCCTACACGGTCATTAGGCGGGGTTGAATACTATGTGACATTCATTGATGATGCAACTAGGAAAGTGTGGGCTTATGCTATAGCTCGGAAGAGTGATGTGTTCCAGGTATTTCAGAAATGGCTGGCCTTGGTTGAGAATCAGTCAGGTAGAATGCTTAAATGCCTACGGACTGACAATGGTGGAGAGTATCTCTCTCATGACTTTCAGCATTTCTGTGATACACGTGGGATTAAGAGGGAGCTCACATCCCCTCGTACTCCAGAGCAAAATCCAGTTGCAAAAAAGATGAACCGTACCATTCAAGAAAGGTTGCAATGCATGCTTTCCAATGCAAGTCTTTCTAGTGGTTTTTGGGCTGAGGCAATGAAGACTGCAGTGCATGTGATCAATAGATCACCTAGTAAGAGTTTGGATGGTGGTATTCCTGAAGAGGCATGGAGTGGCAAGAAGCCCTCTTACTCTCATTTGCATATATTTGGGTGTGAGGCATATGCACATGTGCCAAAAGAGCTTCGAAAGAAGCTAGATCCTAAGTCTAGGAAATGCATCTTTCTAGGTTATGGTGAAAGTGGAGAGATGGGCTATCATCTCTAGGATCCAGAAGCAAAGAAGATCATACGCAGCGATGATGTGGTCTTCAATGAGAAGAAGATGCATAAGGCACCCATGAGGATGTGGAAATGAGGAGAATCACTTTCCAGGATGTGAATCCACCTGCATATGTTGATAGGCAGCAAGCTGTCCATGCACCAAATGTGCAAGAAATAGTACCACCAAGTACTCCCACAGGTATGGTACAATCAAGGGTAGATGATGGATCATCTATTGGTGGAAATGATGAGCCAAATGTGGCTGATATGCAGGTGGGACAGCAAGCTGAAATGCCCTTGAGAAGATCATCTAGAGTGTCTAGACCACCTGATAGGTTTGTTCCAAGGGTAGACTATGTGATGCTTACTGATTGCGGGGAGCCTTCTTGCTACAAAGAGGCTATGATGCATGAGGATCAATGCAAGTGGGAGTATGCTATGCAATCAGAGATGAGTTCACTTATGAAGAATAAGACTTGGGACTTGGTTTCTTTGCCACATGGAAAGAAAGCATTGCCATGTAAATGGGTCTACAAAATGAAGGTCACAGGTGATGATGTGCCTAGGTACAAGGCCCGTTTGGTTGCTAAAGGGTTCAAGCAAGAGAAGGGTGTGGACTTTGATGAGATATTCTCTCCGGTTGTGAAGATGACCACACTTAGATGCATGCTTGGACTAGTGGCATCAGAGGATATGGAGCTTATGCAAATGGATGTCAAGACAGCTTTCTTGCATGGGGATTTGCATGAGGAAATTTACATGGTACAGCTGGAAGGCTTTGAAGAAAAGGGCAAAGAGCATTTAGTTTGCAAACTGAAGAAGAGTCTCTATGGTCGTAAGCAAGCACCTAGAGAATGGTATCAAAAGTTTGATGCTTTCATTCGGTCCCAAGGTTTTAGAAGGAGTGAAATTGATCACTGCCTCTATACTAAAAGAGCTAAGGATAGTAGCCTGATAATCCTGGCACTATATGTGGATGATGTGCTATTGGCTAGCAAGAACACTTATGAGCTAGATGCATTAAAGGCCAAGTTGCATGAGGCCTTTGATATGAAGGATTTGGGACTTACAGGTCATATTCTCGGTATGCGCATCACGCGTGATCGGAGTAGGAAACTCCTTTGGCTTTCACAAAAAGAGTATGTTACAAAAGTATTACAACGTTTCAATATGGAGGGGGGGAAGGCAGTGAGTACTCCATTGCCTCCATATGTGAAACTGAGTCATACAGATAGTCCCAAATCAGATGAGGAGAGGGCCATGATGGCCAAGGTTCCTTATGCATCAGCAGTTGGGAGCCTTATGTATGCTATGATAGCTACTAGACCAGACATTGCATTTGCAGTGGGAGTTGTTAGCCGCTATATGGCTAATCCAGGAAAGAGGCATTGGGAGGCAGTTAAGTGCATCATGAGGTACATGAAGGGTACCAAGGAGATGTGCATCTGCTTTGGTAAAGGAGACATGCGTGTACTTGGGTACAGAGATTCAGACTATGCAGGGCATGTGGATAGTAGGAGATCCACTTCTGGTTATGTGTTCACCTTTGCAGGTGGTGCAGTGTCGTGGATGTCTCGTGCACAGAAGTGCATGGCTTTGTCTACCACAGAGGCTGAGTATGTTGCAGCCACAGAGGGTTGCAAGGAGGCTATATGGCTTGATCGGCTAGTGGGAGATTTGGGGATTCATACAGGTGTACCGACATTGCATAGTGATTCCATGAGTGCTATTCAGCTAGCACGGAATCCGGTCTTTCATGCAAAGACCAAACACATTGAGGTCAGGTACCATTTCATCAGGGAGGTACTTGAGGACAAGTGCATAGAGCTTGTCAAGGTTCATACAGATGATAACCCTGCAGATATGCTGATGAAGGGTCTACCTAGTCAGCGGTTTGAGTATTGTCGTGTATTGATGGGCATTGGATAGTATGCTCACTGGTTGTTCTCCCTTAAAGGCACATTGTCCTTTAAGTGGGAGGTTGTGGGGGTTAAAGGTCACTGTGCCTTCACCCCAGTTATGTACAATACTCAAACACATATATAAATGAATGAAAAAGAAGATTAGGGTGGTTCTGCACCCACCAAAACTTGTGTGGCTCTCTGTGTCTCTCTCTCCTTCTTCCGTTCTTGCTTCCGTTGAGAGCACTCTCACTCCCTCATTGCTCTCCTCATCTTGTATAATATAATGACGCAAGGTTAGTGTTTGCAATAAGGACAAGTAATATAAATATCCATGAATCATTCATATATCATTGGTTTACCGATGATGCACTAGCAAGTCAACCAATATCCTCTTTTGGTGGTGCCTCTCCATACATTTGCAAGTGGCACATGACAATACGACAATGATGACAAACCCCTCACAACACTTATTTAATTAATTTTGGACTTGTCAATGTACAAATTCATTTTTACATATACTTTTAGACTAGTTTTTGAATAAAATTTAAGAAAAACCCACTTTTCAAAGCACAAAGGAAAACATAAAAACAAGCAATTTTTTAGAGATTTTTAAAGGAGATGAATTCAAAATTATAGAATTTAACGTGACACAGATAAGTTACACCAAAAGATAATATTCAACAGTTGTAAAATATCGTAATATTTACAATGATGTTAACAAACACCTTCAAAAGTTACAATATTAAGCAAACTCTCACAATATTTATAATGGTGTTAACAAACACCAAAAGTTACAATAAGCCTCTCACTGGAAGGCATTAATATTTGCCATTGATATCTTGGATTCAACCCATTCAAGAGCTGAGACCATCTCATCATGATCGATGTAGTTAAAACTACAGAACAGAAGTAAGGAATTATAAATTTTCTCATGTATAGCACTTTCTTGATTCCGTATGGCTTGCGCTTCCTGGGGTGGAAATCTCCCATAATGAGCCATGTGCAAAGTAACCTCACTTAGATATTCTGTTAGATCTCTCCTATATGAAAGTCATCTATCTATTTCGCTAGTAGGCCTACTTATTTTCCCTCTCTCCTCCTTCTCTAGGTGCTTTTGAGTAGCAAACTCCTCCTTTTCGTCTTGGGTTAATGGAGCTCGCTGTTGCTTTCTCTGCTCTCTGTTCGCCTTGTTCTCAGCGATCCAATCTTTGTTGGTGCTAATGGATTCCTCCATGGAATTGATGACTTCAAAAAGGTCCATGAAGCTTTAAGCTACGAGAATATGGACCATTAGAGCAAGAGATAGTGAGGGAGTAAGGCGAGATGGAAGGAGAGTTTAAGAGTAATGCTATGAGATGAGTGCGAGAATGATAATGGGAGTAGACTCAAATTCTAGAGTAAGGCTATGGGCAAGATGGAAGGAGTAAGCTTGAGGAGATGTGGAAGGTAATGAGAGAAAAGTGGAAGAAGTGTTTGGCTATAAGGGTGTGAGTAAGATGGAAGGAGTAAGCAGGAGAGGAGGAAGGTAATGAGAGCAATGTGGAGGAAGTGTTTGGCTGTAAGGCTGTGGGCAAGATGCAAGGAGTAAGCTTGAGGAGAGGAGGAAGGTAATGAGAGCAGAGTGGAAGAAGTATTTGGCTATAAGGCTGCAGGTGAGATGTAGAAGACGAATGACTAGAGAGGGATTTATAGAATTGCAGACTCATAATGTGAGATGAAAGATTTAGAATAAAGAATTGGGAGAGGCTGAGATGTCACTAAGATGATGGTTGGAGAATGCTAGACAACTAGATTGTGTGAAGTAATAGATGCAAGACTGTAATGCGAGACATTTGAGGTGATAGATTTTGAGTACATTGAAATCTATAAAATAAAGTGATGGAACCAGGGATGATTTTTTCGCATTAGTTTCATTAATAAGCGAAAGTTTTATATGCCTTGTGAAAGTTTATATGCTTTTATAAAAATAAAAGCTTAGTATATTCGCCACAATTTGAAACTAAAATTAAAAAAAGAGCTAGGTTTAGCCTTTAAGATTATAAAATTATAAATAAAGTCCATGAAAATTCACCAAAGTTTTATATAATAAATAAATATATTTGGAAACCTTCGCCAACATATTATATATACAATTTAAAAATTTGGCTAGATCTATACAATTAAGCACCAAAAGAAGACTTGTGCCCTTATATCCAATGCACATTTGGCTAACTAAAGCCTATGGTAGGCCCATCATTAGCATGATGTCTACCCCTCATCAAGTCATATAGTAGGGATATATCTCTTCATGCTTCTATCTTCAACAAGAACATGAAAGGACACTACATACATAGGTAAATAGAAACAACAAGTAGATTCTTAGCAAGAAGAATCAAAGGATTAAAATGACACAAAATTAAAGAATGAAATTTTCTATAATGGCCTGGTAGAAGGTGTTTTGTTAGATATTTTAAGTATTTCTTTAGTCTCAGTTTATGATCGCGAAAAGTAGGTAAAAATTAAACTAAATTAATGAATAGAGCTAGACTAGTGAATACGCAGTAAGTCACATATTTAGTTGTGTGTGTGTGTGTGTGAAAATCTAACTTTAATTTCATCATGTACTTCTATACATTTATATATTTAGAAATTTATCACAATGCAAAGAACTTGCCAGTCAATAGAGGCTTTAAATATAAATCTACCCCTCAAGCATTCTCATACATTTAGTACACTTAAGCCATCTATCCAGTCTCACAATCTTATATAGTGGAAGATTTTATAGATTTATGACAACAAATAAGAAGAAATGAACTAAACTAAAATGCCACATGCAAATACTTAAATGTATGTATCAATGTATAGGGGGACATACTCTCTTTCTATTTTTACACACACACACATGTTGTTGGTCTTGGCATTGAAGTCCCATATGAGCATTGAGAGCTTTCCTAGCTACTTGCACCTCTAGATGTCCTCGTGGAGTGCTAAAGAAGGTAAGATATGTCCCTAGAGATTGTCCTAATATAATCCAATGTCTGTGGGGATACATAACATGTTGTAATCCCCTCTCTCCCAGCTCGCTTTAGGGATGCACATTGATGAATGAGCAAAGGGTGACAGTGGAAGAAAGGAAGAATCAAGAAACCCCCTCTTCTGCCATGTCTATATTAGCCCACCCACGTTCCCAACCCAATCCCATACCCACATTAGCCATCTAGCCCCGTGTGGGCATCATTTTGTCCTATTAAGACGTGTGCTCTAGCTTTTTATTAGCCTTTCTCTCTTGATCTCTATATCCATAATCTTCATGGAAATGCCACCCTTTTGAACCCTTTGGATCATCAGTCATTGCTAATGCACCAATGCACATCGTTTTTGCTGATGGGCGAGGAAGCCTTTGCTAATGCGCCAATGCACATTGTTTTTGTTCAATAGCTTTTGTAGTAGGTTACATTGACAACATTGATGCACAATGGGCTGAGATGTTGTGAATAAATTGAGCTTTAAAATTTTGACCCTCATAAATAAAAGGGACGGGGTGTCCCCCCCCTCCCCTTCTCTCCTTTTCTACTAATCAATAAAATTTTGAATTCTTTTCAAAAAATATTATGTATAATATTGTTAAGTGCCAAATTCATAGCATACCATGCATTTCTAGTGCATGTGCTTTATAATGAGAACCTAAATGGAGATTGAAAGTGGTAGAGGGCAACACCAAGTTTCATATTATTGTGATTTACTCAAGAATCTAAAATAGTGTGTTTTCAAAGATTGTAGTTAAGGAAAAGTGGTACTGTTTGGTATTCATTTACTCAGTAATAAAAATAATCCCGTTCACTCATGGTCTATTGTTGGTTAATTTCTTCAATGATGTAATTGAGCATTTTATGATGTTAAGACATGATTGGTCGCATGATTAGGGAAATACATGTAATAATCCATAAAAGCATAAAATTTAGTCCAGTGAGGTCAACTAATAGCTTTCCAGCTTCTATTATCATTGCTATTGTGCACAAGATGAGGATTGATTTTTCAAACCAATGGACCCTTGTGTGGGTGATGAGAGTGAGCAAGTGGGTGATGAAGACAGGCAGCACTAGCCACCTCTCGAGCGTAAACAAAAGGATAAAGCTTCCACATGTGGAGTGAGGATAATCCTCTGCGAGGTGGGAAAAAAAAGGAGGAAACCCTATTATTTGGAGCATCCACGTGGCGAGATCTGAAGGGTGAGATCCAACGGCAAAGGGGAGGTGGAGATATTGAGGGATTTATCCTAGAGATCATCAGAGTTTCTGTTTGAGTTCCCCCCTCTCGGCTTCATTGCTTGCTCCTGGCATCCCTTTGTAACTCTGCATCGCTGATTCGATTTGCAGGAGTTGATTCTTTTGGCTTGCAGCTGGATTAATCCCACCCCTTCGCATGGGTGCTCCGGCGGACCAACTCGAGACTTTGCGTCTCTCTTTGGTTGCTCAGCAGGCAGCTATCGAGAAGCAGGGGGGCCTTGTGCGATCTCTCAAGCCTTCTAAGGCTGACCCTGCTGACATTGAGGAGGCTGTGAAGCTCCTCCAAGACTTGAAGCTACAGCTTCAGGATGCTTCCAAGGAGTTCCGCCAAGGCTGGCATGGGGAATGGAGTTGGCAGTGCGGAATCGTTTCGCAAGGATGTAAACAACACATTGGAGAGACGCCTTTTCATCCTCCCTTCTTTTGGGATTTATGGGGGTGTCACAGGGTTGTACGATTACGGTCCTCTAGGCTACGCGGTTAAAGAAAATGTGCTGGCCTTCTGGCACCAGGTCTTTCCTTCATCTTCTTTGTGTGAGTGACTGGTGTTTTGCCCATTTCTGCACCCTTAATGCTATGAATGTGCCGTGATGAAATCGAGTTTTGCAAATGGATTGTTTGTAGCATTTCATTTTGGAGGAGGGTATGCTGGAAGTGGATTGCCCTTGCGTCACTCCCTATGTGGTTCTTAAGGCTTCTGGGCACGTGGATAAATTTACCGATTTAATGGTAAAGGATGAGATGGGTCAGTTCTATAGAGCAGACCATCTTCTCAAAAAATATTGTAAGGAAAATCTGGAGAAAGATTTATTGATGCCACCAGAGAAGCGGGAGGAGTTGAAGCATGTGCTTGCAGTTCTTGACGAGTTGGATGCAGAACAACTGGGTGCAAAGCTAAAACAATACGGCATCACTGCTCCTGGCACGAAGAAACCCTTAACTGACCCTTATCCCTTCAATCTTATGTTTGCAACATCAATTGGCCCTACAGGCAATCTTCAGGGGTAAGTCTTTGACACCTCTTGCGACAAAGAACCTTTTGGTGTAGGCAACGCAAGCCATTTGAATGTGTTGAAATATTACTGTATGCTCTTGCCAAGCGTGCATGTTGGTATTGCGATAATTCTTTATATTTCAAGTGAGTGTATTGCTCTTCTTGTGTTCCTTTTTCTCTTTAAATGCATACTAGTCCTGGAATTGATTCAAACTGCAACTCTTAGCTAAGTTTCGCAACATGCTTTATAACCTCTTTTTTTAGTATTCAAAAGTGGGCTCTTTCTGGATAGTGGTATGGACAGGTATTGTTATTTGATTTGAATAGAAGTGCCTTCTTGAGATCCTACAAAGGAAAACAAGTATACACATTTATAATAAGATTCTTGGATGCTGTACATAATGACTTCTGTGTGCAGGTGGTCATTTGGATGTGACAGTTAGGCAGGTAATTTCCTATAGTCACAACTGATATGATGGCACATACTACTTCGTTCTCTGTTGAGATTGTACTGCTTATATTCAAAGCAGAGACATATTAAAGCAAGACTTTGATCATATGCTGGTGGACAGCAGCAGCTCCCATAATTTTATTAATCCCAAGGCTTTGCTGATAGTGATTTTGCAGGCACTGATATAGAGCATGGTTTGAGAGTGGATTTAATTGAAAGACAGCATATGCTCAACAATCTTTTGTCAGCATGCCCAGATTCAACTCTCCATTGACTAGACATGATGACATTTTCAAATGCAAGGGCTTACCAGATGATAAGAATCCTTCCAAATGAGAAGATCACTTAGGATTGTTCTACCTATATTAAAAAAACTTAATCCGGCCTTGTGCAGGCTCAGATTCAAGCTATGTAATACATGAGGGTTTTCATTCTCTGTTACTGGAGCTCTTGCTAGTATGACAGTCAGAATTTGAGGACATGATTTTTTCGGGTAAGGACATTAGAACTAGCTAGGTTTTTGGGTAATACCCAATTGTACCAGCGCCACTTGATCATTTTGCAGTTCAATACATCCTCTTGCGCTCTGCATTTAGTGACCCGGCACACAGTCTACTCTTCATAATCCCTTTTTACTCTCCTTGTACCAGTGCCTGCTGTGACCACAGTGGATCCTTTTACATATAACAAAGAAACAATTTAATCTTTGATATGTAAAGGCTATCAATGGGCACAGATTACTAGGTTTCAAAATGAGGAAACATGGATTTGGAGCATTTATCAGATCCTGAAATGGGTGTCTCCAAAAAGCCTTCATCGCGTCTGTTGGCCACACAGAAGCTTCTTCCACGTTTAGTGTGTGCAGCTGACTCAAGTTCAAATGAGTCACGGGAGAGTGGAGATATTATTCATAACCACTTGTTGCAGTCAGACACAGCAGCTGACAACCAACCTTCCAAAGAAAACATGGGATGTCGGGAATATCCAAGCTTAACTGGTCAGAATCTATTAGCAGACAATTCTGGAGACGGATTTAAATCAATCAGATGCCAAACACAGGTATTAGTACACCACATGATAAAATCAAAAGTTCACTCACTAATTAGTTGAGCATCTAAGGCAATCATGAGCAATCATTGGATTCTGACCAAATTGCCACATTTTTTTTCTGATACAGAAACCAATGAGCAAGCTTACAAAGGGGATGTGAGATTTCACATGTATCCAAGCTGGAATGGTGAGGATTTGTCGGCAGCAGCCAATTCTACAGAGGAAGTGAAACAAGGGACTGGTATGATTATCTCAAGTTAAACATCTCAATTGCCAGAAAAATGTGAAATTCACTTGCTTTGTCGTCATGTTCCATATTATCTTTCCAGTAATGTGAGCAATTCTTGGATTCTGCTCAAATGGTCACATGTTTTCCTGCTTCTGTGTCAATGGGAATAGACCGGAAATCCTCATTTGGTCACAACCAAGATTGGAAAAACCTTTCCGCAACTTGGCCAGAAATCCCTACGCAATAGATGTCTGGGTTTTTGGCAACAATGCGAGAGATTGTAGAAGATGGTGCTCAAACAGTTAATCTAGAGACAAAGTCTTTGCAATCAAAATGTACTTCTTCAATTGATGGCACACCCAATCTTGCTTTGGATGTCCAGAAGAACGTAGTGCCACAAAACGAGAGTGGGCAATGGTGCTGCAGGGTATGGAATTGTTTCTTCATTAGCATCTCTGCATATATAAGAACTATGAATATACATGTAAGGTATGTGTGTGTATGTGTGTGCATGTGTGTGCATGTGTTAAGCCATTGATTGTTGCCATGAACATTTCTTCTCGTTCTTCCTCTTTTGTATGATCGAAAGCAAAACGAAGACTATAAAGAGGTACAAGCACTAACTTCTTTTTTCTACTTTCTATGTTTGACTTTTCATTGATAAAAATGTATGCTTTTCTTTAATCCTGTTCACTTGGTCATGCTTGGGGATTAAAAACAATTTGGCATGGCATAATTGTGAATTATTGAGAGGAGCACTGCGGATGCACATAACACCTTGTAGGGATCACAAAATGGGACATTGATGTTATGCTATGGGTAGAGAGCAACATTGGGAATGTCTTGGCTCGGTTTAATGAAGCATGCACAAGGAACCCAACATTTGCAAATGATATTAATGAGGACACAGCTGTGGATACTACATTGTGGTTGGGAATGCATTTGTACGTGGTAGAAAACAATAAGAGAATCATATTTTTTACATGTACACAAACTTAATTCAGAATCCAATGCTAATAACTTAGTGCAAGTTTTGATCTAAGCTTTAAAAGAGTATGGAGGTGTGATAGAGTCTGAGATGGTCAAGAAACTTGTTTCTTTTGCATGTGATGGTGCTTCAGTCTTGTAAGGTTGTCGGAATGGTCTCTGTACAAATAGAAATAAAATATGCTCCTTACCGTGTTGGGATATATTGTATGGCTCATCGCATAAATCTAGCTTACAAAGTTGTGTCCACATTTCCATCAGTATAACGAATTGAGACGTTGGTTAAAAAAAGCTACTCTTACTTTTGCAAGAGTCTAAAAGGATACAATCAATTTAGAGTTATTGCAGAAGCATTGGGTACAAAAGGGAGGAAGATTTTGAAGAATGTGGATACTAGATGGATATCTTTGGTTCAATCAGTGAAAAGATTATGGGATGAATACAAGACTTTGGTCTATTTAATGCACATGGAGGCAGAAGAAGAGGTTGAAAATGTAAATATTTTGTATCATAAATTGACCAACATAGATTCGATATTGGAATTGTGTGGAATTATTTTACTTTTAGACAAAATGAATATGTTGAGTAAAATGTCGCAATCAAAGGATATTTATATCAATGAATATGTCAAGGCAATAAAACTCATTAATTTGAGTATAACAACAGCATACGATAAGAAGTCAAGCTCCAGCTTTTAAGATGAGAAATTGTTTAAAGATTGAAAAAGTTTAATAGACCTAGATGGGGATTTCTCACTTTTAACATGTGATCAGGAAGGATATGTTTGCCTTCATGCAAACAATCAGATTTTTAGGATGACGAGAGAAAAGAAATGACACAAAAGACTACAATACATTAAAAAAGAGGCTTTTTTAAAGAAAGTACAAACAGTGAAAAATGCCCTTAGTGAAGTTGCATGTGTAGTGGTAGATGAGATTAGAAGTAGGTTTCCATGAAATGACCTAATGGAAGCATTTATCATCATGTTTTCACATTTTTGGGTCAATGGATCTTACGAAAGTATCAAAGCAGGTCTAAAGAATCATTTGGATGCTCTTAAAAAACATTTTGGACAGGACATTGACATGGACAATATAAAGTACAATGGTTTATTGGATTTTGGAAAGCTTTATTCACAGTCTTCCCTTTTTGGAGAAGTCATGCATCAGCAAAGTAATTTAATGAAAAATATTCAAATGCAAGGTTTGATGGTTCGGCTTTGGAACGAGCTCTCTCGCAGTACATTCCTACAAGATAACACTTCTGAGTGCTTCAAGCTTGCAAATTTATGTCAAACCTTTATTCTTGGCTGATCAGTTGAGGATGAAAGGTGTTTTAGTACTCTCGGTTATTTGAAGAATAAGCTTCGTAGTAAGCTAGATGATAACTTAGATCTTAGCTTGAGATTATACTCTTGTTCTTATGATGTTAGTAGCTTTCCGTATGATAGAGCATTAGCACTCTAGAGGTCAAGCTATAAAAGGAAAGACTATGATTAGATTTTTTGGACTATTTAAACTAGACTTTGAGAAATTGCAATTGATTATGCAACTAGATGGGCAAAAGCAAAAGCTACTATCAACAACAAAGCAACAACGGTGGCATCATTTCTCAAGGAGTTTATATGTGTCCATTTTGGTTGCCCTTTGGAAATCCTTACAGATGGAGGGAGGTCCTTAGAAATGACTTGATTGAATCTTTGGTGCACAAATTGAAAATAAATCATGTCATCAACTCCATATTATCCCCAATGCAATGCTCTTGTGGAAAAAACTAATGGTTTGCTTTGTGGGTCCTTGTCTAAGCTAGTAGACACCATGAAAAGAAAGTGGGATGTGCATATACCAGAGGTTTTGTGGGCTTATAGAACCACTCATAAGCTCTTCCTTGGTTTCACACCTTTTCAGCTAGCTTATGGAGTGGAGGCCATCTTACCAATAGAATTGAAAATCTCAAGCCTTCGCATGTCTTTTTCTCGATTGTGCAACGAACAAGAAACACATGCCCAATGTCTAGTACAACTGGAGACCTTGGATGAGAAGCAGCTTCAAGCACTTCAACATTTGGAGGCAGCACAACAACATCGCAAAGCAAGGTATGATGCTCTTACCAAGAAGAAGAAGAAGCCGAAACTCAAAGAAGAAAGCTTGGTCATCAAGTTTGATGGTCATGTGGAGAAGCGGCTAGACAAGAAACTCCTTTGGCATTGGGAAGGTCCCTTCAAGGTGAAGAAAAAGTTCAAAAATGACACTTATCTTTTGGAAGATGCAAATGGTCAAGAGGTCCCTGGACATGCCAATGAGTACTGGTTAAAAGTGTTTTATCCATGGATACCATGGCTAGCGAACCCCCATGCCAAGCACAAGGATCTGCTAAGGGGCGAAAGATGTGACAACAAAAAATGATATTTTGTTTTGAAACCTGTGGGAGGATTTGTGGGGCCTGCAAAGTGACAAAAGCTAGCCATGGAGACAAAGAACTAAGAAATGTGATGGAGAAGGTGGTGGGAGACGGCTCTTCATAGCTAGTCTTGTTGCAACTTGTCAATCTTTTGATGTCGACTACTTTATTTCATGTCATCATTAATGTGGGTTTGACACATTACAATAATTAGTGAAAATGATTGCAAATGTGAGTGCAGTGCATCATTGTAAATACCACAGGTATGAATTATAAATACCTTGGTATAGGGATAGAATGGTTTGAGAGATATATTATTTGCTTTGTAATTGGGAAAATAGAAATGAGTCATGTATTTTGGGTGGGCCAAATGACTACGTGGCCTCCATAATGTGGTAAAATAATATGGAGAGAACATGCCAAGCACATGGAGGGCATGTGGAGGAGTGTAAAGTCAAGAGGAATCCTTCTAGAATTCCAAGGTGATATATGGAGGATGTTGACATATGGAAAAGAGAGGGTCCCTATGGGCTCCAACCTTCTCAATTTTTAAGGAGTCATGAGGATCTTGTGATGGGACACTTGTCAAAATGTGCCCAAAAGAACATTTGATGGTGGCCCATGTGCTTATGTCACCAGGGGGTGAAGGAATCTACTGGCTGAAAATGTAACAAGGTGAAGGAGGGTGAGAATTGCTCTATAAAAAAGACCTCTCTCCTCCCTCTCCAACAGCATCTGGTTCTTCTCCTTGCATTTATGCCATCACTTGTATCTAGCTTCCCCTATCTTTTTCCTTCTCCCTAGAGCATTAGGCTCTCACTTTGTACCCTTCTTCTTGCTTTTGATGTTTTGAATAAAGTTCGTACTTCCTTTTCCTTATCCTTCTTCCATTTCCTCTCTCCTCACTCTAAAGCTTAGTGCACCCACGTGAGTGAGTCATTTCTAGATCTGTTTTAAGGGTATTCTATACTCCCCTAGGTGACCTCAATTTGCCATGTATCTAGAAAGCTACTTCTCTGCTGAAGGAGATCGTTGCCCTTTCCATAACTGCACTCAGGTATGGATAGTTTTGACAATCTTCCGTAAAATGGTCATAACTTTCTACTCCGAGCTCGGTTTTGAATGAAACTTATATCAAAATCTTTGTCTTTTCAAGATCTATCTAGTAATGTATTCAGATATTTGTTCCATTTAGTAGAATAAAAGTTATTGTTGATTGAGCAATCGGGTCTATTGTTTGGGGTAGTTTTGAGAACCTTTTGTAAAACTGTCATAACTTTCTGTTCGAAGCTTTGTTTTGAATGAAACTAATATCAGAATCTTCATCTTTTTGAGATCTATTTTTTCATCCCAACCATCCCATTCAGCCAAATCAGCCCTATCAATTCATGCCTTTCACATCAGTTCACATTGTGTTGAGTCAAAAGATGTTCTTCCAACAATGGCTTGCCCTTACTTTTGGGGCTGACCGATTAGCTCAAATCAATGCGTCTCCTCAACCTTTCTTATTTCCAATGCTAGAGTACAACCTCACCTTTTATGTCTATATCTTTGTTTTGATCTGAGAAGATAGAGAGTGAGTGTCTCTTTAAGCTTCCATCTAATGCCCAAATCTCTTATCTCTTCTTCAATTTGTGGGTTGAGACGTGACCAAAACCAAACCCCCAGTTTTTTGCCACAATGTTATGTCCTAATGAGACAATAGATCATTACTTACTCCTCCTTATGATGGTAGTTCAAGATATAGAGATAGGAAAACTTCATGAAGATGGTGGAAAGAAAAAGAGAAAGGATATTTTGGTGCAACATATTAAATCTCCTTATTTTTATCCTCCTTTATAGATCACATCAAGAGTTTTATTCATCACAATTTCACTTGCAAGTGGCAGGCTTAACAATATAGAGATTGTATTGATAACTTTCCATGTGATGCTATGGTCTCAGTAATTGACTTTGCTGAGAATTATACCACTTATTAGAATGAATTTACTTTAAACCACTTTTGAGCCCACTTTGCAAAGCTTATTAATTCCTTTAAAGTAAACACTTTTTAAACCACTTTATAAAGCACATAAAGTACTTTATGAAGCTTATAGTGTATTGTAAAGCACTTTGCAAAGCCTATAAAGTACTTTAAAGTAAGTGGAAAGTTCCTCAAGAGTACTAAAATTTCTTTACATGAAGATAAAATATTTTTCAATTACTTAATAGAACATCACGATACTATACAAGATCTTTACAAGTACTATGAAGCTTACAAAGTACTTACAAGCACAAACTTTAAGTACTTTCCCAATACTTTATAGTACAATGCACAAGGCATGGATGGAGTACCAAAAACATTTTTTGGGTACTTAATAGTATTGTGAAGTAGTTAAGGGTACTTAACTGTACTCATTGAGAACATTAAACTGTGCATGAGAGAACATGGTGACCAAGTACTTTATACATTAAAGGACATTAATGTCAGTAACTTAATGCATTTATACCAAAAAAGTTTTGTAATTTACATTATAAAGAGGGGTGCTTAGACTTCCACATTTTTGCATTATAATAAAAATGTATACGGAGGGTTATATAAAATTTTCCATGTTTACATTGTAAAGGAAACCTATACAAAAATGGATAAGGAGTGGTACATAGTTTCCCCTCACCTCTTATTTTTCCTTTCCCTAGACTTTTCCATATTCTTTTCCACATTTGACCGTTCATCATAAGGTAAATTTTTTCCTCCTTGGAGTAGTAGAGACTCCTATACAAATAAATTTTCAGCCCATGTGGGTGCGTTAAATGGGCTCACTGATGCCCATTCCACCTGATTAATTGATAGTAATCACCTATGCAACCATGGCCCAACGTCACTCATCATGAAACCCCATAGCTGGTCCTCCATCCTTGGGACTATCACATGTGTGCCAAGGGGATTCTCACTACACTCATATGTAGAGTTGTCCACCAACAAGGTGTTGGTGCTATTGAACTGCAAGTACAACTTCCAAAAATGTTTGAGATGCCTTAAAAATACGAGTTTCCCTGATGGAAATTTGAAATTAGTAGGTAGACAACTTTCCTATGCCATCCACCCATCCAACAAACCTTTTGTTATTGTTGCAAAGCATTTATCTAGTTTATGTTCTACATTGGCAAGCTTTGCAGTGCTCCAAATAAACACATTTACATATGTACTTGCTACTATAGCCAAGAATTGCTATGCATCTTTTCATAGACAGTGCTTTACCAAACCATCACTGATACACTCTACAACATCTAAGCCAAAATCAGGGGGACAGTTGGCCCTTTTAGAGTTAAATGTGTTCATTAATACATTGTTAAGGTCAAGGATAAGGGTTGGCTTTCCCTACCAGTCTTATGAACATAGGTGGCACCCTGTCAATCTTTATGACTTTTGTTACAATGTTTGGCATCTTGACTTTTTTGGGGTGTCGTGGTCCTATATAAGTGAACTATATTAGCAAATAAACATGCTTAATAGTGTACTTTATCACAATAAGAACTATACTTTCATTACAAAAAGAGAGGGCACAAGTAGATGCACAAAGATAAAAATTTGTCATTCCAAAGTGGAGATTATAGAATTGGAACTTCGCATCATGCAAGTGCATCGGAGGATCTTCCACATGTGTGAATGCTTTTCACATCCTCCCTTCAAATCATGGAAGGTGAATTCAAGGATCTTTCTACTCCAAAGTTTTTGTAGGCTATAGGCTCGGTAGACGGTATGGGAGTGTAGTACTTTTAGGAAGGAAGCGGCAAACTTTTTTCCCTTCTCTGCATGTCTAAAACTCCTTGTATTTTCCATAGGGTCGTGTCCTTGCTCCATTGCATCTACTTTTTCTTTCTTTTGTTGCCCACCTACATTAAAAAAAGATCATTAAGCCTTGTCTTACACATATATGTCCACAAAGTTTCAAGACAAGACAATGTTTTAAGATAGGATAAGACAACACTGTCTTACACATATATGTCCACAAAGCCTAAATACAAGACAACATGACATACCAGATTCACTGTCGTTTGATGTGGTTGGTACACCACCCATGAATAATAGCTGGATGATAGCTATCTTTATGTACTCTTGTTAGTGGCTCAATTAGTATGCCACCTTAGGTAGCTGAGTTTGGTTTGAGACCCACATATAGCGTTCACCTATTCTTGTGTACTTAGAGTTCTTTTGGCTTTCACAACCAAGAAGAGGAAAACAGTTTTCAGCCTCCACCTTTGTGTATATTCCCCCATTGTGTATGCAAAAAAGCTACCAAGTGAGACTCTTCCTTCTCTCCCACTCTCTTCATATGGTATCAGAGCTCGGTTCGTGGTAAGGAGCTCAAGAAAGCAAACCAAGTTTGCGGTGTCCTAGTAAGAGGATCAATGTTGCTTTCCTTTTTTTTAAAGCTTGGGAGCAAATATTTGCAAGTACCATAGCCGGAAAGTGTAAGAGTGCATTGTCTCAGATTGGGATGCCCTTCGTGGTGTGGTGAGAGGACAATATACACTATGGGAGAGGGTGAAGGCCTTGGTGAAATTATTTTTTTGATTCGAGGTCATTTCGGGTCCTGTTTTGGTGGCAGAAGTTTTTTGCTGGCACTCAGGAAAGTGCCCTATTTTTCTTGTGTGACCACTGTTCTACAAGTCGGTGAAAAGTTATCGCAGAAATTACATCGTATGCCTGTGCATAGAGATATTGGGAGTGACAGAATCATTCTTATTGCCTGTTGATGCATAATCATCACTAGGAAGTGACTGTGTGGTCAAATACCATTCTCGTCCGTTTTGTACATTTGCCCTTGTGAGGCAGAAGTTGTGTTTTTTTTTGCAGTGTTCTATAATGACATCTGATGCTCTTTCACAGATTGTTATTGAAAAGCTTGACGAGAACAACTTCCAAGCATGGAAGTTTAGAATAATGAATCTCCTTACGAGAAAAGGCTATTGGGAGTTCATTACTGGAGCTGAACAAGAGCCAGTTATTCCTACTGTTCCCAATCAACGGGAGTTGCAAGCATTTAAAGGCTGACATGAGAGAGCCAAAAAAGTTATGTACTGGCTGTCTATCAGTATTTTAGGTTCTATGATTGTGCATATTTAGGATGCGAGCACGTCGAAGGAGGTGTGGGATACTTTGACAAAAATGTATAGCACAAATACACAAGCCAGGAAAATGCAGCTCAAGTAGGAGTTGCATAATGTGCAGAGAGAAAATATGAATGACTACCACATGAAGGTGAAGAAGATTGCAGATGCATTTACTTCTATTAGGTCACCGGTGGAAGATGATGATTTAGTTTATGTGACCTTGAATGTGGTCTAGGAAAGGATTATGCATAATTTTGGACATCCATTGCTACCCATGAGAATTTTCTTGATTTTGAGGAGTTGATCGCTCTTCTAATTTCTGAAGAGTAGAGAAATTGTGGTGTATGATGTATTTCATGTCCCAAACATCACCAAGAACCTGGTTTTTGTTGGTCAAATGGTCGAGCACGGCTTGCAGGTTAGATTTAATCCTCATGGATGCTTTGTTGAGGATATGAAAAATAAAGGTTGCTTGATAGCAAAAGGGAAGAAGAAGGGTAGGATGTCTACATCGGATGCGGACATGCCTGAATTGAGTGCAGCAATGTTTGCACATGGGACCAATGTAGTTGCAAATATTGATATCTGGCATAAACACATTGGTCATGTTAATGTACAAGGACTTAAATTAATGCAAGCCCAAAATATTGTTGCAAGATTGCCTAAGTTCAAGGTTGCAGAAATGCATAAGGTATGTGAAGCCTATCAATTTGGAAAACAGGCAAGGAAACCATTTCCTAGACATGTTCAAGAGACTAAGAGGCCATTGGAATTAATTCACTCTGACGTGTGGACTACTAAAGCTGCATCTACTAGAGGTTGTCATTATTTTGTCACTTTTATTGATGACTACAGTAGAAAAGTTTGGGTGTATTTTATGAAAAAGAAAAGTGAAGTGTTTGGGCATTTCAAAGCTTTTAAAGCTATGGTTGAAAAAGAAACAGGCCTACAAATAAAATGCCTAAGGTCAAATGGAGGGGGAGAGTACCTCTCAAATGAGTTTGCAAGTTTCTTATAGAAGCATGGCATAAAGTAGTAATATTCATGCAGTCATACCCCACAGCAAAATGGACTTGCAAAAAGGAAAAACAAGCATAGTGGAGAGGTATATCATGCCATGCTTAATGAAAAAGACCTGCCAGATTATTATTGGGCTGAAGCAGTTGCCATAGCAGTCTACATAATGAACAAGACTCCCACTGCAGCAATACATGGCATGATGCCAGAGGAGAGGTATACTGGTAGGAAACCAGATATTTCTCATTTTAAAGTTTTTGGTTGCATTGCCTATGTCCATGTGCCAAATGAGTTGAGATCCAAGTTGGATCCAAAAGCTGAGAAGTGCATCTTTATTGGTTATTCTTTGTAGCAGAAAGGGCATAGATGCTATAACCCTTCTACTTGTAAGTTTACAGTGAATAGAGATATTTTTATGAGATGAGCAATTGGTATAAACCAGTAAATGTGATTGATGATGTAGATGCACAAAATGGTAATGCTACACATAATTCACAGCATCAATCACAAAACATTAGTGGACCTATAGTGTCCTCTAGCAATGGTTCACATACTTCACCATGGATAGGTAGATTGAGATCAGGAGGATCTCCTCAAAGCAATGCAGATAGTGGTATGCAAGTATCACAAAAAGGAAAAGAGAAAGTAGATCAACCCATGGTTGATGTGAATGCAGCTCACTCTTATGTGGATGGTGAATCCAGTGGCTCAAAACAGAGCCTTGATGATGAGTTGGGTATTCCTTCTATTTTTACACCTGGAGTAAGGAAGACAAGGGATGTTTTAAGAGCACCTAGTAGTGAGCCTATTTTTCACAGGTCTACTAGAGCTAGGTATCCTATGGATAGGCTGAAATATGATGGATTTAAAGCCATTCACTATGCCTATATGGTCAATGTGATACATGAACCAGAACCCACTTCTTTTGAGCAAGCCACAGAAAAGACAAATGGGAGAAATCCATGGATGAAGAAATGGATGCCTTGGAAGCAAATGCTACATGGGAATTACTGCCTTTGCCTAAAGACAAGAATACAATTGGCTACAAGTGGGTTTATAAGGTGAAGCACAATGCAGATGGTTCTTTGAATAGATACAAGGCAAGATTAGTTTTCAAGGGGTATGCACAGACATATGGTGTTGATTATAAAGAACCATTCAGTTCAGTTGCAAGGATGGCAACCATAAGAGCAGTCATTGCTATGGCTGCATCAAAGGGATGGTCTTTACATCAGATGGACGTAAAGAATGCTTTCTTGCATGGTGATTTGCAAGAAGAGGTCTATATGGAGCAGCCACTAGGTTATGTTCATGCTGTTCAACCTGAGTTTGTTTGCAGGTTGAAGAAAGCCTTGTATGGCTTGAAGCAAGCACCCAGAGCATGGTCTGAAAAGATAGGACAGTATCTTGTCACTATTGGCTTTCAAACTTCCAAGGCAGATTTCTCACTTTATGTAAGAAAAATAGAGAAAGGCATTATGTTGCTTGTCATTTATGTTGATGATTTGACACAGGTGATAGTGATGAAGATATCCTTCATGTGAAAATGCTATTGAAGCAAAAGTTTGAGATGAAGGATTTGGGAGAGCTATGTTACTTCTTGGGCATTGAGGTGATTAGATCCACAAGTGGGATATGGCTCTTGCAGTGGTAGTATGGATTGGACATGCTGTCCAAATATGGGATGACAAGCTGTAAGCCTATTTCAGTTCCTTTGGAGCAAAATGTGAAGTTGTGCGCAGATGCAGGTGAGTTTCTGGAGCCCCTACTATGTACAGACGCATAGTAGGAAGTTTGATTTGTATGACTATTACTAAGCCAAATTTGAGCTATGTTGTTGGGTTGGTAAGTCAGTTTATGCAGGCTCCAAGGAAACTGTGTTTGGATGCGGCTAGATGCATATTGAGGTATGTGAAGTCCACATTGTAGTATGGACTATTTTATGAGACTGGGGTTCAGATACAGTTGCATGGATACACTGATGCTGATTGGGCTGGTAGTATTTCTGATAGACGATCTACTAGTGGATATATATTCTCTTTTGGGAGTGCTGTAGTCACTTGGAGCAGCAAGAAATAGCCTACAATTGCCTTGTCAAGCACAGAGGCTGAGTACAAGGGTGCAACAATGGCTAAATGTGAGGTAGCTTGGTTGCATAAGCTACTTTATGATATGCATCAGTGGGCCAATTGTCATTTATTATGACAACATGAGCAGTATACACTTGGCAAATAAACTAGTCTATCATGCTAGAACAAAGCACATTGAGGTGCATTATCACTATGTGCTAGAGAAGGTTCTAGTAGGTTTTATTGATCTAGTTTATGTCAGCACAGAGGATCAGGTAGCTGACATATTCACGAAGGCATTGGGTGCAGAGAAGCTGCACAAGTTCAGAGACCTACTTGGTGTGCAGGAATTGGGATTGAGCTCGAAGGGGAGTGTTGAGATATCGAGATCCACTTGTGATATGCCAGGGTGACTGTTGTGCATTTATGTCATCGACTTGTTAGTTGTAGATGCGGTTGGTACACCGCCCATGAATAATAGCTGAATGACAGCTATCTTTATGTACTCTAGTTAGTGGCTCAGTTAGTATGCCACCTTAGGTAGTTGAGTTTGGTTTGAGACCCAAATATAGGGTTCACCTATTCTTGTGTACTTAGAGTTCTTTTCACTTTCACAACTAAGAAGAGGAAAATTGTTTTCAGCCTCCATTTTTGTGTATATTCCCCCATTGTATATGCGAGAAAGCTACAAGTGAGACTCCTTCCTTCTCTCCCACTCTCTTCACATAGTCTTGGTACTATAACTCCATGGGCATTATTGCTTCTACCCCAAATGCAAGGCTAGAGGGTGTACAGTTTGTTGCAACTTTGTATGCCATGTGATATGCCCAAAGTGAAATGGTGATTTTGTGTTCCTAGTCATTCAAGATGGCCTCTACCATGCAGGTCATTATTAAGCATAGAGTTTTATTAGATCTCTCAACTTGGCCATTTTCTCTAGGGTAGTATGGAGTGGATTTTCTATTAGCAATTAGGAACTCAATAATTAGAATTTAGATCATCTCATTGTTCATAAAGTGTGTTCCATGATCAATAAAGATATCTATTGGGAGGCTAACCTTGTCTTGTACCCACTTAGTAAACTAGTTGGTAGCCACAATGATGTATGAGGATTGTGTTTCTTTCCCTGCTAGGTTGCTAGTTCCTATGAAATCAATGCCCCATTTTTCAAAGGTTGGTATGTGAGAAACCTTGGAAGATGCATATAGTCTTTTTTATGAGATAAGAAATTTCATTGGCAATGTTGTAGCATTTGGCAAATTTGGTTGTGTTTGCAAAGGGAGTGGGCCTTCATAGTCTAGCTTGTAGTACTTTATGTGCCATGAGCTGTCTTGCGAAGTGTCCTCTTGTAGTGCCCAAATGGGCTTCTTCCAACACTTCTACAAACTAGTTCTCACAAACACAACAGTGTTAAGGATAGTGTAAATTGCACTACCTACATAGGGCATCAACCCTAACTCTAGGGTTTCTCATGTATATATTAATGTTCATGTTCAATACAACTTAGCGTACAAGTAGCTATATCATGTGGACTCCTCTCTCTCTCTTTCTCTCTGTCTCTGTCTCTGTCTCTGTCTCTGTCTCTGTCTCTCTCTCTCTCTCTCTCTCTCTCTCTCTCTCTCTCTCTCTCTCTCTCTATCTATCTATCTCTCGCACTTCTGCTATTTCATTAATTTTTGGACCTGTCAATGTACAAATTCATTTTTTTACAGATACTTTTAGACTAGTTTTTGGATAAAATTTAAGAAAAACCCCACTCTTTAAAGCACATATGCAAACATAAAAACAAGCAAATTTTTAGATATTTTTAAAGGAGATGAAATCAAAATTTTAAATTCAATGTGACACAGATAAGCTACACCAAAAGATAATATTTATAATAGTGTTAACAAACACCTTCAAAATAATAATAATTGATTGTAATCTTTTACTTCCAAGTATCGATTCCCAATTCTCATGCTCCACTCATTTAAAGTAGAGCATTCCCAATGCTCCACTCACTTTATTCTAAACCATCGGTTAAAGTTTCAGCTAGACTGTTCACCCATACTCATTTCCAATGCTCCACTCACTTTATAACAAGGAATCATGAGTTGTCATTTGTAACAAGCTATTATGATTATTCACTAGTCTTAAATATTGATCAATTTTACAATCTTTTGGGGACATTAATGAGAACTATTTTCATAACTTTTACAAAATAAGCATAGTTTCGAACTTCTTTTGAAAAATGTACATATTGCTAATTGAAAGATGAAAAAGTTTCTACTTTTCACATCAAATGACAAACTCAAAAAAACAAGATCAATGATACGATCTAATCTTCTTTGAAACTACTTACTTAGAATTACAAAAATGGGATTTTTCTTCTATGAAAACTTCATCCCAATCATTGAAGTTCATCCTTATCATTGAATTAGAGCATATATGTGGTGTTAAGATAAGTAGGTATATGTCGTCCATAAACAAAGAAGAGACTTATTGAAAGAAAATATTTTGATAGATGTAGAAAGAAAATCAACTATCTGAACGGCCAAATTTTAGATGATTGTGAGTAGTACAATTTAGTGGTTTACTTTATTTTGATCTAAATATGAATCATGAAGATGAAAATTGTTGTCCTTTTTAAAAATGATGTAGATCTAGATTTTGGAATCCACTTTGTTGTGATAAAGTTGAATTGATAAAAAATTCTGTCAATAAAACAAAATTTTCATCCAAAAAAAGGAAAATTTCTAACATGAGTGAATGCAAATGTCATTCTAGTATAAGGAAGAACATTTTTGTTGATGAATTTTGGGATTCCAGAATCCAGTGGGATTTTGGAATCCCAAATTTCATTGTTTCCTATCGATGAAATTTGAGAGGAAAAAAAAATCCATCGATGAAATTTGGGATTCCAGTATCCCACTGGATTCTAGAATCCCAAAATTCATCAATGGAAAAAAATTCCATCGATGGATTGAAATTTTCATCTACGGAAAAAATTTCCGCCGACAAAAATTTCTGTCGATGAAAGTTTTACGTGACGAAGTTTTTTGAACGATGTTTTTGTTCATTCATAAATCGAAATTCATCTTTTTTCATATGAAATTTTTGTTCTATTAAGAAAACTTTACTTTTTTTCAAACAAAAAATCATTATGTTCATGCTTGTCAACATAGTGGATTCCAGAATTCAAAACTTCATGAATTTTTCAAAAAGACAATTGCTAGCATTCTCATGCTTCCAAATCTAGCCTTTTTAAACTAAAAGCTATATTTTTGCAAAGGCTAGAGCTCTGAATTGAACCAATAGACCGAAACATAGTAAATAATAAATTGTACTAATCATGATTGTATATAATTTCACCATTTGAGTCATCGGGCTTTTATCTAAATCTAGAGACATGCTTGCTTTGAATAAAGCTCTTCTATGGTCATGGACTCCATACATACCTATCCATCTTAATGTCAAAATGTATTAAAATTCCACCATTTGATCAACTATGTATAAAAAAGAAAATTCGTTTTGTTAGACAATGCACTAAAAGTGTTTTATCAAATTGTATTAGATCTTAAAGTCACATCATTTTACGAATTATCAATTTGTGGATAGCATGCTATGTACAACAAGTATTCTAGAAATGTGTACTTATCCATGAGGGCAATGTTGTTACTTATGTGGAATTCAATTCATAAAACATTCTTTCAACCAATAGACTTCAGAGAACATATCATCTAGAGGTGCTTAAACAATGCGATAAAAGAAAAAAAAAAAGGAATTCATCGATGTGTGGACATGCTTGATTTATAGGATGTAGAACTCCTTGTATATGGATTTGAGTTCAAAATATATGGGCACTTGCACGAAAAACAATTGGCATTTTAAAGCAAAAGCTCTAACGACTCTCTTAGTTGAATGAAGGAGTTTCTTCTTCTTTGTAATTTGTCGTGTTTTTCGAATTAAACAAGAGAACACTTTTTTCAATTGATAATACTAGACATTTTTGGGTTCTGGAGTAAAATGTAAGTAGTATTTTATGCATTCTTTTTCATAAAAGTACTAGACTTTTAAAATGTTTGACATGAAGTGTATATTTCGTCCCTCTAATTTTGATAAAATGCACATTTTTTGGGATTTTTTCCAAAAATGGAGTTGAGTTGTTGTTGGCATGATTTTGTTGTCATTTTTTATGACTCAATGTTTTACTCCAAACCTTTCATTTCACAATATTGGTTAGAGTGTCAATTGGACCATTCACGCATACTCATTTGTGCAAACACACTATGGTTCTCACCCATCCTTATCATAGCGAACACAGCTTTCTCTCATTCTTGCTCTATTTATTTTTATCACTCCTCACCCTCGACATTACGTTGCTAAACTTCTATTTTTCCATCCTAGTCCTTCCATAAACACTATCTTCTTTCTTCCATACTAGTCCTTTTGCAAGCACTTTCTTCTTCCATCTCTCTTTCTTTATCATCTCCCCACCTATGAATGTCCTTGGCATCTTCAGAGACATGGATTTTGGAATTCATAGTCTCAAAGAATGGATTGTTGACTAAGGAGCAAGGAGAGAGGCAAGAATTCGACAAGGCGGGAGAAGAATTTGATCCACAGTGACACGTAGAGAGGGAGGAGACTCTAAAGATATCAGAGAGTGAAAGACTTTTACGAAATATTATAAAAGCACGACAACATCTGTTAGACTTCTTAAGTAACCTTCGTTATCGCAGCACTCGATATGGGCAATTTGATGTGGATGCTGAAAGAACAATAAGGGCCTCACAAAGAAATTATCAAGAAACAGTATGACTACTGTTATGGATAAATTTGACCAAAGTAAAAAGGCATAAATATGTGTGTGTGCTTGTATGTGTGGCAATAGTATAATAAAATATGGAGTGCACAGGGCCCAGGGTTGAGGTGGCAGGGCATGACCATGTGCCACCATTCCACATAATAGGACCCATAAGGTGTGTTGTACATAATCCATGGTAGTAATATTATAAAATGTTAAGGTGGCATGGCTCCTCCATGTGCCACCCCTCCACCTAGGTAGTCCCATGCCTCCATTTAGTGAGATATGGCCCAAAGTCCATGGGAGGTGGAGATGGATATTATATTGGGTTATTCCCTCCATATAGGATAGGCCCATGTGGGGGAGGTGTAGAAAGTCCAAGAATGCAAGTTGAATAATGGGAAAGTAGGATGAGGTGGCAAGATTCCTTGTGGCAACCCTCCACTTGTCCTCCTAGATATTTGAATGTATTATAAAATTGGGAAGAGACCGAGGGAGTATCATAGACTTGGGATATGGGAGTTGATATATGTGGAAAAATGTGGCCAAGTGTTATCGCACACAATTGAGAGTGCATAACCACCTAGCCCACATGGGAGACTTTTCCACACACACCATGCATGTGGAATGATGCATTTATTGGGAGAGACCCCCTCTCTTGGCTATAAAAGGAGGGGCCTATTTCTTGATGGGGCATGCTCATTCATGTAAAGCCACCTAGCTAGTACTTTGATTTCCCCTTCCCTTCCTTTCAAATAAAGCATGGCCCTCTTCCCTTGATGTCTCCATCTTTACATTCCTCCTCCACCCATGTACATACTCCTCTTTCCCCTCTCCCTCTCCTCTTGTGCCATAGTCTCCCTCTTCTTTCCCTCCCCTCTTAATCCCTTTTCCCCACCCATGTTAACGCTCCTCCCCTCACATTCCCTATTCCTCTATGGCCCTCGAGTGTCGCCATACCTATCCTCTAGCCTCTTGTCTTGATTTCTTTTCCGGCTAATAGAAATGGTGTGGCTATTGGGATCAAAATCTCCACGGCTAGTGGTGTAAAATCTGTTACTCCTATGATTGGGTGTGGCTCTGCGGCCTCTTCCATGCACAATTCTCTACTTTTACACCTCCAAACTATGTGCCTTCTTTGTCTCTATGGCTGCAAAACCTCCCGACTTCTATGCTTCTAGACTAGCTGCTTTCTGCTCACGGTTCCTATGTCTATTCTGGCTGGCGAATTTCCTGCGTCTTCTGGTCGCATCTCTAGAACTACAACATCTATGCTTCCTCTGAGTTCCTACATGTGTTCATCACAGACAGATCACGATAGTTTTTGGGGATCCTGCCTCTTCTGGTCACGGACAGTTTTTCTGGGCTTTTGCAAAACTGTAACAGATCCCGCACTCCACTCTCATCTCTTCTTCTTGTTCTTCTCTTTCTCTTTCTCTTCTGCTTCTTCTCTCCTCTCCTCTCTTTTTATTAAAGAGTGGTATTTGAACCCAAGACCTCTCCCTTCACAAAAGGGAGACTTATCATTGGGCCAGCAGATAAGAAGTGATGAAAATGTAATGATTTTTGCTTATATATTGAAATCTCAAGAACTGTAACTCTCTAACCATGGGGAGTTTTCACATGCTGTAAAAAGCAAAAGTACTTCATTTCATGCGCTCTACTCATATCTCCTACTAGATCCCAGATTCTAAACTTTTTCAAGTTCACTTCACAGACACACGCCACACAAGGAGGGTGGATATTTATGTCACTTCTCGACAACTTTAAGGATTTGGTGCCTGGTACTCCTCGGCTTATTGCTACCAATGGGCAAGATCTCTTTCTTGATCTTCATGTCAATCTTGAACAACTAATTGTACAGTGCATTGCTCAAGGAGACGACGAGTGGGATGATACACCATGGATGATCCAAGGTGAAGAACTAGTGATACACTGGAAGGACTTTGATTTCAATTCTACTCATTGTGCAGTGATCGAGCTACTTGCTGCTTCAGAGGTAATTAAAAGGGTGTCCTTCTTTGAAGGGTGGGATGCTCCCCAAGCTTGGGGGGATATTTGGCACATCTGCTTATTAATTCCTGTGGATGAGCTCATCTTGAATGGTTTATTCTCGATCTCGCTACAAAGGTTTCTAGGGCTTGCTATGGTTGGTAATGTTTCGACCAAGGAATCCCTTTGTACCTAATCAACCCTTTGTCCCTCATTTTGAGCTTCAAGTTGTAACTCTTTTTAGTCTAAAGATAAACTATCAACAAAGGATTGCAAGTTTATTTGGTGCTGAACGTTTGGCTCAAGTATTGAATTCTCCCCACCCTGTCCTTCTACCTATCTTAGATTACCAAGAAACTTGGGATGTTCAGATTTTAGTCTTGGTGTGATGACATCTTGGATTCTTCAATTTGATGGAGCTTACAAACCTTCGACCAAGGCTGTTGGTGCAGGTGTGAAGCTCACTTCACCAGGTGGTGAGGAGTATTGTTATAGCATGTCTGCACCTGCAAGTACTTGCAACCAAGCTGAGTACTCGGCACTCATTTTTGGGCTACAAAAGGCACAAGAACATCACGTTAAGCAACTTGAGGTGCAAGGAGATTCTCAACTTGTGTGTGAATAAGTTAGTGGATGGTGGAAGGTGTGGAGTAAAGGCTTGGCTCCATGACATCAACAAGCATTGGAACTTTGCAACCAATTTGAAGAGGTAAAAATTCAGCATATCCCTCGAGCTCAAAATCTAGTTGCTGATTTCTTGGCACGTGAAGCTTGTACTTCAATCACACATGATGCGAGTGGAAGCACCACCCCAACAAAGCTGCAAGCCACGAAGGAGGGTGATCATTTGTAAGGAATGCAAAGGTTCTGGTCATCATGAGACTAAGTGTTGGGCATGTTTGATACGAGTTTATCGACTTCGAAAGATCATCAGGAAGGTCCTCAAGGACATTGCTCAAAAGAAGGATGCCAGACCGCACACCCCTTAAAGAAATACCATGGCGATTACAAGAATTGGAAGAAGCTGAAGGTGATGTGCAATCTCTCCAACTGTTGACATTTGTCATGGCATTCTTGTTTGCCTTGATGAACAACCTCATGCAGTGCCATGTCTCTAACCCTCGCTTGTAAAGATGGATGCAATATCATGAGGGTTGGTCCTTTTAAGATTGTCTATGAGCTATTCTATGCTAAAGATTCTTCCCATGTAGTATTTCATAATACACCAGTCACACCCTACCCTACCTATGTGTGCTTTGTGGATGTATCTTCACCTGATTTTTAGTTCAAGCTACTTCTTTCTATTGTTTGCCAATAGATAAGCCTCATTTTGACTCTCTCTTTTCCATTTTTCAAGCATGGCTAACATTCTCGTGTTCTGTGGATGGGTTGAAGAAAATCCAAATGAGTATCTTGTGGCCTTCAAGCGCTGTTGTGTTTCTCTCAACTTTCTTACTGAAGATAGATGGTTGTTGGTTCTTCCCACATTCTTAGATGATTTTTCCAAGGTGTGGTACGAGAGGCAGACTGATGAAGTTCAAGAAAGTTGGCCCTATTTGACTGTAGCACTGGTCGAGTATTTTGGCAAAGAAGAGGAACCAGAGAATGTTTATCTATTGATAGTGAGGTTGAGGCAAGAAGAAGGAGAGACAGCACGTTGATATGTGGATCGAGCGGCTAGGCTCTTGGATTGCCTAGTCGCTATGAAACCAGTTAATGAGGGGTTTGTTACCAGAATGACTCAATATGTGTTGAGCCATATGGTGTCTGGTTCAGCTGATGAGTTGTCTCAAGTTGAGGTGGGAGGACCTGAAGACCATGGAGCATGCAAAGGCAATTGCAGTGAAGTTTGATAGAATGTCTAGTAATTTAGTCATCATTCCTCCTTTTCCTTTTGCGACGGCAGTCAAGGTGTCTCAGGGTGGAACCATCTTAGCAAAACCTCTTCCTCCCCCATCTTCTCCCCCTCCTCTACAATATGTATCCCCTACCCCTATTGGTGTACCTCCAACTCCTGATATTGTGAAGATTATTGATGAGCCCCACATTGTATTGATGGAATTAAAAAGTAAGGCTACTCTTGCTCCACATTATAAGTCCCAGTTGGTTTGTCACGATTGCAATCAAAAGGGGCACTACCGCTCAGAGTGTCCAAATGTTCCTCAAGTGCATCTCATGGAGACTTCTAGTTCAACTATTGGGGGGTCTGATAATGATGAGATTGAATGTGGCAATGATAGTGAATCGATTCTCTTTGAAATTTGGAGTGAATCCGTATATGATGGTGAGCCATATGGACTTCACATACCCTACCAGATTGCATTGAATCCTTCAAGTTCTCTTTCTCCTCCTTTGGATCTTTCTTATGATAAAGAATTTGAGGATCTTGATGGACTGTTCGATGATGAAAGCATCAATGAGCTCAAATTCTTGACAATAGGGGCTGACAACAGCGAGATCCTCACCCCTTCTTCTCCCCTTGTTGATGTTGTGAGTCTCTTGGAACGTGATGTGACTATATGTGGTGATAGCATGGTAGAAATGTGCTCAGAAGATGCTTTGATGGTTATTGAAGAATAATGCAACCAACTAGGGGCTGCTGAGCTTATGGATGAGAAAGTCATGGTGTTAGATGAAGTGTTGAGTAGTAAGGATGAAGTTGAGGCCAAGAAGTTGATGGATGTGATGCATGTTGAAAAGGTCTTGATTGTATCTCTTGATTTCACAAGGTATGATCCCATGATTGATTTGGAAAGGAGCTCTGAACTATTCTTGCAAGAGTCAATGTGGGATGGTGTTTTCTATCAAATGATAGATTTCCCTCCATATGGGGGGGAGTATGTTTTGGAGGTCCTTCCATCCCAAAACGGGGGGAGTGACCCGCACTTGTGTGCTTTGATGCAGCATCCGAGTTTTGTGGCCCTTTTGAGCAGTAACCACTTTGTATTTGATCCACGGCATGAGGAGATGGCAGTGACACCAGAGATTGTTTTTGATCAAGGAAAATATAACGGTAAATGAACACGGACTCTTGGATCTGTTGAGGTCCAAGATCATTTCCAGAAACCACATGAAAGGAAAGTGTTCAACAAAAGGGATCTCAAGCTTTTCCTTGTTGTGTTTTTTTTCCTAGGCATGGAAATGATGTGCATTCCCTACCTAGGGGGGGAACTGTTATGGATAAATTTGACCAATGAAAAAGGCATAAATATGTGTTTGTGCTTGTATGTGTGGCAATAGTATAATAAAATATGGAGTGCATAGGGCCCAGGGTTGAGGTGGCAGGGCATGACCATGTGCCACCCTTCCATGCAAGAGGACCCATAAGGTGTGTTGTACATAATCCATGGTAGTAATTTATTATAAAATGTTAAGGTGGTATGGCTCCTCCATGTGCCACCCCTCCACCTAGGTGGTCCCATGCCACGTTCCATATTCCTCTATGGCCCTCGAGCACCGCGATACCTATCCTCTAGTCTCTTGTCTTGATTTCTTTTTTGGCTAATACTACTTGAATTTCTTCCTTCATTGTAATTATATTGAGGATACAAATGTGGAGTCAGTGGAAGATTGGGTTGCTAAGAAGATAAGAGAGACTAATGATGAGATCTTCTAGTATGTGGTCTCGGCCTATGTGGCCTATAATGGTCGATAATCTTATTTTGTATTCTTTGCAACAAGCCTGGTAGGGTTGAGCAGGTCATATTAGAATTGGTAATATAGTTTGTTTTTGAGTCACAAATTCTCATCAAGTGTATCCATGATAAATGTCCCTTATGTATCCATGAGTAAATGCCCTTATGTATTCACATATAATCAAATACTAATACAAATGGAATAAATATCATAAGTAAATATCCTCATGTATTATAACATTTAACATAAGTACTAAAAAAAACACCATCATTAGTCAACATAAACAAGGTAAAAATATTCAAGGACTCATGTTTCTTAGGCCATCTACATACGTTACAATGGAATAGAGTATGATGAATCCTCTTGTTGAGGTAGACTCCATCTCTTCTTCTTATGTACACTGAGTTTGTACTTCTTGTGCAAGCTATAATAATTTTAGGATAGACTCAATCTCTTGTTCCTTAACAAGATGTGATGTTGTAGATACACATTGAATCTCTACTTCTTGTGTAGGAAGAATGCATTGAGTCTCTAATTTAGGTGGAGACTGTAATGCTTTTGCTATAGACTTGTTCTCTTCTTCCTTTGCAAGTTACAACTCTGCTTGAGGCTATGATGCTTTCATTAATTTCTCTACAATAATACTTGCATATTTGTCTAGCAAGTTTCTTACAGGCCTCCACATCTGAGTCGCCATCCCTTTCTTCTTGTTCTTATTTGCCTTGTCTTTAATAAATGATGGATCCTCATATGTGACATCTACCTTCTCACATGCAAGACATACTTTTGTTATCTAATCGAAAACTTCATCACTACAGAAAAGTATTCTTGCATAGTCTTGATACCTGTCCCTTATTGTCTTAAAGCTTGTAATCACCTCTGTCCTTTCTTAATTTCCCCTTGGTACAAGGGGGTTATGGTTTAGGGTTTAGGGGTTAGGGATTAGGGTTTAGGGTTTAGGGTTTAGGGGTTAGGGGTTAGGGGTTAGGGTTTAGGGTTTAGGGTTTAGGGGTTTCGAGTTTAAGGGTTAGGGTTTAGCGATTAGGGGTTAAGGGTTTAAGGGTTAGGGTTTAGGAATTAGGTTTTAGGGTTTGATTAGGGTTGAGGGATTAGGGGTGAGGGTGTAGGATTTAAAGATTAGGATTTAGGATTTAGCAGTTAGGATTTAGGGTTAGGGTTTAGGGTTTAGAGAGCCAAAATTAGGGTTTAGGTTTTAGAGTGTTTGGGTTAAGGATTTAGGATTTAGGATTTAGGGTTTTGTTTAGGTTTTAGGGTTTGGGTTTAGGAAATTGCAAATTATTAACTCCTAAATCCTTTACTAAAAACTTGAATTTCTAAATAAGACCTCCCATATTTTCTAAACAAGATCGATATTTCTAAATAATTAATAAAGTAGGTTATTGAAAAGAGACTAATGTTTTTTATAATGGTTGTTACAGATTGAAGTTGGGTTTTTATTGGTTGGGCACACATGAGGATATAGATCTAGCATGGTCTCAAGAGAACTAAGACACAAGGACATGGAGATGATGGATGACTTAATAAGAAAATGTGGGAGTCAAGTTGGTGGCCGCAAGGATGGTATAGTATGCTCAATGGTTCAAAGGATGTATGATTGGAAGATATTTATTCTACCTTTCATACAAAAAGGCGGTGATGCCTTGATAGTTCATGATGCTCCACACTATTTTTGCTTTTTCTTAAAGGATGAAAAACAAGTGATACAATTGCAACACTATTCTCTTGATACAAAATGGGACCCTGAAGAACCTTTCTATCTCTTAACTTCAATTTTGAGCAAAGAAATGCATCCAACATGGGCTCCTATAAAAGAATTAAGTGAGAAATCCAATGGTGAAATAGAAGGCTTAAAAGCTTTTATTACATACAAAGAGGAAATGCTCCACATATTTCCTGATTGGAATCCCCCTTGGAAGGAACACACTACCATTGTAATTAGCAATACCTACCAATTGATAAAGGGCCTTACAAAAATGCGAGAAGATGATATTAAGGCAGAACGGCCTTTATTTTGGCCAAATGTTGGTAATGACTTACGCTTAGCATGTGGTTTCTTTGAAAATCAGTTTGAATCACTGCCCCCACATCCATATTATAGACCCAAGAAGAGAGAGTTTATGCCACAAATAGACATTGACGTCTATTGTTTTGTTGCAATTTGACCATCGGATGATGAACATGAGAACGTGAAGTTTGGGTTACAAAAGTAGTGGACGTGAGCATGGATGACCAGGGGAGAGCTACAACATTTATAGCAGTATGGTATGAGCCAAGGGGTAGGAAGGAGAACTAGGATAACAATACATTATATGGTAGTTGTCTAAAAAAGGAATGGGTCCCAATCCATGATGCAATTTCAAAGCTTTCCACAAACACAGTCATCGTATCTTGGAAATCAAGGACTAAGCAAACAAAGAAGCACATGGGATATGATGTAGAAGGAAAAGTTAAATTACCACAACCAATTATTTTGCACATTACATTTGAATCTCATAAAGATGCTCACCAAGGAGGAAGTAGAATGCAAATGAAGAATTCCCATGATAACACCATTCAAACATTGAGAAAGACTAAAGGTGATTGTGGTCAGATGAGAGTGAATGAAAATGGCACACAAGCGACAAGTGACAATAGAAAGGACAATCGAACAAGCAAATGATTGGATCACCCATTTCTACTTAACTCACTATAAAGGAAGAATTAAATTATTGAAATGGCCACGACATATCCTTTCATGTTTGGATTGCCCATTTGTACTTAACTCATTGTAAAGGTAGAATTAAATTATTAAAAAGGACACGGTAGATCCTTTGTACAAAGACTCATCTAGAGCAATATTTCTTGTAAACTTATGATAATGTAAAATTGCAAGCATAGCTATTGCTATTTCTTAGGGTACAAAAGAGGCTTTCAGCATGTCTTCTATCTATATAAACCTTTTTATTTCTTGAATATTCAAGAGTGATATAGTTTTCTACCACTTCATGAAATTTTTCACACCCTTTATCCTAAAGAGGCAAATTGATGTGTGTGTGTGTATGCCTATGGGTTTGGAGTCCTATGCAAGGAGTGTGTGAGTGTAGGTGTGCTAGAAGGTTCTAGTGACTCATCAGTTAGGTGTGTCAAGTTGGTGTGATGAGTGAGTGATCATAGGAGGTGACTGATTGAGATAATCATGGAGATGATTGTGGATCTGGGATCTACCAACATGGAGGCAGTTGCCTGTATATGTAACCACTCTTTGAATAAAGCTTTACATTTGTGCCTCATTGCTTCCCCTATGGATTCACACGTGGTATCAGAGCTTGCTGAAGATCCTAGTGCCTTTGAAGAGATCCTCTGAAGATTTCCTTAAGATTCTCTCTTCTTCCCCAAATGGAGTTTTCTTCTTCCTTCCTTCCACCTTAGATGAATTGAAAGATTATGGCCTCTATAGCCCATGCTTACACTCTCCCTATCCCACTCCATTTCTAATGATACAGCTTGCTAGAGCCACTATTTTAAAAATAGTTAAGGTGCACTTGGGCAACCCTATGGGGTACCTGTTGGTGAATTTTGAGAGCAAATGGACCAAGGAAGGAGGAACTATAGAAAAACCAGTCGGGTTTTTCAAGCAGACATGTTTTTGGAGGTGGAGAAGATGTTGTTTCCCTGTAGGTGTGAAGCCTCTTTTGGTCTGAAACTTGCACTGAGTCTTCTACTCCCAAGGATAATTAATTGTGCAGCAAATTCCCTTTGGTTGATGCCTTGTGGTGTGAGGTAGCAATCTTCTAAGGTTACTTTGTTTCTACAAGCATTTCTTGACTATTTTTTTGAGAATAGATGCTACACTAAATGCTAAGTTGATGCTTGAGGAGTTAAAATTTAAATAAGAGATTTAAAGATTTCTTTTTCAGATCAAAGAATGCTCTTTGAAGTTCAATTGATGTTGACTTCTTGACAAAATGCCAAACTCTCAATCTTCTTCTTCAAGTGCCAAGAAGACTACAAAGACAAAGTACAAGGTAAAGAAGACCCCAGTTAAGAGGTTGTGGGAGAAGCCAACTGGTTATTCATATGCCAAACAATTAGGATTTTCTGAATTCTTATCTTGCAATTCACATCTATATGGCAAAGGTGATTTCTTTGTTCAAAAAGATTGATCTTTTGTAAAGGGATTAGACACTGCCATTAAATTGGTAAGACCTTTCCAAAATGGCTTCCAAACTAAAAATAGATAAGTTTGAAGGAGAGGGATTCCACACTTGGCAAACAAAACTGAAGTTTATTCTCATGAAAAAGGGAATATGGAAGGTAGCAAATGGAAAAGAAACTAAACCTACAACTAGAGAAAGAGAAGCTTCATGGCTTCCCAAAGATGAAAAAGCACTTGCTATAATTGCCCTTAGTTTGAGTGATTCCTTTATTCATCACATTGATGGATGTGAGACTGCTCATGCTGCATGGACTCTTGAGCATGTTTTTGGAGCACAGGGAAGATGCTCTGAGTTTAGCTTGCTTATCAAGTTCTTTGCTTTAAAATTGGATAGAGGAGAATCCATCTCTTCACATCTAAATTCAATGAAGAGCATTTTGACACAGTTATCTGGCATGAAGTTTAATCTTGATGAAGATATTGTAATTGCCATCTTACTTAGAAGTCTCACCGAAGAATATGGCACTATTGTAACCACACTCACCAATATACCAGAGATAAGTCTTGTAAGAATTTAAGCATCCCTCTTGGAAGAGGAAAGAAAGATCAAAGGGCATATTACAAAGAAGGGGCATATTTGTCAAAAAGCAACTTCAAGGGAAAGAGCAAAATGAAGTGTAACTTTTGTGGCAAACTTGGACACTTTGAAAAGGAATGTTATGCCAAGAAGATATGCTCAGCCAATCTTGTTGATGAGGAAGCAGAGACTAAAGAAGAGGAAGAACCAAAGAATTTCAAAGCTCTCATTGCTTACAACACCCAAGTCAATTCTGACAAGGGTGAGGATCCATATGTTTTCTAAGTTGTGTGTGTGAGATCAATAATGGTTCTCTGCCATAGATAGTCCATCCTTAAATGATTGTTAGTCTTTTGAGATTCTTTCCTTTTTGGACTCATTGGTATTTTCATACATAGTCATTTTCTATCTCCCAGTTGTAAACCAAGAATCCTAAGAGTGAGTCACAGGTTGGGGCCATGTGTGTTACCACATGATGGTGGGCAAGCCATGGAGCATCCCATGTACTACTACTGAGCGATGAGGTCATCAATTTGTGGGGGGGAATGAATGGGCAAATTGATGTGTGTGTGTGTGTATGCCTATGGGCTTGGAGTCCTATGCAAGGAGTGTGTGAGTGTAGGTGTGCTAGAAGGTTCTAGTGACTCATCAGTTAGGTGTGTCAGGTTGGTATGATGATTGAGTGATCATAGGAGGTGACTGATTGAGATAATCATGGAGATGATTGTGGATCTAGGATCTACCAACATAGAGGCAGTTGCCTATATATAACCACTCTTTGAATAAAGCTTTACATTTGTGCCTCATTGCTTCCTCTATGGATTCACACATCCATGTACATTTGAAAATAAATCGAAAATAAACCTCTATGTTGCTTGCAATATTTTCAATCCAAAAGGAAGCCATCTAGCGATAACATAATTTTCTTAGGTCCATGCAAGCATGGTGACGGAACTAGCCTGAGTAGTGAGTGCCTACCACCCATCCCTATGTGCTGCTAGGGAGTAGAGGCTCCCTAAAAGATGGAGAAGAAACTCAGAAGCAACAGCCATCAAGTGTGTAAAAACAATGACTATGATGAGTGATAAACTACCTCGAAAGAGGTGGAGAGCAGTGATGAGAATAGTGCATCAAAGGTTGCAATGATACTTTGGGTAGTCCTTCATGTTTGTCGATTCTTCGATGCTTGTTATGCCTTGGAGTGAAACCTTGTATGTGGATGAATTTCTATACCACTATTTTCCTGCATGGGCGGATTTTCCAAGTCTCCTGCATTGGCTAGATGAGTCCATCAACAAGATTGCTACAACACTGGGGCAAGTGCTATTTATTCCTTTGGTTGTGCATTCTCGTTTTGGCTCTGTGAGAGGTCTTGGATCCTATGTGAGCATTCCCAATCCTAGTTCCAGATTTGGTTGAGGTTAAATTCCCAAGTGCGCTTTCATTCTCTCAACAAGTCATATTTGGGCCATTCCTAGATTCTTACTTCATTTGTAAGCAGATGGGTCATTTTGCCAAGGATTTTCCAGAGAGGCGAGCTACCATGACCCTTGTCCAAGTGGATATGGTCCCTTCACCATGGGATTTGAGCATGTAAGAGAGTGCACAAATTGTCCACAATGGGTAAGGGTGGCACAATAGGCTTGCTGTAGAGTAGCCTTAGTGCCATTGAATCTATAGAGATGAAAAGTCTCAATTGTTGCAGTTGCTACATGTAGCAATGGCTTTGTGTTTAGGGTTGCTTTAGTGTATGTACCCCATTTTCTACAAGATAGGATCAATTGCTAGGAATTCTTGGAGGATTGCATGGTGTATGATCACTAGATAGTCGGGCGGGATTGGAACTTCACAACCCATGAGCTGGATCGGTCTCACCTACCTTCATCAATCTCAAGTCTAGAAAAGGATGCATGGTAGTAGTTGGTGATGAGTAAAGGTGTAGTAGACTATGTAGAGCTAGGTCTTGTGACCTTGAAGGACTTCTCATGATCAAACCAAAGCATTGCTAGGTGAAGAGTTCAAGGCTGCTAGACTAGTTTGATTCTACACTTTCCAAGGGGGGTGGTGGCTAAGAGGCCCCATGCATGGTGAAACTATTTTTGACTTAGGTCTACCTATCCTCACCAACAAAAATTCAAGTTTTTTTAAGCCCCTAACATGACAATCCCCTTAATTTTGAACTTTTTTTTTCCCATTTGCATACCTACCCTAATACATAGATTTCCTTCATTTCACATTCAACAAATTGCTAGCCCAAACAATGCCACTCTAGAAAATGTATTGACTTTTGTGGAGCTTTTGTGATCAGACAAATGAGTCAAAATCTTGAGTTTATCAACATGCGCTAAAAAAATAATTGAAGTTTTACTAAGCCTCAAAGAAAATCCCTTTCTCTCAGAGTGGCATATTGATAAATTGGGACATATACTATGCTTACCACCACTAAAAAAGAGGATTAAGCCTTGTGCAAGGAGGTCACATACAATACAGGCTAGCTGTCGATTATTTCAAGTGCCCAAGGGGGGTTGGGTAAAGGAGGTGGGGGGGGGGTTGGGTTTGATGCGAACATGCAGGTGAATAAAATTTTTGGGGAGAAATCCACTCTCTTCTAGCTCGTAGGCATCGCAATGGCTTCTCAAGTCCTCGACTATCCCTTACCTCACAGAGCTCACAATAATGGCTCCCCAACTAGCCCTCACCTTACTGAGCTCTATGTCATGGACCCCCACAAACATGGCTCCTTTTGCACTGCTATAGTAATGCCGACCTCCTGTACTCATGGGTCGGCTGACTACATGAATGGAATGATATATATAAGCTGATCATAAAATTATCTGCAGTGCCTATATATACCATCAACAACGTATGGTCTATTATCGTGGCTCCCCCCTGCTTGTAGATGATCACTGTATCATGATCGAATCTGTGCCAAAGACTATCATGCAGAGCTGTCTGCAATGTCCTATGCATACAACAACTACCTGCAATGACCTTCCAACTCCCTCTAGATGGATGGTAAATGTACTGAAGTTACATCCATGGATTAGATCGAGTCTCAGACTAGCAAATACGTTTCATCTTTGCATCTATTCAACCACTTTGACCTATTTGATTGTATCAAGGTATGTCCCTTTTACACATATATGTTATACCTTAATGTATATGGTTATGCCCAAATCATTAGGACTAGTTAAAGCTTTTCTTCTTAATCCAATACATGGAATTGATATGCTATGTTATATTAGAACATGTTCATTATGTTATGCTTACATATTATGCCTATACATGCCTACGTTTATGATTATGATCGGCTTATGCGTATGTTTGGCATTGAGAAGATTACTGATATTATCTCAAATTTTAGGACGTCATTGAAGTTGATCAATTTGCGACATGTAAAGGGGGTTGAGGTGATAGCATCGGTGTGGATTCAGCACTAGGACACTACATGGGAATGTTCGAGCACCATAGCCTAGTGTGCTTCCATACTTTGTTCTCCCCTTACGGGAAGGAGGAGAAGATAAAGTGCAAGGCACTCTCAAAGCGAGTCTCCCTTGTGCCTTTACCCCCTTTTGCGTGCAAGTGTATTTTGGTGAGGCGAGACTCAGAGACTCGGCACTATCTATATTTGGAGAGAAACTACCAGGAAGAATCATGGCGGTTGCTACTATGGGTGCTTTGGTAGGTGTTATGATGCTGGGTAGTTTGTAGAATCTTTCAGTGAACCCACTGTTTTGTCAACTGAGAGGAGAGCAGCAATAGTAGCTAAAGCTAAGCAAGCAAATATTTTGTAAAAAGTGCATCTATTAAATGCAATATACAAGAAATATTGTATAGACATCAAAATTTAATATATATTTCTCTTGTTTTCCAAATGGGTGGTGTTTTGCATTATAGTTGAGTTTCATTTCTTGGATTTTAGTGTATCCTTAATTTAAATATGCGGTTGATTTTGAAGAAAAGTGCATTCTCTTATCAAAGTTTTCAAGAATTCTTCAAGTTACTAGGTGTATGAATAGACAAGATCAAGATTGCCAATGAACTCTAATCAAGATAGCAACAAAAGGTTAAATTGGATGCAGAATCTCAAACCCTTCCATATTTAGATTCATCTTGGGACTAGGAATGTTTCGCATCCAAACCTAGGAGGAAAATAGAACAATAATATGGTGGCTAATTTAGTTATGTGCATTAATGTAAGATAAGAGGATATATGCTCCATGATTGAGATGGCAAGCTCTCACTTATGCCAATGGTTCCACATGGAGATGGCAATAATCCACACGTATACTTGGTTGGTGTTTGTGTATTATCAAATTGGGATAGGGAACAAGCATATGACTGACTCAATCCTAGCATAGGAGATTGGGTTTTGACTTTTATGGAAACTGTGGCTAAGGGGTGCTACATACAATTGAAGATGTAGGCCCTTATGGTGTAAAATGCTGCTAGGAATGGCTGAAATTGCTTTAGAAGTGTGCCTTGATATTCTAAAGGCATTGGTGATGATTGCAATGAAGTTTGATACAAAATGGTAAGGTATGCTCATATATGTTGACAAATGCACTGATAGCTATGAGCAACAATGGATTAAAATGGTTGTAATGGTGTCAAAATGATGTGAATAACATGACATATGAAACCATGCTTCAAAATGGGTCCCAAATTTGAATGCTAATGATCAAGATATGGGTATATAAATTGGGACACATTTCAAGCATGAAGAAGCAAATTGATTTGGGAAAAAATTTTGCTCTTTGACCAGAAGGTGGCCATGACATAGGTCTCCTTGTTAATATGTTTGAAGAGAGTTTGAATTCCAAATTCATGTATGGGTATGGTTAATTAACATATGAGAAAAATTTAACTTTTAATCAAGCTTTACAAGTAAAGCATAATAAAAAATATGGCATGGGATGTGTTGATGTGCAACATGCATGTATGTTCTTGGTGTGAATTGACAAATGTGTGTGGAGGTGGCACTCAATTGCGGGGTCCCCGTCTGGCCCAAAGTCACGTTTGCATGCACCAGGTCCTCTTGGGGGCTTTTTTATGTTTTTTTTTGTATCTCTTTCTTTGTGGGCCATATCTTTCCCCCATCACACACACACACACACACACACACACACACACCCATCACACAAACAAGAAACAAATACATTAAAAAAATAAAAGAAAGCCCCCAAGGGGCCCTGGTGCACACAAGCATGACTTTGGACCAAACAGGGCCCCCCGTCTGGCCCAAAGTTGCGCCTGCGTGCACCAGGGCCCCTTGAGGACTTTTTGTTGTTTTTTTTTTTTGGGGTGATGCATCCCCCATCACATACTAGTCTCTAATCACATTCTACCATGATTATTGACTAATTACATTCTACCATGGCTATTTGCCATCAACAATCAATTACATTATGTACATACATCATATATGGAAGTAAATATAATACACTGCAAGATTCCACTTAAAAATGAAAGCTCAAAGTTGAAAATCTACAAGAAACATAGTTTCCAAAGGATTCTATTACAAAAAATATTTACAACCATCTTCGCACAAAATTGCTTTTGACAACCAAAATTGGTGTCCATAGTGAATACAACAAAAAATTTGATCTATGGCCAAAGTTGTGGGTCTTCTCTGATCTGCCTTGCCAGTTGCATGTCTTTTGCCATGATCTTAACCCTCTTGGCATGGATTGCTCACAACCTCATCCCTCAACATTAGTACATGGGATGCTCCATGACTTGCCCACCATCATGTGGCAACACATATGGACCCAACTTGTGACTCACTCTTAGGATTCTTGGTATACAACTGGGAGATAGACCATGACTATGTATGAAATCCCAATGAGTCCAACAAGGAAAGAATCTAAAAAGACTAAAAATCATTTAAGGATGGACTATCCATAACAGAGAACCATTATTGACGTCACACACACATAACTTAGAAAACATATGGATCCTCACCCTTGTAAGAATTGACTTGGGTGTTGTAAGCAGTGAGAGCTTTGAGATTCTCTGGTTCTTCCTCTCCTTCAGTCTCTGCTTCCTCACAACAAGATTGTCTGAACATCTCTTCTTGGCATAACATTCCTTTTCAAAGTGTCCAGGTTTGCCACAAAAGTTACACTTCATTTTGCTCTTTCCCTTGAAATTGCTTTTGGACAAATATGCCCCTTCTTTGTAATCGCTTCTTTGTTTGATCTTTCTTTCCTCTTCCAAGAGGTATGCTTCAATTTCTACCACAATTATCTCTAGTATATTGGTGAGTGTGGTTACAATAGTGCCCTATTCTTTAGTGAGACTTCTAAGTAAGATGACAATTACAATATCTTCATCAAGATTAAACTTGATGCCACATAACTATATCAAAATGCTCTTCATTGAATTTAGATGTGAAGAGATGGATTCTCCTCTATCCAATTTTAAATCAAAGAACTTGATAAGCAAGCTAAACCTAGAGCATCTTTCTTGTGTTCCAAAAACATGGTCAAGATGAGTCCATGCAGCATGAGCAGTCTCACATCCATCAATGTGATGAATAAAGGAATCACTCAAACCAAGAGAAATTATAGCAAGTGCTTTTTCATCTGTGGGAAGCCATGAAGCTTCTCCTTCTCTAGTTGTAGGTTTAGTTTCTTTTGCATTTGCTACCTTCCATATTCCCTTTTTCATGAAAGTAAACTTTAGTTTTCTTTGCCAAGTGTGGAACCCCTCTCCTTCAAACTTATCTATTTTTAGTTTGGAAGCCATTTTGGGAAGGTCTTATCAATTTAATGGCAGTGTCTAATCCCTTTACAAAAGATCAATCTTTTTGAACAAAGAAATCACCTTCACCATATAGATGCAAATTTCAAGATAGGAATTTAGAATTGTTTGGCATATGCATAACCAGTTGGCTTCTCCCACAACCTCTTAACTGGGGTCTTCTTTACCTTGTACTTTGTCTTTGTAGTCTTCTTGGCACTTGAAGAAGAAGATTGAGAGTTTGGCATTTTGTCAAGAAATCAACATCAACTGAACTGCAAAGAGCATTCTTTGATCTGAAAAAGAAATCTCTTAATCTCTGATTTGAATTTGAACTCCTCAAGCATCAACTTAGCATTTAGTGTAGCATCTATTTTCAAAAAAAAAGTCAAGAAATGCTTGCAAAAATAGAGTAACCTTGGAGGATTGCTACATCACACCACAAGGCATCAACGAAAGGGAATTTGCTGTGCAATTAATGATCCTTGGGAGTAGAATACTTAGTGCAAGTCTCAAACCAAAAGAAGCTTCACACCTCCAGGGACAACAACATCTTCTCCACCTCCAAAAACATGTCTTCTTGAAAAACCCAACTGGTTTTTCCATAGTTTCTCCTCATTCCAATAGGTAGCCCATAGGGTCTCCTGAGTGCACCTCAGACCAAATGGTGGCTCCAACAAGCTGTATCATTAGAAATGGTGTGGGATAGGGCGAGTGTAAGTACGGGTTGCAAAGGCCATAATATTTCAATTCCTCTTAGTTGGAAGGGCACCCTAACTATGGGAATCTACACCTAAAAGGGCTGGAGCAATGGTGGCTTGTAGGAGGAGAATGAGCTTAAGGAAATTCATGGAAGGAAGGAAGAAGAAACTCCATTTGGGGAAGAAGAGAGAATCTAGAGGGAATCTTCAAAGAATCTCTTCAAAGGCACTAGGATCTTCAGCAAGCTCTGATACCACATGTGAATCTGTAGAGGAAGCAATGAGGCACAAATGTAAAGTTTTATTCAAATAGTGGTTACATATATAGGCAACTGCCTCCATGTTTGGTAGATGCCACATCCACAATCATCTCCATGATTATCTCAATCAGTCACCTCTTATGATCACTCACTCATCACCTGACACACCTAACTAATGAGTCACTAGAACCTTCTAGCACACCTACACTCACACACTCCTTGCATAGGACTCCAAGCCCATAGGCATACACACACACATCAATTCGCCCCTTCATTCCATGCATCATGTGAAGTTTCCTTCCCATCAATGTGATGAATATAGTCATCAATATGACCCAAAGAAATAATTTCTAGAGCCTTTTCACCTTTTACTATCCATGATATTTCACCTTTTCTTCTTAAAGGTTGCTTCTTCTTTCCAAAAGCAATATTCCATGAATTTGGTCTGCCAAGTATGGAAAGAATGACCATCTATCTTACTCATGTTTGCCATTAGGAAGGTCTTACCTCTTACAAGGCAGTGTCTATTCCTTCACAAAATAGCATTCAAACATATTCTTCAAAATATATTATAAATGCATCATGAGTATTTATCAAAACTGCCAAACTGCAGGATAGTGCTCCAAAGATAAGACTAAAAAATGGCTCAGATCACTTCCAATGGTCAAACATCCAAAAGACCAAAGATAATTGAGATAATAATGAAACTTTCTAGCAGTTAACCATATTAAATGGTTCATATTAGAAGTAGATATCCCTGTTACCCCCAAATTGAACAGTCTGAAGTTGGAGGGTGTAATCGAAGCTGAAAATAAAAGCTTTGATAGGGCTTTCAAAGGCAAATGGAAGCTCTTACGAGGACTACTTCCAGCAAAGAGGAATGGCACGATTTTGCAGTGTGTTGTCGTGGAGAGATGTGCCTATTCCAATTGGTTTTTTGACATTTTCTCCTTATTCGAGCAAGCATTGGTACTCAAATTCCATCAGCAGCAATCTCATAGTGTCACCCAACTACAACTAAGAGAGTTTTTCAAAATTGTCTCCCAACAGGTGGAATTTTGAGCTAGATTGGGGTGAGCAAAGAACAAAGTGGGACAGCTGCTCACAGTAAAATTGTGTCAATCCCAATGGTGAAGAGGTGTAACCTAGCGTGGAAAGCTGGAACGAGAAGCATTTTTAAATCTAACGGTTAGATCTAGAGAAATTGATGCTACAAGATTCGGGCAGAATTGGAAAAAATGGGAGAGATATGGAAGAAGGTTGAAGAAGATGATGAGGTGGTAGATTAGGAGTCTAAAAGCTCAAAGAGGATCATGGCTTTGATACCAAATGTTGGAACGTGGGGGGGAATTGATGCATTGTGACAAGAGGAGTGAGAACACAAAAGATGTAGCAATGGGTGTTCTATTCATTGTGAGAGGGAAGTCCCTCTTTTATAGAAATGGAGAGAGGGTGTCCTAAATCAATGGCACCTCTCCTACATCAAAGGAGGTAACTCCCCGGCATCCTATTATTCGGTATTGCAACAACTAGTATAGACAAGACCAGTCTCAATAGGATTAACCAACTTCACAAGCCAATGTAGTGAGATAATAGAAGAGTTTCCTAGCATATCGATAAGGAGGTCAATGCATCACTAGGCCAATATGTACCATGACGTTCATGAGAAATTAGAAAGGAGATTTGGATTATGAACAAAGCATTATTCAAGAAAAAGAACAAGAATAACAAAAAGGAGACCCAATAATCTTGAAGGTTAAACTGGAATATGGAGATGACTTGAATGCAATCCCTTGGGCTAATTCAAAACCAATAGTCTAATGATTCAAGGAACGGCATTTAGGGTCATTTTTGTTGTGCTTTGAATGGAAAAGGGTGACTAGTTGTACCTAATGCATCTTGGGAGGCCATGGTATCAAGCATCTAGGGTCAAGTAATATTGGGGTACATTGAGAATCATAGTCTATGAAGGAATAAGGAGAAATGATTGCAAAATTCATACTAAAACAAGAAAACACACCACTAATTGTGCAATGTGTTAACATGTTCTTCAAAGTGAATGATAATAAATAATCAGAGTTCTTCATCATCACTAATCCATAAATAAATAATAGCCCCATATTGTTATTGGTGGTAGCCAACATGCACCAAGCGTGATCCTCCACATGTTAGCCATGCCTCCCCCCCCCCCGCCCAAAAAAAAAAAGAAAATTGGAGGGATGAGAGAGGAGGGTCTCAATAAGGCATTATATTGAAGGCCACATTTTCTTCTTATGGGACCAAAGACCCCAAATGCCATGTGGACAAACCCCAATACAAACAAATGTAACCAACTCATCAAATCTAAAACTAGCACAAGGCCAAGACAATAAAACACTAGCTTATACAACACACCATGTGAGTAGCACATCTACGAAAGACCATATGAGTTACACACATCAGGGAGTTAATAAGGGCTACCATCACTACTGCACAACCATAAGGTCACACTTAAACCTCTCATAAATGATGATATCTCTGCAATAGAGAAGTCACAACAACCACCATGTGTTGAGAACATGATACCCATGCCAAATCCATAAGAAAGATCTGCTCTGATACCATGTTGGAAACCATCACATGGTTGTACATGTTGCATCATGTACCATGTGCACTTGGGGGGTTCACGTAAAAACATTTAGTGTACCACGTGCTTTCAAAAGGAGGGGTATTTTAATCCAAGTTTGTTAAAAAATGTAAGAGAATTACACTAACAAAAGGGGTTTTTTAATTCAAGTTTTTGAAAATTTTACTTAGTGCATAAGTAAAGAAGGGTGTTTTTATTGTGGGAGAAATTTTAGTTAAGGGGTCTTTTAAATACCCTTTGAATGCATGTGATACATAGGGTTTCTTAGTAGTGCACCCCCCAAGCATGTGCAAGGGTCTCAATACCCTACCTCCTAGCCTCACTCACCCCCTCTCCTCTCAAAATTTCCCCACAGGTATGAGAGAGGAGGGTCTCAATGAAGCATTATATTCAAGACCACAATGGCCACAACTTTTCTTATGGGACCAAAGTCCCCCAATTCCACGTGTTGATTGCACATAATCTCCCTTAATTAATCATGCTCATCTTAGCCAAAATGAGGGGTAAAAGGACACCATGTCCAAAAATGCAAAAACACCAAAAGACTATGCTAGAGGTAGCACTAGTGTATACAATTTTTGTGGAGGGATCCGAACTAGTCAAAAATATATCTGACAAGAAGGAGATATATCCAATATCAAAATTTGAAAATACAAATAATTCCTCTCAATGGAAATAAAGTGAATGTGTCATTAGACACATAGTAGAATCCTATGATGATCAATTAAAGAGAACATCAAGAGTCATGGAGGATCATCTAGAGGAATTGAGTCTAGTTATGATAGAAAAGACACAGCAGATGAAGATCAATGTACATGCTAAAGGGAAGGTCAAAGATGATATAGAGTAAGTTGTTAATTGAATTCAAAGAATTTTTTCATGGGATTATATGGACATGAAGGGTGTTGACTCCAAACTCTATGTCCATTAGTTCAACCTCAAAAACTATGTAGTGCTTATGGTGCAATAGAGGTACTGTATGAATTTGCATCATGCCAAATTGGTCAAATAAGACATTTATAAACTAAAGAGGTTTTCATTTATCTAGTTGATAAGGTCAGGTGGTTATCCTTGATCATCATCATTGTTCTAAAGAAAAATGAAAAGTTGAGGTTGAATGTTGATTATCACAAGAAAAATGTGTCCACAATCACCAATCCACTTTCGCTTCTATTTTGCAACACCTACTGGATGTAGTCATTGGAAATGAAGTTTACACTTTTTTGTATTTGGGCTTAGTGGATAGAATCAGATCTAAATGGCAAGGACAAAATTTCCTTTGTGATTGAATGGGGAGTGTTCCCAAGAAATGTAATAAAATTTAGCCTCAAGAATTCACCTCTTACATTCCAAGGTTGGATATAGAAAGTGTTCACACCATACTTTATGACCTTCAAGAGATTTGTTTTTGGATTATTTTAGTGTGTTTGGAAGAAAAATTTAACACATTGAGAATTTGTAGCTTTCCTTTTACAAATGTAGGACATCTCAACGTAAACCTAACAAAATGTGTATTTGTAGTTCAAAGAGGTGTTCTTATCAGACACATAATCTCTTTAAAAGGGATGTCAATAGATGCAAGGAAGGTCACAGCTATCAAGGAAGCAAAGGATGTAGATTACCTTAGTAGATTGGAATCTGAGGAAAGTGTGATGTACTATATTCCGAACAATCTACTAGATTCTCCATTTTTTTAAGTAGTATCCAAGGGATTGACTAGCATGATCAAATGTAATTTTTGAATGATGGTGTATGCCTAGAGAAAATGTCAAAAGATTAGAGATGTGCATTGGTGTTCAAGATTAATCCATTTCTAGTAATCATAGGATTAGTATATAGTTGAGGGGTTGAGCAAATTATGCTGCTATGTTTGGCACCATGAGCAATAAGTAGCATCGCAACGAGTCATCAAAGGAGTATTCAAGGGACATATTTTGACCAAATAAGAACACAAAAATTCTTTCAAACAAGGTTATGATCACCCATAACAATTAGAGATGTGCATGAGTTTGCAAAGAAATGTTGGTACTACTAAGGGAAGGGCAGCCTAGAGATTTTGATTTGATTGCCATTGAATCAATTACTTCCACTAAAGCTTACTCAAAAATGGAAACTAGATTTTGTTGGTCCATTCAAACTAGCCACCACGAGTGACACAGTCAATATTTAATGCATTTGGGCAGATAGGGACTATTGCACCAAATGGGTTGAGGCAAATGCACTTAGGGACAATCCTATAGATAGCACAACAAAACTAATTTATCAAAGCATTATCACCTTGATCTAGATTTTTTATAAAAATGGTATTAAGTCAAGGAGGTCACTTCCTCAATCAAGAAGTTCTAAAAAACTAACTATTGTACACATGATTGTACATAAGAAATCATTAACCTATCATCCACGAGGATATGGGTAGGAGGAAAGCACCAATAAGAAAATGAAGTAGGTTTTGAAGTTAACCATGTCCCAAAATAGAAAGGATTAGGACACTAAGTTGTATCTAGCTTTGTGGGCATTCCAAAAACCATTTAAAGTCAACACCAAAATGACACCATTTAAATTGCTTTATTGATGGGAAGTGGTGGTACCAATGGAATTCATTTCCGCAAGTCTTAAGGTTTGTACAGAGAATATTAGTCTAAAGGAGTTGTTGGAGTTCATGTAAATAGATAATTCAACTTGAAGAAGAACAGCTATAGAGTAAATATCTAGCACAGATCATCCAGGAATGAAAAAAGGCATTGGTAAACAGAAACATTAAATTTAAAATGTTTAACTTGGTTTTGGTGTTTAATTCCAAATTGAAAAGATTTCTAGGGAAAATGATGTTAAGGTATGATGGACCATTCTAAATATGCAAAATTTTGTTCAGGGTACTTTTTGATTTTTGGCAGACTTACAGGGTAATGTGTAGTAAATTAATTTTGACTAAAGCTTTTGTTGGACTTAAAAATGAGTTCTATCGGTGGTAGGCATCAGATATCTCAAAATTACAAAAGGGGAAATAATTTTCAAAAATGGAGTACACATGTGGAGTAGACTGATTAAATTTACTAGTGTCACCACTTCAGATTCCTCCCAGTGTCCTTTTCATCTATAACCTTGTGTAAAAGTACATCATCACTCTCTATCATTGCTGAAGATGCTAGACACTCTCAAAGCCATTTCAAAGGAAGATCTTGATGGATACAAGATAGGGAGTAGTACCTAACCTATGATTTCTTTAAAGCAGTGTGTTTCCTAAGATGATGAATTATAAGTTGTGATTCACTCCCAGTAGATCTTTATGGAGCCATGTAGCTAGAAACAAAGATGATTAAGGGGTGGAGTGGAACCAACAATCTAATAAAATGTTGGATGTGGAACTTTCACTACAAGACAAGCCTATTTTTGACACCAATACTAATGCTAAATACAAAGAAATTTATTTTTAACAAGTGGAAAATGTCAGAATGTGTGTCGGTGTGGAGGTCACAAAGAAACAATCGGTGCAAAAGTTGATGTCACCATTGGTGTGGGAGTCGGTGTCACCATCAGTTACATATGGTTGCCATTGTCAATGTGGGCATTGGTATAGTCATCAATTTTAGCCTGTCCTAACCCACATAATTTTTTTTCATTAGAATCATGATTAAATATTAAAAATGAGGAGGTGTACATGTTACAATTTTGCAAAGAAGGTCTATAATTAAAGTAATGGCAAATCTGCCAAAGCAATGCACCACAAATTTATGGCAAAAGTGCCAAACTCCAAAATGAGAAATCCGCCAAAGTAATGCGCTAATGCGCTACAAAATGGCAAAAGTGCCGAATTCCAAAATGGCAAATCCAGCAAAGTAATGTGCTACAGAATGGTAGAAGTGCTGAAATATTGAATGCCTAAATGTCCTATCCTACTATTGCTTGTCCTCATCCTCCCTCGCCCTCCCCACCCTCCTCGCCCTCCTTGCCCTCGGTCTCTCTACATGCGACCTCCTCGCCCTTGATATCTCTTCATGTGCTTGATCCATTGCCCTCCTCCTCTGTGAGCTAACCGCTTCTTCTTCAGATCCATTCTCTCCTTCTAGATCTCCAAATGGGTCAAACGTGCCTCCCTAAGACTAAAACAAGTTAGAAAAACTAAGAGCTTCGATTTTAAGACAATGGTGATAGTCAAATGATAAACGAAGAGGAATAGGGTATACTCACATGATGCGCCACCACCCTTTCCTAATCAATGTGGACTCGTTCTTTCTCCTTCTCCTTAAACCATGCCTTGGCTCCAATTTTGAATGCCCTTCTGTACTCCACGTTCTCTAAAGGCCTTCCAATCACAGATTCTGTCTCTTTAGAATTCAATTCTAGCTCTTGCTACACTTTAAATGTATCTTGCAACAACCTATCTGTCCCTTGCATACTCTATCTCCTCTATGCTCTAGCTTCTCCACACTCTATCTCCTCCTTCCCCTCCATTCCCCACCCCCCTCCCCATTCTCATTCCCGTCCCCATCCCCTTCCCCATACCCATCTCCCATTGCCTAAGATCAAAGTAGCCATCCTCCTTCCCTTCCCCATTCCTTTTCCATTCCCCTTCCCATGTTGTTCCTTCTTGGATCCTTCCCCTGACCCATAAATGCAGCCCTAAACTCAACCCTTCCCCTAAATTCATCCATTCCTCACATGAAATCCCTATTCCATTCTCTGAATTCATCACTTACCTATTCTATCCTCTAAATTAATACCTTTTACCCTTACTTTTCCTAATAACCAATAGCCTATATTCCCTTCCCCTTCCCCTTTTCAATATCCCCTTCCCTCTCTCAATATGATTTTGCTTCCCCATACCCATCTCCTCCCTCTGCTAAGTTCAACTCTTCTACTTTCCCTTACCTGATGCCCTTGCTCTTCCCATTTCTTGTACCCTATTCCATGTCCCATCACCTCCACCCTATTCCCATTTCCTATGCATACCCTATTATTATTATCGCCCAAAAACAAATCATTATGGGAAAAAACATGCTTAGGCCCATAATGATGCTTGGAAAAAGTGAAGAAGGACAAAAAGGAGGAGCCCAAGAAGTTTGATCATATCCCACCGATCAGTGCGTTAAGCTATCCCTATGATAATTGCCATCTCGCTACCCCATGCCCATGGCCATACCATTATCTTGCTTACCTCTTTACCCCTCTGCCCATAGTCTTAGCTCATCCCTACGACCATGCGGATACAACCTGCATCCCATCCCATTGACACATGGCACTACCTATCTCGTCAATCGGTGCATTATGCACTATCCCGCTGCTTGTTGCCATACTGGTATCCCACCGACCGGTGTGTCCGACCGGTGTGTTAAGCTATCCCTATGACCATTGCCATAGTGCTATCCCTACGCCCATCGGGATACCTCTGGGGTAGTCCAGAAAAAAATAGAAAATTGTAGTTCAGCCTAAGTGTGCCTTGTTAGAGGTCTTATACATGCACTTGTGATCTAAAAGAATTTTATCCAAGGAGCCCATGCCTGAAGACGGTGCTTTGAGCTACACTCAACCCACCTTTTGCCCTAGCTAGGGATCTCAGTCTGAATCAAGAGCTCGATTCCTAGCTCCCACTCCATAATAGGACCCCAACAAGAGTATCCATCTAGCTCCAACGAGATAGAGAGCTTGGATAAGGAGATGGAAGACCCCATGGGTCCAAGGTCTTTCGAATACCCCTTCACTAGTGTGGTCTCTCCCAACTCTGCTGCTCCTTTGGTAGCGTCTAGGTCAAGAGGTATATTCTTCAACATGTTTAGACATTTAGGCCGTCGAGCAGATTTGGTAGACATGGAGAACACTTTGCCGACATGTCAATGGGAAGGGAAGGTCAGCAACAACCAGCTTCTGAAACACAGACAAAGATTGAAACCACCTTTGTGGACCCATAGCCCACCTCCTTCATAAGGCGCCCTCAGTGCGAACGCATGGAGGATGAAGACCCATGGATGAGGGACTTCTGGGGACAAGACCCTAGATTCGAGAGGCTCTCAAGAAGGGGCGTCTTCTGAACCCCCAACACTCCTAGTGCCACTGACCTTCACCAACTATGTGGCCCCACAAGTTCCACCCTATCGCCCAATGCATGAAACCTCCATGCCAATGCCACATGACCCACCACCTCCAGGACTCGGACCGTTTCCACCCACATATGTTGCTCCAATGAATGTAGGCCTTGGCGCGTCTGCCCCAATGCCGGTACTAGCAACTCAATGGATTCCACCACCAGGTTGAGGCTTAAGGCCGCCCCTATGTTTTGTTAGGCCCACAATGGTGTTGCCTCCACTAGCTACCCAAACAGTGCTAATAGATGAGGTGATGCGCATCCTGTTGGATGCCATAGGAAGGGGGGGCCACACCAAGTCTGCCCACCCCAGTGCTTCCCACAAAGATCATGAATCCCTCAAGGAGCCTACCCATAGCCATCTCCAAGCTAATGACCAAATTCCTTGGGAAAGGAACACCATATTAGAGAATTTGGGAAAATCTTGATAATTTGGGAATTTTCGAGGGGTTGTAATTACGTGACATTCAATGTTTTTCATTGATTTTTTCCATAGATTTTGCAGTCCATCCAAATCTCACAAATGTGCATGGTTTGCATCAACATAAATAAAATGTCAAATGTTGAGGTTTCGACCAATGCATGGTAGTATTTAAGGGGTTGCAATTACAATGCATTGAGTGCACTCCATTGACTTTCTCACTGGATTTGGCCATGTATATGAAACTCACAGTTTGGAGTGTGAATGTTCTGCATTAGCCGAGAAAAAAACATCATATGTTTGAGTTCAACGAAGCATTTTTTGTCTCTTCTCGAAAAAAGGTGGTGTTCAAAAACACCATTTTAGTTTAGTTGGAGAAAAAGTAAGAATGCAACACTAGTCCTTGATATTTTGTCAAGTGTGCAGAACTTGCAACCACAAAGCAATGGTCTGCAAAAAAAAAGATAAAGAAAAAAGATCAATGTCATACCTTCCAAATATTTGTCAGTATTAAATTAAATTATCATTGTGCAAGGAAAAAAAAGTCATGCTTTTCAAGTACCTTCACTCCATTGTGGAGTCAGCATCAGAGTTGGAATCTGTACTATGAGACAAACTAGATAAAGCTTGCTTGTGTGCAATAGTTGGTATCTTCACCTTGATGGGGAGGTTGCTGCTCTTTGAGGATACCTTCTTTGAGAGGTTACCTTTTGGAACCCATGACCATACAATAGCATCAACAGATTTGCAACGTGGAGGATAACCTTTATTGCACATCCAAATCTTGTTCCAACAATCTGCATACACCTCCTCAATTTGTGCATTGTGTCTTTTGCATATAGGCACCCAATATTGTATGAAAACCTTCTTAAAATTTTTAGATTTATTATCCTTTTGTACATCAGTTTGAGCAATGCCTAGCCAAATTGGGTAAATTTTTCTGCTGGTCGGACCAAAAGAAAGTGTCCTTTTTGTACATCAACCATTAGATCAAATGATTGTTTTGGCTTTTTCCTTTGAGGACCACAGTGATGATCATTCAACTCTTCAATTCCTTGAAACTCATCATTTTCATTATCAACTACTTGCACACAATCAATATGTTGCGTCTATGGCCAAAATCTCTCGTACATGCCCTCTACACTATTGTTTGGTTTATGAAGCTCATCAATCATGTTCTTCTAGTACTTCACTACCGGCTTGTAAAACTTTGTGAAAGATGTTTTTGGACCTTGCAGGTGCACCCATTTTTCCCAAAAGTGTACATACTCCTTGATACCAACTATCACATCTGAGTGATCCTTCACATACTTGAACATGGGTACACAAGGTGGCTCTCCACTTGGTAGCATTGGATGACCATCCGGATGTCTCTTCCACAACTCAATGCCACCTTCACTTGGTTGCCAATCTAATGATCATGGATGTACTTTATATTGCATGATAGGAACTTCATTTTGCATAAAGAACCAAAATTGGAGAGGCTTTGAGTGTCCCACTAAAGCATCTTGCCCATCGCATAGGCATCCATCAACATAGCTCTTGAAATCAAGGACTTCCATTACCAAAAATGGCATTGGAGAAGACTCCTCACATTGTCTAAAAGTATCCATGAGATGTGCAAATGTCAATGTTTGGCTAGTTCTTAACCTCTTTGAAAACCCGCTAAACATTGCATCAATATCCTCATGTGTATGCCCAACCATCGAGAATCCCAATTGAATTGACTTGAAAATCCCTCGAGCAACAAGTAATGATAGATATGCAAACAAGTACCTATTCTTGTTTTCAGAACCACAATTATCCAACTATAACAATAGGTGTTCGGGTAGTTTCTTATAAGGATTTTCTTGATGGGAACTTCCAAGTCCAAGGTCTTTGAATGTTCCACCCACTGCTCCAAGATGAAGTTGTTGCTTGTCATTAGAAACATAGTGAGAATCCAATGTTTCTCTTGAGGTTAGTGTGTTTAGCAGAGCGTTATCAGACCTTGGCATCCCATCATGTACCAAATCTCCAAGTGCATGGTTATCAAATCTTTCAAGATTTCTCAAACACAAAGCCAATGAAGCGATTGTGAAGTTAGGATCTGATGGCCACAAGGATAAAGAAAAGTGACCATAACATCCTTGACCATGTCCATGTGTTATCATGCTAGTCAAAGCCACTAGGTGCTGAAAGGATTTGTCTGTGTCCTTTGAACGATTGCGTAATCTAGGGATGGTTGTCTTCTTTTAGTCCATCTTATCATGGATAATGCACAAGTATGTCTGAGGATACATTTCAAAAAATCTGCGCCAAGTGTAGTACACATTTTTACAACTTTTTTGTTGTAACATGTGCTTTCTTCTATCTTCCATCAACTTATTACGTTCATTTTCACATTTTGTCGCTGCAAGCTGAGCCTTGATTGCACTACATAAACCACACTTAGAGAATTCACTTGTTTTTGACAAAGTTACATGCTTGAATTCAGAGTTCCATATATGGTTGAATGTGGAAGTTGACATCTCCTTACAACCCAAACTATGCTTTAACTGCATGTTAACCTCATAGAGAATATCAACCTACTTGTATACATTCGGTATCACTAGCTGTGTTTCCCTTGATCCATCCTGAAGTGTTCTACTTTTGTGTGGCATACGCTCAGAATTGTTATCCACAAAATCTTGGATTATGGCTCTACCCAGTTCTGTGTGGTCCCAACCTCTCCGCATGATTCCTTTATTACCATGCATGCACCTTCATATACCAATTTCAAATTGCTCCCTGTATCGATAAAATGTTGTTTTTGGAATACCATGCATTTCATACCATGCTCTACAACAAACTTGAATACCATTCAATGAAAAGGCATATTTGAACTGCCCATTGTCATCTAATTGACAAGCAACCCCAAGAGTGTCATATACATAATTGGTGTGAGCCTCCAAACTTTGGCCCCAATACTCTATGCGTAATTTGTATATCATTTGACGATCGGCAAATTGACAACAATTTTGTTTACAACAATCAATCATAGATACTTTTGTGACTGCATCCCTTGTGAGTCTAGATGATGCTAATGTCATGCCATGTTTTTTAGCTTTCCTCTTTATCATGTAGTAACGCCTCTTTTTTCTCGACTTTTCATTTGGGTCCTCATCTTCCATGTGCTTTTGCCTAGAACCACTTGGAAAATTCATGGTGTCATCGATTCTTAATGAAGTTCCATCTAAAAAGGTTATTTGTGCAATGAGCCATTTTATTAAGTGGATGGTATCGATGCTTGATACATCACTGTGATACTTTTCAATTCCCACACCCAGATTACCTTCACCAAGCATCTCAAAATTTATAGGTTCAAATGGGTAGACATACAAAACAACACCCTCAGCAATGCTCTTGGGATTTTGCTCATCCCATATTAAAACTTTCTTGTACTTCCATGATTCTCGAATGGAAAACTCATCATATTCACATAGAGGTTCAACATCAATGGTATCTGATGTTATATCATTTGTTGGTACAATAGCTCCATTGACATTGTCCACACAACTCATTGATCGTGCTTTCCAATGAACAACACTACCCAAAGCCTCATAGACTAAGAATGCATCCATTGTAGGAAATGGAGGAAGTGCACTTTCATCCGTACAAATATCGATCGCCACTGATACATTGTTTTCTCCCAAGGGCATACCTTAGCACATGTCATCATGTGATGTAGAGAATATTGTCCCAATGGCAACAATCTTTCCACTGACAAGCAAGTTGACTTTAACCCCCACTTTCAATGTGGCACCTGCATACATAACATTTATTATAGTTCCATATTGATATTTGATGGTGTGACTTAGGATGTAAAGGCTTTACAAGATTTCACTACATGACCAAATCTTCCTAAACCTTGGTGCTTTGAATTTTAGCCAGCAAAATCTGGCTACATGGCCAAATCTTCACAGACCATGGTGCTTTGAAAGGGAGATAGCAAGATTTGTCCACACAACCAAATCTCTCGAGACGCTGGTGCTTTCAAGAAACCATCAAGATTTATCCACACAACCAAATCTACTTAGACCTCGGTGGTTTGAAAGAAGCCAAATCTCCACATACCCTAGTGCTTTCAAAGAAGCCCATAAGATTTGGCCACATGGTCAAATCTCCCCATAGCCTAGTGCTTTGAAAGGAGCCAACAAGAGTTGGCCACATGGCCAAATCTCCTAAGACACTAGTGCTTTGAAAGAAGCAATAAGATTTGGCCACATGGCCAAATCTACTTAGACCTTGGTGCTTTCAAAGAAGCTAGCAAGATTTGGATGCATGGCCAAATCGTTCGAGACTTGGTGACTTCCTTCAAAGCACTGAGAAGATTTGGTTGTGGCATTCTTTCAAACTTGGGGAGATTTGGTCATGTGGCCAAATCTTGTAGGCTTCTTTTAAAGCACTAGGCTATGGGGAGTTTTGGCCGTGAAACCAAATCTTGCATGCTTCTTTCAAATCACCAGGTTCTGGGAGATTTGTCCATGTGGCCAAATCTTTCAAAGCACCAGGGTTTGGGAAAATTTTTCCGTGCTACCAAATGTTGCTAGCTTCTTTCAAATCAGTAGGAAGATTTGGCCACATGGCCAAATCTTCAAAAATTCAAACGTTAAATTTAAAAATTGAAATTCAGATTTTAAAATTTAAAATTTTAAGTTCAAAATTCAAATTTCAAAATTTAAAATTTAAAATTCAAATTTCAAGTTTCAAGTTTCAAATTTTGAAATTAGTATCTAGAGATCCTACTTTCAAAAACATCATACATGCTATTCATGATTCATGCTATTACACTTTAAAATCATACTTTTACTTTAAAAGCAAACCTAAAAATGTAAAACTATTAAAAAACCAAAACTTTAAAAGGCAAAGCTAAACAAACCTTTTAAAGCAAGCATAAAAAGTAAAACTATGAGAAGGAATTGAATTCATCTTCATGGGGGATCAAGTGCTAGGCTCACCTTGTTCTCTCCCTTCCTAGATCTCAAATGTATAACTAGGGTGGTTTGAGAGCCTTAGGACAATGTCTTAGATGGGGTAGTTCTTGGAAAACACTCCTCCACCCTTGGTTAGCTAATTGCAAGCAAAAAAGTTCAAAACTATGTCAAAATGAGAGGTCCCAAGAGGTTCCCCATCCCAGTTGTCCTAACAATGTGCACTTAACTATGTAGATTTTAAATTCCATTACCAATTAAACATTCCATAGGTTCCACACTCAATAGTTGGATTAGAAAGAGGTCTTTTTTTTTTTTTTTGGCTCTACATGCTTTTTTGGGGGTGCATGCTTTTTTTGGGGATTCCTCCTTCCCCCCCACCCCTTCCTTTTCCCTCTCATCCTCTTCCTCGTACATCATCACATAGCCCTCGTGCCTCCCATTGTCGTCGCAGAGCCTTCTCCCCTCTGCAGAAACTCCCTTCGACTGCTGTGCCCCTCCCTTCTACCTTCCTCAAAATCTGATGTCCTTCTCATGCTGTCGACCCAGCATATGCCCACAAGCTTTCCCGGCCTTATAACCTCATGCGAGACCTTCCTCCCAAAGATCCTCGCTCCTAGTCCCTTCCACATCTATGTTACACTCACACTAGTCTAGGCCTATTCTTCTGTTATTCTAGACTCATGTCCTTGTAGCACCCATTGCTTTGAGTGCTCTCTTTCTGTCATTGCTACTCTATGTAGCCAATAGCTCTCTCCCAGGGCTCAGAAGGTAAGGGGTTCTGAGTTCCGACCCTGAGTCTATCTTTGCCACGATTTGCCACCAAGAGGGAAAACTTGTTACCTAATGGCAGATTAAATTCTGGGTCTCATGTGGACTTGTCTGTTCTTTAGTCCGAAAGCTACTTCTCAGCTCCTTCCATTGGAGAAGCTATTGCAACGCAATAACCATAATCTCCACCACAATTGCCAATTGCACGTACCCTCGCTCACAAACTCTGAATTCTTGATTGTCAAACTTCCTTTGCTTAGCAAGCCAACATCCACTGTGCTTACTGCAACACTGTCTACACCCAGCTCAACTCCACTGAATTGTTCCAAGTGCATGGATCATGGCTTTTCTTCTCCTTCCATCGCTGGTATCTCTACTTCCACGAGCGGTGGCCACCATACTAGGGGATGAAACTTTTTCTCTGAGTTTCTGGAACTACAACCATCCAAACGGAAGCACAATCCCCTGGCTTTTCACGTCACACAAATAGGGCACTTTCTTGAGTGCCTACGGAAAACTTTTGCCACCAAAACAGGCCTCGAAAAGCATATATTGCCCTCTCACCACACTACGAAGGGCGTCCCAGTCTGAGACAGTGCACTCTTGCACTTTTTGGCTGTGCTACCTGTAGAGATTTGCTCACAAACTCAAAAAAAAGGAAAGCAACACTGATCCTCTTACTAGGACACTGCAAACTTGGTTTGCTTTCTTGAGCTCCTTACTACGAACTGAGCTTTGATACCATGTGAATAGAGTGGGAGAGAAGGGAGAAGTCTCACTTGCAGCTTTCTCACATACACAATGGGGGAATATACACAAAGGTGGAGGCTAAAAAGCAGTTTCCTCTTCTTAGATGTGAAAACCAAAAGAACTCTAAGTACAATAGTATAGGTGAACCCTATATGTGGGTCTCAAACCAGGTCTCAAACCAAACTCAAATAACTAAGGTGGCATAGTAACTGAGCCACTAACTAAAGTACATAAAGATAGCTGTTATCTAGCTATTATTCATAGGCGGTGTACCAACCGCATCTGCAGCTAACAAGTCGGTGACCCTGGCATATCACGAGTGGAGTTCAATATCTTAACAATGCCATGGTAGCAAATAATTGATACCATTATGTGACCATGTGGAATTTTGATCTATTTCTTGAACAAAATTATGTTGTATGGTGCCACTAGAGACATTTGGGGGTTGTGACTCTAGAGTTGTGGAGTCATCAACGTTGGTGACTTGTGATTCCTGGAGAGGCATGCTATTTGTGTCTCTTGCAAATTCATTATGTGGCATGGTATCCTCTTGGATTTCCACACTCAAGTCCTTCTATTGCGGGAGCAAGATTGAACTGAATTGCAGTATTCTTTGGCAGAGTTCCACATTTTCATTCTTTGGAATCTTTTCAGATTGTTGCCCATCCATGCTATCTGCATTGGAGGGTCTAATTTCCATTCTGGATATAATATCAATGTTTCAAAGTCCTCTATATCTTGTGTTGAGAGTGGTGTAGAGTCAACCTCTTGCTCTATTGCAAACCCAATTATTATGGCCAGTAGATGGGCAATGTATCTTTTGCCATTATGTGTAGTGGAGACATAATTGGTTAGCAGCAAGGATATGTGTTGAGCCCAGTCTTGTAGTTTTGATCTACCAAGGAGTGTAAGAGTTTTTACTGACATATACTTTTTTCTCACTCATGTATGATTGAAAATGTCAACCAAAAACTTAGCTACCTCTTTGCATATGGGATCCAGAATCATATCATGGTGTATTTCCCCACTTTGTGACTTTGTGTTAGGTGGGAATAAATTTTGAATTTCAGAGAATCTGGCATCCAAATGTTTATTTGGATATTCTTCTTGTGCCTCTGGAAATGAGAAAGCCTCCTACATAGTGGATCTACTGAGGTAGATCTTTAAGGGCTTTTCTTTACATGTTACTATGCCATACTTATCTTTCTCCAACTCTCTGCTTTTATATGATGTTATGAATTGACAAATGTATTTTGTCATAGCAAGTGTTGCTAAGGATTTTAGCTTCTCAAAAATACTACCTAGTCCCTTTGACTACAAGTTGTAAGCATTGGGTGACATGGCGAATGTTGAGACTTGTGGCCATACAAGCTGTATTGCTCCATATGTTGCTTCCTCTTTGTTGGTCTGGTCATCAAGGTGTTCTACACCTGCATCCTGCATAGTCAATTGCTCTGCCTCAATTTCTCCTGCCTCTAGGATCCTTTGGTTCTATGGCATTTCTTCTTGGCATGTTGCAAGCATTTATTTTCTCATCAATATCACAGTCCAGAACCACTAGCCATGGTCGTTTTGGTGCTAACCTCTAGATCGGTGATTCTAAACGGTGTCATTCAGGTTGGTGATTTGAGGAGGGTTGTTGAGGTTGATGCTTGGGTTGTGTGGCATGGTGTCGCTTTGTCGATGCCATTTTAGACCTTCTTTCCATCTTTTTGGACTATCTTCACCTTGGCATTGCACACATGAATCAAGTCCCAGTTTGACAATTGCCAATATAGTGCCATGTGCTAAGAGTGTCTGTTTCTTTTGTGAGTGGCTAATGCATTTTATTCTTTTTGTGATGAGGGTTCCGTGTGTGTGGATCGAAACAAGTATCTCTTGGGACATTTATTTTTGTAGTTTATTCGTGTGGATGCGCTATGCATGACTAGTGAGGTAGGCATTCCTCCTATATGCTTAATTTGCTAATGGAACCATCAGTCATCACCTCTGAGCCCTAGGTTGAAATCGATTGAAACTACTTATATGTGCAAAGGCATACATATACTAGTGAGTGCTCATGATACAATCTAGTCCTAAATATGGAAGACTTGGGGTCCCCAAATCTTCATTATTATTGAGGATGGTTTGCATGTTGATGTAGTAGCGCTTCGTTTATTGTTGTGAACTGGACTTCATCCAGTGTTTCTAGCAGCATAGCTCCGATGGGATTCATTTTTTTGACTCTAAAAGTTCCTTGACCTAGAAATTTGAGCTTGCTGTTATGGACTTTGGTATTGCACAATAAAACTAGGTCACCTTCCTTGATGTCTTTATCTTTGAGGTTTCTATCAAACCATGCCTTCCTTCTTCTTTTTTCTATTGTCATGGCATGGTAGGCAACTAATCTGGTCCATGTATGCTTCTCTAATTGGTAGAGTCTTTCTTTCAGTAATGCATGATCTCCCATACGTTCTTGTACTACTATGCGTAGAATGGGTATTACAAATTCCAGTGGGACCACAGCTTCAATGCCGTACACCAATTGAAAAGGTGTATTTATTATATTGACCTTGAGTGTGGTTTGGTATGCCCATAAGGCTACATTTAGTTTCTCTGTCTAATCAGAATGCTTTGGTTCTACTACCTTGGTGAGGACAATGCATAATATTTTGTTGGTGCATTCGTCTTGTCCATTCCCTTAGGGGTAGTAAGGTGTGCTCTTTCTATGGATCACCATAAAGCCAGACAAGAATTATTGGATGATCTCATCGACAACATGTGTACCTCCATTTGACACAATTTTAATGGGACATCCAAATTGGGTGATCACATTCTCGTACAAGAACCTTGTTGTGCTTTTGGCATCTACCTTTTTGTCTACTTAGCTTTAACCCATTTGGTAAAGTAATCAGTGGGCCACAATAATGTAGCATGCCTATGCTCCCTTTGCCTACTGGATGGATGGGACCCACAAAATCAATCCCCCATTTTTCAAAGGGCTTTTGTGCAACGATTGTTGTTATGGGATTGAAGTCTTTGTGTTGTGGTTTAGAAGTTCTTTGGCATACATCACATCTTTTGACATATTCATAGGCATTTGACCAAAGTGTTGGCCACCAGTATCGTGTGAGAAGAACTTTTCTTGCTTTTGCTTCCCCTTGGAAATATCCACTTGCAATGCCTTCGTGTTCTTCATTGAGGATTGGCATGATCTCATGTGGCATCACACATCTCCTTAAAACCTGGTCCTTGCCCATCTTGTATAGTTGTCTTGCAATGAGTTGATAGGGTGCATCTTTTAGAATTAGTTTCCAAGAATGCACTGCTTTCATTTCAGGAAGTGGTCTTCCTGCCATTAAGTACCCAATGATGTCTGCACACCAATTAGGCATAGCATCTATTTGAAATAATGCAACATCTGGTAGGTCATCTTCTATTCCTTCCAGCTCTTCTCATGTCCTCAATCGTGACATGTGATCGGCAATGAAATGTTGACCTCCTTTTCTCACCATGATTTTGAAATTGAATTCTTGTAGCACTAGAAGCTATCGAGTGATCCAGCCTGTGGTACATGCCCGATTCACAAGATATAATAAGGCTTGATGATCAATGTAGAAGATAAACTCAATAGCCAATAGATAGTGTCAAAATTTCTTTACGTTGTTGCCAATGCTTCTCTTTCTGTTGTGGTGTAATTCACCTCCGCATCATTTAGCTGTCTACTTGCAAAGTATACTAGGTAGTCTTTGTTTTGTTTGCCAGGTTGACATAACACACTCCCTACTACATAATTGGAACCGTCAGTATGTACATGAAATTATGTCCCAATTTGGTGCCGTTAGAATAGGGGTTGTGATCAATCTCCACTTGAGGTTTTCAAATGCTTGTTCGTATTCGTCTGTCCATATGAAGTTGACTAGGAGCTTATAAAGGGGCCTTGTATGAATATTCTATAGTATCGGGCATGTCCCATGAAGACTTGGATTCCCTTTTAGTGGGGGGGAAGTTCCATGATGATCTTTATTTTGTCCATGTTAGTTGCAATCCCATGTCGAGAGACTATGTGTCCCAAGACTACCCCGTGTGTGACCAAGATTTGGCATTTTAGAGGATTCAAAGAGATTCCATACTCCCTGCATTTCTTAAGGATTTCTTCAAGGCATTTCAAGTGATCTTTTTTTCCTGAGTGTACACACAAGTCATCGAGGAAGACTTGTAGGAACTTGTTGTTGAGAAAGTCCTTGAAGGTGGTGTACATTACCCTTTGAAAATTATATGGGGCATTGCATAAGCTGAATGGCATGACTCTGTATGCAAAAATGCCTCATTCTGTGGCAAACACTGTCTTTGCCTGATCTTGAGGTGCAATTTGTACTTGGTTGTACCCGCCGCTGAACCCATCTAAGAAGCTATACACTTCAGATTCTGCTACCCTTTCTAAAACTGTTTCAGTCAATGGTAGGGGATAATGATCTCTAATTGTTGCTGCATTGACGTTCTTGAGATTCACACATATTCGGAGCTTCTTGTTTTTCTTAGGAACAATCACAATTGGTGACACCCAATCGGTATGCTCGATCTCATAAATGAAACCAGCATCCAATAATTTTTCTAGTTCTTCATAGACATGGGTGCCATTCTTGGGATTTGTCTTGTAAGGTCCACATACCTTTGGTTTGGATCCTTTCCTTATTGGTATGGTATGTACTACAACTTCTGGGGAAATCCCTTTCATTTCTTTGTAGGACCAAGCCATGCAATCTCTATATTCCATTAGCAATGCTTTCAATTCTTTTTCTTCTTCTAGAGTGAGCTATTCACCGATGTATACAGGCTTTTCTTCTTCTCTGTCCAAGGCAAGATTCAATTTCCTTGTCTTGGCTGGTCCTTCATAAATTGGGGTATCCTCAATATTCTCTGTTTCTTTGAGCTCTAATTCCCTGACTGTGGCCTAGGCATTGCTATTGTTGTTTCTCCTCTAGTGTAGTTTTTGAAGTAATCGAGAACTTCCCTTAGGCCTTCGTGGCACTTTGAGGTGCTTGCTTGGCTGCTAGCTTCAATGGAAGATATTTGGTCCAAATCAACTGTGTTCCCTTTTTCTTCTTTTTTGTTACTATTCACCATTTCCCTATTCATTCTCACATTGGGTTTGAACTTTCTAAGAGTTTTGCTTTGTGAGACCAGTGATGGATTTTCAATAGGAGTCGCATTCCCAAGGAGTGGTTCTTCAGCCATACAAACACCTTCCACCCCTTTAGGATCCCATTTAAAATTTGGGGACTCGGGTGCTTTTATAGGCTTAGTTAGGTACAATTCTACCACTCTTGTCTACATTCTTTCGAATTCGTTGAAGTGCTCTATCTTGGCCTTTTGGTGCTGCACACCTTCTTGATGGAAAATTAGATGCTTGGAGAGCATCTAAATCGAATGCACTCTATCCTTACGCAGCATTGATCTTGGTGTTCGTATGGAAGATGATGATTCTAAGGCTGTACTTCTTTCTAGTCTTATACCAACTTATGACGATCTTGTTAAGATCCTAAGAGTTAACAATGATGCAAGTTTCTCAGAAATGATTTCAATGCTATTGGATGAAGAAAGATGCAAGGCACTGACCATTGATCAGGAACAAGCATTTGTAAGCAAGCTATCTAAAGCAAAGAACAAGGTCGGGTAGAAATGTGAATATTGTGGCAAGCTTGGACATAGCGAAGAATATTGCTTCAAAAAGCGAGATGATGTTGCTCATAAGAATAAAGGAGAAAGTGTGCATGTAGCAGAGGAGGTTACGAGATTGTGTGTTGCAAGTTCAAGCGATGGAGATGAATGAGCATTTTGAATTCCATGTTCATGCAGTCGACAGCATAGATTAGATTCTTGATTTTCATAATAATAATACCTAAGTTTGTCTTGTCCAAAGGCATGATGATCAGAGTTCTCTCTTGCTTTGAGAAGATGTTTACTTTTTGTTCACTTGCTATGTGGATGATAAAAAGACTTCTTACTATCCCTGACTTGCTATGTCGGGAAGCATTCTCTGATGTACATTGCCCTCCCTTTTGCTTGAGGTGGGTGTTGGTGTAAGCAAACTCTAGGTTGGTCAATATTAGAGCATGTTTGAAAGGAGGGACTGGATCAGCCACTTGTCACTTGCATGGCTGGCTGCATGGAGTACCTTGAGAGAGAGATTAGGGGCCGTAGTTTCTCCTGTGATCATAGGTTGCTGGTGGTGCAATTGTCTATGGAGTTGGTGCACATGATTGTGCCTTGGAAGCCGATCGTGATGAGTGTGGTGACAGTCTCCCATATAGTTCATGGCTCGGTGCCTTTGTCGATCAGTCGTTGTAGCTAAGTGTGTGTGGGTTGTAACTCCAACAAACTCGATTGAGTTGAGGAGATGAATAAAGCTGTCGCCTATGAATAAACGATACAATTTTCATATCTTTCACTATTATTTCATGCACTAGTTACTCAGCTCTTGGAATAGATCGTGGTCTCCCTTTTCTTTCTGCATGCAATAGTTTTATACGAACTGAGTTCCATCACTTCCTTCTTTTTCCTGGACCGCCGGTTGCTATTGGATAGTGTTGGAGGGTCGAGCTTGGGGTATTCTATGGCCATGAGTGCCTGTAGGATGGCCAAGTCATTGTCAAATACTTGGCCCTCCAAGGTTGCATTATCAACTTCTATCTCCATATCCCAATCTATCTCGGCACCGTAGGGTCACTGTCCCACTTGACGCTTGTCATGAAGACTGGCATTTCCACTACTTTTGATTCATCATCCTAGATTGGTGATTCTAGTTGCATCATTTGGGCATCCACGTCTAGCAACATTAGATGTGTTGTTTTACAATTATCTATTGTAGCCAATGTCTGTATCCAATTATTTATGTCACTTTGTGTATCCCCTTCTATGGGCTTTAGTACATTGGTAGATACATGGGATCCATGACTGGTGGCTGTAGTGGAAGAAGTGTCTTCAACATTTCTAGGAATAGTGGGTTTGATTTCCCCTGTTCCCAGATTTATCTTGACAGTGGTTTCTCTATTTTGGATAGTGATTCTATCGATGCCCCAATCAGGGTGTGATTTTTTTGTGAGCTTTTTGTCATGAGCTTTTTTTCAATTTTCATGAATATTGTGAGCTTTTCATTCACCTGAGAGAGAGAGGGGGGGGGGGGTTCATGGAGTGGGGTGGGTGGAAGGTTTGGGTTGTGGTTGCAATTAAGAGGAGAGAGGGGGGGGAGGGGAGATAAAGGAAAAGGGGAGGGGAGTTGGAACATATATTCGTTATCATAGTTAGAGGGGGAACTTATAAGGTATGCAAAGAGAAGTGCAAGGAGGAGAGAGAGGATGAGGAATGTGAAAGTTATGTTCATCTACTAAATGTAAAGGGGAAGGGAGAGCATATGGGAAATTTGTTGATTTTCAAAGTGTATAATTTGATAGATTTGACCTCATATTTGGATTCCTCGTCGAATTCCGGTCATTTTGAGTACCAACATGACCATATTCAGATAAAAATTGGAAAAAAGGTGTTTTTGTCATGAATTCATTTTGGCTGTTTTGGGCCTATTTTGAGTCTGCGCTAGCGCAGACTCAAAATAGGCCCAAAACAGGCCAAAATGACAAAAACACCACTTTTCCAATTTTTATCGGAATATGGTCATGTTGGTACTCAAAATGACCGGAATTCAACGAGGAATCCAAATATGAGGTCAAAAGTTTCAAATTTTACACTTTTAAAATGAACATATCTCCCATAGTTCCTCCCTTCTACTTTGAATATGGACATATCTTCCATAATTTTTTGCCTCCTACTGCCACTCATATCTGCCCCCCCTTGTGCATAGTATACACTCTTCCACCCCTTCCACATGCTATGAAAATGAACATATCCTATATCCTCTCCCCCTCTTTCTAACCTCCCCATCTTTCTTATAACAAAAACATGTATGGATTTCTAAAAAAAGCTCGCAAAAATAAAGGAAATGGTCAAAAAGCTCACATTAAAGAGCTCGCCAAAAGATTTTTCCCCCCCAATCATGGAGTACCGACGCTTCTCAAAGCCATGGTCTTTCCAACAATAGCTGGTATGCTGTGGCTCCCTTGGGAAGATCCAAGATAGTAAACTGGAGTGTGAACCTTACTCCAGCAATTTTTGTTGACACATTATTAATGATACCCAATGGCTTCATTTTCATGTGGTCAACTAGGCGGATGTTAAATGTGGCCTTCTGCATTAGAGGTAGGCCCATTCTTCATATAGCTCTCTTGCCAGAATGGCTCCATCGTCTACTATTGCCGGGTATTGACCAAAGGCTTTATGTTCTAGCGGGATAGTTACATTTTTTATGTCATCTCTAGCACCAAATTTTATTAAAATTACATTTTCGTCTTCTTCAAGTGGGAGGGAGTATTGTGAAGATTCAATCCATCCCTTGAAACTCTCCCACATTGTAGGGCAATTTCTTAGTAAGGTCCCAATTGTCATTGTGACGGGGCAACTTATCAAGCTTGCTAGTGCGGTGCCATCCAATTGGGGATGTTTTGCATGTTGCTTTATTACCTATTGGAAGTTGTTGGGATCAATCACCGTGTCAATGCTGGGTGCTGTGGCCTCTGCTGTTGCCACCTTGTCTACTTTAAATTTTTCTTGTTCTTGCTGTACCCATTGCTTCAAGGCTTGGTAACGCATCTTTTCAGTTTCAACATTGGGGTATGCTTCCTTGGCTCCTTGGGTGGCACTTTCCATGGATGTGCTAGGTATGGTCTTACTGTGTTGTGGGATTGGCATGGCTTGTTTTGCCAAAGGACTCTTTGCTTTTTGTGCGGAAAGAAGTTTTTGCCATACCGCTTCTTTCTACTGTCTTGTTATGATCAAGACTGGTTGTGATGCCACACTGTGATTTTCCACACTTATCATCCCTAGGGGTACATTAGGTTTTACTTCCATGGTTGTTTGAGGCTTTTTCTTAGTGGCCAATCCATGCAAGCATGCCTAAACTCCGCATTCCCTACACATAGGTTGGAATGTACTTGGGTTACACTTGTGTGGGCATTCTGCTATGTGGTGATTTCCTCCACATCAAAACACTTGATGTGTGTTCGATATGTGGTGGGTATTACTTGATTAGCATACACCGGGATGAGTCCTTCAGCACCATCCATGTAGTACATAGGGTATTCTGTTTCATACTCATAGTGAGGTTCCAGCTTCTCAGGTTGGGGTTGTGCAGTGGAACTACTGGAGCAAGATTGGGAGCCTGTGGGTGTTGCGGAGGATTGGGATTCCTCATTAGTTGAGGCACTTGTGTTCTCACCAAAAGTGGGTTGAGACATGGCACTTGTGCACTAGGTGCCAGTGCCGATTGTCTGTACACTGGGATTGGCGGTTGTTGGTATTGTTGGGGCTAAGGTTGTGCTACCCTCATATTGTAGAAACAAGTATTTACATCATGTCCTGCAATACTGTGAATGGGACACCATAACCGTGGGGGCTGAGCCGCTTCTGGTGGGTTTGGTCTATTCCTTAAGATTGGGCATTCATTGGATGTATGGTTGGCCATATAGCGTGGGCACCAAACATTTTCTCTCTGTGGGTATTGTGGTAGCTGAGAGACATGCATCTTTTGCTCGATGACCTGCATCATTTCATCTTTTACTCTTAGGGCCATGGCTTCCACTCGGTCTTCGGTGGTGTGATCTTTGTTAGAAGTGCTAATATCAGTATTCTTGTCACATTGACTTGATTTATAACCATCACTATCGCTGTCAGAATCGGTCATGCCATCCTCAATGTCAATTGCAGCTTCATGAGCGTCGCTGAAATGTGCATAGCTGCTAACTTTTTTCATGTCCTTGTAAATGGATTTTTTCAGGCCAGAGATGAACCATGCTATGAGGTACTTGTCATCCGGACGAGGATCACACTTTGCTATTAATCTTTTCATTCTTACTAAGTATGTTCTAACCTTTCTTTCTTACGCATATCTATATTGCCTAGTTGTAATGTGGGGTCATCTTGCAGTCTTTCTGTTTAGAATCTTCTCCTAAATTGCTCTGATAGCAGTGCCCATGTTGCTCTTTCCTCTACGAGAAGGTTGAGGTACCATTCTGAAGCCTCATCCGTTAGAGCCATCGAGAATAAAGTGGCTTTGGATTCATTTGACTGATCGCCTCCAGCACAACATACTACGTCAAAGAGTTGAAGGAACTTGGCGGAATCTCCTTATCCATTGTACTTTGGCATTTCCAATTTACCAAAGTGTCATCTGCCATTGTTCTGGTTGTGATTGCGTTGTTCTCCAAGAGGATCTGTAGGAGGCAAATTATCGTTATCTATTTTTTCTTCAATTGTTAGGTCCTCCATGCTGCTTGTCAATGGTGAGAGGTTGAATTCTTGAAGAGCGTCGAGGGCCAAAGAAAGCTCGCAAAAGTATGCAGGTGCTAGCATATATGAGGTGCGTACACAATGCTTAAGTGTATTCTTAGTAAGTACCTTTGACTTTGAAATTCGCAATTAATTTCGACCTTCATAGCACGATAATGGTAAAAAATATGCAATCAATGAGTCAAAATCAGTGTCTACGTAATGGCAACTACCGATATTAAAAACGATGGTAAAAAGACTTGAAAATTATCGTTTGAGATTGAATCTTGCGTGAGTGAATCTTGGCGTCAGACTGGGTGCGATTTGATCTTCAAACGGCTACTTTAGGGACTCCCAAAGGAGTAAAAAAATTTTAGGGGCTTGGCTGAAAAAAGTTTTTATAGCGCAATGGTTTCGTATGTGAATTTGTGATTCAATCCAGGTCCAATTCGGGTCCCAAACGGGCAATATATGGAGGGTAAAATTGGGGTGAAATGTGGCCTTTGGGGGGTCCTAAGCTTTTGGTGTGAAGGGTTCCTAGACTTAAAGAAGCCCTTACTTAGAAGAGAACCAACCCTCAATTAGTTTAACTAATTGCTCGTCAAGTTAGTTACTCTAACTAGGTCAGTTCAATTCCCTAACTTAACTATTGTGCTAACTCACTCTGCTACTAACTACAATTAGTCTAACTATGGTAACTAACTTCAGTTAGACTAACTATGCTAACTAATCACAGTTAAACTAACCTAGAAGATTACTAACCTAACCTAAGCCACTAACCTAAGTTAAATCTAACCTAACCTAAGTGAACTAACCTAAGGTTAGTTTAGTTTAGGGTTAGGTTTCTTTTTTTCTTTTTTTAATTATAAATTTATTTTATTCTATAAAGGAAAAAACGAGAGGGGGGAGGCGGGAGCGGAGGGTAGGAGGTGGAGGGTGGCGTGAAGGAGACATTGTGAGGCGCTTTTGGAGGTGCGGGACGGGGCGAGGCAGGGGCTAGCGCACCGCCTCTAAGCCTAAGGCCAGGGCTTAATAAGCCCTTAATAGCTATATGGAGAGGAGTGGCCGGCGAGGGGGGGGGGGGACAAAGAGAGAGAGAGAGAGAGAGAGAGAGAGAGAGAGAGAGAGGGGGGGGGGCGGAAAAGGAGAAGAAAGAGAGATAGAGAGAGGAGGGGGGGGAAGAGAGCAAAAAAGGGGGGTGGAGGAAAGAGAGAGGGGGGTCGGTTACAAACTATCTAGCGCACAATTAGAGAATACAGTAGCAAACACGGCTCAAACTTTAGATGTTGCCATAGCTGCTCTCTTTTAGGATCTATCACTACTAGCTTTCACTCTCTCACTCACACAAGAACCCTGCATTCCGGTGGCCAACACAAGCCTCTTCCTTGCCTTGCAGAAGTGCCCTACATTGTCAATGTGGACAGCATCAAGCTCTCGGTATTGATCGACGTTGCCTCTCAGGTCTTTGGATCTGCTACACGTGTGCATAGTGTACTCTTCAAAAGCATTTTTTCGTGCTCTCTCGAAGAGTGTTATTTGTATTTCTCAATTCTCCAAGTATAAATCAAATTCTCCCCTAATTGGGGGAGGAATCCCTCAATGGGTATAGGGACCCAATCAGTTGTCGACTCCTTTCTCTCTCTTCCCTTATCTCATTTCTCTCTCTATGGTGCAGAACGCTAATTCCTTGCTAGGGGTTTAAAGAAGGTCTTGCTATGATTACACGATCAGATTACTGTTGCATGTTACATTGGTATCAGAGCTTTCGGTCTATATCCAGCTTGACTACTGCGAGTGTATGATTGTGTTGAGATCCAGAAAGGACATACAATCAAGTGTTATGGAAGGGTCGGGAAAGCAAGTCAACTTTGAAGACTATGAAGAGGAGAAAGAATAGCAACAAGATACGCTTCTGCCAAGTGTTATAACGAAGGTCACTGCCCACCTGTGAGCCCCCGATTTGAGGGGACAAGGGGGTAGGAGACCATAGGGGGTAGGGGAGGTGAAAAGGCAGAAGACCTACCTGTCAGGGAACCTGCGCAATAGAATGAAGATGGCACGACGTCCTAGGTGATCCTGGACCTGCGCATGAGCAGAGTTGGCAGCTGCAACAGCAGCCCATAAGTAGGGCTTATGGGCCCTTAAATAGGGCTGGCCTAAGACGGCCAGACCAACCAACAAAGGCCAACCAATCAAGTCAGTTGGTGGGCTGGCAAGTCAGTGCCTTGGGCAGGGAGCCAACTCCCTAGTCAGTCAAAATGAGGGGGCCTAGCCCCTCCTATAGAAAGCCCCCCTTCCCCCCTCATTCCTCATCACCTGCACTGACAGCCTTGCACACAGGCAAGCGCACAGGGAGAGGAAGAGGCTCAGCATCATTGATAGCACACGAGCTATTTGTACACGCTCACTCTTGAGCTTTTGTTGCCCAACGGTTGTGGAGGATTATATATGAGTTTTGTCCTCTCTTTCTTTCAATTTTTCTGAGTGTTGTATGAGCCAGAGAGGAAGTGAGGTGTGAGTGATTCTATCATCTATTTCCAACTTGGTATCAGAGCTAAATTCACAGCTCTAGATCGGAGTATCTCTGCTAGAAGGCGACTCCAATCGACACTCAGGTTTGCTGCATGGTCAAGTTCTCTGTTGTATATTCAGTTTACTGTTCTTTAATACAGCAAGGATGGAGGACAAAGATTCTACTGTTGCCTCTTCGGCCCCTTCTCTTCCTTCTCCTCCAGATTCCTCTCATTTACAATCCCAAACTTCGGAGAGTCAGGGAAGCTAGATGGGTCGAACTACCCAATCTGGAAAATGAAGATCCGGAGCCATCTTGTGGCCCGAAAGTTGTGGAAGCTAGCAATGGGGGTGGAGGCAAAACCGAAAGACTTGTTGGACAAGGGGAAGATTCTCATTCCAATGGATGGTGAAGAGCTTGAGAATTGGAAAGAGAGAGATGCCCACTCACTAGCATTAATCATTAGGACCATGGCGGACTCTGTTCTTCCACACATCGAGGTAGCCGAGACGTCTGTAGAGGCATGAGCTATCTTGAAAAATTTGTATGAAACGGACAATACATCTTGGATTTTGATGCTTCAACACCAACTATACAACCTAGACATGAATAAGGGAGACAATGTTCATGATCATCTGACAAAAGTCAAGATGGTGAGGGACCAGCTCGCGGCAGTTGGTCAGAAGGTAGAGTCAAGTCAACTCGCATTGTTGACCTTACACAAGCTACCTAGAAGCTTTAAGAGTTTCGTGTCTACGGTCACTGCAGGACAGAGGACCAAGCCTCTCACCTTCGAGGAGCTTGGGCCTTTACTATTGCAAGAAGAGACTCAAGAAAAGCTGTTTAAGCAATCGGACAAGAAGGCTTTCGTGGCAAGGGACAAGCCCGGGAAGGGTAAGTTCAAAGACTCCAAGAACAAAAACAAGACCGAGGATGCAGAGAAAAAGAGGCAGATGAAGTGCTTCTACTGTGAGAAGCTTGGTCATTCCGCTAAAGAGTGACGCAAGAAGAAGGCGGACCTCAAGAAGGAGTCCAAGTCCAAGGAGGAGCCAAAGACTGAATAAGTGAATGTCACGACCGAGTCTCTCTTCATCATTACTGAGTACTACTCCGCTTATGCAATCAGTGAGGGAGAGGAAGGTCGGTATGTGGACAGTGGAGCTTCAAAGCACGTCCAACAAGAAACTGTTTGAGATGGAAAATTGCAAAGCTGCAATGACTCCCATGGAAATTGGTCTGAAGCTGAGTGTGTGTGATCCATCTCAGCCACTTGATTCATCACTATATCGACACTTGGTGGGGAGTTTGCTCTGCATTTTTGGGACTTGACATTGGGACATCAAGTCTGCATTTTTGAGTGGTAACCTAGAGGAGGAGGTATATGTGGCACAGCCACCAGGATTTCAGATTCCAAGATCCCCTTTAAAAGTTTGCAAGTTGAAGGCGGCCTTATACGGGCTGAAACAGGCCCCCAGAACTTGGTACCAATGGATATATGTTTTCTTTTAGAAGATCGAGCTTCAGCAGAGTCCATTAGAGGCAAATATCTATCTCGACACAGAGGGAGATTTGCGATTGGTATAGATTGTATATGTGGATGACCTCATCATTACTGGGGATCATACAAAGAAGATTGCTCAAGTCAATACACGTCTTATGGAGGAGTTCGAGATGACTAACTTAGGCATACTTCACTACTTTCTTGGGATTGAGGTGAAGCAGGGAAATAGCAATACCTTTATTTCACAGGAGAAGTATTGCAGGGAACTGCTCGAACGCTTTGAGATGGAAAATTGCAAAGCTGCAATGACTCCCATGGAAATTGGTCTGAAGCTGAGTGTGCGTGATCCATCTCAGCCACTTGATTCATCACTATATCGACGCTTGGTGGGGAGTTTGCTTTGCCTCACCAATACTCGACCAAACATTTCCTTCGCAGTTGGATTCTTTGTCAGTTCTCCGCGACACCCAAGAAGGCTCATTAGGACGAAGGTATGAGGGTGGTAAGGTACTTGAAGGGTGCTTGCACCTACGACATCACTTATACTAGAGGCTTTGAGTTGGGAGGTTTCTGTGATAGTGATTGGGTAGGTGATAGTGATACTCGGAGACTGGGACGTCAAGTCTGCATTTTTGGGACTTGACATTGGGACGTCAAGTCGGCATTTTTGAATGGTAACCTGGAGGAGGAGGTATATGTGGCACAACCACCAGGGTGCTAAGGTACTTGAAGGGTGGAAGTTGGTCTGAAGCTGAGTGTGCATGATCCATCTCAGCCAGTTGATTCATCACTATATCGACGCTTGGTGGGGAGTTTGCTTTACCTTACCAATACTCGACCAGACATTTCCTTCGCAGTTGGATTGCTCTGTCAGTTCTCCGCCGTGACACCCAAGAAGGCTCATTGGGACGCAGGTATGAGGGTGCTAAGGTACTTGAAGGGTACCTGCACCTACAACATAACTTATACCATAGGCCAATATTGAGTTGGGAGGTTTCTGTGGCGCTGGTGACATTGATACCCGGAGATCGACCTCTGGATATTGTTTCTTACTCTCATCAGCGGCTATGTCATGGTTGAGTAAGAAACAACTTACCATCGCCCTTTCATCTATAGAGACAGAGTACAGGGCTGCTTGAACAGCGACATGTGGAGCATTGTGGCTCAGGTGGATCTTGGAGGACATGAATGTGGCCCAAGAAGATGCGATAACAGTTATGTGTGACAACTAGAGTTGCATAGCGATTGCCAACCCCCCGTGTTTCATGCACGGACGAAGCACATTGAGGTCCACTACCACTTTGTTCGAGAACTCATCGACAAAGAAGTCATAGAGTTGATATACTACCCAACCAACGATGACGTCTCATATGTCTTCACGAAGGCGCTTCCCAGGGAGCAATTGGAGCACCTCATCCGACGCATGGGGATCGGCCTACAATTGTGACATTGAGAGGGGATGTTAGAAGGTCACTGCCCCACCTTTGAGCCCCCGATTTGAGGGGATAAGGGGGCATGAGACCATAGGGGATAGGGGAGGTGAAAAGGAAGAAGACCTACCTGTCAGGCAACCCGCGCAGCAACATGAAGATGGCGCGACATCCTGGGTGCTCCTAGACCTGCGCACAGGCAGAGTTGGCAGTTGCAACATCAACGCATAAGCAGGGCTTATGGGCCCTTAAATAGGGCTGGCCTAAGTTGGCCTAACCAGCCAGCAAAGGCCGACCAATCAGGTCGATTGGTGGGCTGGCAGGTCGGTGCCTTGGGAAGGGAGTCGATTCCCTGGTTCGCCAAAATGAGGGGGCCTAGCCCCTCCTATAAAAAGGCCCCCCTTCCCCCCTCATTCCTCATTACCTGCACTTACAGCCTTGCACACAGGCAAGCGCACAGGGAGGCTCAGCATCATTGACAGCACGGCCTGTTTGTACACGCTCACTCTTGAGCTTTTGTTGCACACGGTTGTGGAGGAAAATATCTGAGTTTTGTCCTCTCTTTTAGTTTTTCTGAGTGTTGTATGAGCTAGAGAGGAAGTGAGGTGTGTGATTCTATCCTCTATTTTCATTACCAAGTGCTCAAGAAGTGATGGCGAACCTTCTAGAGCAGAATCGGATCCTCCTACAACTCGAAGAACATTCATCCTAGCTAGAAGAAAGCAAAAGACAGCTAGACCAGACAAAACGACGTCTAGAGGAAAAAGAAGTAGAAAAGCCACTGGAAGAAACAGGAATCACAAATTTTTTAAAATTGCTCTTGTTGATGCGTGAGGAACACAAAAATGAGGCACTGCGCAGAGATCGCCCAGGCAGAGAGGCAACAAAAGTTAGACCGAGAGACAATGCTTCTCCAACACAACCAGATGTTAGCCACTATGCAAGCAAGTTTGAGCACGGCAGTAGTCATCGCCACAACTTCGTCATTGACAAAGGTAACACCACTCACTCGGTCCACTCTAAATTTGGTTACGTATGATGGTAAGTGTGACCATGTTGGCAGAAAGCACTCATGGAGGGCACACTTGGAGTGGTGCAATTGCTAGGAGGACGTGGAGTCTTGATTTTGATTTGACCATGCAAGGTTGAAGGGTTTGATTGGTTGAAAGACTAGCTGTATTCGGTTGGCCAGTACATGGATTACACGTGGCACTCTGAAGGTTGCATGACAGTTTTAGGAGCACCGAGTTGAGGCAGTTTGGAGACTTCCAGGAGCTCATGATGGAAACATAGCTTCCCTATAAATCTATGGAATGGTGAAATGCTCCTTCTTCTTATCCAAAACTCTGATGAGAGTCATCTAGTGAAGATTGCGAGATGACTGAAATATAGTGCTGATAAGTGAGCTGTGCAAACTGTAAAAGATAACTGAAAAGAGCTGCTGAAACAGAACCCCAAACCTACTCCGTTTGCTGATCCGACTCCCCATCTGATGCGCTATGTGAACACCTTCCAGGAGGGCTGAGCTGAGGCCAAGAGCTGAGGCTGGTCAAAGGCCAACTTCTGGAGGTGTCAGGCTGTTCAGGAGGGCCTGGAGTGGACCTGTAGGAGTGCTGAAGGTGGGAGGACTGAATGAGAAAAGAGAGGGCAGCAAGGGCCTATTTATAAGGGCTAGGGAGCCAGCCAACCAGCCTGGCTGTAGCTGACTGAGCAGTCAGCTATAGCCAACTGGTTGATGTCCCCTTTGGCCTATAAAAGCCCTTCCCTGGCTCATTTGCCAGGGAGCTTTGTGGGCAGCCTTGCTTGCTTCCGTCTGGTCCACTGGTCAGCCTTTGGGGGCCCCTCTGGGGCTCCTATCCTAGGCTATGATCTAGACCTAACCTAACCTACTGTTCTCCAGTGGATACCAGTGAACAAGACTGACTGTCTGACTTGACCTAAGGCTTGGAGACTGACTTACGTTACTTGTGCTTAATTGTCCTTGGACAAGGGCTCACAAAGGGGTCACAACATATGACAAAATCTCCTATTAGGGGATTACTACACACTTGTCGATGTAGCCAGTGTGTCACATTGCACCCAAGTGCAGGGTGCATGTGACAATGAACTCATAAGATTGGAAGATCTATCCATGTGTGTAATCCATCACCCAAAATGCCTTCTGGGTATGCACATCTTCTTTGTACTTAGCTAGCTAGCATTGACTCTTATGAGCTCCTAGCCACTTTTAGCTAGGTTCTCACCTAGCATCTCCGTTCTATGAGTAATACAGCTTCCTGCTTTCTATTCTCTGGTATCTAAAATACATTGGGGTTCTTTACAATATGTGTAGAGTGCTGTGTTAGGTGTGAGCACATCATTGGTGGACGAGCTACCAAGCACTTAAACTTGAGGGTCTAGCTCACCAGAGCAAGCATTCAGAAGGTAAGTCAAGAGCTTGCTGCAGTTGGTATGCAGGTCTTCTTTATCCTCAGGTAGTGTTCACTTTTTCATGTATTTCTAGCCACTTTGTACTTGGTTCTCACCTAGCATCTTACTTCAATTAGTAGTAGAGCTTCTTGCTTTCCCCTCTAGTGTTGGAGGGTACACAGTTGTTCTTTTGAATATATTTGAGTGTTATGCCAATGTGTGACCATATCATTAGAGAATACATGGTGTTTGCTTGAGTACCTATGGATCACATTATGCTTTAGACTCTATTCCACATGTACACACAAGTAAACTAGAAACATCCACAAGTCTAGAGAAGTATAGAGCAAAGTAGACAGCCAAAAGAAATCAATATACCAAGCTCCAAAAGGACTGATAATTCTATAAACTGACGCCCTCAAAATACCTCACACCTGCAATTATTGCTGCTCATATCTGGTACCAAAAAGGGGGCAGATCTGCTGTCCAACTCCAGCTCTCTTGTCCTGGGGCATGGCCTTAAACTCTACCCTCAGGGTCTGGGAGACAACTCAAGTGTTTGTGATAGCCCCCAAGGAGCCTATGTATAGGAGAGGGACAATGTATCATCGATCTGGCCTACCAAGGCCGACAGACCTGCCATGTTGGGGGTCTACCTCACCTAGCCCATTGCTGGGCTTCTGCAGCCAGCCGACAGGACCCAGGTTAGGGGCCTTTATGAGCCCGAATTTTCAGCATACTCCCTGGCAATCACATGTGGACTGTTCCAGCCCCAATTTCCAATCAAACGCACCGTTCTGGGCTTCTACAGTCAGCTCACGGGACCCAGGTTAGGGCCCTTTATGGGCCCCAATCTTCAGCATAATCCATGGCAGTCGCATGTGGACTGTTCCAGCGTTCCAATCATACACAAGAAGGATATACCAATGCCGCCCATGTGGAAGCCAATTATGCTGCCCACATGGCAGGTCATGATCTGCTGTCATAGGAAAATGTCAATGATATACCATTTCCCCCACTTGTGAGCCTCCAAGTGAGGACGACACAGGGGAGAGACACCAATGCCACATGGGCAGATGTAAACCGCAGCATCATTTATAAAGCTCTTGGCAAACCTGTCGTGCTACAAAATAACTATGCCGTACCTACAAAATACTGCAAAATACAGGGAAAAAGGATAATACTGTATCGTAATGTGTGCCTCAAAACAATCTCAGAATGAATCATCCAAACAAACCAAATCCGTCCTTAATGCAACGTAGGTGGTGATTGGACCACCACCTCAGACTGACTATATACATACCAAAGGTTCTTGATGATGCAAATGTGTTCTAGGCCAGCTTCTCATTATGGTAGCAAACTCATGTCTCTCTTCATTCATGAAGCACTACAAGTGCATTAGATTCATATCCTGCCTCCTTCAAGCTCTGCAATTCATTTTGTGTGCCTCCCTGTTCAGGAGGGGGTGACTCTCCAGCAATATTCACATCGGTACAACTGTGACCTGGAAATCTTTTCACACTGGTATCAATCAATGCCTTTCTCACGTTCACAACTTCATCTGGCGTACCTGCATTTGCATGGATATTTGCTAGTAATATATACGGTGAACCATCCCTTGGATCTAACGCAAAAGCAAAATTTGCAATACGCACAGCACGTTCCACATCTGTGTGAATCCTGCATGCTGAAAGCAAACTCAACCATGCTGAACGGATATGTTCAAATGGCAAGCTGGTCATCAAGCCCTCTGCCTCTTCCAATAGACCTCGCCGCCCAAGAAGATCAATCATACACACATAATGCTCCACCAAGGGGATCAAACCATGGTCTTTTCTCATAGAGGTGAAGTATCGCCTTGCATCAGTAACCAGCCCCGAATGACTGCATGCTGTGAGAACACAAATGAAGGTGATTTTGTCTGGCTTCAAGCCTTCGGCCAGCATCTGATCAAATAGTTGTAGGGCCTCCTTGCCTTGCCCGTTCTGAGCACATGCTGCAATCATGGCATTCCAGGAGACCACATCCCGCAGTGGCATTTCAGCAAACACAGCATTTGAATCATTCGAGCTTCCACACTTGCTGTACATATTGATAAGGGCTGTCCCAACAAAGATATTTGACTCCCATCCCTTGCCAGCAATAGTAGCATGGATCTCGTGACCCTCTGCTAGGGCTGCCATACTGGCAGACACATCCAAAATACAGATAAACGTGATCTCATCTAGCTCAATGCCTTCGACCTCTAATTGACCAAACAATACTAGAGCTTCCTTGCCATGCCCATTCTGAGCACAAGCTGCAATCATGACATTCCAGGAGACCAAATCCCACAGCGGCATCTCAGCAAACACAGCCCTCAAGTCATCGAAAACCTCCCACTTGGCATACATATTAACGAGGGCATTCCCGACACCAGTATCCAAGTCGCATGCGTTGCTAACAATACTAGCATGGATCTCTCGACCCTCTTCAAGGGCTGCCAGACTTGCGCACACATCCAAAACACATACAAAGATGATACTGTTTGGCTTAAGGCCTTCAGCCTGCATTTGACCAAACAGTTCTAGGGCCTCCTTACCATGCCCGTTCTGGGCGCACGCTGCGATCATGGCACTGAAGGAGACTACATCCCGGAATTGCATCACGAAAAACACAGCCCTGGAATCATCCAGACTCCCACACTTTCCATACATATTGACAAGGGCTGTTCCCACAAGGACATCAAACTCCCATCCGTTGCCAACAATAGTAGCATGGATCTCTCGACCCTCTTTTACAGCTGTGATGCTGGCACATGCATCCAAGACACAGATAAAGGTGATATTGTTTGGTTTGATACCTTCAATGTGCATTTGACCAAACAGTTGCAGGGCCTCCTCACCATGTCTGTTCTGGGCACACGCCGCAATCAGGGCACTAAATGAGACGACGTCCTGCATTAGCATCTTAGCAAACACAGCCCTTGAATTATCCAGGCTCCCACACTTGCCATACATGTTGACAAGGGCTCTCTCCACAACAACGTCTGACTCCCATCCCTTTCCAATAATGGTAGCGTGGATTTCTAGACCTTCTTGTAGAGCTGAAAACGTGGCACAGGCATGCAAACCACAGATGAAGGTAATCTTGTCTGGCATAATGCCGTGATCCTGCATTTGACCGAATAGCGCTAGGGCCTCCTTGCCATGCCTGTTCTGGGTAAATGCTGCAATCATGGCACTCAAGGACACCACATTCCGCAGTGGCATCTCTGCAAACGCAGCAGTTGCATCATCCAGGTTCCCACACTTGCCATACATATTTACAAGGGCTGTCCCCACAGCAACATCTACCTCCCATCCATTAACAACGAAAGTAGCATGGATCTGTCGTCCCTCTTCTAAGGCTGCCACAGTGGCACAGGCGTCCAAAATGCAAATGAAGGTGATCTTGTTTGGCTTGATGCCTTCAGCCTGCATTTGACCCAACAACTCTAGGGCCTCTTTGCCCAGCCTCTTCTGAGCACAGGCTGCGATCATGGCACTCCAGGAGACCACATCCCGCACTGGCATCTCTGCAAATACAGCCCTCGAATCATCCAAGGTGCTGCACTTGCCATACATATTGACGAGGGCATTTCCCACAACAATATCCAACTCCCATCTGGTGCCAGCAATAGTAGCATGAATTTCTCGACCGTCTTCCAAGGCAGCCACACTGGCACACGCATCTAAAATGCAGATGAAGGTAATCTTGTCTGGCTCAAAGCCTTCGGCCTGCATTTCACCAAACAGCAGTAGAGCCTCCCTGCCAAGCCCGGTCTTGGCGCACCCAGAGATCATAATAGTCCAAGAATGCAAATTCTTATCGCCTATGTTGTCAAACACAGCTCGTGCATAAGCTATGCTCCCACACTTGCTGTACATTTGGACTAGAAGGTTACTCAGAAATCTTTTGCTCGCATATCCACGCTTAGTCATGTGAGCATGCACAAGTTCACCTTCCGACAGAGTGGCGCAACGCCTCAAAAGAGCGGCATAGGTCGCAGCATTTGTATCTGGACCCAGCTGACCGAAAATCTCCTCATTCAAGTTTTGAGGACAGCAGTGTTTACTGTTCGCAAGACCACTCTGATGATGCGCATCTACAGTATATGCATGACAGGCCTTGTTGCTTAATAAGTCGCTTAGCGCCTTTTCTACAAGTGTGGTGTGCTTGGACGTCTGCCAATCGTGTAGCTCAGTCAAAGAGGGAGCATGCAACAATCCCCGGACCTTGCGCTTGTAGTTACAAAAGTCTTTGTTCGTGACCCTAGGCCAAGGGTGCGACGTTTCCGGGCTATGGGAATGAGTAGTCGTGCCACATACTCTGAGGTCTTGTCTGCTTTCTAAGCATAGAGGCACAATCGCAAGATGAGGGATGCCCGATGGCGTTGAGGAAGGAGGAGAAACGCAAGAGATCATAGGAGCGGGCAAATGGAGCATCACGCAAAGCAAGAAAGAAGGGCAATCTACCTGAGCTCTTCCTTGCTGTGCGCCTCGCTTGGGCTACCAAATTCTATTAGAGTCGCGTGCCTGCAGTTGCCCAGAGTCGTGGGTCGTCTGTCTTCGATCGCCCAAGTGCTCTGTTCGCCCTCATCGTTCTTTCTTTCCGTCGTCTTCGTGATTTGTGCATGGCGGGGTTTTGCTGGGATGCAGAAGCTCTGTTGCTAGCATGGCAATTTTTGGTGCTTGCTTGTTTTGCACTTCGTATGGCGGGTTTTTGGCCCTCCCAGGGTCCTAAGGGATGACTCGGTTAGTCATTGCCATAGTTTTGAAGTTAGTGTTCATTTGGTCAATTTGACCTTGCAAATTATGGTTGGTATTAGGCTTCAATGTGGGTTAGTAGAACTTTAAGGGCTTCTAATGTGTTTAGGGTTTAAGGTTTTTGCTTGCTTGTTCTACAATGAAGGAGGGATGGATGGGATGTTTTTGGCCCTACAAGGGTCCTAAGGGATGACCTGGTTAGTAAGTTGCTAATCAGGGCCATAAATATTTTTTTTTTCCCAAGAAATCAGGGCCATAGTTTTGAAGTTAGTTCATTTGGTCAATTTGACCTTGCAAATTGTGGTTAGTATGAGGCTTAAATGTGGGTTAGTAGAAGTTTAAGGGCTTCTAATGTGTTTAGGGTTTAAGGTTTTTGTTTGCTTATGGAGGTCCGAAATGTATTTTTGTCTTTTATCCTAAAGCTTTTGTCTTTTGTTAGGTATCTCTCTCTCAAGATGGAGGCTCTCTTTGTCTCTTGTATGACACTACATTTATATTACTTTTGCCAAAATAGGCACTCGTCCCCACTTTTATTTAATGGCCCATCCACCACACACACACACACACACACCTTTTCACCTCTTTTCTCTCCTCTCTTTCACTCATGTACCTTTCCCGATATTCGTTCACCTTCACTTGCTTTTTCTCTTTTCCTTTCCTTCCAATTTGCACCTATCGTTTCCTTTTACAAGTTATTCGAAATATTTATCAAGCTACTTACACTTTGACTTATAATGACACTCTAAAAGATAAGGCCATACTCGGATCCCCACCTTATTTGGTCATTGTTTATATTCTAGGTCTATGCAAGAAAGAATGAATGGAAGAATCCAAGTATTTGTACTTACGTAATCCTTCAAAGGTGAGACTTGTGTATTGCAATTTTGGAAGCATGCATTCATGTTTGTTAGGAGGCTCTCTTAGAGACACTACTTTAGGATTGAGTTGAGTGAGAGTTTTGTAATTATTCTTAGTTTTTTAAGGAATTTTTATTAGGAATTTCTAAACCTACTTTTAGATGGTTGTTGTTTTCAGCTTTTAGCTTGTGTGTGGCTGTTGGCTTTTCAACTTTAGCTTGTGGGTGCTTTTTACGCCCCTCCAACATGGCTATAAATCAATTCAAGGACTCCACTCTCCCTCCATGCTTGAGCTTTCCCTAAGACAATTGCCCTGGCTTCCTCCAGCTACAAGTCTTCAAGTCACTTTCAGTCGCTTATTCAGGTCTCGTGTGTTCGTTTGTGAGCAAGGCGCTAAAGCTGATTCACCTGTTAACTGCTAAAGCCATTACTTGAAAAAAAAATTTGCTATCCAGAAAGCCGTTTGCTAGAAAAGCAGGTTCGCCTGTTTAAATAATTCAGTTTTCCCATTGAAAGGGCTTTATGCCAGCCAAATGGGCTTTATGCCTACCTCACGGGCTTTATGCCTACCTAACGGGATGTTGGTAAAGAGATTGTCGTCTAATGGATCTGTTTATCAAAATAAAGCCAAAAAAACCCCTAGAAAGTTGACATCAAAACTTTGCAAGTATCATTCATAAAACCTTCAAGGAAAAATAATGCCAATTTACCTTTCTGTTTTAAATTATTGTTTTTTTAATTATAAAGGCAATGGCTTTGCAGTCAGTGTGAGAGCATGTAAATAACTATAGAACCTTGGCAAAGCCTAATGGATCTTGTGAGTCCTCAAAGTGTTTCTTTTTCATTATTTCTTACTAAGCAATCGACAATGTCTAAAGACCCGTAAAACCCACAAGTTGGAGCCAACTGCTTTTTTGCATACATGCACCCTTGTTGAGCATGTGAACATTGAAGTGTGTTCATTCGGCACACTGTGTTTGTGTTGAGCATGTGAACTTTAAAGTGATATGCATTCATGTTTGTTCGGGACACTCTCTTCGTGTAGAGCATGTGAACCTTGAAGTGTGTTCATTCGGCACACTGTGTTTGTGTTGAGCATGTGAACTTTGACGTGATCTGTATTGCTAACACAGCGAGACTGACAATGGATCAACTCCCTGGGTCATTGCTTTAAGGCTAACACAGCAACTACTGCTTTAAGGGATAGAAACACACAGAGATTGATTCTGAATGTTCAACTAAGCAGAGTCAGTGACACATGCACCTGAGGTCTAGGTATCGATGCTTTACCAGTTGTTGCTATATCAACAGACTTTAATCACATCACGTTATTCAATCGTTGCTTTAAGAGTCACGGCTATAAGAGTTGCTACTTTTTTTTTCCTTTTTGCAAAGAAAGCAACCTTCTATTAATGCTTGAAAAAGTTGTTGCTTTAAGAGTCATTGCTGCTACATTGTTAATGCAGTGATTGCTTCTATATTGCTAACACAATGATGACTGACAATGCAGGAGCAATGTAACAACTCCTTGAGTCGCTGCTTTAAGGCTAACAAATGATGACTTCTACTTTAAGGGCTATAAAGGCACAAAGACTGATTTTGATTAGGCAGCTAGGTGGAGTAGTCGACACATGCACCTGAGGTCTAAGAGGGTGATGGGTGTTGACCCCGAACCTAGAGGATAGCACTTTAAACAATGTCCTAACCGGTCCATCTAACGCCGCACTATCAGTTCCATCCGCGATCTAGACCTTAAGATCATACTTAATATATGGTCCTGCACACACAGAGTCCTTGAGCTCAGGGGATGCTATGAGCTTCAAAGCTCAAATGGGAAAAACGTTGAACCTGAATCCTAGGGCCTCCATGGCTCCTAACTCAAGCTCCATAAGACCTCGATTCCCCATCCTTCCACTATAGCCTCACATTTGATGGAGTCATTCTCTAATCTACAACCCACCCCGACCTAGTCAATCCCTTCACCAGGCAAACTAGAGTGGCTGAAGGACATCAAGAACCCCCGTTGACATCTGCATCAGGTAATGCTCAAAGAAATCACGTATTTGCCTCAACTGGGGAACCAACAGGGCTGTGTGTTCAATTCCATGAGGGTGAACCATCCTTCACAAGAATGTCAGAGCCCTAGGTACCCAAGTTCTAGCCACCAAGCCCAGTGGGCCGGGAAATGATCAAATGGACTTTGGGGAGAGCAACTTGCCACATGCAACAGTCCCTCATCCAAATCTATGCACCACTTGGGGAGGAAGCTCCAAAAGGTACTCCTTTCCCCACGGCCCATACTTATAGGCCTATGGCTAACATAAACATACCTATGCCAAGGCCCATAACAGTGAAGCCAGTAGACCCGAGGCCCCCATGCATGCAAGTCCTAGGTCCCACGAGGCCAAGACTAGCAAACCCAATTTTTATCCAGCTGACAAACTTCTATAATCCACCCCAAGGACCAATCAACTTTGGTACCATGCTAGTCCCTCAAGAACCTCTGCTTACACCACAAACAATGCTCATGGATGAGCTATTGAGGATCCTAGTGTAAACACTAAGAAGGGGGCCCGCACCCCAAGTGGTCATGGAAAGAGACACCAATGCTTCACAGAGTCATCCAGTCACAATCTCTAAGCTCATCACTAAGTTTTTAGGAGAAGTAGATCTTGTCTCCCATGTCGAAAGGTTCAAGCAGGTCTGCGAGACCTTTGGAGACATCAATGACTTGAATAAAGTGAATGCATTTGGGCTTAGCCTCTCGATGGTAAGGTAGGCCAATGGTACAGAGCCTTAGGAGCTAGGATAAAGATCAATTGGGAAACATTAAGGAAGGCCTTTATAGTGGGATTTGCTCCTACGGGACTGAAATGGATTTTGATCAACCAGTTGTACAAGGTTAAGCAAAGGAACACAAAACCCTATGGGAATACATAGGTAGGATTAAACACCTAGATTCCCATTGTGAACCGCATGAGAGGATGAGTGATGAATATCTTCTACCTCGATTCCTCATGGATTAAGGGATGCCAATTTACATGACCACTTGTATACCTTGAATCCCACATCCTTCGAGTTGTGCAGCAAGACCGGCGTGCTCCTAGATGCCAAATTGAGGATAAAGAACAACCAAAAAAATCACCCATTGCTCCTTCTATAGTATCTCATACAGGCAAGAAAATTAGCATTGCCGAGGCCAAGGATGCCACTCAAGTGGCTAAGTGTACGAAGATGGATGAGGTAGCCACGGATCTATTAAATCGAGTAGCTCAATAGATCAAGGATGGGCTGGGAAGAGAAGGACCAAGTAATCCACACTTGTTTCCAAGTCGGGACAACATGTGGTGGGGAAACCATCCTATCAATGACTGACCTCGCCTACAACAAAGGCCGATGCTTTATTGTGCCTCTTGTGCTAGATGGGGAAACCGCGAGACTTTGTAGTGTAGATACTCCGAGTCAATGCCCCCGCCCATGTACCAGTAGAGGCAACCATTGTCTCTATCTACACCACCAAATCAATACAATCAGGGCCAACTAGCCATACAAGGTGTCCCCCCCAGCCAACCAAGGGCAACTATAGGCTCAAAACCTACCATTGCCACTATCGATTCTAGGTCCACAAACCCCATCGCCACGAATTACTCTCATAAACCAAGTGATCATTGAAGAGACATCGAGTGAATGGGAGGACCCTGACTATGTTCTACCGGCACCCAACCCCACTTCTTATGAAAGTCTTGCATACCTAACAAGCCAGATAAGTGTCTATCATCCAAGACAAGCAATATATTCTAGTGTATCAGACGGCTCCCACAATGCAACGAGCCATAGACTGGCTATCCAATGCTACACTTGCCAAGGTTTGTACCGCACAAGTGAGTGTGTGTACAAGGCAAATGCCAATCAGCCCATAGCCTGCTATAAATGCTAGGGACCTCACTTTCTTAGAGACTGCCCATACAAGGACGACCAACCCACCTCTGGGACAATAGTAACCAATTCGAACACCCCCTTATGCTCCAGTTGTGGGGTATCCCATCCTTATAAAGATTGTCCCATGAGGAGGACTCCCATATCGGCTCTTGACCCTAAATCCAACATAACCTACTGCATATTGAGAGATGCTAAGTGTCCTTAGTATCATTGAATGTGATCACGAGGGCCTAGGCTAAGAGGCTAATGCCATGAGTAAGGAGTTGCGTAAACAGGCTAATAGGGAAAGAGCAACCACTACGCAGTCCATGGGCAAAGGCTACGCAAGTGCAGTTAAGGTAAGGAAGGGCTTGGATTGATGAGTCATCATCTAGTGTGGCTCGAATGAGGAGACCACAATGGTCTCCACTTTGAGATCATCAAGACCTACATGATCAATCTTAAACCCCACTACACCTTGGCGTGACGAGAAGGGTAGGGCCAGTGAAGCACAGCCATGTGGGTCAAAATGAATACCCCGATCCAACCATGGAGAAGCAACACCTAGCAAAGGCACAACCATTAGTCCAAGAATGTCAAGAAATGTTTGAGCAGTTGCTTAGGTCTAACAAAAGCATAGACACCATCCACACCAACCATCAAACCCTAAAAAGGGCTTTAAAGCCTTTGCCTACCCTAGATAAGGTGGATGAAATAGTCGCAAATAGCACATCATTGCGAAGGTCTCTCCTACCTCATAAGATGTTTGATGAAGACCCTACTTGGCAATAGGCTGTAGATGATGTCCCTGCGTCCTTTTATGAGTTTGAAGAACCACAATGTGAAGACTGAGAACCGATTGGCCACATGATGCCTGGCTTGCTACCTTCTTGTCCACATAAGTGTAAATGCCCATAGCATCCCTGCTAAGAGGGAACCCCATCCTTTGGAGAGATATCTCCAGTTGGATGAATGGACATATGGTTGCACTAGGAGAGGTGGCTACCAAGGAAGTCGAAGCTCCGCGTGAAGAGGCAAATTTGCTAAAGATACCAATTAACAAGTTGGGTCAATACTTTGAGAGTGATGACACGAACGATGTGATTCCAATCTTCTACCAAAATAAGAAGTGCATGAAAATATTAGATCGAAGAGCGGGTGTTAGCGCTATCACAAAGTAGTGCTGGGTGAGATGGGGAAAGCCTGAAATGGAGAGCACCAACCTGATTGTAAAACTAGCCGATGGTGCTACGGCTATGCCACCAATGGGAGTCTTGAAGGACATAAAGATCAAAACACTTGGTCTCACTTATTGGGTTTGGTTTGTGGTGATGGACTTCCAGCTGGATGGCTATGATGTCATCCTTGGAAGACCCATGGTCAAGGCTAGTCGCAATGACTGGGAAAATAAACTCATTTCAACACTATGGGCATACCGAACGGGCTACAAGGTCAGAATATGCAGCAAATTCAAGAAAAGCAGTCCTATGGAGGAGGACGTGGTAACCTTGGAGGCAGGGGGAGCCAAAGAGGTTGTGGTGGATGGCAGAGAGGCCAAAATGCAAACAACAATGTTGAATGCTACTACTGTGGTAAAATGGGTCATATGGCTAAAGACTGCTACAAAAAGCAGAATGACATCATGGATGCAAAATCGTAGCAAGGCAATTATGCATCCTCTAGTAGACAGGGTGATGACAGAAATGAGCATTTGTTTATGGTGCAACACATGACCCATTCTATGACAAGTGTAGAAGAAACCAATGATGTGTGGTATGTTGACTCAGGTGCGTCAAACCACATGACAGGTCATGCAGAATGGATGCAGGATGCAAGGAAAATGGAAAGACCAGGATTTGTGGAGACTAGTGATGATATTGCACATCCTATTGTGCAAATTGGTAAAATTTCTTTGTCTATGCAGGATGGGAAAAAGAAATACCTGTCTGATGTATTTCATGTCCCAAATATCACCAAGAACCTGGTTTCTATTGGTCAAATGGTTGAGCAGGGCTTGCAGGTCATATTTAATCCTCATGGATGCTTTCTTGAGGATATGAAAAATAAAGGTCGCTTGATAGCAAAAGGGAAGAAGAAGGACAGGATGTTTACGTTGGATGTGGACATGCCTGAATTGAGAGCAACAATGTTTGCACATGGGACCAGTGTAGTTGCAGATATTGATATCTAGCATAAACGCATTGGTCATGTTAATGTACAGTGACTTAAATTAATACAGGCCCAAAATATTGTTGCAGGATTGCCTAAGTTCAAGGTTGCAGAAATGCATAAGGTATGTGAAGCCTGTCAATTTGGAAAACAGGCAAGGAAACCATTTCCTAGGCATGTTCAAGAGAGTAAGAGGCCATTGGAATTAATCCACTCTGATGTGTGGACTACTAAAGTTGCATCTATTGGAGGCTGTCATTATTTTGTCACTTTTATTGATGACAATAGCAGAAAAGTTTGGGTGTATTTTATGACAAAAAAAAGTGAAGTGTTTGGGCGTTTCAAAGTTTTAAAGCTATGGTTGAGAAAGAAACAGGCCTGCAAATAAAATTCCTAAGGTCAGATGGAGGGGGAGAGTACCTCTCAAATGAGTTTGCAAGGTTCCTGCAGGAGCATGGCATAAAGCAACAATATTCATGCAGTCATACCCCACATCAAAATGGACTTGCAAAAAGGAAAAACAAGCATATTGGAGAGGTATCTCGTGCTATGCTGAACGAAAAAGACTTGCCATATTATTTTTGGGCTGAAGCAGTTGCTACAGCAGTCCACATAATGAATAGGACTCCCACTGTAGCAATACATGGCATGATGCCAGAGGAGAGGTATACTAGTAGGAAACCAGATATTTCTCATTTGAAAGTTTTTGGTTGCATTGCCTATGTGCATGTGCCAGATGAGTTGAGATCCAAGTTGGATCCAAAAGCTGAGAAGTGCATTTTTATTGGTTATTCTCTGCAGCAGAAAGGGTATAGATGCTATAACCCTTCTACTTGTAAGTTTACAAGGAGCAGAGATGTTTTTTGATGAGATGAGTAGCTAGTATAAACCAGTAAATGTGATTTACAATGTAGATGCACAAAATGGCAATGCTACACAGAATTCACAGCAGCAATCACAAAATATTAGTGGACATGTAGTGTCCCCTAGCAGTGGTTCACATACTTCGCCATGGATAGGAAGATTGAGATCACGAGAATCTCCTCAAAGCAATGCGGATAGTGGTATGCAAGTATCACGAAAAGGAAAAGAGAAAGTAGATCAGCCCATGGTTGATGTGAATGCAGGTCACTCTTATGTGGATGGCGAATCTAGTGGCTCGGAACAGAGCCTTGATGATGAGTTGGGTATTCCTTCTGTTGTTACACCTGGAGTAAGGAAGACAAGGGATGTTTTGAGAGCACCTGGTAGCAAGCCTATTTTGCATAGGTCTACCAGAGTTAAGTATTCTGTGGATAGTCTGAAATATGATGGATTTACAGCCATTCACTATGCCTATATGGTCAAAGTGATACATGAACCAGAACCCACTTCTTTTGAGCAAGCCATGGGAAAAGAAAAATGGGAGAAGGCCATGGATGAAGAAATGGATGCCTTGGAACAAAATGCTACATGGGAATTGGTGCCTTTTCCCAAAGACAAGAATGCAATTGGCTGCAAGTGGGTCTATAAGGTGAAGCACAATGCAGATGGTTCTGTGAGCAGATACAAGGCAAGATTAGTTGTCAAGGGGTATGCACAGACATATGGCATTGATTATGAAGAAAAATTCGGTTTGGTTGCAAGGATGGCAACCGTAAGAGTAGTCATTGCTATGGCTACATCAAAGGGATGGTCTTTACATCAGACGGATGTAAAGAATGCCTTCTTGCATGGTGATTTGCAAGAAGAGGTCTATATGGAGCAGCCACCATGTTATGTGCATGCTGTTCATCCTGAGTTTGTTTGCAGGCTGAAGAAAGCCTTGTATGGCTTGAAGCAAGCACCCAGAGCATGGTCTGACAAGATAGGATAGTATCTTGTCACTATTGGCTTTCAGATTTCCAAGGCAGATTTCTCACTTTATGTGAGAAAAATAGAGAAAGCTATTATGCTGCTTGTCATTTATGTTGATAATTTGATCATCATAGGTGATAGTGATGAAGATATCCTTTATGTGAAAATGCTATTGAAGCAGAAGTTTGAGATGAAGGATTTGGGAGAGCTGCGTTACTTCTTGGGCATTGAGGTGATTAGATCCACAAGTGGGATATGGCTCTTGTAGTGGTAGTATGGATTGGACATGCTGTCCAAATATGGGATGATAGGCTGTAAGCCTATTTCAGTTCCTTTGGAGCAGAATGTGAAGCTAAGCGCAGAGGTAGGTGAGCTTCTAGAAGACCCTACTATGTACACACGCATAGTAGGAAGTTTGATTTATATGACTATTACCAGGCCAGATTTGAGATATGTTGTTGGGTTGGTAAGTCAATTTATGCAGGCTCCAAGGAAACCGCATTTGGATGCGGCTAGACACATACTGAGGTATGTGAAGTCCACATTGCAGTATGGACTATTTTATGAGACTGGGGTTCAGATACAGTTGCATGGATACACTGATGCTGATTGGGCTGGTAGTATTTCTGATAGACGATCTACCAGTGAATATGTGTTCTCTTTTGGGAGTACTGCAGTCACTTGGAGTAGCAAGAAACAACCTACAGTTGCCTTGTCGAGCACAGCGGCTGAGTATAAGGGTGCAGCAATGGCTGCATGTGAGGTAGCTTGGTTGCGTAAGCTACTTTATGATATGCATCAGTCTATAGATGGGCCAACTGTCATTTATTGTGACAACATGAGCAGTATACACTTGGCAAATAACCCAATCTATCATGCTAGAGCAAAGCACATTGAGGTGCATTATCACTATGTGCGGGAGAAGGTTCTAGTAGGTTTTTTGATCTGGTTTATGTCAGCACAAAGGATCAGGTAGGTGACATATTCATGGATGCATTGGGTGCATAGAAACTGCGCAAGTTCAGAGACCTGCTTGGTGTTCAGGAATTGGGATTGAGCTCGAGGGGGAGTGTTGAGATATCGAGCTCCACTCATGATATGCCAGGGTGACCATTGTGCATTTATGTCACCGACTTGTTAGCTGCAGATGCGGTTGGTACACCGCCCATGAGCTGGATGACAGCTATCTTTATGTACTCTAGTTAGTGGCTCAGTTAGTATGCCACCTAGGTTAGCTGAGTTTGGTTTGAGACCCAGGGTTGATCTATTCCTTTTGTACTTAGAGGGAGTTCTTTTGGCTTTCACAACTAAGAAGAGGAAAAGTATTTTCAGCCTCCACTTTTGTGTGTATTCCCCCATTGTGTATGTGAGAAAGCTGTAAGTGAGACTCCTTACTTCTCTCCCACTCTCTTCACAAACTAGCATTCAGTCTCTTGGCACTCTCCCAACCATTTTCCATGTTGCGGGCCATAGAGAAGAGGTTGCCCACAATGGACAATTATACCTTAAAAGTGCATAGGGGTGGTGTTCCCATAAGGACAATGGATTGAATGTGTCCATGGTTAATACTCGTCCTCAATGTATCATTCTAGCTACGGCTGGTTGGATTGAAAATTGGTTCTTGTAATTGTGTTGAGGCTATTTTTGCCGATTTGAAATTCTCAGAAGGATCGGTGTCCGTTCATTATATAAGCAGTTGTTCTATGTGTGATTTATGTTACGAATGTAATTGAATTGTATCCATAGTACCCCTGTGTTATCCTTGTTTGTGAATGACTTGGAGAGGCCATCAACACCAGTAACTAATCCATCTTTGGTGTTGAGGTTCCCAGAACAAATCTTGATTAGCATTGCTTCTTTTAGATTTAGCTGATTATGTAATCCAGTTGTTGCCTTGGGGTCATTTGGGATCTTAATAGTCTTACTACATATCTTGTTCCTTGTGTCCTTTGATGTCAATATGCAGGCTCTTGTGCCTAAAATTTTGAAAACGTTGTTATTGTGCTTGACCTTCACAGCATTGGTGTGGAAAAGATGTGGTATAATGTGTTTGTTGGGGGGTTGTCTTCCATAGTGTTTGTTAAGGAATGCAATCTCATCATCTAGTTGGTTTCCAACACGTATTTTGTTGAGTATTTTGAGGAAGCGTGTTTTGTCTTGGCGCATAGGCTTTGTTAACTCCTAATATTTCAAATTGTTTCTCCAAATAGAGGGCAACATTGTCATAGTTGTTGTATTGTCTGAGCAAATCCATGCATCCTTTGTTGGGCTTGCTTGGCATAAGTCCCCACATAGCAACACATAAACTCCTCCAAAAGGCTCCATGTGATTGTGCTTTATTTCATGCATATGCATGTCCATTGTGATAAACGTGTTTTGTCCTATTAGAGTCAATTCATCAAATATGATAAGTTTCAAATTCTTGTATAGTGCCAAGAGTTGTTGAAGTTTCGGCTTGTGTAGTTTGATGTTAGCAAAGGCAAGTGGAGTGTAGAGTGTATGCTTACACCCCCTATGTTGAAAGTTGATCTGCTTCTGTATGCTAAGAGTAGCACTTTTGGTAGATCAATGTCAGGTGTTTGTTTATGATTGTCATATCTGAGAAGTGCTTGAACAAGTAGTAGCAGAGTGAATGTTTTACACATGCCTACATTATCCAAGAGGAACAATTTGAACTATGAATTAGTTCTTGCACGCTTGAGAAGCATCAAATCTTCCAAGAGTAGTTGTTGTTATGGTGTTAGTTGTCTGACTTTGTAATGAAATTCTTTGTTTAGCATTGTTTTGTATGTTAATTTGTCAAATTTTTGAACATGTCTTCTCTTGCATGCCAAGGTCGACTTCTATTGCAAGGTCAAAGCCCTCATGACTTTGTGGTGTTTTGTTATCGCTTGAAGACACTCTGTATTCCATTTTCTTTAATTGTTTTGGTATCTTTGATTAATAGTTTGTTAAACTTTAGCATATTGAGTTCTATTGTCTCTTGTTAGTCTTTATCTATGTCGTGCCATGTGGGAAACTCCTTCGTATAAGTACATGTTCATGGGCAATGAATGGCAAGTACAATAGACATTGCTCTCTGAATGATTCTGTAGGTTTTCGCAATGTTGTAATTGTTAAACTGATTTATCTTTGGACGTTTTCTTTTGTTAAGCTCATTTTGTTTGCATATTCCGTAGCAAATTCTACCAAGCATATGTGTTACAAGTTAGTGTTATGCTTATAGTACTTTTTGATTTGATCTTCGAAGAAAATTTATGTGCTATTTGGATCCAAGCTCTCGAGTTGGTTGTGATGTTTAAGTAAACTTGTTCTGTCTTTTAGGGAACTTGTGTTGATGTACATGAAGTTTCTTGTGCTTCTTGTTAAAGGTAGACCCAAAGGCTATATACATTTCTTGTTGAGCGCTTATATGTTATGTGTTTAGTATAGCATTCCCAACCTTCCTTACTCATTCGCATGCTAGAGCATTGGTGTTCAAACATGTTGTCATTGTATGTTTGATTGCTTATGTGGTTGCTTTGTCTGTCTTTGTCATGTATGATGTACAATACACCACTACACCATGCAAATTTAACACAAATAGCACATCTGTGTTTGCTCCCAATAGCTACGATATTTTTGGATGAAAACTATTTGTGAAGATATCTTTTGGTGACCTTTGTAGTAATAATGTTGGTTGTGATAGTTTTGCACGTATGGCTTCAATGTATTCTGCCTCTGATAATCTATTTTTGTCTGAGAAGGTATTAAACTCCATGGTGATAGTATAAGGATTTAGCTAAGACCTTGCCAATCTTCTTTACATTATCCTTTGCAGTTGACATAAGAGTTGCTACTTCAAGGGGCAATAGGATTGAGGTTTTTCTCATGGGAGGTCTTGGAAACCCAAACCTACAGTGTTTGTTTCTTCTGTTACATGTGTTTTTGTGTTTGTGTGTTTGAATTTCAACACTTGATGATGCCAAGTTACTACTATCTAATGTAATGTGCCTGCCCACAAAGCTCACAATGTCTTCGTTTATGGATACTCCATTTTTGGAGCATTATGTAACCATAGGAGCCCATGATCATGTTAAGTACGTCTATTTTGGAATTCTATCAGAAAGAAGTAGTCAACGACTTTTTCAATACTTGTTTGATATTGTTTGAGTAAGCGTTTGATTGCTTGGAATCTATGAACATAGTATCTTGCTGTGGTTATAGGATATGATCTAATGATATCCCTTAATAGGCAATTAGCTTCAATTTCTCTGCTACAAAGTTACATGGTACAATTGTTGCAAGCACATAGTGAGTGGTTCCCATAGCTTTTATGCCTATGAGAAAGTTATGAAGAATGTTATATGGCCTAGTTGTCGTAGCATCGCGAATAAGTTTTTCTTCAGCCTGAACTTGTAATCTAGCGACATACAAAGGCATGTGAAGTCACATGTGGTATCCAATGTTTGATAGCTAAAGATTCTCAACATTGGTTTCATTTTCCGCATCCTTTTCTTGTAGTTTTCTCCCTCATAGTTTTCGTTTTCTCATATGTACCCATGAAGAGGAGAGCACTTGATGAACCAAGATTTTCATCATCTTTAAGAATAAGTTCTCTATTGAGTATGCAAATTGACGATCCTTATTTATAAGCTCCCAGCGTGCTATGTCTTGGTAATTTGTTTGTGTAGGGATGCTATAGTCGCTTGGGTGGCCATAGAATAATGTTGGAAACCCTAGCTCCGCAGAAAATGTCTTTGAAGATATTGAGTGGTGAGAAACCTTAAAAAGGAGCAACAATAATCATTTTGTCCTTAAAGTCTTTGACTTGTTGTGAAGTGTATATATCATGTGCCAATGTATCTATCTCGAAGATTTCATCATCTTCAACTGAGAATTCATTGGAAGTTGTGTTGGATACGTGCTCCTTCAAAGATTCTTGCAAATTAAGAATATGGTCAACCCATAAGTGATTTAATTTCACATTATTTTTCTTATAAAGAAGTGTGCCTAGTAACTCCTATAAAGCATGCACGGTTAATGGTAGGCATACAATCCTTGTTATGTAATTGTGTGTATATTCGAATTTCCTTCGAATAGCAACCAAAATTGTTGAATCATCTTTCAAGAACTATGGTAGTACTATTTGTGCTATTTCAACATCAGCAAGAACACTCACAATGCTTCCACACAATCTATATTGTCCACCATATGATAGCTCCTAACTTGGGTGAATGGGATTCTTATTGCAACCAGTCTACCTTCAATTTTGTTAAGCCTAGTTGTATATATCATTTTGTTTGCTAGGCTCATGTTTCCTTTTCTTGTAGTTTTCTCCCTCATAGTTTCCATTTTTTCATATGCACCCATGAAGAGGAGAGCAATTGACGAACCAAGCTTTTCATTTTCTTGAAGAATAAGCTATCTATTGAGTATACAAATTGATGATCCTTATTTAGGAGCTCTCAATGTGCTATGTCTTGGTAATTTGTTTGTGTAGGGATGTCATAGTTTCTTGGGTGGCCATAAAATAATATTGGAAATCCAAGCTCCTCAGAAATTGTCTTTGAAGATATTGAGTGGTGAGAAACCTTTAGAAGGAGCAACAACAATCGTTTTGTCCTTAAAGTATACAACTTGTTGTGAAGTATATATACCATGCACCAATGTATCTGTGTCAATTTCATCATCTTCAACTAAGAATTCATTGGAAGTTGTGTTGGATACGTGCTCCTTCAAATATTCTTGCAAATTAAGAATATGGTCAGCCCATAAGGGATTTAATTTCACATTATCTTGCTTATAGAGTGATGTGCCTAGTAACTCATGTAAAGCATGCATGATTGATGTTGGGCATACAATCTTGGACATGTAATTGTGTGTATATTCTAATTTCCTTCTAATAGCAACCAGAACTATTAAATCATTTGTCAAGAACTGCGGTAGTACTCTTTGTGCTCTTTCAACATCAACAAGAACATTCACAATGCTTCCACGCAGTTGTCCATCATATGATAGCTCCCTAATTTGGGCGAATGGGATTCTTATTGCAACTAGTCTAGCTTCAATTTTATTAAGCCTAGTTGTATATGTCGTTTTGTTTGCTAGGCTCATGTTTCGGTGTGAAAATGTAGACACGTTACTTTGCTTCACTTGCTTTGCACATAGCAAGCATACTTTCAACTCATTAGGGTTGGTGGGGCCATCTAGTAGTCCAGCTTCATTCAAGAAATTATTACATTGTTCACTTAGCTCGATAAGCTTTCGTTTAAACATGAGTGAACCATACAACACACATGGAAATTGAGGAGTGTCTTCGATCTCTCTTTTGTATTGTCCTTCATATCAAGGAGTACTACTTCGCTATCTAATGGACTTTCGTGTCCCGGCCAAGGTACTGTGTTGATATATGCATTAGTGGATCACTTGTAGGAATCTGAGAAAGTTAATTGCATACATTATGGTGTACGTCTTGTGTGGAAAACCATTATCATAGATTGTGGCTAGTTGCGTATCAGGTAAGCATATGTACTTCTAAGTGCATATCTCCATCTTCTTTCATCCCTTACTGATGGAATGATTGTATGATGTGCATGACTTTGATCCACTAGTATGTGGATAACATTTCTTGCCCAAGGATTGCTTCACCTAAAACATTGTTCCCATTTTTCTCCCATCATAAACTGAGTACCTTGAATGAGAAGTTAAATCATACGGAATATGAGAATATGAAATAGAAGAAGCTTTGAATTTGAAGTGTAATCAAGGACATGGTCGCATGGCAATGGTTCGATGTCATGATAGTACATAGATTACTTATACAAAGGAGATGTGTTGGTCTCTTCATTGTGCATACCTCCGTAAAGTAATTCAAAAAGGTCTTCATATGAAAAGGTTTCAATTAAAGCTGTGCTCCATGCACATAATAGCATTGACATGATTCCTTCTTATCTCAACTAAGATATTGCTTGCATCAAGTAGTAGGATTCTCCTAGTAAGACATGTAATTTTGGCAATGTGTTGGACAGAGTTACATGTGAAATAGAAAGAGCCTGTTGGATTCCGATTGACTTGAATGCTTCTACAAGAAGCATATTGGTAGTCGATCAATTGTGCATTCAAGTGAGTGAAATGTAAGACACTAATCACCTATGACAACAGTCACTTTTGACAACAAACAACAAAAATGCTCACTATAAATTGATGATGACTACAAAAGAAATGATTATAATGTCAACATATTTTACTATTCAGCCATAGCCTAAGTCAGAGACTTTTCTCATGAATGCTTGTTGCAGCTCATCTCTCTTTTGCCCGTTTGGGATGTCTACTAAGATTGTGAAGTCAAAAAAACCCAATCCATTCTTATCTCGTGCATGTAAGAAACATTCCTTAGAGTGTGCATGACAATACCTTCTTTGTGGTATTCCTGAATTAATCACATCAACACATTCTTCCATTTGCCCACAAAATGAAGCTGCCATGGGTTTATACAACAATTGAATAATTACATAACATTTTAGAATTAGAAGCCCTACTTAACCATGGACAATGACTAAGTACTTACAATTGCTCGGTCTTTAGGCAAAGGGCCATCCACTATCGTCAAACTATCTAAAAATTGCCTTGATGATCACAGAAGCTATCATGCCAACAACCAAAGATATTGTGCCTTTGCTTATAAGGACTAGCAATGACACCCAAGGGACATACCATACAATTGTAGTCTCAGGGATCATGGTAATGGTGCCCTCAAATGGTTCCACCTTGATCATGTTTGTGGTAGAATCAACATGGAGCAAAACGATTGAAGTGGCTCCTTTGCCAACTACTCTCTTAATGATAGTAGCACTCTTGATATGATAAAAAGAATCTGTCCCTATATTGGTGCACATATCCATGGGGGACGACTAAGGTAACTATGTCATAATTATCATGGTCAATGAAGTCAGCCCTTAAGTCAGTGGGATATGAAGTCTCTCTAGACTTCTATGTGCCATACGTCACTAGCAACCTCCCCTCAAATGTGAAGTGAAAGTGAAAAAATTCAAAGAGGTCCCTGATCCTTAGCAATGGTAGTGAGTTCCCTCCTCGAACAAGTTGTCTAGAGCAGCAATCAATGCTCTTGAACTGGAGTCTTATGCAAGCAAAGGTGGCTCCCCAACGGATCCATCTTGGGACCTAGCTACAAAATTAGCTTCATTGGAACGTTGTTTCTTTGTTGAAGAGTTCCTATGTGCTACAATTACACAAACATGTCCATTAAGTCAAGATTTCTACATGTGCTTCTCTCTCCTATATGTGATATATGTTTGCATTGGTGCATTCTAGTAGAAGCCAATGCATTTCTATTCAAGATAGGATCATCTTGAAATTGCAAGAGGATTTTATGGTAGACTTGTATGAAATGCGACTCATTCAAAGAACCAATTTCACAACTATCACTTCAAGTGACTTTCAAACTGCATAGTAGTGTGGGCAGTATGTGCATACATAACTATCCTTGTGTTTCCAAAGAAAATACAAAAAACATGTTATTCTCAAGTCGTGAAATAGTGCATGGCATGTCTATGGGATGTTGTGCAAGGGTGGAAGTAGAATGCAATTGAGCTTCCAAGACCACACTATTATGGACACTATATGCATACGGAAGTGTTCTTGCTTTTCCAAATGAGCAAAAGATGATATTCTTAAGTAGTCACATAGTGCATGGGAACTATACAAAATGCTCCAAGATTAGAAATACAATGCAACTACTTATGACATTGCATTTTTAGAAGTAAGGTCAAGCACATATTAAATAAAATTGTCAAAATGATGATAGAATCTCAATATGAATTTAGAAGGTTTTCTTTGCAACAAATATTCTCCATAAAAGAAAACATGGACATTAACTCATAAACAAACAATTCACTTGCAAAATATTGCAGTTATCCCTTGAATGTCACATTTATACCTCATATGTAGCTATCAAGACATGGTTTACTGTAAATGATTCTAAAGGGCAAAAGGAAATAACAAACCATGTGCCGATATTGACTACAGCTATCGCAAATTATGCCTCCTCACAATTGATATGACAGCACGATCATTGCATGCACTATATGTGCAACAGTATGTGCATAGCCTAGGGTTGGAGTAAAAAAAACTTGCATAGAAAAAAGGATTGTCTTCAAAGGTCATGCTCAATTATATTGTAGAGTTGGGGATGCATCACAACAAATACAATGTTTTTATGAAAACCACATTGTTACCTTCAGTATAGGCCTGCCTTGTTGTAGCGAGGAATGCTTTCCATAGGGAATTTGTAGTATGAGGCTTCTTAATCACAGGACTATTTCCAACACCACCAGGCTTGATTGCTCTTGAGTCCTTGGTCATAACCATAGGCACATTTGATGACACAGTTTCTATGAAGAGAGTGGAAGAGAGGTAAGGAGTCTCACTTGCAGCTTTCTCACATACACAATGGGGGAATACACACAAAGGTGGAGGCTAAAAATAGTTTTCCTCTTCTTAGTTGTGAAAGCCAAAAGAACTCTCTCTAAGTATAAAAGGAATAGATGAACCCTATATGTGGGTCTCAAACCAAACTCAGCTAACCTAGGTGGCATACTAACTAAGCCACTAACTAGAGTACATAAAGATAGCTATCATCCAGCTATTATTCATGGGCGGTGTACCAACCACATCTGCAGCTAACAAGTCGGTGACATAAATGCACAACGGTCACCCTGGCAAATCACGAGTGGAGCTCGATATCTCAACACTCCCCCTCGAGCTCAATCCCAATTCCTGCACACCAAGCACGTCTGAACTTGCACAGCTTCTTTACACCCAATGCCTTCGTGAATATGTCAGCTACCTGATCCTCTATGCTGACATAAACTAGATCAATAAAACCTACTAGAACCTTCTCCCACACATAGTGATAATGCACATCAATGTGCTTTATTCTAGCATGATGGACTGAGTTATTTGCCAAGTATATACTGCTCATGTTATCACAATAAATGACAACTGGCCCATCTGTAGACTGATGCATATCATAAAGTAGCTTACGCAACCAAGCTACCTCACATGCAGCCATTGCTGCACCCCTGTACTCAGCCTCTGTGCTCAACAAGGCAACTATAGGCTATTTCTTGCTGCTCCAAGTGACTGCAGCACTCCCAAAAGAGAAAACATATCCACTAGTAGATTGTCTATCAGAAATACTACCAGCCCAATCAGCATTAGTGTATCCATGCAACTGTATCTGTTAATAATATTGCAAAACCACTTAACAGTACTTGAGCACACTTAATAATACTTCAAAAACTCTAAATGGCACAAAGGTACTTTTAAGTGAAACTCAAGTGTTTCCAAGTGTACCTTTAAGTATTTCCAAGTGACACTGAAGTTCTTCCAATTGGCACTAAAGTATTTAGAAGTACTTATGTATCACTTTAAAATATGTGGAAGTTCTTTTGTAAGTGGTTTGTCAATATGGCCCTTAAGGGTTACCCTTTAGGGGTAAGGGCCATATTGACAAACACATTGACAAGGATTTATCATGTGTTTGCCAATATCTCCCTTGCCCCTAAAGGGGGCCCCTCAAGGGCCATATTGACAAACACATTAACAAACATTGCTCAACTTTTATCTCTTGAAAGTCCACGTAAAAGAGCTATAGAGCTATTAAAAGTATATTTGAAAGTGGTTCATAGGTATTAAAAATTTTAGCTAAAAGGACTAATTACTACTGTTGGACCACATAGAAGCACTTAGGAGAACTTCTGGACCACTTAATACTACTTTTGTAGCTCTTACAAGTACTTTAATAGTACTACAGAACCACTTAATAATTGTTTAGGACCACTTTATATCAAAGCCACTTCATATCAGAGCCACTTCATAGTACTTTTGTATCTCTTACAAGTACTTTTGTAGCATTTTATAAAACTTATGGACCACTTAGAAGCACTAAGTAGTACTTTTGGACCACCTAGTAGTACTTCAGAGCTATTAAATAGTATTGCAAAACCACTTTATACTAGTTTAGGACCACTTAATAGTACTTTTGTAGCATCTACAAGTACTTTTGTACCACTTTACAAGGTGGCCTAACATATGGGCTTGAAAGGAAGGATGTGTAGTCTCGACGATGACTCACGTGTCGTGGGGATCTTGAAGGAATGATGTTGGAGCCTCCACTCCAAGCTAACTCCAAGCTACTTCCTTGTGAGAGGAATGCAAACACGAGCCGTCCACTTGTGTCATGCAAGCATCTTTCAGATTGTTGCAGTGTGTTTTCACGGGAGAAAGAGGGAAGGGGGAGAGGGGAGAAGAGAGGCAGAAGGGGAAGGGGAAGAGAGAGTGAAGGGGGATGGAGTGGGAAACACAAGGGCACTACAAAGCAGACTAAGAGAACACCCAAAGACACTCTTGAAGAGGAGACGGAGCTTATATTCCAAACTTGTGCATACAACAATGAAGACCAAAGTCAACCATTTGGTCTTTTATACATGTTACCTTTTAAAGGGAGGGCCAACCCTTTTCCTTTTAGTACTCTCCCTTACATTTAAAAGGCTCTTGGACCTGTAGGGTGCCAAGGCATCTTTGCTATCCTTTCCATCTCTCCCCTATTGTTTCACTCCTACGTGTCAGAAATAGGACTTGTGTTAACCATATAAGAGTGTTAAATAGCGCTTGTGTTAGCCTCGAGCCTTCGAGGCCAAAACTATTTGGGGTGGCTTAAACCCCCTGTATGAGGATCAAAATGTGGAGTGGTGAGCCGATCTTGGGCTACTTGCGACATGACCTCCGTGAGGCAAATAACCACAATAACGACATTTTGTGGCAATTTGCAGCCTGAACCTATGACCGTTTGGGATATTTGGGGCTCAAACTCCCTGAGCTTGTACTATACTTGGATCAGCCGCACTGGAGGAGGTGTGTGGAGAGGAGCATTTGGAGGACTGCGTAGCGGCCCAAGTGGTGTGGAGTGAGTCGAGTTAGGTACGAGCGGAACTGCCAAAAATGGGTGGCATGCATGTCTTCATACATGCAGATGTGGTGGCCGTGGAGATTGTAGAGGTCCTGAAACTGAGTTGGACCGATGTGGGGGTTGAAGAAAATCTAATTGGTCAGATTGTGGAGGAGGTTGTCTCAATTGGTCGACTGTTTATGGGGAGATAGTGGAGGAGTAAGAGGAGAAGGCGGTTGAAGTTGACCGCTGCAACAACATGTTTTGTTCCACCTATTCCACTTATAGCATCTCTCTCTCTCTCTCTCTCTCTCTCTGCGCTAGCAGCTTCATGTCCAAGTGGCATGGGAGATGGGCAGCCACTCTACTCAAGCTGGCAATTCTGATTGCCTCTTCCACCACTGGCCGTTGGAATGCTATGTATGCTACTGTGGTTTAGGGTAGTGGAGGGTGAAGTCATGGCCCTCGTACACGAAGTGCGAGTGTACAAAGGAAGTGTCTAGTTCGTGGAGCCATGCTTCTCTAAGTGGTGAGTGTACTTGGGAGCACACGACCTTGTACTCGCTTGTTGATGGCACTGGGGGCACTTTCTTAATCTCAAGGGAGGCATCCCTACTACCATCGTTCCCTCCTGAGTGGCCTACCTAGTGGATATTTCTTCTCCTCCTTGCAAGTCTTCTAAGGGGATCTTGGAAGGCATGGGGATCATGGGCAGACAAAGTGCTTTGGGAGTTTGAGGAGCTAGTGGCCTCTGGGATAGGGCATGGGTGGAGTCCCAATTTTGGTTCAAACTCGAAGAACTCATGTTCGGGATACATCGAAAAGAGGGATGGCAGTTGAGTGATGAGGAGGAAGAGCAAGAGGACATAAACAGGCTGTTCAAATGGTAGTGGAAGAGGGCAGGAAACTGTCAAAACTTTGGGCAAATTTTGCAAGAGTTTGGGGGCAATAGCTATGGTGACGACCTGACTAGATAAGCATGTTTATATAGAATTTACATCCCCACAGCTAGCAGGATATGGGTATAGCAACTTTTGGTGTGGTAAGTCAATGGCAACGGTTGGTGCAATGTGGCAAAGATCGCAACCATCATGATATGAGATGGTCGGTGCAATCTGGCGATGGCGACAGGCAGTGGGGTCTTTCTTTGGTGATGATTGACGGAATGTTGGGATCATGACGATCAGCGGGATATCTTTATGGAGATGACTAACGAGATACTGATGAGTGCATAAAGGAGTAAAAGAAAGAGAGAGTGGTGGGGGGTGTGAAGGGGGGGAAAAGAGTGAGTGAGTAGAGTGCAGTGCATGAGGTCAGTGTGCAAGATGGTGAACAAACGCAAAAATGGATGGCTGATTCTAATCACCTAGTGCCAATCGTGGGTGTGCACATGGTGTGTTCGATAGGGACTAGTAGGCTGTGGGTGCGTCGAGTGAGATGCTTACTGTTCTGACTCACCTAGACTTGGACTCGATGATTATGAGGAATGTGGTGTAGGTGGACATCGTACTGCTGCATAGCGTGTAAGAGGTGTCCTGTTTACTATGAGATTCGAGGGCATTTCCACTGCCTCTTCAGGGATAGCTATGGGATCTTGGCCCGTTTCCTCTCCTACCCAAACCAACGATGTGATTTTGTAATTGTTTGTAGCAAAATTCATGTCTTGTTATTATGATTTGCTATAAATTTCCATGATGAGAATTTGTGTCCCTCAATGATGATGGTCTTTATCATAAATGGAATACATTGCAATGTGCAAATCCATGAAAGAAAAAGAAAGCATCATTTCAGAAATATTATTAGACATTGACTCTAAGTCTCTCTCTCTCTCTCTCTCTCTCTCTCTCTCTCTCTCTCTCATGTGATCACATGCATACATGCGTGCATACACACACATAGGAAGTTGGTCGGTGGTCTCATCTATCTGTGCAACACCAGACTGGACATCAGTTTTGCTGTTGGCATTTTGAGCAAGTTCTCCAATAAGCCCCAGGAGAATCATTGGAATGCAGGGATCCAGGTGCTCAGGTATGTGAAGGGCACTCTTGATTATGGCATCACCTATGGTATGGGAACTTCCTTGGCTAGTCATTGTGACTCAAATTGGGCTGGAGATGTTGATTCCAAGAAATCAGTTTCGGGATATTTTTTCTCTTTAGGTTTAGGCATCTTCTCTTGGATCAGTAAGAAACAACCAACAGTGGCATTGTCCTCTACCAAGGCTGAGTACATGGTAGCATGTTTTGCTACATGTGAAGCAATGTGGCTAGGGAGGATCTTATGGAACATGGGAGTGCAAGAGGATGAGGCAACTGTGCTGAGGTGTGACAATCAAAGTTGCAGGGCCATTGCAATCTAGTGTTTCATGCGTGCACAAAACATATAGAGATTCAGTATCACTATGTGCATGATTTGATCAAGGACGGGATAGTGGAATTGGTCTACTATCTAACAGAGTAAAATGGAGCAGATATCTTCACCAAGGCACTTGGGAAGAATCAGCTTCAGGGTCATCTTCAGAGACTTGGCATTGGGCCGAGAAGGTAGTTCATGAACATTGAGGGGGGGTGTTAGATATGCTCAATGCCGCACCCTCTTAGTAAACACCAGTGGTCCAAAGTGCTCAAGTTGTAAGGCCCCCATATGAGGAGAAGCCATGTGTGAGCTCGAGACACTGGATGGACCTAACTTGCATGTCAAATGAGGTTTATCAATGAGACCGTTGATGGTAGAAAGATGATCTATGTGAGTCTAACCTATGGGCTAGGCAGGGTAGGTAAGCTAGTAGCACAACAAGGCACACTGTCTTGATTGTGTGGGAGCCCCTTGCTCTAGCAAAGGTATAGGGAATATTCCATGGATGACTAGTTGGTTCCACCGACTAGCTTGACTGCTGGTCGGCTCCACCGACTAGGTTGATTGGTCGGCTCCACCAACTACATTGATTCGACTACCGCCCTCATAGCTATAAAGAGGCGACCTTCCCATTCCATTGTATCAAATCAGATCTTCCAGCTAGTAGCTCTTCACCTAGTATCTGTCTAGATCGCCATCTAAGCTCCACTATGGGAGTGCACAGGTGGACGGAGCCATCATCTGTATACTACATCAGTATTGAAAGAAAATTTTGTTCATCTCTAGTTTGCTGTGTACTCTCTATTCTTTGTTTAGTTTCTGTTTCGCTGCACCGTGTAATTTAACATTATGCACATACTACAAATGCTATAGTTTCCATATGCTCTTTCAAAGCTTCAAAATTGATATGGAAGGTATATTAGCAACTTGTCAGTTGATTCCTTTTCAATGACCTTCATATTGAGCCATCAACTACTTCAAATGGATAAGAAATGTATCCGTAATGAAAAAAATTGGACTTGCTGGTCTTTGTAGACCCATAACCCTCATCCAACTTGCTTTTTTTTATGTAACCCTTTGCCATTACATGTCTCTAGGAATGCCTTGTCTTTAGATCCAGCATGTTTCTTCACTTTGGCCTCTTCTTGCAAGAGCAATGAAACAACTGCTTTGAAAATAAATGGTGCTAACCTTTGTCTCCTTGCACTCAGACATACCAAATGCCTTCAAGATCTGCCTTGCATATTTTTGCAGAGATGAAGATCTTGCCTGGCTCTTGCCATACTTCAATCCCCAAACAGTAGTGCATCAAGCCTAAGTCTATCATCTCAAACTCAGTGCTCAACACCTTTCTAGTGTGCTAGATCATGTCTTCATAGTCACCTGTAATAAGGAGATCATCCACATATAGAACAATAATAGCAGATTTTCCACCTTTCCTATACACATACAATTTAGCATCTGAGGCACATCTTTTGAAGTTTAATTCATGAAAAATTTTGTCTATCCATTGGTACCATGCTCTTGGGGCATGTTTCAGCCCATACAAAGCCTTCTGCAGCTTGCATACCTTGTTCTCAGAATGGGGGGCCTCAAACCCTGGTGGCTGAGCCATGTACACCTCCTCCTTTAGGTCACCATTCAAGAATGCTAATTTAACATCCATTTGATAAACTGGCCACTTTTTATGAGCAGCCACTGATAGTACTGTGCAAATAGTGGTCATTTTGGCAGTTAGAGCGAAAGATTCCTAAAAATCAAACCCTTCAACCTCTGAAAATCCTTGTGCAACCAATCTGGCTTTGTACTTTTCCAAAGTCCCATTGGCCTTGTACAACTTATAGGCTTTCTTCTTTGTCTCTCGGTCGTACAACTTATAGGCTTTCTTCTCATCACAATAGCCTAAGAAGATACATTTGGTGCTTTCTGGATGTAGCTTGTTTCTCTCTTTGTCTAGTACATGCGCATAGCATTCACACCCAAGCGTTCTAAAGTGGGAGACAAATGGCTTCTCACGTTGTAAGCCTCATGTGGTGATTTACCTTTGAGTGCCTTTGTATAGCTGCGATTAAGGATGTAAACCACAGTATTGATAGCCTCAGCCCCAAAAGTGGTTTGGCAGTCCAGCACCTTTCAACATACACCTCCCCATCTCCACGGTGGTCTGCATTTGGCATTTAACAACAAAATTTTGCTAAGGCATATGTGATGTCATCGTTTGTCACTTGATCCCTTTGCTCTTGCAAAAATCTCCAAACTCTATAGAAACAAACTCACTACCACCATCTGATCTGATTTTCTTTACTTTTCTCCCCATTTCATTTTCAACAAGCTGTAGCCATTCTTTAAATTTACCAAAAGCTTGAGCCTTTTTGCGAAGAAAGTACACCCACATCTTCCTACTATAGTTGTCGATGATCAATAGAAAATAGGAAGATTCCCCCAAGGCCTCTGTGTAGTTACCACACAAGTCAACATGCACCAACTCTAGAGGAGCGTTTGCTCTATTCTTGCTTTCTTGTGGGAATGCCTTTCTCTGTTGCTTGCCCATCATGCAAGCTTCACATGGTGCTTTGATTTCTGCTATTGTAGGTAAGTGAGCAACCATGCCTTGCTTGTGCATCTCCTTCAGCACTGCAAATCTGATGTGGCTAAATCTTTCATGCCAAAGTCTGCTTGTGCCCACTCCAATGGTGGCTGTAAGGGCACTTAGCTCATATAGGTTGTTCCTCCTTACTCCTGTGCCAAGATTGCCAGCACTATCCAGAATTTTTGCTCCTGTCTTATTGAACCTCACCTCATGGTCAAGGTCAGTTATGGAAGCAACTGATAGCAGATTTCTCTTGATTTGTGGAACATATAGCACATTAGATAGTTTCTTAATATCTCCATTTATAGAAACAAATGGAACCATACATGTACCCCCAATAGGGCATTTTGCGTTATTTCCAATCATCATGGTGATGGGTTCCTATAGAGGTTGCATGGAACAATATAGACCCTCATGTGATGGGAGGCACCACTATCCAACACCCATGAATCAATGGTTGAAGCTTCTTGAACTAAGGAACACTCTTCCTCAATGGCCAGAAATAGATCCAACTGTGCTTTCGCTATGTTTAGCTGTCTCTTTACCCTTATCTATCTTCTTCAAGGTACCATTCTTTTCATCTGCTTTCTTGACCAGGTAATCTACAATCACATGGCCCTTCTTCTTGCAGTAGAAGCATTCTCCCTGAAATTTCTTCTTGCTGCCCTTCTTCATTTTGTCACCTCTAGTAGAGGACTCACCTTTTGTGGAGGAACCACCTTTGCCTTTCACAGTGGCAGAGAACATAGCATCCCCGTTGCCACCTCCATCTCAAGCTTTAAGCCTCCTCCTCCATAAGTAAAGCACGAAACTCCTCAAATGTCAATGGTTGGGGTCTCACCTGAGTGTTAAGCGCTGTTACTAGTCCATCAAACCTTGGTTGACATATCCAGAGAAACCACCGAGCTAGCTCTTCGGTAGTCTTTTGTATCCCAGCACTAGCCATTTGGTCACATAGATTTTCGATTTGGGTTATGAACGCCTCTGCTATCTCTCCTTCATTAAACTTCTCAGCTGCGAGCTGATTCTCCAGGCTCTGGATCCTTGTCTGATTCTACGTCTCATGCTGACTCTTCAATATGTTACAGGCCACAGATGCCTTAGATGTATGTTGAATCAAGGTCAAAACACTATCAGTAGTACTTGTAACCAAGGAACACAAAGCATCTGTGTTCCTATGTTTCCAAGCTCATAGAAGGTCGGCATTAGGAGGTTTCATTCTCCCTGGATTTGCTGGGTTGGGGTTTCCTTGTGGTTCTGGGTCAGGGTTCTAGGTTAGTTCCCAGTATTGTCTCCAGAAGCTCATACGAATCCAAAATAGTAGTAATTTTAAACTTCCATAGAGTGTAGTTCGTACCATCTAGCTTGCCTTCAGTGAAGGCTGGTGGGCCTGTCCTCAACACCTGGATTGTTGGTGCAGCTGCTGAACTCGAGCTGCTTCCTGATGCCATCACTCCGTATGTTGTTGAAGCCCTCGCCTCTCTTCTACTCTTTGATCCTTAGAGCCGCCTGGGCTCTGATACCATGTTAAAGTCCATGGTGTAGTGGAATAGATACTGAACAAAGAATAGAGAGTACACAGCAAACTAGAGATGAACAAAATTTTCCTTCAATATTGATGTAGTACAGATGATGGCTTCGCGCTCCCATAGTGGAGCTTAGATGGCGATCTAGATAGATACTAGGTGAAGAGCTACTAGCTAGAAGATCTCTACTGGAAGATCTAATCGGATGCAATGGACTGGGAAGGTCACCTCTTTATAGCTATGAGGGAGGTAGTTGGATCAACATAGTCAGTGGAGCCGACCAGTCAACCTAGTCAATTGAACCAACTACTCATCCATGGAATATTTAGGGAATATTTCCTAACCTTCGCCTAGATCCTAGCGAGAGCAAGGGGCTCCCACACAATCAAGAAAATGTGCCTCGTTGTGCTACCAGATTACCTACCCTGCCTAGCCCATAGGCTAGACTCACATAGATCACCTTTCTACCATCAACGGTCTCATTGTTGATAGACCTTATCTGACATGCAAGACAAGACAAGTCAAGATCCATCCAGTGTCTCGGGCTCACACATGGCTTCTCCTCATATGGAGGCCTTACAACTTGAGCACCTTGGACCACTAGTGGTTACGAGGAGGGTGGGGCATTGAGCATATCTAACACATGATATGTGGGAAAGAGCATCGTGTGAGATCTATGGATGTAGTTGGATGCTTGGGAAGTTGCCTTTGATGCCAAGACACCATTGCAGCTGAGTATTTGCTAATTTGGAGCATCGCATGACATTTTTGTTGGAGGTAATAGCCTTCACCCTTGCATACATAGAGTGGTCTTGGAAAAATACAAAGAAGTTAGAGGAGGCTGTGCAGTTCTGACACGTGTATATGGGAAGGTGCATCCCATAAGCACTTGTGCCCCTAGGAGAACCTTGGATTTAAAGAAATCTTGAGCCCTCCATAGTCTATCCCCTCTCAGGACTTTTTGGGGGATTGTGGAGCTTTGTGGGTGGCTATAGGGCACAACTATGGATGGGCGGCTATAGGGCACGACTATGGACCCCGCACCCGGCTCACATCTAGATGCCATGTGGCATGCTATGCGTGCTAACAATGTTGTGGATTCGATCATATGCCATTTTGTGGGATTTGTGCTTGTGCATTATGCATCTTGGATTGGGTGTAGTTCTCGCATTTTTTGGTGCTATTTGATGCATTTTGGTGCTTAGTTCGTGTTGGATACTTCTTGTAGATTCAGTTTGGGGATAATTGGGTTTAGGGCTATTTGAGTGACACTAGGCTAGCATTGAGACTCACTGTTAGGAGATCTCTTGCCAGAGATTGGATGCTTGACAGTGATAGATGCTTGTGTTGGTATATGTGCAATGCCCACCTTTCATATGTAACCACCAATGTTTCATAGTGCTCTTTTGTAAGGCCCCCATTATGAGGAGAAGCCATGGTGTGAGCACTAGACATTGGTAGGATCCTAGTTTTGACACTAGATGAGGTCTCATGGGGACCGTTTGATGGCTAGGAGATGGTAGAAGGATCAATGTACTCCTCAGGGGTTTGGGGGCAGTGCCTACGATGGTATACCCTCCCTTGCAGGCACACGATCATTCGCATGTGAATTTGCCCTTGCGTGCATGATTGATGGTCAGTGGTCAATGGTCTTTGGTTAGTGGTGAAAGTTAAGCAATATGTGCCACCGTCGTTGCACTTAGTCACACACTATGCTAAGTCAATATGCATGTGCCACCGCCAACCCACCATTGTGGTGGAATTGGTCTACTATGAAGGGTTATATAAGGAGGCCACTTCTCAAGGCTCAACATCGAATGCCAATACCCCTACCTCCAGTCCTTCTCCATCATGTCTAGATTGCCATCGAAGCTCTACTGGAGAGCGCACGGGTGGACACAACCATCAGTTATATCTGATACGAAATGTTTATTTAGCTTTATTGTATCTATCCTCTTGTTATTGTGCTATCATTGTTGTCAAACAATCTCTCTGTTGCATCATATTTCTACAACTTGATATTGGCATGTATTGGAATAGAAATTCTATTTCATTTTGTAAACCAAATGCTCTTCGCCTTTTTCTTGAAAGCCTTCCGGCTGCACCATGTAAATTTCCTCATGTAGATCCCCATGCAAGAAAGTTGTCTTGACATCCATCTGCATAAGCTCCACCACGGCCTCCAGATCGGCCTGCTCTACCTCTGCCTCTACCTCTTCTAGCATTTGAGTAGAAGACTGTGGGGGTTAAAGGTCACTGTGCCTTTACCCCAGTTATGTACAATACTCAAACACATATATAAATGAATGAAAAAGAAGATTAGGGTGGTTCTGCACCCACCAAAACTTGTGTGGCTCTCTGTTTCTCTCTCTCCTTCTTCTGTTCTTGCATCCGTTGAGAGCACTCTCAACTGGTATCAGAGCTCGGGTGATCTAGCTGAGCGTGCGTGAATGCTTGAAGCTCGGCAGCTCTATGGGAAGAAGGAGAAGCAGCTTTGTGGGTGACTTTACTTGCATCCGAGTGTGCAGAGACCTTGGAGGAACCTTTGGAAAAGTCACTTTGGCTTTTCAAAGTGGTTTTGAGAGCCTGTTAAGTGGTTTCAAAAAAAAAAGTCGTTTTTTGAGCTTTTCCCTGTTCCGTTCGATTACAGAGACTCCGTATTGACTTGTAGAGGCAACTATTGCTTGCTTTTGGTGTACACTTCACTTCAAGAGCTTGGAAATACCTTCATTCTTGAATCTGGGATCATTTCATTGGATTTTTGACTCACTGTGTCAGTTTTTGCGTTTTTTGCCCGGGTGTTGGAACTCAAGTTTGGAGGAACCATTTGCAGATCTGTCAGTTCTGGTGGACTCAAGAGGTCCTAAAACTTCTATGTTGCTCATCATTCACACTCCGGTTGATTTTACAAACAGCTCTGTTTCCAAAAACGTTTTTCAGTCCGTGTTTTGGACCCAGTGATTGAGACCACGGTTTCCAAAACCGTCTGTCCCATTGCGTTTCGGACGCCCAAAAACCCCTACCTATCAGTTCTTGCATGATTCGGTGGAGGATTTTCAGAGTTATAGATCTCTGTGTATTCGATTTCGTCTCTCTGTTATGCATTTTTCATTCTAAGGTTTTGAAACCTTAGATTTATGCCACATGGCAGTGGATAAGTGTTGACTCCCATTTCTCACTCATCGGTTGGGATTTTGGAGTTCTGGCAGAAGAGAGATATTTGCAGATTTTCTTGCTGATTCCGATTATGCAATGGCGCCCATGTTTTGAGGCATCTCAGGTTCTATTTTCAGTTGCGGTCATTACCGTGGGACTATGATTTCTTGAGCATACTTTATGCAGATCACTTTGGTTGTAGTTTGAGCAGTGTGTGCTCATTCGTGGTGTGCATTGGGTTGCAATGGATGATTTATAGGCCATTTGGATGCATTGCAGTCCTTATTGGATGCGCTGATAGGCCCGAATTGCCTTGTGGGATGCTATTTTTTATGGACGCTTTGCACATGGATGCTATTTTATGCTGAGGGACAGCTTTGACACATTGCAGATGATGCACTGATAGTGCTATGCTCTCTTGGATGAGATATTATTGATGCATATGCCAGTGGATGGTGTTTATGCTTGAGTCATTTGGCACTTATTGGCATTTTCTTTTGGGTTAGATTTGCTCATATGGATGCATAGTATATGCACATGAGTCAGATGCATCTTTTGATGCTTTGAGCTTTGAGTTTTTTTGGTGATATTTCAGTCTATTGTGGCATACACATTTGGATGCACCTGGTATTTGTTGTGATTCTCTCTTGCAGGCACTAGCATTTGGGATTTTGCTTTATTTGCATCATGGCATCCTCTTCCATGTCTGAAAAGGAGTTTTTCAGCATTGAAAAGTTTGATGGGACAAACTTTTCTTTGTGGAAAGAACAAATAAGGGATGTGCTTATTCAAAATAAGCAGATTAAACCCTTGGCAGGGATTGAAGCTAAGCCTGCAAATATGTCTGAGGATGACTGGAATGAGTTGGATGCATTAGCAAAGTCTACTATTAGACTTCATCTTGCAGAGTCAATTTATTTCACAATAGTAAATGAGCAGACTACGGAAGATTTATGGAAGAAACTATGTGCCACTTATGAGAAGGAAACTACCTCTAATAAAGTTTACCTCATGAAGAGGTTGTTTGAGCTGCAGATGAAGGAAGGGGTCTCCATTACTTCTCACTTGAATGAATTCAATATTATTTTCAGCCAGCTTCAGGCTCAGAAAATGAATTTTGATGCGGAGACTAAGGCAATATTTCTCTTATGTTCATTGCCATCCTCATGGGATACCTTCCGTATAGCTGTCGGTAACTCTGCACCTGGTGGAGTACTGAAATTTGATGATGTTGTGGGTAGCTTGTTGGCCGAGGAGATTAGACGGAAGTCTATGGATGGCAACAAGCAGGATGCAGCCTTAAATGTGCAAAGGGGCAGATCACAGTTCAGGGGGAAGTCCCAAGAAAGAGGGAAGTCTCGTAGCAAATCCAGGGCACGGAACATTGAGTGTTACCATTGTGGCAAGAAGGGCCATATGAAAAAGGATTGCTACAAGCTGAAAAGAGAGCAAAAGGATAAGAAAAAGAATGCAAATTGGGGTGCAAATTAAAAGGAAGAGAGTCCAAGGGAGGACAAAGGAAAAGTGAAGATCGAGGAGATCAATGCAGTCACACATGATAGTGACAATGACGTTCTCTTCATGTCTAGTTTATCTGCAGAGTTGCTTACCACTTCAGATGATGCATATTCCCAGGATTGGATTTTGGATTCTGGTGCTTCATTCCATGTTACTCCCCATAGGGAATGGTTCTCCACTTATGATAGTGGAAAGACAGGTTGTGTGCATCTTGGAAATGACTATGCATGTGACATAGTGGGAGCAGGTGACATAAAGTTTTCTTTTGCAAATGGGTCTGCATTTGTTTTGAAACATGTGAGACATGTGCCTAAGCTGACCAAGAGTCTTATTTCAGTGGGTCAGCTAGATGATGCTGGTTTTCACACCACTTTTGGCTTTCAGAGTTGAAAAATTCAGAAGGGCTCTATGCTTTTGGCCAGGGGTGCCAAGTGTGGGACTTTGTATCCCTTACATGTATCAGGGGTATTTGATCATGTTGTTGCAATAACCGAGCAGCCAAGCACTTCTTTGTGGCATTGCAGGTTGGGGCACATGAGCCAGAATGGAATGAAACTCTTATGCCATTTGGGTTATGTACCGCATTTGAGTTTCTCTGATTTTGAATTTTGTGAGCATTGTCTCTATGGGAAGCAGACTAAATCAGCCCATAAAAGAAGGGGAAAGAAAGAGTTTGAAAAGCTTGATTTGGTGCATTCAGCCGTATGTGGTCCCATGCCTACACGGTCATTAGGCGGGGCTGAATACTATGTGACATTCATTGATGATGCAACTAGGAAAGTGTGGGCTTATGCTATAGCTCGGAAGAGTGATGTGTTCCAGGTATTTCAGAAATGGCTGGCCTTGGTTGAGAATCAGTCAGGTAGAATGCTTAAATGCCTACAGACTGACAATGGTGGAGAGTATCTCTCTCATGACTTTCAGCATTTCTGTGATACACGTGGGATTAAGAGGGAGCTCACATCCCCTCGTACTCCAGAGCAAAATCTAGTTGCAGAAAAGATGAACCGTACCATTCAAGAAAGGTTGCAATGCATGCTTTCCAATGCAAGTCTTTCTGGTGGTTTTTGGGCTGAGGCAATGAAGACTGCAGTGCATGTGATCAATAGATCACCTAGTAAGAGTTTGGATGGTGGTATTCCTGAAGAGGCATGGAGTGGCAAGAAGCCCTCTTACTCTCATTTGCGTATATTTGGGTGTGAGGCATATGCACATGTGCCAAAAGAGCTTCGAAAGAAGCTAGATCCTAAATCTAGGAAATGCATCTTTCTGGGTTATGGTGAAAGTGGAGAGATGGGCTATCGTCTCTGGGATCCAGAAGCAAAGAAGATCATACGCAGCCATGATGTGGTCTTTAGTGAGAAGAAGATGCATAAGGCACCCATGAGGGATGTGGAAATGAGGAGAATCACTTTCCAGGATGTGAATTCACCTGCATACGTTGATAGACAGCAAGCTATCCATGCACCAAATGTGCAAGAAATGGTACCACCAAGTACTCCCACAGGTATACAATCAAGGGTAGATGATGGATCATCTATTGGTGGAAATGATGAGCCAAATGTGGCTGATATATAGGTGGGACAGCAAGCTGAAATGCCCTTGAGAAGATCATCTAGAGTATCTAGACCGCCTGATAGGTTTGTTCCAGGGGTAGACTATGTGATGCTTACTGATTGCGGGGAGCCTTCTTGCTACAGAGAGGCTATGATGCGTGAGGATCAACGCAAGTGGAAGTATGCTATGCAATCAGAGATGAGTTCACTTATGAAGAATAAGACTTGGGACTTAGTTTCTTTGCCACATGGAAAGAAAGCATTACCATGCAAATGGGTCTACAAAATGAAGGTCACAAGTGATGATGTGCCTAGGTACAAGGCCCGTTTGGTTGCTAAAGGGTTCAAGCAAGAGAAGGGTGTGGACTTTGATGAGATATTGTCTCCGGTTGTGAAGATGACCACACTTAGATGCATGCTTGGACTAGTGGCAGTAGAGGATATAGAGCTTATGCAGATGGATGTCAAGACAACTTTCTTGCATGGGGATTTGCATGAGGAAATTTACATGGTGCAGCCGGAAGGCTTTGAAGAAAAGGGCAAAGAGCATTTAGTTTGCAAGCTGAAGAAGAGTCTCTATGGTCTTCAGCAAGCACCTAGAGAATGGTATCAGAAGTTTGATGCTTTCATTCGGTCCCAGGGTTTTAGAAGGAGTGAAATTGATCACTGCCTCTACACTAAAAGAGCTAAGGATAGTAGCCTGATAATCCTGGCACTATATGTGGATGATATGCTATTGGCTAGTAAGAATACTTATGAGCTAGATGCATTAAAGGCCAAGTTGCATGAGGAATTTGATATGAAGGATTTGGGATTTGCACGTCATATTCTTGGTATGTGCATCACGCGTGATCGGAGTAGGAAACTCCTTTGGCTTTCACAAAAAAAGTATGTTACAAAAGTATTGCAGCGTTTCAATATGGAGGGGGGGAAGGCAGTGAGTACTCCATTGCCTCCATATGTGAAACTGAGTCATACAGATAGTCCCAAATCAAATGAGGAGAGGGCCATGATGGCCAAGGTTCCTTATGCATCAGCAGTTGGGAGTCTTATGTATGCTATGATAGCTACTAGACTAGACATTGCATTTGCAGTGGGAGTTGTTAGCCGGTATATGGCTAATCCAAGAAAGAGGCATTGGGAGGCAGTTAAGTGCATCATGAGGTACATGAAGGGTACTAAGGAGATGTGCATTTGCTTTGGTAAAGGAGACATGCGTGTATTTGGGTACACAGATTCAGACTATGCAGGGCATGTGGATAGTAGGAGATCCACTTCTGGTTATGTGTTCACCTTTGCAGGTGGTGCAGTGTCGTGGATGTCTCGCGCACAGAAGTGCGTTGCTTTGTCTACCACAGAGGCTGAGTATGTTGCAGCCACAGAGGGTTGCAAGGAGGCTATATGGCTTGATCGGCTAGTGGGAGATTTGGGGATTCATACAGGTGTACTGACATTGCATAGTGATTCCATGAGTGCTATTCAGCTAGCACGGAATCCAGTCTTTCATGCAAAGACCAAACACATTGAGGTCAGGTACCATTTCATCAGGGAGGTACTTGAGGACAAGCGCATAGAGCTTGTCAAGGTTCATACAGATGATAACCCTGCAGATATGTTGACGAAGAGTCTACCTAGTCAGCGGTTTGAGTATTGTCATGTATTGATGGGCATTGGATAGTATGCTCACTGGTTGTTCTCCCTTAAAGGCACATTGTCCTTTAAGTGGGAGGTTGTGGGGGTTAAAGGTCACTGTGCCTTTACCCCAGTTATGTACAATACTCAAACACATATATAAATTAATGAAAAAGAAGATTAGGGTGGTTCTGCACCCACCAAAACTTGTGTGGCTCTCTGTTTCTCTCTCTCCTTTTTCCGTTCTTGCTTCCATTGAGAGCACTCTCAGAAGACACTCTCCACATAAAAATTTAATTTTTGAGCCTGAAGCTGGCTAAAAATAAGATTGAATTCCTTCAAGTGAGAAGCAATGGAGACACCTTCCTTCATCTGCAACTCAAACCAGCTCTTCATGAGGTAAACTTTATTAGAGGAAGTTCCTTCTCATAAGTGGCATATAATTTATTCCACAAATATTCCGTAGTCTTCTCATTTACTAATATGAGATAAAGTGACTCTACAAGATGAAGTTTAGCAGTAGACTTTGCTAATGCATCCAAATCATTTCAATCATCCTCAGACATAGCTGTAGGCTTAACTGCAATCCCTTACAAGGGTTTAATCTCCTTCTTTTGAATAAGCACATCCCTTATCTATTCTTTCCAAAAAGAAAAGTTTGTCCCATCAGACTCTTTAATGCTGAAAAACTCATTTTCAAACATGGAAGAGGATGCCATGGTGCAAGTATAGTAAAATCACAAGTGATGGCAAGCAAAAGTCACACAAGGGAAAAGAATGTTGGTGAAGCAAGAAAACTACAGTGTATACTGTAACTTTCTGCAATTTTATAAGTTCTTAACTTTTCTTACATAACTCGGATGCCAAAATTGTAAACAAAAAATTGTAGCCAATTGATAGCTCTACAAACTTCCAGTTTAAAACTTGTAGATCCAAATTCTTTATGGATTCTCCAATATTCACAACTCAAAATAGCTCCTCCTCAGTTTTTCCTACTACTATCACAAGATTGCACAAACTGAAAGTCCCAAATCAGCCGCAAAAAGTGCCAACTGCAAGGCTATAATGGCAAATACAATGCCAATCGGTAAGTGATCAGCACATCAAACTATTAGCATAAACACCATACTTCCATGAGGCATAAAACCAAGTGTGTCCACCAAGAATGGCTCAAAGCACCTTAAGCAAGCATCGAGAGAATGGCATCAGAAGTTTGATGCTTTCATTTTGTCCTAGGGTTTCAGAAGGAGTTAAATTGATCACTACCTCTACATTAAAAGGGCTAAGGATAATAGTTTGATACTCCTAGCACTTTATGTGGATGATATGCTATTGGCTAGCAAGAACACTTATGAGCTAGATGCATTAAAGTCCAAGTTGCATGAGGCTTTTGACATGAAGGATTTGGGACTTGCAAGTCATATTCTTGGTATGTGCATCACGCATGACCAGAGTAAGAAATTCCTTTGGCCTTCACAGAAGGATTATGCTACAAGAGTATTGCAATGTTTCAATATGGAGGGGGGGAAGGCAGTAAGTACTCCATTGCCTCCATATGTGAAACTGAGTTAGGCACATAGCAAATCAGATGAGGAGAGGGCCATGATGTCCAAGGTTCCTTATACATCAACAGTTGGGAGTCTTATGTATTCTATGATAACTACTAGACCGGGCATTGCATTTGCAATGGGAGTTGTTAGCCAATATAAGGAAAGAGGCATTGGGAGGCAGTTAAGTGCATCATGAGGTACATGAAGGGTACCAAAAGGAGATGTGCATCTACTTTGGCAGAGGAGAGATGTGTGTACTTTTCCAAGGTTCCTTATGCATCAGCGATTGGGAGTCTTATGTATGCTATGATAGCTACTAGACCGGACATTGCATTTGCAGTGGGAGTTTTAGCCGATATATGGATAATCCAAGAAAGAGGCGATACATGAAGGGTACCAAGGAGATGTGCATCTACTTTGGCAAACGAGAGATGTCTATACTTGGGTACATAGATTCAGAGTATGCAAGTCATGTGGATAGTAGGAGATCCATGTCTGATTATGTGTTCACCTTTGTAGGTGGCACAGTGTCGTGGATGTCTCGCACACATGAGTGTGTTGCTTTGTCTACCACATAAGCCAAATATGTTGTAGCCACAGAGGGTTGCAAGGAGGCTATATGGATTGATCGTCAGGTGGGAGACTTGGTGATTCATACAGGTGTATTGACATTACATAGTGATTCCATGAATGCTATTCATCTAGCATAGAATATAGTCTTTCATGCAAAGACCAAACACATTGAGGTCAGGTACCATTTCATCAGGGAGGTACTTGAGGACAAGTGCATAGAGCTTGTCAAGGTTCATACAGATGATAACCTTGTAGATATGCTGATGAAGAGTCTACCTAGTCTGTAGTTTTAGTATTGTCATGTATTGATGGGCATTGGATAGTATGTACACTAGTTGTTCTCCCTTAGAAACACATTGTCCTTTAAGTTGAAGGTTGTGGGGATTAAAGGCCACTATGCCTTCACCCCAGTTATGTACACAATCCTCAATATATCTATATGAATGACATAGAAGATAAGGGTGGTTCAACACCCACAAAACTGTGTTCCTTTCTAGCTCTCACTCTCTCTTGTTTTTGCTTCCGTTGTGAACTCGCATCCCCTCCTTTCCTTCCCACCTCACTTTGCAGCTAGAGAGATCATCCATGAGTGGGAAAGGATGTTACAAGAGGAGAGAAATTTGGATGAGAGAAGGGAGGTAAGATATGGGAGAAAGGAGAAGGAAGAGGGTGGATAGGGAGGGGGGAGAAATGTAGAACGATGAAGGTTGGATATGGAGTAAGGAAGGAAAACATGACATCAAACTAAAGTTTTTGCAAATCTTTACACATTCTTGGGCTCTAAAATGCTTTCTACTAAGTATGCTTATCTTTTATGTTTCACCTCAAATACTTAGCAGTTCAAGAATTAGACCAGAATACTTAGTCCCTAGTCAAAGAGATACCCTTATATTATAGAATCATGAAGCATGGTTAGCTAATGTTTACACCTCTGAAATGTCTAGCAATCGTATACTTTTTTGCTTTTTCCTACTTGTGATATCCGAAGAGCTGGCCTACAGTGATGACCACCATATGGGCAGCTTGTTGCTTGACAAAGTTACACTTTGTAAGGCATGTTTAGACTAACATAGAACCAACAAAAAGGAAGTGCTCGATTTTGGAGCTTTGTCTTCTTTAACAAGGAAAACATTAGGATATCCTACGGATATTGTGATCCGGTAGCTATAGCCGAATTAACATTGATGTTCCTTTGGTGCAAATGGTACTCTTTAACAATGCTCTTGGCATAGATACAAGGGATGGCTGCATGCCTTGAAGGCCCTCTGGTGACTGACAAAGAAAAAGAAGGTCACAAAAGTTGGAAAAGTCAAGTCTAGAGGAGGTTGACATTAGAAAAGACAAGAGAGGAAGTTTCCCTCATCGTGATGTTTGTAGCTACAATATGCCAATGCTTACTTTAGGTGATGTTCTTTGGATCCCTTAATGGAGTGCAAGCTCTTGATAAAGAAGAACTCAATGACTTGCCTATGCTTGTTGACGATCTCTTGTCTTGCTTGGTTCTTTTTCCTACTCATAGTAGATACCCAACAAAATTAGGGCCTCGAGAGTCCATCTCGCTTCTACTTACTCAAAGTCAATGTAGTCTCGTTGTCCATAGTCCATTGTTTACCATCAAGACAATGCAAATGCTTTCTCTATTACTTCTCTTTAAACACTCGTTTGTGCATCTTACTATGAAGATCTTTCCACTATAATAAATTATGTTGTAACCTATCATGAAGTTCTTGCTTGGCTTGTCTAGAAGATCTTTTCACTATAATAAATTATGTTATAACCTATCACAAAGTTGTTGCTTGGCTTGTCTAGATGTTGGAGAGAATGATTCATGATAATATCAAGGACTCAGACATATGCAGGTTTCTATGCTCGGCTCTGCACCTACTTGATGTACAATTATTCCGTAGAAATGTATTTCACCACAAGATTTACCCGTTTCCTTGGTTCTCAAATCCATACATCTTAGATTGAGCCCTTGAATATACATTTTTGTTATAATGATGGAGCATGATTTGAAACTAGATTTGTTTCTCTTCTTTATGTTCTTATATTATGATGTGTACTTCTTTGACCTCTACGGAGAGCTTGGTGAGCACATGAAGCTACAAAAATGTGAAAGGCAAGGTATGAAACCTCTTGGAAGGTTTTGGGCCTCTAACTCAAGGTTTACCTATGCTTACGATTTATGCTACACTTTGGAGGGAGGATATAAGATTTAAGGGGATCATTGTACAGCTCCATAGCAGCCTGTCTTCCTTGAAAGGCTCCAGTCATATACTTTTTATTGTGACCTAAATCTTGGATTCTTACTTTTTTTTCCCCCTAGTCATTGAAGAGATGATTAAGGCATCAAATGGAAGATATATTTGGCCTTATGATGTTACTTAGATGAATAGCTTGGCTCTCTTGTTATGGTCTAGATTGCCCCTACAATATACTTTATTTCTAACCAAGTAAAAAGTTATAATTTAATGACTTTTGGATACACCCTTTAACAGAGTAGATACATTGACTAGATTCATTCAATGGCCTCTAGAGTTAAATCTCACTCATTTTTATTGCATGTTATACATGTACATGGAAAACTATCTCCCTACTAAGTTAATCTATGTATCTTTCCTTGAGTTGGAGATTCTTATATATGATTTAGTTATATGAATCAAGAGATATCATAGAGATTGATATTGTTGTTTGTGCATAGGAAATGTTCCTAATTTCATTGTCAATATATCAAACTTGCACGACATATATGCCTTTGTGAAATAGTTGGGCTATTATTTTCTTCCATGGAGGATTTATAGGTTTAAGATGCTTGTAGTAGGAAAGAGTAGCAGTCATTATAGACTGCTAGTTCCCGAGAGCTATTGGAATTATTTCAAATTAGCATGAGGTCTATATATTTTTTTGGAAAGGCGGATGTCTAATATTTTGGACTTTCTATGTGCCTCACTTGGGGATGATGCTAGAAGAAAAGCCTCACATTGTATTTTATCTTCTTCTATGCTAAAATGGATGGAAAAAAGGGGATTCTTTTATGAATATTCAATTCTAACTTTTTAGAATTTTATATGTTGTGGCTATGTTAAGGATCTCTTTGAAAGTTAGATTTTCCATATAGAATTTCATCACTATTAATGCTGTACGACTGTTGAGATATTGAGCTCCACTCGCGATATGCCAGGGTGACCGTTGTGTATTTATGTCACCGACTTGTTAGCTGGAGATGCGGTTGGTACACCGCCCACGAATATAATAGCTGGATGACAGCTATCCTTATCTACTCTAGTTTGTGGCTCAGTTAGTATGCCACCTTAGTTAGTTGAGTTTGGTTTGAGACCCACATATAGGGTTCTTCTATTTCTTTGTACTAGAGTTTGGCTTTCACAACTAAGAAGAGGAAAACTGTTTTCAGCCTCCACCTTTGTGTGTATTCCCCCATTTTGTGCATGTGAGAAAGCCGCAAGTGAGACTCCTTCCCTCTCTCCCACTATCTTCACATGGTATCAGAGCCTTGTTCGTGGTAAGGAGCTCAAGAAAGCAAGCCAAGTTCGTGGTGTCCTGGTAAGAGGACCAGTGTTGCTTTCCTATTTCGAGTTTGGGAGCAAATCTCTGCAGGTAGCACAGCCAGAAGTGCAAGAGTGCACTGTCTTAGATTGAGATGCCCTTCGCGGTGTGGCGAGAGCGCAGTATATGCTGCGGGAAAGGGCAAAGTCCTTAGTGAGGTTATTTTTTTGATTCGAGGTCATTTCGGGGCCCGTTTTGGAGAAGGAAGTTCTCCGCAGGCACTCAGAAAAAGGCCCTATTTTTGCTGTGCGACCACTGTTCTGCGGTTTGGTGAAAAGTTGCCGCAGAAATTGCATCGTGTGCCTTTGTGCAGAGATATTGGGAGTTGCAGATTCATGCTTGTTGCCTGTTGATGCAAAATCGTCACTAGGAAGTGACTGTGTGGTGAAATACCACTTTCGTCAGTTTTGCAGTTCTGCCCGTGTGAGGCAAAAGCTGTGTTTTTTGCAGTGACAGAATATTTTGCAGTGTTCTACAATGGCATCTGATTCCCTTTCACAGATTGTCACTGAAAAGCTTGACAAGAACAACTTCCAGGCATGGAAGTTTAGAATGACGAATTTCTTGATGGGAAAAGGCTATTGGGAGTTCATTACAGGAAATGAAGAAGAACTTGTTCTTCCTAATGTTCCCAGTCAACAGGAAATGCAGGCATTCAAAGGATGGCATGAGAGAGCCAGGAAAGTTATGTACTGGCTGTCTATCAGTATTTCGGACTCCATGATTGTGCATATTCAGGATGCAAATACGCCAAAGGAGGCATGGGATACTTTGGCAAAAATGTATAGCACAAATACGCAAGCCAGGAAAATGCAACTCAAACAGGATTTGCACAATGTGCAGAGAGAAAATTTGAGCATAAATGACTACCACATGAAAGTGAAGAAAATTGCAGATGCACTTGCTTCCATTGGGTCGCCAGTGGATGATGACAATTTGATCTCTGTGACCTTGAATGGTCTAGGAAAGGATTATGCACAGTTCCGGACATCCATTGCCGTCCGTGAAAAATTTCCTGATTTTGAGGAGTTGATTGCTCTTCTAATTTCCGAAGAGCAGAGAAATGGTGGTGCATCTTCTTCAGCAGGAACTTCAAAAGAAACTGTCTTCTACTCAAATGCTGGCAGAGGTAGAGGTAGAGGTAGAGGAGGCTGATCTGCAAGCCGTGGTAGAAATCAGAATATGTAGCAAACGCAAGAAAACCAGTCCTATGCAGGAGGACGTGGTAACTCTAGAGGCAGGGGGAGCCAAAGAGGCCGTGGTGGATGGCAGAGAAGCCAAAATGCAAACAGCAATGTTGAATGCTACTATTGTGGCAAAATGGGTCATATGGCTAAGGACTGCTACAAAAAGCAGAATGACATTATGAATGGAAAATTGCAGCAAGGCAATTATGCATCTTCTAGCAGGCAGGGTGATGATAGAAATGAGCATCTATTTATGGTGCAGCATATGACCAATTCTGTGACAAGTGCAGAAGAACGAAATGATGTGTGGTATGTTGACTCAGGTGTGTCAAACCACATGACAGGTCATGCAGAATGGATGCAAGATGCAAGAAAAATGGAAAAACCAGGATTTGTGAAGACTGGTGATGATACTGCACATCCTATTGTGCAGATTGGCAAAATTCCTTTGTCTATGCAGGATGGGAAAAAGAAATACTTGTCTGATGTATTTCATGTTCCGAACATCACCAAGAACCTGGTTTCTGTTGGTCAGATGGTTGAGCAGGGCTTGCAGGTCAGATTTAATCCTCATGGATGCTTTGTTGAGGATATGAAAAATAATGGTCGCTTGATAGCAAAAGGAAAGAAGAAGGGCAGGATGTTTACGTTGGATGCAGACATGCCTGAATTGAGTGCAGCAATGTTTGCACATGGGACCGGTGTAGTTGCAGATATTGATATCTGGCACAAACGCATTGGTCATGTTAATATACAGCGACTTAAATCAATGCAAGCCCAAAATATTGTTGCAGGATTGCCTAAATTCAAGGTTGCAGAAATGCACAAGGTTTGTGAAGCCTATCAATTTGGGAAACAGGCAAGGAAACCTTTTCCTAGGCATGTTCAAGAAAGTAAAAAACCATTGGAATTAATCCACTCTGATGTGTGGACTACAAAAGCTGCATCTATTGGAGGCTGTCACTATTTTGTCACATTTATTGATGACTTTAGCAGAAAACTGTGGGTGTATTTTATGAAAAAGAAAAGTGAAGTGTTTGGGCACTTCAAAGCTTTCAAAGCTATGGTTGAAAAAGAAACAGGCCTGCAAATAAAATGCCTAAGGTCAGATGGAGGGGGAGAGTACCTCTCAAATGAGTTTGCAAGGTTCTTGCAGGAGCATGGTATAAAGCATCAATATTCATGCAGTCATACCCCACAGCAAAATGGAATTGCAGAAAGAAAAAACAGGCATATTGGAGAGGTATCTCGGGCTATGCTAAATGAAAAAGATCTACCAGATTATTATTGGGCTGAAGCAGTTGCTACAGCAGTCTATATAATGAACAGGACTCCCACTGCAGCAATACATGGCATGATGCCAGAGGAGATGTATACTGGTAGGAAACTAGATATTTCTCATTTGAAGATTTTTGATTGCATTGCCTATGTCCATGTGCCAGATGAGTTGAGGTCCAAGTTGGATCCAAAAGCTGAGAAGTGCGTCTTTATTGGTTATTCTCTGCAGCAGAAATGGTATAGATGCTATAACCCTTCTACACGTAAGTTCACAGTGAGCAGAGATGTTGTTTTTGATGAGATGAGCAGCTGGTATAAACCAGTAAATGTGATGATTGATGTAGATGCACAAAATGGTAATGCTGCACAGAATGCACAGCAGCAATCACAAAATATCAGTGGACCTGGAGTGTCCTCTACCAGTGGTTCACATACTTCGCCATGGACAGGCAGATTGAGATAAGGAGAATCCTCTCAAAGCAATGCAGAGAGTGGTACGCAGGTATCATGAAAAGGAAAAGAGAAGGTAGATCAGCCCATGTTTGATGTGAATGCAGGTCACTCTTGTGTGGATGGTGAATCCAGTGGCTCAGAACAGAGCATTGATGATGAGTTGGGTATTCCTTCTGTTGTTACACCTGGAGTAAGGAAGACCAGGGATGTTTTGAGAGCACCTGGAAGTGAGCCTATTTTGCATAGGTCTACCAGGGTCAGGTATCCTGTGGATAGGCTGAAATATGATGGATTTACAGCCATTCACTATGCCTATATGGTCAAAGTGATACAGGAACCAGAACCCACTTCTTTTGAGCAAGCCATGGGAAATGAAAAATGGGAGAAAGCCATGGATGAAGAAATGGATGCCTTGGATGCTAATGCTACATGGGAATTGGTGCCTTTGCCTAAAGGCAAGAATGCAATTGGCTGTAAATGGGTTTATAAGATCAAGCACAATGCAGATGGTTCTGTGAATAGATACAAGGCAAGATTAGTTGTCAAGGGGTATGCACAGACATATGGCATTGATTATGAAGAAACTTTCAGCCCGGTTGCAAGGATGGCAACCGTAAGAGCAGCCATTGCTATGGCTGCATCAAAGGGATGGTCTTTACATCAGATGGATGTAAAGAATGCCTTCTTGCATGGTGATTTGCAAGAAGAGGTCTTTATGGAGCAGCCATCAGGTTATGTTCATGCTATTCATCTTGAGTTTGTTTGCAGGGGTTGAAGAAAGCCTTGTATGGCTTGAAGCAAGCACCTAGAGCATGGTCTGACAAGATAGGACAGTATCTTGTCACTATTGGCTTTCAGATTTCCAAGGCAGATTTCTCACTCTATGTGAGAAAAACAGAGAAAGGGATTATGCTGCTGGTCATTTATGTTGATGATTTGATCGTCACAGGTGATAGTGATGAAGATATCCTTCATGTGAAAATGCTATTGAGGCAGAAGTTTGAGATGAAGGATTTGGGAGAGCTGCGTTATTTCTTGGGCATTGAGGTGATTAGATCACCAAGTGGGATATAGCTCTTGCAGAGGCAGTATGGATTGGACATGCTGTCCAAATATGGGATGACAGGCTGTAAGCCTATTTCAGTTCCTTTGGAGCAGAATGTGAAGCTGAGTGCAGATGCAGGTGAGCTTCTAGAAGACCCTACTATGTACAGACGCATAGTAGGAAGTTTGATTTACATGACTATTACCAGGCCAGATTTGAGCTATGCTGTTGGGTTGGTAAGTCAGTTTATGCAGGCTCCAAGGTAACCGCATTTGGATGCGGCTAGATGCATAGTCAGGTATGTGAAATCCACATTGCAGTATGGACTATTTTATGAGGCTGGGGTTCAGATACAGTTGCATGGATACACTGATGCTGATGGGGCTGGTAGTATTTCTGATAGACGATCTACCAGTGGGTATGTGTTCTCTTTTGGGAGTGCTGCAGTCACTTGGAGTAGCAAGAAACAGCCTACAGTTGCCTTGTCGAGCACAAAGGCTGAGTACAGGGGTGCAGCAATGGCTGCATGTGAGGTAGCTTGGTTGCATAAGCTACTCTATGATATGCATCAGTCTACAGATGGGCCAGTTGTCATTTATTGTGACAACATGAGCAGCATATACACTTGGCAAAGAACCCAGTCTTTCATGCTAGAACAAAGCACATTGAGGTGCATTATCACTATGTGCGGGAGAAGGTTTTACTAGGTCTTATTGATCTAGTTTATGTCAGCACAGAGGATCAGGTAGCTGACATATTCACGAAAGCATTGGGCACAGAGAAGCTGCGCAAGTTCAGAGACCTGCTTGGTGTGCAAGAATTGGGATTGAGCTCGAGGGGGAGTGTTGAGATATCGAGCTCCACTCGCGATATGCCAGGGTGACCGTTGTGTATTTATGTCACCGACTTGTTAGCTGGAGATGCGGTTGGTACACCGCCCACGAATAATAGCTGGATGACAGCTATCCTTATCTACTCTAGTTTGTGGCTCAGTTAGTATGCCACCTTAGTTAGTTGAGTTTGGTTTGAGACCCACATATAGGGTTCTTCTATTTCTTTGTACTAGAGTTCTTTTGGCTTTCACAACTAAGAAGAGGAAAACTGTTTTCAGCCTCCACCTTTGTGTGTATTCCCCCATTTTGTGCATGTGAGAAAGCCGCAAGTGAGACTCCTTCCCTCTCTCCCACTATCTTCACAACGACTTCCTTTGAGGTATAATGATTTCTTAGTATCAGTTATAGATGAAAAGTAAAATTTTCCTTCTTTGTTTTTTTTATAGTCTTGAAAAGAGCAACCTTTTTACATCTCCCTATATCATAGGGGAATGGAGGTTTGAGACCTAAGTGACTAATCCATGGAGGGCCGATCATTTAGGAGAGGCAGAAGGCCGTCAGGATGGATTGCCATTTATTGCTTAAAGTTGGTGGATATTGACATGTTGTTGAATAAGATATTGCCATTTTATTCTACCTTTTGAATATAATGCTTATAATTTTCTTTGGGGCATGATATATGAAAGTCTTACTAAGATTTTAAATGCAGAGTGTTTTATTAAGAATTATTCCCCAAGAGTTTTTATTGGAGATTTCCATATACACTTTTTTCTTTGTGGGCCTACTTATTTATTGAAATTCGGGGTGCCAAAGTTTGAATATTGCTTATCTAGATTGAGTGAAATGGATAACAATTGTGTGCCAGCATTGAAGCCAGGATTCCACAACATGTATGAGATGTTCTAACTTTCATCTTGTTGTGATAGTGCCCCGATAGTGCCAGGTGAGTTAATGCACTTCTCTATCAGATTTGTAGCATCAAATCTTTGGTATGGTTTTTTGGAAGGAAGATATGGTGTTGGAAACTCCAATGAAGACTTTTTTATGGACTTCTTATAGCAACTTGTTGCTCTATACTAGATTTTAAAGATTACTCTTTGGAGACTCTTTGTGAATTAATTAGAGACTACTCTTTGTTTGTGTATTTTCTAAGCCTACTCTTGTAGCTATACGTATTTAACTAATTCAACACATTGCCTTTAAAATATAAACTCTATGAATATGGGAGTAATAGATGGATGGATTTTATACAAGTGTTATTGAAGGGCAATAGCTTATGTTTGCTCTTTGAGTCACTCAATCATTATGTTGGATGGGATTTTCCCCATTTATTGAAGTTATGAATGTAGTTAGTTAGGACACACACACACACACACACACACACACACACACACACACACACGCATGCATGCATGCATGCACGCATGCACACACACATGCGTGGAAGCACAAATAAAAAACAACAATAGCCGATAGACATGACTCCAATAGTAGGCAGGAAGAGTGGCTGGCCAAAAGAACCAACCACCATCAAACACACTAGCGACTAAAACTAGGTAGGAGACATTGATGAGGAGAGTAGGCCTAGGGGAGAGGTGGAGCGAAGGGAGGGGTGTGGCAGAGAGGCACAAGGGGAGGCAAAGAGGTGAGAAGAGGAGGGAGCAGACAGAGTGGGGTGGATAAGGAGGCGGTAGATGAGAATATGGAGGTGGAGGATGGATAGAGCCAAGCAAGAAGGCTCAAGCAGAGAATAGAAGTGACAAGCCAAAGGGAAAGAGAAGAGTTGATGATTGATTGCATACAAATGGAGAGTTTCTATTTTTTGAAAGCCGTCTCTCTCATTTCCCTTGCAATCCACCCTGCTTTCCAACCTACCCTTCTTGGCCTATAACTAAATACTGACTTTTTGAAATATTTTCCACAATGTCTAAATGGGTCTTAGATCTTTAACAAATTGTGAGTTAACATGTATAACTTGAAATCGAGAATGCTTTGTCACAATAGAGAGAGGAAATTCCATGCAATGGAAGCGGTTGCTTGACATCATATGAAAACGTAATGAAAGAAACATTTTTTCAAAAATTGTTTTATTAACCAATGTGTCTTGTGTTTTTTTGGGAGTACACAATAGAATATAATCATCTAGGTCCAAAAAAAACATCTTGTGTTTTTTTTGGGAGTACACAATAGAATATAATCATCTAGGTCCTTAGGAATATCTCACCACTATCATGGACTTCTTCAAGCAAGGTTGTAATGGTTGGTATTGGGCCACTATAAATTGCATGGATTGCTCATTTTAAATGCTTCATTTCCTTGCCAAGTGTTTTTAACCATTGTTGGAGATCATTTGTCTTTCTTGATGAGTGGCAAAACTTACTCAATTTTTTGCATGTGTGCCATTGTTGAAGGACCGCTTACCTTATAGGATTCTTTTTGAAAGTCATAGTTATAAGTTGTTTGTAGGTTTTGTTTGCTGATCTCGAAGGATGGATATATTTGAACTCTTCTATGTCTTCCATGCTTGGTTCAGGACAATGCTATCCTATTGTATTTGCAACCAGGTGTCTGGTGGCCATTGAGAGCTCATGGATACTAAGCTATGTCTCCTATGCATTGGTTTGAAGGGATGCTACTTTTGATTGCGAAGTTGGTGCTATGAGGATTCGTTGCTTGCAGCAAGAGATTGCTTTGGCTATACATTGCAATAGACATGGAGTAGTCATTATTGTGTGACTACAATTGCTAATTGCAAGTGCATGAGATGCTATCATTCAAGTTGGAAATGGGCTTTTACTATGTGATGCATTAGTTGGTGTAAATCTTTAATACACTTTGTTGAAGGAGAAATTGACAAATACAGATGACATGACAGTTCATAGTAAAGGCAAGATTACGTTTAGTATAAAACAAAATATTAATTGAGGTAGCTATCATGTGATTTAAGTTTCCACTACAACGAAAAGAAGCTCATGATGTACAAATTGAAGGTAGAGAAAAGATTGTAGAACACTTATCATAAAAAAATTGTAGAACACTTATTGTAAAACGAAGGCTTTGAAACACTTTGAAGAGGTCAACAAATATAGGTGACGTGACTTCACAACGCTATGCGTGGTGCTAGAGAAGATTAGACCAGATGATTTGTTCAACCAAGAGAAAGATCAACTATGCCTTTCTCATAATGGTCGCTGGTGACTTCTTTATTCAAGCTGTGTGAAGCAGACCAAAGAAGTGTGACAATAGTCCATTGATCTTTAGATACAGAAGCTTGGAAACAAGAAGTTGGAGTACTCTCCCCTTCAATTAATTAATGATTTTAGAGGGGAGAGAGCCTTTTTTTAAAATCCCACTCACACCCCCCACCCACTTTTTTTAAAAATGAAACCACACACCTACTCACACACACATGGCCATCCAGGAGGGCGGATTTGGCCCAAACTATTTGACAGATTCCCATGCGTTACGCACCCGTTTGCCACCCATTTTAACTGTTCCATGAAGGGACGAAAACAACCACGTTCACCCATGGCCTATGTTGACAAGCAGCAAGGGGCTATTTCAAACCGTTTAGAGATCCTTTTTGATGTCCCTGTAGAAAGAACCGATAGAAGTGAAAAATCTACTTTTTTAGATGAATAGGTAACATATCTTCAAACATGGGCAGCCTGCCTACATTTTTTTTCCTACACACAGACTTGGCCATTCATGAGAGGCACATTCACCCATGGCCTACATTGATAGGCAACAAAGGGCTTGTCGACGTGGGCAGCGGGGAAACACCCAACATCCTGAGCCACTACTTCTCGAGAGAATCGAACAAACACTGGCACTGATGGGATATCTCAAGGTGTATGCCTCAGGCACACCTTGGTTTCTATGTGTGAGTGCTAGAGGCACAGTTAGGTGCCCATAAGCACAGTTAGGTGGTGGAAAGTCACATAGGATGATTGAGAGAATCTAGGAGCAGATTGAGGAGATGATTGTGGAGCTCTGAAGTCATCAGTGATGTCAGTGAGCATGTATGAGGTGCCTACTTAAGGACCTTACTCTTCTTCATTTTATAATGCAAGTATTCTGAGTTTGTGTCCACTCTACTCTTTCTTTTAAGTTTACCAACATGGTATCAGAGCCATTTGATCCACCTTGATCCATTTCTGCCACATCATCATCTTCTTCTTCATCTTCTTCTTCACCATCTCTTCCTCTTCTTCCCAAAGTTTGCTTAAGCTTGTTCTCCTCCGGTTCTCAACCATTTCCCACGCCCTTCCTGCTGAAGATCCACCTCGAAGGGGCGAACCCATGGCTGAAAGGAATCAAAGAAAGACGCCCTCGTTTCATCGCCATTTTGCGCAGATCGTCGATTCTGTCTTCTATGATTTCTCTGAGACCACTTCATATTTCTCTAATTCCTTTCAGGGGTAGATTTTCCATGCTTTGAGCTATCTTGTGCTGAAATCTGAGCAGCAATGGCTGCATATTCAAGGAGAAATCAGTGAAAAACCAGTCGACTTTGAAGGGGCAAGCTATGGCGCCCTGACACGTTTTTGCGCCTTTTCTTCCCAGAGGACCTTCTGTGGTATATCAGCTCTCTTTTGCCTTAAAAACCCCCTTTTCCTTTGCTCTAAAGAGTAAGCTACAAGCCCTCCAAATTCAGTCCTTTGGTTTTGACAGTTTTGACAAGTTTTTGAAGATGATGCTACATAAGATGCTATTCTAGCATTTCTGGTTTTTTGAAACTTTCAATAACATCAGTACAAGTGTGGCTTCAGTTTTGCTTTGAATTGCTAGACCTGATTTTGATTGGAAAGTATTCATTTTAGCCACCTCTATGAAGCATGTAAGAAAAAGCATCATTGATTGAATATTGGTCACTAGTCTTCGCTACATCAAGTGCTTATATTTTGGAAGCCTTTCAATTGTTTTTTGTCTTGTAAGAGAGAAAGACACTGCCCAATATCTGGGTTAGACCCTCTCATGGCTACCCTATTGAATCTAGAGAAGTTCAATGGAAAGGGCTTCCACACATGGCAGATGAACGTGAAATTTGCATTGATGAGGGAAAACCTCTGGGGACTTGTCAAACCGACTTCAACCGCTTCTTCTACAGCCTCCAATGCTGGAGAATCCTCAACTCCGACACGCCCGGCAAGGGATCCCGCTAGAGAGGAGAAAGCATATGGTATCATTGCTCTTGCTTTAGGAGATGATTATATTCATCACATCTCTGACTTAGAGTCTCCTTCAGAAGCTTTTGACATGATTTTTGGTGCTAGCTCTCACATCTCTAAATTATCACTTAAAATCTTTTTCTTTGAATTGAAGATGGTTAGTGGTACTACTTTGGCAGCTCATGTCAACTATATGCGGAGTCTTATGACTCAACTAGCTTCTATCAACTCTCCCATTACTCCAGATGATGCTATGGCAGTGTTACTTAAGAGTATGCCTGAAGATTATGATCACATAGTTACCACTTTGAAAAATCTTCCTAATCCTAATCTTGAAGGTATTATCTCTCCTCTCCAAGAAGAAGAAAGGCATATGGAGCTCAGGAAAGGCAATGACACTGTTTATGCTGTAAAAATCCAGAAGGGCAAGTTTACCCCTTGCAATCACTGTGGAAAGACAAATCACCTTTCAAAGGACTGCTTCAAAATCAATCCATGCAAACACTGTGGTAAAAACAACCATCATGAGAAGTTTTGCAGAGCCAAAGCAAAGACAGAAAATGCAAATCTACTTTCAGTTGATGAGCCTCCACAAGATGAGGCATCCTTTGAAGATTATGCATTTTAAATCATCTCTATGTATGCTCCAGATCTCTCTTTTTATGTCAAGGTACTCAGCTTGGATAGTCCTCCAAAATGAATGAAATAAACTATTGTGTTTTGTGTGTTTTGTAAACACCTCTGGTCACCTTATGATGTAGGCCATGTGTATGTTTTGCTCCATGGTACCTCCTGCAGACATTGTGTGCATGTACATGCAGGGGAGATAACCATTGGAAGGTCTTTTTGTATCCCTTTTTGTTTAACTTACACCCATGGGAACCCTTGCTAGCATGAGAACCTAGCCATAGATTTATCCTTGACCACCATGAGATGGCATGAGAAACTATGAGACTAGATGTATCCTTGACATAGCCTGAGGCATTCCCTTGAGGGGGGGTTTGATGGGATATCTCAAGGTGTATGCCTCAGGCACACCTTGGTTTCTATGTGTGAGTGTGGTGCCCATAAGCACAATTAGGTGGTGGAAAGCCACATAGGATGATTGAGAGAATCTAGGAGCAGATTGAGGAGATGATTGTGGAGCTTTGAAGTCATCAGTGATGTCAGTGAGCATGTATGAGGTGCCTACTTAAGGACCTCACTCTTCTTCATTTTATAATGCAAGTATTCTGAGTTTGTGTCCACTCTACTCTTTCTTTTAAGTTTACCAACAGGCACAACATCTGGCCAGTGAAAGCCCAACCTATTGATATGTCAAGGTCGCTGCTCGTCTAGCAGACCAAACTCACAGAATACGCCATATGATCGATCACCTGCTGGTAACACAACCTGTTGCAATCATTCCTTGCGGCTTCGTGTGATGACGACTGGGAGGACGCATCGGTGTCTATCGATCAGTCGATCGCGTGCCTGAGCCTCCAGATGGACCTTTCGGAACCAAGGTTCATTGCCACACTGCAATGTGACGACGACTGCTGTTTATTAGCACTGTCTTGTAGGGGCAGTGCTCTAGTGAGAGTTTTGCAAAAAAGTGTCCTCCTCATAGTTTTTGGACACCTCATGCCTTGTTAAGTACTTTTTATTCTAGTATTTCTCTCTCCTCCCCCCTCTCTCTCTCTCTCTTCTTCGCCAAATAAACTCTGTCTCTCTCTCCCCACACACACCCCAATCAACTCATCAACATTATCCTCCTCTATCGATAATACTCAAATGCTCCATAAAAGCTTAAAAATTCGAAATAATGAAGACAGTCACACACGTATGCGTGAGCGCGCACACTTTTTTTTTTGTGATCGTGAGCACACAGACAGAATAATGGAGACAGTCACACACGTATGCGCGCACACAGAGAGAATAACGAAGACAGTCACACACGTATACGCGCATACACAGTTTTCACATCACTTTGCATTTGCAAGCACACAGTTTTCACATCACTTTGCATTTGCAAGCGGTTGCATTATAGCACTCTCAAGTTTTCCAGTGCTACAAAGTAATCATCCATTCATCTTCATGATCATTTGCATTTTGCAGAACATAAGGCAGAGCTCACCAGTAGTTGTTTTGTTCCCGCTATGTTTCTTCCTGTTCCCTTTCGTTTTGTCTACGAAGCTAAGCTATGGCAATAAACCTCTGGAGCACGATTGTGCCGCTATCCCCGGAGAGATGGCAAGCACACAGGGTACTATGCTGCTCGCCTGTAGGTTGGATCAGCCCCTGTAGTCTTGATTTTGATAAGCACACGGTCAAAGTCTTGGGAGTTTTGCCTGTCCCCTACTTGAGGTGGATGTCCAAGGAGCTACACGCTGGGTGGAGGTACGAGCGCGGCAAGCTCCCAGAAGATGTGCTGCTCAACCTAGCACGCAGCAAGGCCTGTCATGCACAGATGTTCGATGGGCTCCTCGAGAATCGCCTTGCAAGGACTGAAGTCTGCCGTCCTGGAAGCTTTGAGCAGGAGATCCTCCTTCAGCTGGGTCCAAAGACCGATACTACTACCTATGCCTCTCTTTTGAGGCGTTGCACCAGTGCCACCGCCCTGTCTGCGGGTGAACGCGTGCATGAACACATGACCATGCGTGGATTTGTGGGCAACAGATTTCTGTGTAACCTTCTGGTGCATATGTACAGTAAATGTGGGAGCCTGGAGTACGCACGTGCTGTGTTTGACAACATAGCCTGTCGAAATGTGTACTCTTGGAATATTATGATCGCTGCGTGTGCCCAGAACGGTCATGGCCACGAGGCCCTACAATTGTTCCGTCAAATGCACGAAGAAGGCATGGAACCGGACAACGTTACCTTCATCAGCATTTTGGATGCATGTGCGAGTGTTGCAGCTCTAAAAAAGGGTCGAGAGATCCATGCTATCATTGTTGGCACGGTATGGGAGTCGGATCTTGTTTTAGGGAATGCCCTTGTCAACATGTATGGCAAGTCCCGCAGCCTGGATGATTCGTGGGCTGTGTTTGCAGAGATGCAGCTTCGGGACGTGATCTCCTGGAGTGGCTTGATCGCAACGTGTGCCCAAAATGGGCACGGCAAGGAAGCTCTGGCGCAGTTTTGTCAAATGCAGGCCGAAGGAATCGAGCCAAACGAGATCACTTTCATCTCCATTTTGGATGCATGTGCTAGTTTGGCAGCCTTAGAAGACGGTCAAGACATCCATGCCAATGTGGTAGGCTCTGGATGGGAGCGGGACATTATTGTGGGAAATGCCCTCGTCAATATGTATGGCAAGTGTGGGAGCCTGGATGATTCAAGGGTTGTGTTTACAGAGATGCCAACACGGAATTCAATCTCCTGGAATGCCATGATTGCGGCTTGTGCCCAGAACGGGCACGGCAAGGAGGCCCTACAGCTGCTTCGTCAAATGCAGGACCAAGGCATCAAGCCAGATAAGATCACCTTCATCTGCGTTTTGGAGGCATGTGCCACTGTGGCAGCCATAGAAGAGGGTCGAGGGATCCATGCCACTGTTATTTCCAATGGGTGGGAGTCAGATGTTATTGTGGGAACAGCCCTCGTGAATATGTATGGCAAGTGTGGAGGCCTGGATGATTCGAGGGCTGTGTTTGCAGAGATGCCTCTGCGCAATGTGGTCTCTTGGAGTGCCATGATTGCAGTTTGTGCTCAGTATGGGCATGGCAAGGAGGCCCTACAACTGTTTAGTGAAATGCTGGCCAAAGGAGTGAAGCCTGACAAAATCACCTTCGTAAGCGTTCTCACTGCATGCAGTCACACAGGTCTGGTTGCTGATGGGAGGCAATACTTTGCCTCTATGGAGAGGGAACATGGCTTAACTCCCTCAGTGGAGCATTATGTGTGTATGATTGATATTCTTGGTCGACGAGGACTATTAGAAGAGGCAGAGGACTTGATCATCAGCATGCCGTGTGAAGTTGTGAGTTCAGCGTGGTTGAGTTTACTCTCAGCTTGCAGAATTCACAGTGATGTGGACCGCGCTGAGCGTGCTGCAAATTTTGTTTGTAAGCTGGATCCAAGGAGGTCTTCACCATATGTATTGCTAGAAAATGTCCATTCTACTGCAGGTAGATGGGATGCCTTAATGAAGGTGAGAAATGCAATGATAGAGAAAGGTGTGAAGAAAGTGCCAGGCCGCAGCTGTATCGAGGTGAATAATGTGGTGCATGAATTTATTGGTAGGGATACATCACATCCTCGACAAGAGGATATACACGCTGAGTTGCAGAGGTTGAGTCGTGGCATGGAGGATGCAGGCTATGTGCCTGACGCAAATGCAGTGCTTAATGATGTGGATGATGAAGCGAAAGGGGTTCTTTGCTACCACAGTGAGAAGCTGGCCATTGCTTTTGGGCTGATTTCCACTCCGCCAAGAACACTTATTCGTGTCACAAAGAACCTTCGGATGTGCTCTGACTGTCATTCTACTGCTAAACTCATTTCTAAGTTGGTTCAACGAAAAATAATTGTGAGAGATGCTAATAATTTTCATCACATTGAGCATGGGGTATGCTCATGTGGTGATTATTGGTGAGGTGCTTCTTAGTCACACCTCCTGATAAAGTCTCATGTGTTGTGGGATCTTTTTTCCGTGGATGGATAACTTTTGGGGCTATGGGTTGGAGAATTGTTCAAAAGAAAAATAAAAGGAAGAGATGGTAGGAAGGACACCCAGCTGAGTAGAAATTTTGTATCAAATGGGAGTAGAACATTTGTATCAAATGGTCATAGTAAACGAAGGGCGATGCTGCCCGCTCCTAAGGACATAGGTTAGGCAGAAGAACTAGGGGGAAGCCATTTCCAGGTCATGTGTCAGAACCGTGCCCATTGGGCATATACAGGCTAATTTTGGACAAAACTCACAGATGTGAGTTGAAGCCCTATGGAGAGTAGTAATCTCTGCTTTATACAGAGCTGGAGGGTGAATCGTTATTTGGATTTCATAAGGCATGGGAAGCAAGGAGAAGTGAGAAGCCTTCAAGACCAGTCTGTTGTGTGCCTTACAATCTCCTGGAAGCTATCGAAGTCATTTCTCTCAAAATCTGTGATGGGATACCTCTCCATTTTGTCTTGCCTGCAAAGCTAGTAGCTTGTGTCATGGGACAAACAACAAACTTTTGTCTCAGATTTACATAGCAGAAGAGAAGTGTCCCTGCATAAAGACAGGTGAACGAATGAGGTCGACAGTTTAAAACATGCATGGGAAATTAACTTTTTCCGTGGGTGCTTTATCTATTGAGATAGTCTTTGGAGAAATAACTTACCACCTCATTAAAAGTTCATAAATAGCCTAAGGATATGCGCTCTATTGAGATAGTCTTTGGAGAAATAACTTACCACCTCAGTAAAAGATCATAAATAGCCTAAGGATATGCGCTTTTCCTAACGCTCTACCTGCTGTCCTCTACCTGCACATAGCCCTTTGTAAGTGTTGTTAAGAACCTGAAGAGCATTTTGACCATGCAGTGGAGACCTTTGTTTTCCTTGTTTATCACAATTCCAAGGGTATCTACTGTCAGCCTTTGCCTTGAACAATAAGTCCCTTCGTGCACTTTTAACACCCAACCTGCATCTTTCTATTATTTTCCAATTTATGCTATCTTTGGTGATCAGTTCTGGTAGTGTCTATGGCATTGTTATAGGTGTACATTGTTCTATCTGGCATGTGGAGAGGGACTTGAAAGACTGCCATGTGGGCAGCAACAGATCATCCTACATATGTTAAGTTTAGGGCAGCACGCATGGTCAGCAGTAAGGTCTGATATATAGTCACATTCAGCCAGCCATGGCTTATAGAGAAGGGCCAATGGGCTGGGGCAGGGCAGCAACAGAAGCAGCTGTCAAGGGCTGTCAAACGGCAATTTGAGGGACTGCAGTGGGCATGGCCGAGGCTGAACAGTCAGCGCAGCAGCATGGGTCAGTTCATGGAGATATGCATGGCTGGAAAGGTGCAGGAACCAGAAGAAGGCACCTGTAGAGGATCTTATATAGGCCCTAGATCGGAGTCTGTAGGAGGGCAGGAAAGCCACAGATTGGGTCGACCCAATCTGTGGGCAGTCAGTTGGCTCACATACCAGTTGGCCAGTCTGTGAGCAGGTCACGAGTATGTACGGCTTTCATCTATAAAAGGACCCATTTTGGAGGCGCGGGGGGGGGGGGGGGGGGCACAGAACATCAGACTGTTGGAGAGCATAGGAGAGTGCTTTGTGTACTGCAATAATTCTCACAGCTCGAGTCTGGACAGTCCAGGAGCACACACGGGCAGACCTGAGCCGGACCATGGTGCATAGGAAGAGCAGTGGCAGACTCACCTAGCGCAGCCACTGGAGTCCATTGAGGGCATGCGGTGATGTAGGAGAGTTCTACAACAGAAGGATCAGCAAACAGAGCCTGTTCTTGGTGGCTTACCTCAGCACTTGTTTGCTGAAAGGGGTCGTCATCTGGCTATATTTCCTACTTGCACATTACTCTATTTAGGTCTTGTCTGGCTGAATATCTGTATGTATTCTCTGCATATCAAAAGTGCTGTCTCTATAAGCACACTCGGAGAGCTGTCTTTTGCATGAAGTATTTTGTGATCTCGGGGTGTATCATCCACTGCAGAGTATGTTGGCTGTAAGCAATAAACCAACCTCTACGCTTTCTAACATGGTATCAAAGCCAAAGGTTATTGACACGACCCCAACACTCTTGAAACCTCTGATCTGCAAGCAAACACAAGAACACACCAAACGTGGGGAATCTAAGGAGGCTGCTCACCACCCAACCATGATATCTACGGGATGTGCTTTGATACCAACTGACATGACCCCAACACTCTTGAAACCTTTGATTTGCAAGCAAGCACAAGAACACACCAAACGTGAGGAATTTGAGTAGGTTGCTCACCACCCAACCATGACATCTACGGGATGCGATCCCGAATTAGGAGATGTCCCCTCCGAGACACGAGCTGAGCTATTGGCACGAACACCCAACCATATCCTAACCAACCTGGTGTCCCATACCACTAGGTGGTGCCTAGAGGCTTGGGATTTGTTGTTGGGCCTTAGGCTACGCTAAGATGCAAGCGCACGTCGGCGACTCAAACCTAGCACTTGGAAACTAGACTTGCTCCATCAGCTCCCTAAGAACTGAACCTTTGGGTCCCTTTTATAGACTCGGGCCCAATGCACCAAAAATAGTAAAGACCTAAATTTGGTTCGTACCCTTGACACTCAACTCGAGAATCAAGCCTGGCTAGCCCTAAGCCTCCCCAGGCTACTTGAGCTAGTCTTGTGTACCCCAACACATGTCAGATACCAATTCGTGCACATGACATACTTCCCCTCTAAGAACTCACTCGTGAGTTCGCTAAAAAACTTGGGAAAGTCCTTTGGAGGTTCGGTAATGTTTCCCATGTTGCATCCTCCTCAACATGATCCTTCCACTTGATCTTGTATTCCGTGATAGTTCGATTACGAATCTGTCTTTCACGAAATTCAAGAAGACTCTTAGGTTCGTGTGGTAAAAAAGTCAAATCTGTAACTTCTACTATTTCTTGAGGAGAAACAAGTTGATCGTCTGCACCCAATAACTTTTTCAGTCTTCTGACATGAAACACTAGATGTACTTTAACATTAGGAGGAAATTCTAGTTTATATGTAGCTAGTCCAATGCTTTTAATAATCTTGAAAGGACCACAATATCTGAGAGATAATTTCGGAACGAAACCATTACTTAGGCTGTTGGATTCCTTGGGAATACGTAAATATACCATCATCCCTTTAGAGTACTCTTTAGGTGAACGATGTCTATTAGCATAAAATTTGTCTTGATCTTGGGCACTTCCAATAGACTCCTTGGCAAACTGCAACATTTCTTGCATGTCTTGCAAGAATGTCCTTGCAGCATCATTTTGAATTCCCTTGAACCCAACCATAACTGGTGACTTAGGTTGAAACCCGTACATTAGCATAAAAGGACTGTAGCCAGTACTTGAATGCTTTGCATTATAAGCAAATTCTATCATGGGGAGATAATCTTCCCATGAAGATTGTCTCTTAGAAACATATGCTTGAAGCATATCTTCAATAAATTGGTTGACCTTCTCTGTACTGCCATCAGATTGTGCATGATTTAAGGAACTCATACTTAGAGTAGTTTCCAACTTCTCAAAAACAAGTGTTCAAAAGTTACTTGTAAACTTAGAGTCCTTGTCACTGACTATGTCAGAAGGCAAACCATATAACTTAAACAAGTGGTCCACAAACTCGTGAGCTAACTGAACAGTTGATATGGTCGATCTAGTAGGTAAGAATCTAGCCATTTTTGTCAGACGGTCCACTATGACTCAAATGGAGTCATGACCCTTACGCGTTCTAGGCAAACGGGTAATGAAATCCATGGAAATACTTTCCCATTTATTACTCGAAATTTGCAATGGCTGTAATAAACCCGCGCTTCTAAGGCGTTTTGCCTTAGTAACTTGACAAACCCAGTAACCTACCACATAGTTTTTAATAAATGCACGCATCTTAGGCCAATAAAAGGTATGTTTCACAAGAGAGAGTCCGATGTATACCTGGATGTCCAACACTAGGAGCATCATGACACTCCCAAAGAATCTTGGATCGAAGATCCGAAACATCTGGCACACATATCTTTCCATTCCGGAACAAGAAGCCGTTCCTAATCATCCACTGACCTCTCGTTGCCTGTACCATAGGTGGCACAATCCCTGAGTCTTGGTCAACCATGGAGCTCCCATCTTGGACCTTCTGCCAATAAGAGCTGAAATGACTATCAGTTGCGCAAAGCCCCCTCAAAGATTGAAATAGGTCTGAGGATATTTCCATAAATGACATTGCATTTACAAACTTGACTTAAGTCATCCGCCACACTATTCATGGAACCCTTTCGATAACGTATTTCAAAATCAAAATCTTGCATTTACTCTGCCCATCTAGCCTTTCTACCCCTCAATTCAAACCCATCACACACATACTTGATTGACTAATGATCTGTCAATACAAGAAACTTCGAACCATACAAGTAGTGTCTCCAAACCTTTAGAGTATACACAACTGCATATAGTTCTTTTTCTAGTGTGGGCCAACGATATTGGGTGTCGTCTAGCTTTTTACTCTCTCAAAAGCTACAGGTTTGCCCTCTTGGAATAAAGCTGCCCCAATCGCAAAATCACTCGCATCGGCTTCTAAAACATAAGGTCGGGTAGGATCGAGTAATGCAAGAATAGGAGCGTCCTTGATAGTTAGCTTCAAGGTTTTAGAAGCCTTGTTCAATGCATCATTCCAAGAGATCGGTTGGGTAGACCTGTGTCCACGACCTTTCAATATGTTGGTCAAGGGTGTCGTGATGTTCGAATAATACGCACAGACTTTCGTAAAAAAATCTTAGGAAAGAACGGAGTTGTTTCACTGTCTGAGGGATGGGCCAGTCTAAAACCTTCTGGATACGATCTAGATCAATGCTAATACCTTTAGAAGAAATCTTGTGTCCTAAGTAAATGATCTCCTTCATAAAGAAGTCACATTTACTCATCTTGGCATAGAGCTTATGCTGTCTAAGAATAACTAAGACAATCCGAAGGTGTCCAATGTGATCCTCTAGCGTTCGGCTATATACCAAGATGTCATCTAAGAACATGACAACGAATTTGCCCAGAAAATCTCGGAACAAATAGTTCATTATTTGCTGGAAGGTAGCAGGAGCATTGGTCAGACCAAAAGGTAATATGAGAAACTCGTAGTGGCCATACCTAGTTCGGAATGCGGTTCTATCTATGTGTTTAGCATAGATACCGATTTGGTGATAACCCGTACACAAACAATCTTAGTGAAGTCCTTCGCTCAGGCCAAACAGTCTATCAAATCATCAGAATGAGGAAGAGGGTATTGACTCTTAATTGTCACTTTGTTCAATCGTTTATAATCTACACACATTCTCCACAAACCATCTTTCTTCTTTCTTAACAAGACAGGTGCACCCCATGGTGATTTACTTAGGCGAATATAGCCCATATTTAGATAATCTTGTAGCTGTGAAGCTAACTCATCCTCCTCAAGCTGGCTCATCCTATAAGGTGGAATACTAATAGGTTGAGCCCCAAGTACTAAATCTGTGTGTTGATCTATTGCTCGTTCTGAAGGTAAACCTTCTTGCAGCAGTTGAGTAGGGAATGCATCCATGAAATCATCTAACACCGTTCTCAATTGTATGTAGAGGTGCATGTACAAGACCTATTTGTGGATTTTGTTTGGTGCATATGATAGCATCCAAAACTGAAAAGAAATTAGAGTAGTATGTGCATATGTGAGCACAGTGACTACGTAGCATAAGCATATACAATGAGTACAACTCATGTGGTCTTGTATAAAAAGTGGATTTCCCCTTCTTAAGTTATGGGTCATTCTTTGCCTTTGGGAATATAACCCAGAAGATAGGCCAAAAGAAAGAGGAAGGAAATGTGCAGAAAGTCAAGTGCACCTGTATCAAAGACTGGTCGATCAAAAGATGACTACGTGAATGGCTGCGTGCTGAACATGTCATGAGTCACCATGGATTGTGCAACTGCTTTGAAGAAGAGGCATCTGGATGTGAGGCTAGTCTCGATGTAGTGATGGAGAAAGGATCCGATAGGTTGTGACATACGAGGGTGTCACCAACCCAAAAGAACTGACAGCAATGTGTGAGGTATGCTGCAGTAGAATAATCTATGTCGAATGATGCGGGGTCAAAGAAGACCGCATGGTCAAGGTGGACAGAGTGGTCCAGGGGTTGAAAATTTGGGGCCGAAGGTGCAGGTATGATACACTACTTTGCTGAAGAAAAGGCCCATAGAACTGACAAGGTATAGGAACTTGCTCAACTATCATGAGTTGAAGGTCGCCTGCTGTGTGCATGGCTAGACATCCATCGGCATGGGATGTAGCATCTGTCATAGGCTCGTCAAGAAGGAGCTGACAATAGATATGACTGGAAGCCTAGAATACCACTGTGAAAGCATAAGACGTTCCTGAGGCAAATGAGGTGCTGAATGCTGAAGAAGGGATTGATCTAAAGTCATGGATCCAACCACTTATCTGCATCAAGTATGGACTGTATACGACAACCATAAGTGCATGATGAAACACTGAGTCTCCCCAGGTTGTGCTATGGCTGAACCTGATGATGTCCATTGCATTGGGGCAGGACTGCACTGATGCCTAGGTATCCTCGTGCTGAGGAATGATTTGCTGATCAAAAGAGGTGGTGATCACTGGATCCAAGGGTGGTGATGAAATGTAGCATAACCGAGACCATGTTCGAATGTCATGAAGACTGATGTGCTGATCTGAATTGATGGAAGGAACTATGTCCATAACCAATGCACTGTGGCATATATCTCCACATGTGGCTGGAGATGTGAGTGTCTCGTACTGAGGACTTACCTGTTGTAAGACTTTATGATCAATGGTGAACTTCTGCTGAGTATTCGCATCTGATGTGACACTAAATGGATTCAGATCCATGCATGAATGTGATGGTTGTACATCACTAGAGTCAGTCTGCGCTGATGTAGATGAGACTGCCTCATGCTGAGGACTTACCGTCAAATATGCCTCATGCTAAGGGCTTATTGAGGAATGTACCTCGTGCTCAAGGCTTACCGAGAAGTGTGCCTCATGCTGAGGGCTTACCGAGAATGTGCATGATAAAAAACTGTGGGCTGCTGATCCATGCTAATATTTGAAGCATCTACATCTGATCTGATAAGGCCAATGAGGCTCTAGTTAGCATCATACACTGGTACATACCTTGTGGCAATAATTGGTCAAAGAAGGTTCTCTTTCCACTCACAGATCTCATCCGGAGTCATGACTGGTGTATCATCAATGGTGTGATGTGGATAACCCCATGCTGCAAGCGATCTGGTGCTCTATGCAAGAGGCTTACCCATGTACCGGCGAGAGTGTCTACCCATGAGAACACTGTGTGTGAGCTGCCACACTAGGGGGCTTACATTAAATGGTTAAAGCCAAGTCATGTGATAATTGCGTGTGTGGCAAGGATCAAGCTTGTAAAATGAAGATCACAACTGAGTGTCAGGAATAGCCAAGAAGCTGTACAAGGATGATGTATGTGTAGGAACCAATGCCAAAAATACTCAACAAATGTGGCTGTACATGGGTGACATGTGTGCCTGCGAGAAGAATGTAACACTTATGAATCTGAGAGGAAGATCATTGCCAAGTGTCACACTGAGTGATGAACTACCGAATGCCAAGAGAACTGAATTGGTGTTAGACATGTGAATGCGTACATCGATGATAGAAACCCATGGACTGATGCCAATGGAAACTAATCAAGTAATGTGGCAATGGCTGACTTGGCTTGGTGGATGTTAACATCCACAGAGTACAGTCACCAAATGCAGGGTAATGAGTGATTAGAGGTGATCAGGATGTATGATCTACTTCAACGGACAAGCTCAGGGAGTTTGACCCCCAAATACCGCAAGGCCAGTGATTGCAAGCAATGTGCACATGGAAGGAGTACAGCTCAAACTCCAAAGTCCAAGGATTCCAGGCACAGGTTGTATGTTCCAATTGACACCCAAGACCAAAGAGTGTAGGCAACATGCACATTTCAGGTCTACCACCATGGAAATAGCCATGAAAGGAGTACAACTCAAACTCAAGGAGTTTGATCCCCAAATATCCCCAGGCAAAAGATTCCAGGCAACGTGCAGGGTTGTCATTGATAGTCTCGTGGGAGTTAAGCCTCGCCACTGCAGGTTTTGAGCCTCATGCATGGGGTTTGAACCACAAATGGTTTAAGGCGTGAGGGCGCTCAGGGAGTTTGAGCCTCAAATCAACTAAGCCTAGGAGGTGCGAGGCTAACACAAGCACTATTTGGGAACTGGTTAGGACCACCTCCTAATTCTAGGTTTGGCCCAAGCACTTTAATATGGTTAACACAAGTGCTATTTCTGCCAGTAGGGAGAGATGGAAAGAATAGTAATATGCCTTGGCACCCTACGGGCCCAAGAACCCTTGGTTGTAAAGAGGAGAGTGCTAAAAAGGAAAAGGGTTGGCCCTCCCTTCAAAAGGTGACTTGTATAAAAGGCCAAAGTGTTGACTTTGGTCTTCATTATTGTTTGCACAAGTTTGAATACAAGCTCCCCCTTCTCTTCCAAGAGAGTGTTTTGGGTGTTCCCTTATTTCCATTGTAGTGCCTTTGTGGTTGCCACTCCATCCCCCTTCACTCTCCTCTCCCTTCTCCTCTTTCCTTCTCCTTCTCCCTCCCTTCTCCCCTCTCTTCTCCCCTCTTCCCCTTCCCTCTTTCTCGCGTGGAACCACACTGCAACATGCTTGAGTGACACTTGCGAACAATCGTACCTTGAATTGCTCCCACAAGGAGTAGCTCAGAGTGGAGGCTCCATTGGCATATCTTCAACATCCCCATGACACGCGAGTCATTGCCGAGACCCACAACATTTTTGGTGCTGCTGTTGGGGAGAAAAGGTATGCTTTTGCATTGGCACTTGTTTCCCTTCGATATCTACGTGCTCCGGTGAAAAATAGGTGCCAACATATAAAACACTTGGAAGTTGAGGTTAGCTATCGAAGGAGAACTGTGTGATGACAAGAGAATATTGACTCATGAACACACTTAAACACTTAGACAGTGGAGTATACACAACAAAATTGAATAGAATAGACAATCAATTGATGATTTGGTTCTATTGAATCAAAATATCTTGACACAACCAAGCTGCCTTAGCTTGTAGTGAACACTCCCTATCCTAGCAAACTTAGGTAAGAGGAAGAGAACTCGGTATATTGCTCTCCTCTTCTCGTCTCTACCTATCACAATCATATCTCTACCTAAAGAACCACCTTCCAAAAGAGCATGTGCTCGGTGTGCCAACCTCCATCCCTTGATTGGTTGTGTCGCCATGATCAACTGCACCTCTGCTACAAAATCAGTGCTCAACTAACTCCACCACTTCCAACTAAAGTTGATGCATGATGACCATGCGTGATTGTTAACCTAACCCGAGGGCTAATAGTGACATCTCAAAAGAAGTGAATTTGAGATAGGCATCTCGAAATATCTTGTTGTTTTGATTAATAGTTTTTTCTTAATCTATGTCAAGTAGTGGTATCTTTGTCTTCAAATTTATTGGGCAAGAAGTGGATTTAAAGTGTTTTCCTTGTTTCTTTAGGGCTTCTCTTCAACCTTTAGTAGCATTTGTGAATTGCATGGCCGATGATTTCGGCAAGAGTCTCTTATTTTTGTATTGGTGTGTGATGGTTCCATTCTTTCAATTTTGTCTCCCATGTTTTTGTAGAGTTGAGCGTGAAGGAGTAGCTCAAAAATTTCGTTTATAGACCCAAAGCCTCATACCAAAGTGGTAAATTTGATGATGTTGATCAGTGCTTAGTGTGTGCCCCCTTCAACTTGCCCAACTGATAAAAAACCATTAATTTTTAGAAGCTATTGTAACATCTCTCATCCAAGAGAAATCATTAATGTACATAACCATTAATATGCACTTTCTTCTCACTTTCTTGTGTTCTAACTTCTATCAATCCCTTGTGTGTTTTGGTTTCACCCAAATCATCAGCCTCTTCATTTGCATATACATCTTGACTAGCTTCTTTGTTTCTTGTTTGTAATCTCTTCCAAATTTCTTTAATTGAATTAGGTGTAGCTTGGTATGAATCCACACCATAGCCACTAAGGCTCAACATGTGTTCCTCATGCAGCTTGGACTACCATCCCATACTTGTGGGCAAGACATACTCTTCGATGTATATATTCCTCTCTCACGTAATTTCAAGACTTCCAGATGGGTCGAACGTGCCTCCCTAAGAATGAAACAAGTTAGAAAAACTAAGAGCATCGATTGTAAGACAATGGTGATAGTTAAACGATAACGAAGAGGAATAGGGTAGACTCACATGATGCTTTGCCACCCTTTCCCAATCGATGTGCAATCCTTTCTCCTTCTCCTTAAACCATTTCTTGGCTCCAATCCTAAATGCCCTTTTGTACACCTCGTTGTCTGGAGGCCTTCCAATCACAGAATCCTGTGGATCCAAATTCAATTAGCTAGATATGAATGACAAGACATTTGAACGATTGAACAGATTAGAAATTCAGTAGAAGATTAGTACTAGGTAGTGAACTTGCAACACAAACTTTGATGGTTGAACCATAGGCCTTTGAAGACAAGTTGAGAAATTTTTTCCATTGATGAAGACTAAGAGAATATAAAATAGAGGATTTTCATATACGTAACACTGATTTTGAAATGAAGAAAATCATTTAGCTTTTCCCAATGATTTGTGTGAATATTCTTGAGTAGTTTATTTTAATACTTTAATGGTGAATATTAACACCAAGATTGCATATATGTACACCACTATTGAATAGTTTGTTTTGATTCCCATTCCAATCCCTTCTTATGTGGCATCGGCAAAACAAATAGAGGGTGCACACAGACACACACACACACACACACACACACACACACACACACACACACACACACACACACACACATTTTCTATACCTTACAAACACACACATACATACTCCCCTACACGTACACATATCCTCACTTTCAGGTTAATTGTTCACAGAGTCAACCTTAAATACCTCTCACCAAAGGTTATACTCTTTACACACTCTTAGAATCCACTGTAAAAGGTTCCCCCTCCCTTTTTTTTAATAGACTAATGTTTTAAACTCCACTCTAATTTTGTTGAACGTTGTAATGATCATTTATATATTAAAACCCCCCTTCCTAATTATTGGTAGTATTTTTATTTATATAAATAACTCCCCCTAGTATTAAGGATATTCTGCCTCATCATCTTACAAACCTTCTAAATGATGTCTTCTAAATGGTTTACATTTAGTAATGCTTTTTATTATATGTATGTATATACTATGGATTTGCTTTCTTGTTGTTATATGAACCCCCTAACCCCCTAAATCCTATACATATATACCTACTTAATTTCCCAGAATTACTTTCCCTAGCATCGACTAGGATTGGTAGAATTTATGCTCACTTATGCTTTAACCCTTTATATAATAATTAAAATTATCCCTCCACTCATGTATGCTTTAAACCTTTATATAATAATTAAAATGTTCCTAGTTAATATGCCATTATGTACTTAATCACAAATAACCCCTTTATCTTGTCTAAACCGACCGACCCCCTAACAACACCAACCCTTAACATAACCCTTCCCTGATTCTACCTAACCCTATCCATTCCCACCAAACCCCCACCGCCTACCCGTCGTCATTTGGCATGGCGTTCTGTGCTTCCTCTCTTGCACAACGTCCTCTTCTCCATACTTATCTATTTGCTTGCATTGGTCATTCTTCCTCTCAGACTCGGTTCCTTCTACTTGATGAGCTCCATGCATACTTGAAGAGATGCATACTCTCACAGGCATGCCTTCCACTTGTGGGTTCTTTTTGATTGCTTGTCTCCTTGTTAGTCTTCTCCCTTACAGTTCACGATGACTCATCACTTGGCTTCTACGTTTACTTAGTTGCTCACTCCTCCTCTCAGTGGTTGCCTCTTACTTAGCTCCCTATCGTGCTTCTTTGAGTCTCTTTTGTCCTTCAGGTCACACTATACTCCCCATTGCAAAGACCTTAGTAGTTAAAGCAACGGGCTCTCTATAGTGCCACACTAATCCTTCGTCGTTGTCAACTACCTTCTCTTCTCCTTCACTTTCCACATAGGTCCCTATACTCAACCTTCTTGTCTACCTATTTGTCTTGACCCCTTATGCTCAATGGTAAAGAGAGTTGGATAATTTGGAACGTAGTTGATCCATTATGCTTCAAAGCTTTACACCTTTACCTCTTCTATTGGTCTTCGACCGTGTGTCCGCTGCAGCCCTTCCCCTCCTCCTTGTTGCATGCTTAGCTTTGGTACACTTGTACCTTCAAGCATTATCTGTGTTGGCTTGCAAGCAGCTGAACTGTCTTTTCTTCATTGCAACCCCCACTGGCTTCCCTGACTACTTATCTCTTCTCTAAGCATGGCCTTTTGCTCATTGGAAGTTTTCGTTCGTCTGATGCGCAGACCCTTTGCCTTTCTTAACTGTTTTTTCTCCTTATGTTCTTGCTCCTTAGCATGTTTTGCTTGCTCTTTGGTTTTAGATTGCTTCTCTTACTCTTTACAGGGCTTCTTCGTGGGTTGCATGCTTTTTTACGTGCTTGTTGGTCTTGTCAACCTTTTGGTTGACTTTAAGATTTAATAATTCATTTATAAAAGTTTTCATTTATGTTTTTTGTTTACATTTAGTTAATTGTTTTAGACCTCTCTATGTTTTCACACTCACTCTTCCCATTGAATCCTTTTCCTATATTTTATATAGACTTCTAATTGCACTTTTTTCCTCTTTGATTTATTTAGAGCTTGTAGTTCTTTTGTACTTCATTTTATTTATGTAATTCTTTTTTGTCCTTGTTTATATAAGGTTATATACATAATTTAATCCTATTTATTTGCTTATTTCTTTTTAATCTGATTGTTCCCTTGTAAACGAGTTATGGTAACTTTTTAATTTCGTGTTTACTTTAAAGTGCAATATATAATGTTATATAAGTTGTCCTCTTTTATTTATACTTTAGGATTCATCTTTGTCTCAGTCATACATTTATTTATTTATATAATTAATCTAATTTCACACCTAGCTCTTTATATATATATCTCTATCTATATATCTCTCTTCCCCCCCCTCTCTATCTCTCTTTATCTCTCTTTCTAGCCCCCTCTCTCCCTCACACACTTTTCCTTATATACATTTTCTAATAATTTAAATACTTTTAATTCTTTATTTTATTTTATTTTCTCTTTTAGAAAAACAAGTGTGTGTTCCTCTATTATTTCAATTGCGTTATTTAATTATTTCTTCCTTCTCATCTAATATTTACTTTAAGTAATTCATTTAATTTTCTTGTCCCTATACCTTGGCCTAGTTTTTGCCAACCTTTACATTTATTTCTTAATTATTATTTAATTTAAGTAGTTTTTACAACTCTGGTTGAAACAGTTATGAACATACTAATTTAAATTGATGTTTTCAAAGTGTCTACCTAATTGCTTGTTCTTTTTTATTTAATTCCTTGTCAGATTGCTTGGTTTAGAAAGTAAGTTGGGATTTTTTACAAGGGAGTGTTTTTTCCCCCGTACAATTTTCTTAATGTTATTTGTTTTACAATTTTTTTTGCTTAACCCCTTTGCCAACCTCAATTCTATTTATTAGCCTCTAGAACTTTATTTTAAGTTCTTTTTTTAGCATGAAATTGTTAACATTGACGTTTTTCTTGCTTAATTTCATTTTATCACAGTAATTCGAAAGGTTTGTTTAAGTTCTTTTTGGTAAAGTGATAACAAGCCAAGGGATATAGGCATTACCTGTCTACCCAAATTCAACTTCATTGTTCTAACAACTGGTTGGTTTGGATGGTGGCAGGTAAGTACACCTTGATCTCGGAGCTTGGACTACTTAATGGATTCAACACATTTGTACCATTTCTTTGCTTAAATTTGCAACCTTAAAGTTATGTCAATTTTGGTTTTCTTAAAAATTTCAATCCATTTATTGTATCCAACCCCCTTTTTAATTATTATTATCCAAATCACTGAATTAATTGTATGGTTCATTTATTGATGGGATTATTAAATCTAAACACACACACTGATCTCCCAACTAGCCTTTGGTCGGGCTAGTACCATACAATTAATTCATAATCATAGAATAATTTTAAGCTTAGCTAAAGCTTTGTCACTACAGGTATTTTGAGTCCCTTTCCTTGGTATACTAATGGTTACTTTTTTTGTGTAGTAACATTTGTACCAAAAATTGGATTATGCATCTACTGATTGCATTGTGCTCTTAAAACACTTTTACACTTATCATAGTAATCCATTTTTCTAGCAATTACTATTAGTAAGTTCCACATGGTGGGATTACTCCCCACCATGTGGTCTTACCTTTGGGTTGGGCGTGGGCCACACACACACACACACACTTTATATACCGTACAAACACACACACATACACATATCCTCACTTTCACATTAATTGTTCACAGAGTCAACCTTAAATACCCCTCACCAAAGATTATACTCTTTACACACTCTTAGAATCCATGTAAAAGGTTTCCCCCCGTTTTTTTTATAGACTAATGTTTTAAATTCCACTCTAATTCTACTGACCCTGTAATGAACATTTATACATTAAAACCCTTCTTCCTAATTATTGGTAGTGATTTCATTTATATAAATAACTCCCGCTAGTAATAAGGATATTCCACCTTGTCATCTTACAAACCTTCTAAATGATGCCTTCTAAATGGTTTACATTTAGTAATACTTTTATTGTATGTATATATATATTTATGGATTTGCTTTCTTGTTGTTATATGACCCCCCTAACCCCCTAAATCCTATACATATAAACCACTTTCCCTAACATCGACTAGGATTGGTAGTTTTTATGCTCACTTATGCTTTAACCCTTTATATAATAAACAAGGCAATTGTAGGCAGTTCCTTGCTACTCCAAGTGACTGCAGCACTCCCAAAAGAGAACACATATCCACTGGTAGATTGTGTTTTAAAGGAGTTTTTTGGAGAGAATGAGCTCCTAGGCCAGCCATGAGCTCACGGAGTGCTTTCATGGGGCTTTCATCTATGCCATAGCTTGATGAGCAGTGCCAACCTTGCAACGTGTCTCCAACAAGCTTCTCCAACCACTGCATCGACCAGCCAATCGAGGGATCTTCAATGACCAGCCTGCAACCGACAGCTCTTCAACAGCGCACCTCTGATGCATCTCAACAGCGAAGCATCCTTGAAGGCGACAAAGCTCTCCAACATCCCCTCCACAACCTCTACGCAATGAGACCTCCTACGGCTCCTACGACAGCGGCCCAGCGCTCGCACCTCTGTCACGACCTTCTCATCGTGTCGCCGGCTGCAAGAAGCTTCAAAGCTTCCATTTCCTCATGTTCTAAGGTTTCTACAAGTGAACATGGCAGCCAAAGGAGAAGACACATGGCAGATAAGCCACTCAACTTAGGTCAAGATTGACCTTAGGTTAGCTCCATGGTTAGGTCAAAAGATAACCATAGTTAAAATTTATAGCTTGGGTTAACTAAGCTGGGTTACAAGGTCACCACAGTGCCTTCTAAGCACACAGCCCCTTGCCAAGCACAGTTTGAAATTCAGCATATGAATCCCTGTGCCACATCATCAAAGACCCTCTTCTTCATAAAACTTCGACAAGCCATAACTTGCAATCTAGGAAGCATTTGCACACACTCCAAAAAGAAAAAGTGATCGTCTTTTCAAGATCTATGTGCTTGTCAGATTAATTTCATTGTTAGCAATTAGACACTACCAATATTGAAAGAAATCAATTGGTAAGACCATTGCAAAAAATGGAAAAGCAAAGCATGAATGCACACATCATTGTCATAAACATGCCAAAAGCACAAGTGCATGAGATGACCATAGCACGAAGCATGGCATCCACATATAAAGCATTAAGGCACATGGAAGAACAAAGCATCATGCATGAAGCTACGTCAAGAGAAGAAGCGAACGCCATCGACATCAAGCATTGAGAAGCAACATCCTTTCCACCTACAGCCCATATGTTTGTAATCAAACCTGACCACCTGAGAGTAGCTATGAAAGCACCCAGGGGAGGTATTAACATGTAAAAACCACACTTGACCACCTTAAGTAGCAATGCATGGACTAAGGGGAGGTGATGGAATGTAACTCACATCTGACCACCTTGCAGTAGCTAAAGGATCATGGCACCAAGGGGAGGTGTTGAGATATGGTGCCATGAGCACATAATTAAAGGCTAAGGTATGGTATAGGAAAGAATTAAAGTAGCCACCCTAGGATGTGGACTACATGATGTGGAGATGTGGATTGAGGATATCCACAAGGAGAGATGTGGATGAGAGGATCCCACATGGTTTGACTATTCTAAAAGGCTCTCTCTATATAAGAAGTCTATCATGTATTGTTGAGAAAACAAACACATTGCAATCTCCCTCTCATGTCTTATTTATTGTGCTTTGAGCCTCCTTAGTTCTTCTGCAGACCTTGTGTGCACTAGGCTTAGTGGCGATCATATATTGGACCTTTCTCACACCAATGTGTCAAACATTCAGTGCAACTACTATCACAAGTTTGGACACTATGAAAGAGATTGCTGCAAGAAGCAATACAACCAAGGCGATCAATCCAGCAATAATCAAGGGAATTCTTGAGGCAGAGGAAATCATCGTGGTGGAAATTCTAGTCACAGTCATTTTGCAAATGAACATGGAAATATGTTTCTTGCAAGTGAGGAATTGCATCAGACTGATACAGTGTACCTAGACAGTGTACCTAGACACTGATTTCAATCCCAAAGAGGATTTTAGCTATCAAGTCGGCCAAGTGGAACAGGATCCTTGGTATATCGACAGTGGTGCATCATCTCATATGACAAATCATCAGGAATGGTTCAAAGAGATGAAACCATTAGAAGGACAGAAAAATGTCATCTACACAGCAGACAATACACGGAATCCAGTTCAAGGGACAGGTGTTATCCCTATGAACAATTTCACTGGTACAAAAGGATTATCAAAGATGTGCTCTATGTTCCAAAGCTCTGCAAGAACTTTTTGTCAGTAGGTCAAATGACAGAACACAATTACAAAGTCATCTTTGACCGTGATGAATGCACTATCAGAGTCCAAATCCAAAAGGCGTCAGCTAGTAGGAAAGGTGTCAAGGAAGGACGCTTATACAAAATGCTAGCTACAATACCAGATAAGCATGCCATGTCAGCTCAAATGCAATAGATGCCACTATCTGCAAAATGGCACAAGAGATATGGTCATGTCAACTTCAAGTACTTTTTAGATCTCAGGAATCAGAATATGGCAATTGGGATTCCAAAGCTATAGTTTCTTGGAAAGGTTTGTGAAGCATGCTGCTTCGGCAAACAAAAGCGAACCAACTTTGTTAGAAGTACCTCTCATGCATGAGGTATTCTTGATTTGATTCATACAGATGTATGGGGTTATGCCCAAAGCTGCAGCATTAATGGTTCACTTTACTACTTGACCTTCATCGATGACAACAGCAGATATTGTTGGGTCTACTTTCTGAAAGAGAAATCTGAAGCGTTTTCCAGATTTCAATAATTCAAAGCCATGGTAGAAAACTAGACAGGTAGAAAGATCAAGGACATGAGATTAGATCGAGGAGGTGAATACATGTCTTCAGCATTCATGAACTTTTGCAAAAATCATGGCATACGAAGACAATTCACATGTGCAGATACTTCTCAGCAAAATGCAAGAGCTGAAAGGAAGAAAGGGACTTTAGCAGAAAGTGCTAGAGCAATGCTTAGTGAAAAGCATCTTCTAAATCAGTATTGGGCAGAAGCAATAGCTATAGCAAACTACTTGCTTAATCGACTTCCTATAGAACTGATACAAGGTATGACTCCTTATGAAGCATTCAATGGACACAAGCCATGCATTGGGCATCTCCGCATATTTGGTTGCATAGCATATTCTCACATACATGATGATCATCGAAGAAAATTGGATGCAAAGTCACGCAAATGCATCATGGTTGGCTACAGTGAAGAAAGCAAAGCATACAAATTGTATGATCCCATCAACCACAAAGTCATTATCTCTAGAGATGTAATCTTTGATGAGGAATCAGAATGGAAAACCTCACCTACACAGGAGATAGAAGCATCGACTTCACAGTCATCTATAGAACAGGTTGATGAAGAAGAGCAACAATTGCTAGCAACACCCCAAGAAGAGTCATAGCAGCTCAGATGGTCTACTAGGGAAAGCAGACCACTAGCCAGATTGACATATGTTCAGAAAGGCAAAGCAATTTAGGTGGAAACCACCAACTATGCTCTTATCACTACCATCATGGCTACAGAAGAGCCAGTGTACTTCGAAGATGTACTTCGAAGACGTAGTAGACAAGCCAGAATGGCAAACTGCTATGAATGAAGAAATGGATACTTTGTATAAGAATAATACTTGGGAATTATGTGACCTTCCACCAGGAAAGAAGGCCATAGCAAACAAGTGGGTATACAAAGTGAAGTACAATTCAGATGGAAGTATTCAGAGATACAAATCCAGACTAGTTGCAAAAGGATTTGCACAACAATATGTTCAAGAATATGATAAGACTTATGCTCCAGTAGTAAAGATGGATTCCATATGGTTCTTGATATCACTAGCAACACTCAACAAATGGAACGTGTATCAGCTTGATGTCAAGAATGCATTTCTCAATGGTTACCTAGACGAGGAAGTCTACATGCAACAACCAGCAGGTTATGTTGAACCAGGAAAGGAGAATAAGGTCTGCCATCTCAAGAAAAGTTTCTACGGCTTAAAGCAAGCACCTAGAAGTTGGTACAGTAGAATTGACAAGAATTTTGATGATCTGGGATACATGAAGTCCAATGCAGATCATACTCTCTACTACAAAGTTCAAAGAAAAGACATTACTATTGCACTTTTGTACGTAGATGATTTGATTGTGACAGGAAGCAAGGATAGCTTCATCAGAAAACTAAAACAAGATTTATCTGCAGAGTTCGACATGAAAGATCTTGGACTTATGCACTATTGCCTTGGAATTAAGTTCTGGAGAGATTTAGATAGCACATTCATGAGTCAGCTCAAGTATGTTGATAGTCTCCTGAAGAAGTTTCATATGGCAGATTGCAAGATTGCATCCACTCCCATGGAACAGAGTTTGAAACTTACTAAAGATTCAAAAAAGCCTACAGTCAATGACAGACACTATAGGTAGCTCATTGGATCTCTTATATATCTGACAATCACACGGCCAGATATTTGTTATGCAGTAAGCTCACTAGCACAGTTTATGGCATATCCAAAATAGTCTCATTGGAATGCAGCCAAAAGAGTCTTGAGATACATCACAGGTACAAGACAGTTTGGGATAGAATACAGAGGAAGTCATCCACGGTTGCATGGATACTGTGACAGTGACTATGCTGGAGATCATGAGACCAAGAGATCGGCATAGGGATATTCATTTTTTCTTGGTCAAGGTGCTATATCATGGTTTTCAAACAAACAACCAACTGTTTCTTTGTCTTCGACTGAAGCAGAATATAGAGCACTCACTACAGGTGCATGTGAGGCTATATGGCTCAGAAGACTATTGTCAGAAACAAATTACTTTGATAAGTCAAAGCCAACAACAATATACTGTGATAATCAATCGGCTCAAGCATTGGCCAAAAATCCAGTATATCACTCCAAGACAAAGCACATTGATATCAGAGAGCACTTCATTAGAGAAAGAGTGTTACTTGGTGACATCACACTAGAGCATTGTGATAGCAAAGAGAATGTTGCAGACATCTTACCAAACCACTCGGTAAAGAGCTAGTCGAGAAACACCGACTAGCTCTTGGTTTGATGCAGAGGAAGGACATTCCCATTAAAGGGGTATGATGAAATGTGATGCTCAATCCTTCTTGGATTCCCTAGAATCATCATCTTGAGGGAAGGCCTACTTCTTGATGTTGATCTTGAGGGAAGGTGTTGAGAGTTCACACTCAACATCATGTGATCATGTGTGCATAGCACCATCACGTGATCATATGTGCATAGCACTAAGCTTATAGAGTGCTATAAAGGAAAGGGTTAGATCCCCTAACCCTAACCCTAAAAGGGTTTGTATATATTCTATTTTTTCAACTAAATCTAGTGTACAATTAGTCATTTGTGGTGTGCTCTCTAGCTGTGCCCTCTCTCCTCATCTCCACTCTTCTCCTCTCCCCTCTTCATAGTTTGTCACCTAATTAATCATTTCTTGGCTTAATTACTTTTTTGTGTTCCTATATGAGATATATGTTCTTCCTACTTGTTGCAAAATATTCTTGGATTCAATCATTTTTCCTTTTTTATCATTAATTTAAAATATGTTCTAGTAATTTTCTTTCATAAGGGTGTGATACCCCCCTTGTTCCTCCTTTTATAGAAAAGAAGTTAATTATCTCATGTAAAGGAGCGGGATCCCCCTTCTTGTACTTTCTAATTTGTTGATGCTACATATTTTTTTCATTTTAGAATCCTGGTAGGTGTCTTGCTCTATGGTGTAAGCGATAACAAGCTGGGGTTTACAGGCATTACCTGTCTTCTATACGAAACTATGATGTTCTAACACATTGTTTTTTGTGGATGGTGGCAGGTAAGTGGACCCTAACCTCAGAGCATAGACGACTGGATGGATTCGACACTTTTTTACCAGTTGTACTCATAAGGATCCATGTGTCAAATATATATATTTTTAAAGTTTTTTCCATCTTTATCTAAGCATGCGTGTTGTTTATAGGTTTTTTTTTTTAAACACACACATAGCTGAGTCTTGTTAACCTTTGGCCAGGGGTTAACCATGGGTCATGATGGTAATTCTTGGTTGCACTACCACATTTCCCATTCCACGTGCCACGTTGCTCATTAAACACTTATCGGGTTAGGCAAGAATCTTGTTTTGCATAATTCAAAATTGTTTAACATTTCCAAGTTGATGAATATTCTCTCACTTTGCTACGATGTGTACAGGAGTGCTGGAATGATTTCTATGGAAGCTTGGATTCAAGGATGACATTTGTTCCCCTACAACCCAAGGCATCCAAACTATACTTGCATGTTTTCCAAACAATGGATTTCATAAAAAATGGATCAAGTTTGAGGAAGAAGCAAAAGGAAAGGACATACCTTCCGCTATCAGCATTGCTTCCATTAATGACTGGCTACAATTACTCTTAATATTCTAAAAGGATTCCCACACCACCAATGTGGCCTTTGATTCTTTTCTCTGCCGTCTCATTGATGTCAACACTTCGGATGAGCAAGATTTAGTGTTTTACCACGAGGCTCTCCCAGCCATTGTGAACAAACTCCTACTGGTAAATAACTTACCCTTGATTCCCTTACCTACCAAATTTGCTTGTATTCCCTTGAACCTTGTGGTTGATGTTGATGGACTTGATCCAGCTAAGAAAGAAGCCTTGGCAAGCCTAACCCAAGACTTTTCCCCCTGTAAAAATTCTTTTGAAAACCCTCTTGCAGAGTTTGCCTCCTTCATTCCTCTTCTTCCCTCTAGGAAACTTGAGTTGGATTCCAGTGGTCTTATTCACAAACTCTGGGCCTTTGAGACCATTAACGGCTGTGCTCCCTTCACTCATTACATTATGTAGTCTATCATCTGATGCAGTTGACCAATGCAAGGTATTTGACTGGCAGGGCAAGAATTTCCTCTTAGCTGACCTCAATTTTACCCTCCCTTTGTTTTCCCTCCAAACCTTTGACCAGTCCAAATGTTTAAGCCATGGTGTATACTTCCATACCAAAGCTGGCCCTACATCGTGTCGTTGTTCTACTTGTGATGGATCTGTGTGTACTTCCTCTATCATGTAGCTTGACCAAGTACTGTGGTACATGATCTACAACCTTCAAAACGTCTTTAAGATTGAGTCCCTGAAAGGTTAGTTTTATTATTTTATAGCTTAGATTGCTTCTCTCCATCTTGAGTCTAGGACAAGTCTGATTGCATACTACCCTTTTCAAGAACGACTGCTTGAAAGAGCTTGTAACTTGACATGTTCCACTCCAAGTTCCCCTCTCCTACAAAAAATCAGCCATACTTCTCTTGCTCTCATGATTGAACAAATCCTTAAACGTAACCTCACCATTGATTCCTCCAAGGGATCATTCAAGAAATCAAGGTTCTCTACTCCACATGGATCCTCAGCTTCCCACTCCTCCAAATGCCCCATGCATGGAGACAAGAGATACAGCGATGCTTTGCATAATTGATGGACTCAAAGAAGTGGCTGCCGACATACATAATGATGCATGGAAATTCTGTCATAAGAAGATTTATACCCTTTGGATGATAAATAGCTCTTGTGAGTTCTTGATTAATCTTCCTTCATCCATTTTTCCCATGCACACCTTTGATATTACTACTTGCTATGAAGCCATTCCACATATAGGGGAGGATAGCTTGATGTTTTCCTTGAAAATTCACTCAGACTTTGTAAAAAAGGTTATTCAGGGTTTAAAACACATAATAACAAGTTGGTGCTTACTAAGATTAAAAAACCCATGGTTTCATTTGACAAGTTTCTAGAACTTAATCTCTATGTTTTGACTAATGTGTTTGTGAAAATCAGTGATAACATTGCTAAACACGTGATTGAGATACCCATGGGGTACTAATGTTCACCCTCATGGTGCAATTTATATCTTCTCAAATTCAAGATTGCTTTTATAAAAAGACTTATGTGCCTTAATTTATGGGATATGGCATAAGACTTTTTAAACTCTTTTAGATACATAGATGATCTTAACTTTTGCAATAATAAGTTTATTTTGAGGTGCCTTGATCCATCTCAAGAAAGGTCACACAATAACCCATGGTGGATTTATCCTCTTAACATCATTTTCTTAAAACCTACTTCAAATTTCATTGGGTCTGCTATTCAGGATACTACTTTTCTCAATACTACTTTCATATTACAAAAACCTTTTATCGAATCTACATGGATTCTCAGGTTCTAAGTTCTATCTTAGTTTTATCTGAACCCCCTTTCTTTTCCCTTTAAATTAACATACGTGTCACCCCCTTACTCCCTCTCCTCTCCTACCCTCTACTTATACCTCTACTTATACACCCTCCCTAGTCCTCGGCAATGCCTAGCCCCCCCTATCCCTTTCTTTATTCTTTATTTACTAAAATTCCCCCTCTTTTCCTATCTACCTCGTTTTTTCTAAGAAACCCCCTTTTTTTCCCCCTTAGTTAATCCTTTTTGCTGCTTCCCCTTTTTTCTTTTTTTCTTTTAAGTTAATAACAATTTCTTGATTAATTACTTAAATTCTTCTTCCATTAGGCTATTTATTGGCTTGTTTAAATTAAATCATTTGCCTTACCTAAAGGTTTAATTTCTAAGAATATCATAGTTAAGCCTTGTTCTTTACCTCTTTTTTGGCAAAAATTTTTAACATTGATATGGTGGCCTTGGAATACACCTCGTGGATTATTTGAATATGATAGTGTTGTTTGCCTTGGCTTCATGGATTATAACTTAGTTTGTGTTACTTAAGATTTGCTTGGTAGTTTCCTCTTTTTTTCCTAATTCATTTTAGGTGCTTATGTAGGGTCTTTTTACAAGTACCATATGAAAATTTATTCAATTTGCCTAGTATCTTAACACTACTACCAACTATTACTTACCTAGTTAATCATTTCTTGGCTTAATTAACTTTTTGTGTTCCTATATGAGAGAGAAAAGCAGATAGTATGGAGAATCAAATTTGATTATTGTAAAACTGATACAATAGATGGCGCTGCCTCCCAATCATGCGCTCCTGTGAGAGGAGCTTTGATGGTGCACTAGAAATAGTAGAGGACGGAGGCTGGATGCTAAGGAATCAGGGTTGCTATAGCTAGTGATGATGATGGACTTCACGAGCTTGCTCTTATATAGCCACCAGTCATAGTCGGTTAGACTTAATTGGGTGACCGACCCAGTCCGTCGCCTAAAACGGTCGACTAGAGGTCAGTCCCAAAATAGACCACTGACTACACGATAGAACCGTGGTGTAGAATAGAGCAATAGACCTACGGTCACCGTGCCCAGAGCCATCTGACATCATCTCGGGCACCAAACGGGCCCCGCAACCTGAGAGTGGGCTACCCTAGGAAATGCTCCATCTACCTTAGTGTGGTCAGTCATGGGATGCCTTCCCGCACTTGCATGTAGCCTAGTTGGTAGTGTGCCAACTCTATTTGAAGCTGTCCAGCCATCAGGCCACACATGGCCCCCATCTGGTGTCCAAACCAGGACCTACTGGATAACCGAGCTACTCAAATGCCTTCTCCTCATATGGGGGGACTTACAAGTAGAGTTAGCTGGTTCCTGCATAGTTACTCGAGAGTGGAGCATTGATATCTAACACCCCTTCTCAATGTCCATCTGCAAGTGAACTTATTTTTTCGACCCAATGCCAAGTTGATGAAGATGCCTCTCGAGCAAGTCTCTTCTAAGAGCCTTTGTGAAGATGTCTGCAACATTCTCTATAGTCGGATAGTACACCAAGTCAACCTCTCCATCCATGATGAGCTCGTGTACAAAGTGATATTGAATCTCAATGTGTTTTGTGCGAGCGTGGAACACAGGGTTCTTTGCAATCACCATGCAACTCTAATTGTCACATGATAACTACGTAGGCTTGTTCTACACTACACCCATGTCCCCCAAAATCCTCCTTAACCACATTGTCTCACAAGAAGTAAAACATGCTGATTTGTACTTAGCCTCGGTAGAAGAAAGAGCAACTGTGGGTTGCTTCTTGCTGACCCATGACACAGCTCTAGATCCAAGTGAGAAACAATAACCTATCACTGATGTCCTGCTGTCCACGTCTCCTACCCAATCCAAGTCATAAAATTCGGTCAAGGTGTTGCCCTTGGTATAGATGATGCCATAATCAAGTGTGCCTTTGATGTATTTCAGCACCTGCATCCCTGCCCTCCAATGGTTCTCCTGGGGCTTATTGGAAAACTTGCTTAGTACACCAGTCACAAAACTGATGTTCGGCCACGTGTTACACAAGTAAATCAAACTGTCTTGCACTCAGCCATGCCAAATGCCTTCAGTATCTCTCCAGCATACTTTAGTTGTGAGATGAAGATTTGTTTTGGCTCTTGCCAAACTCCAATCCCCAAAAAGAAATGCATTAGTCCGAGGTCTATCATTTCAAACTCTCTTCCTAGCAAATGGTTTGTCTGCGAGATCTTCTCTTCATGGTTCCCTATTATGACAAGGTTGTCCACATAAAGGACCACAATCATACACTTGCCTCCTTCTCTATGGATATACAAATTGGCATCAGATGGGCTCCTCCTAAACCCGTTTTGCAAAAAATAGGCATCAACCCGCTAGTACCACGCTCGTGGGGCGTGTTTTAGCCTGTAAAGTCCCTTCTTCAGTTTACAAACTTTACCTTCTGAACCGGGGATCACAAAACCTGGTGGTTGTTCCACGTATACCTCCTCCTTGAGATCTCCATTCAAAAAGGCAGATTTTACATCCATCTAAAACACGGGCCAACTTTCCTGTGCTACTAAAGCCAAAACACTACAAATTGTGGTTAGTCAAGCTGTGGGAGCAAAATTATCCTGATAATCAAAACCATGTACTTGTGCGAATCCTTTTGCCATGAGCCAAGCCTTGTACTTATCCAATGTGCCATCAGACTTATACTTGGTCCTGTACACCCACTTGGTGCCAATTACCTTGCATTTTGGTGGTCGATCCACAAGGTCCCAAGCGTTGTTCTTCATTATGGAGCCATACTCCGACTGCATAGCCTCCATCCACCTATCATCATCTTGTGCCTCTTCAAGACACTTGGGTTCTTCAGCATGGATCACCTCTGTCATCAAAGCGTAATTGACCAAGTGTTCCTGTGCCCTTCTTTGCTCCTCTAATCTCTTGGACCGTCGGCAGTGTTCGGATGGTTCCTCCTCAATGGTCGGAGGTTCTCTGCCATCCAAAAGCTGCTTTACCCACTTTGGGAATGGCCATTGCCGTTGTGGTTCTACAGGCTCTTCTTCCTCTTCTTTATCTTGAATCCTCCCAAGCACCATTGGGGGATTTTGGTCTATTGTTGGTGGTTGTACTGAATGGATATCCTAGTCTTGGTTGTCTAGGAAGGAAGCATCCTCCTCCAATTGATGCGGATTTTCTGAGAAGACCACATCGTGGCTTACTATTACCTTCTTGGTAATAGGATTATAGAGACGGTAACGAGGACGGTAACCCTTTGTCTCTTCACTGTAGCCCAAGAAAATACACTTTCGACTCTTCGGTTCCCATTTGGTCCTGTTAGCATCAGGGACATGCACAAATAGTCACATCCAAAAACTCTAAAATGTACAACTGAAGGTTTCTTACTAGGAAAGGCCTGTAGTGGAGTCATCCTGTTCAGAGCCTTCGTGTAGCTACAATTGAGAATGTAAACTACCGTGTTACATGCTTCAGCCCAGAAAATCTTTGGCAAATCTTTCCCTTTCATCATACTCCTACCCATTTTGTAGATGATGCATATCTTGCGCTCTGCTACTCCATTTTGCTGTGGTGTATGTGGCGGGGGTTTCTGCCTCTTGATCCCGTGACTTTTGTAGTAACTTTCGAATCCACTTGATGTGAACTCACCACCTCTATCTAATCTCAACTTCTTCACCTTCCTCCCCGTTTCTTTCTCGACCATTACATGCCATTCTTTGAACTTACTAAAAGCCTCATCTTTAGTCTTCAGGAAGTATATCCATATTCTTCTACTGTAGTCATCGATCAACGTCATGAAGTAGTAGGAACCACCCAAAGCTTCCATCTCCATCTTTTCGTAGAGGTCCGTGTGAATGAGCTCTAGAGGAGCCTTTGCCTTTCTGGCTTCTTTAGGAATGGGCTGCTGATGCTGCTTGCCCATCATGCAAGCTTCACATACATCGGGCAGATCTGTAATTTTTGGTAGGTCTATAATCATTCCACTTTTATGCATCTCCTTTAAAGAACTAAGGTTTAGATGACCAAACCTCTCATGCCACAGCTTAGTGTTGCTCACATCGGCTCGGCTCGAGCACTGAAAGTTGAGAGTTCGTAGATGTTGTTGCATCGAGTACCTTTACCAATGACCTTCCCTTGAAGATCCAAAATCTGTGCACCATTCTTATTGAAGTGAACTTTGAGGTCCCGATCCATGATCGTAGAAATGGACAACAAGTTCCTCTTTATATCTGGCACATAAAGAACATCAGACAACTGTTTTACAACTCCATCTGACTTGAGAGCAATCATACCTTTTCCTTTTGCTGGACATTTTGCATCATTGCCAACTGCTACCAGGATGTCATTCCCTACCGGATGTAGAGAGGTATACCAATCCTTCCAACTGGTCATGTGGTGCGATGCACCACTATCAATAATCCAAGGCTCATCTACAGGTACGTGAACTACCTCTGTGCAAATCTCCTCAATTGCTATGAATAGCTCTTCTGGTACTGCCTACGCACTGTTGTTGGACTCTTTCTTTACTCTATTCTTCTCATTTGCAATCTTCTTTCGGCACTCATTCTGCTTGTGCCCTGCCTTGTTGCAATAGAAGCACTTGATCTTCTTCTTTCTCTTTTTATCATCAGAAGAAGATGGGTTACTTGAGTCCTTAACCTTACCTTTCTTTGATCCAGTGGAGAAAGCCGAATCTTCTCCAGCAGTCCTCATCTTTTGATGCATCTCCTCCTCTAGAAGCATTGCATTGAAATCCTCAAAGTTGAGGGGCGGATTTTTGTTCTACATATTTAGCGCCATAAGAAGACCGTCATACTTTGGTGGGAGAATCCGTATGCACCTTTGTGGTAGATTCTCGCTAGTGATGGTGATGCCAATCGTAGTCATATGATCGCGTAGATTCTTTACCCTAGTGATGAACTTCTCTGCCATTTTAGACTCAGAGAGTTTCTCGTTCACGAGTTGAGTCTCCAGATTGTGAATCCCATCTGATTCATGGTCTCATACTGATTTTTCAAGACCATCCATGCCTCCTCCGCTGTGGGGACATGTTGAATGAATGCCATGACAGAATCACTTACACTGCAGACAATAGAACATAGCGCATCTGCATTTCTTCTTGCCCACACGAGAATCTCATCCACAGTTGGTATTATCTGTTGTGCTGCATTGGCCGGATTTGGCTTCATGTCCACCCCAGTAGCAGTATCCCAGTCTCAGAACCGGCTTCACGTCCACCCCGGTAGCAGTATCCCAAAGCTCGTATGCACTTACGATGGTCTTCATCTTGAACTTCTAGAGTGGATAGCTAGAGCCATCCAACTTTCCGCTTTTGCCGAACGGTGGGATTCACAGTCTTGCAGGTTGGGCCATCTCTCACAATCTGCTCACAAACAAAAACACACCACCAAATCTTCTTGCTAGAGCCCAAGCTCTGATACCATGTAAGAAAACAATACAACGTTTATGCTCAACAGATAACAAGATCTCGTATGCAAGAGAGAAAAGGAGATAGTATGGAGAATCAAAAATTTGATTACTGTAAAACTGATACAATAGATGGCACTGCCTCCCAACCGTGCACTCCTGTGAGAGGAGCTTCGATGGCACATTGGAAACAGTAGAGGACAGAGGCTAGATGCTAAGGAATCAGGGTTGCTGTAGCTAGTGATGATGATGGGCTTGATGGGCTTGCTCTTATGTAGCCACCAGTCATAGTCAGTTAGACCCAATTGGGTGACCGACCCAGTCCACCCAAAATGGCCGACTGGAGGTCGGGACCATCGACCACATGATAGAACCGTGGCATAGAATAGAGCAACTAACTTATGGTCTTTGTTCCTGCCAAGAGCCCCATCCGGGATCATCTGGGGCACCAAATGGGCCCCGCAACTCGAGAGTGGGCTGCTGCCCCAAGAAATGCTCCATCTACCCTCAGTACGGTCAGTCATGGGATGTCTTCCCGCACTTGCATGTAGCCTAGTTGGTAGTGTGCCAACTCTATCTGAAGCCGTCCAGCCATCAGGCCACACATGGCCCCCATTTGGTGTCCAAACCAGGACCTACCAGGTAACTGAGCTACTCAAATGCCTTCTCCTCATATGGGGGGCTTACAAGTAGAGTTAGCTGGTTCCCGCATAGTTACCCGAGAGTGGAGCATTGATATCTAACATACCTATCTTCCCTCACGAAACTATGATGTTCTAACACATTATTTTGTCTGGATGGTGGCAAGTAAGTGGACCCCGACCTTAGAGCATAGACTACTGGATGGATTCGACACTTTTTTACTAGTTGTACTCATAAGGATCCATGTGTCAAAAGAAAAAAAAGTTTTTTCCATGTTTATCTAAGCATCGTGTGCCATGTTGTTTATAATTTTCATTTTTTTAAACACACACACACACACACTTTTCTCAAAAAGAAAAATCACACTTACACCGCTAGCCCCAAAACCACCACTTTGTTGTAAGTTGGATAGATTTTGAAAATCACCATAAAGGGAATCCATTCATACACAACACACACACATATACATAGTAATGTAGCTCAATAATTGTATCTCACTTTCTCTCTCCCTCTCTCTCTCTCTCTCTCTCACACACACACACACACACACACACACACATTTTTTTCTTAATGAATTGTTTCTTGCACAAGTACACATTTTTCCCCCCACAACCCCCCGCCCCTGTCTTTTTGGCCTCTCTTGTCTTTACATAACCCCCCTAACTTTGTCCCTCTAGTATGTAATCACCACCCTAACTTCCCTCCCCCTAGTATGTCTATTTTAAGAATGATTTAATCCCTAGTTTATAAGCCCCCCTACCATCTTTTTTATTTTGTTTCTTATTTCCCCCTTTTTATTTTTTATAATTCATTTTTTAAACCTGTTACTAACCTTTTTCACCCTCCCTTTTCTTTTATTTCATTCCCTCCCCTGTTACACTATTTTTACACTAATCATTAGTAATGATTTTTTCCTACTATAGAATATTATTAATATTTTATTCTTTTTTTCTTATTAGCACTTTTTAGTTTCCCTTCCCCCTGGCCCCCAAACCCCAACTTCACCCACCTCTTTGTTTTTAACTTAATTGACTTCCCATAAAATTCTCTCTTCCCCCTTATTTAACTTGAGTTAGTTACACTAACTAGACCACTAGGTTAGTTCATTGTACTAGGTTAGATGAACTAACTATTGTCAATCTAACCATAACTAGGTTAGGTTAGACTAACTGATTAGCATCTAACTAGACAAGTTAGGTCAACTAAACTGGGTCAATTACTACCCATTAGTTAGTCTTAAAGCCCATTCGCACCAAACCTTAGACCCCCCCAAAAAAAAGCACATTTTACCCCTACTTTAACCCCTCGTAACTCATCTGTTTGGGACCCAAATTGAACCCCGTTTGCACCCAGATTTCACACACAATAGCACCACATTACGGGGTATTTTTTAAACCCATTCCACACCATTTTAGCATCCCTAGCACTTGCTCATTTGTTCCCCCGTGTGGGCCTCTTTTCGCACAAATTCGCTCATATCTTCACGCTGTGACCTCCGATTAACGATCTGTCTACACCAACACATTTCTTTACACACATAGAACAATCTTAGGCACATTATTCAATAACTGGATACAAACCTTGGCAACCATTGACAACTGCCATTCATTAGACCCCATTCTCTCACAGATAGATGCTAAGGTGCTACAGGTAGATCCTCAACTCCCACATGAAGAACCAATCGATCTAGAGATGCCATTCTTTATGGCTGACCTCGAGTGGGATAATGAACCTGAAGAAGGTACCCATACCAATGATGACTCAAATTTTCCTTAGAACCTTGAAACAGAGGATGCGAATGCTAAAATTGAAGATCAAATCTTTGATAATGACTTAGCCAATCTACATGCCCTAATGGTAGATGAGCTTCCAAAAGTTGAACCTCCAAAGCTGAATAACAGCAGAAGATCCTGCAAGAAAGCTAAAGGAGAAAATTGCAGAAAAGCTAAGGCCGAACACTTCAATGAATTTGAACGAGTCTAAACAAGGATCATCGAATTGTATCTTGCAAAACTAGCTCCCTCAAAATCAAAACCGCCGCCTCTTGAATGGTCACCTGAGGGACCGGAAGGAGTATGTGCAGCAAATGAACCCTTACTTGGAAACACCTTACCAGTGGAAAAGTTACCCCATAGTTCCCAACGTAAGAAGTTTTGGAAGTATAAGCCACATGTGCATATGAAGATTGATCAAGAGAACTCACCAAAAAAAAAGAAAAAAAAGAAAACAAAAGGATATTAAAAAAAAAAAAGAGGGTCTCCAAGAGCTAAACAAATTATAATACTATGCCACCCCGTACACATGGCACATGTCAGGCTAGTTCAACACCATCAAATGCTGATCTTCAAGAGGTGCTGGACTACTTCAGGAATTACGCAAGTGGTAGTGTCCCCATAGCAATGCCAAGACCATGAAAAGAATCTGAAGTTCAAGCTGTGCCACTAAAAACATTGGACGGAGTCCAATTAAACAATAAACGGGAGCCGACTAAAGTGCTACTACTTCAACAAGCAAGTCATCCTTGACAAAAACAAAGATTTGGGAAACCAATTCTTCCTTAGTTAGGATTAGATTGTATCACGAGCACTCAGTAGCATATGCATGTTTTTGCACATATAGTTTGCACTAGATTGTTACACGCACACTCACTGGCATATGCACGTTTTTGTGAATTAAGGAAGACCTAATCAATTCCATATTAGGGATGATTGAGTCTTAGTTTCCCTATTAAATCCCACAACTAAGCATATAGTTAGACACATCACGTACATTCACACGATTTTGCATAGGCACATAATAGATTGCATCAATAATAGTATCACACCCTTTCATTCCATACTCTCAAAGCATGTAATGAATTCATAAGCAGGACAAGAAGCTATGCCAAATCTCAAGATGAATTGGCAAAAGAGTCTGCAGCCTCAACAATGAGACCCCCGCCAAACATCACAGCCATCTCCTATATGCAAAAATATCAGACTTGCATACAAACTTATCTACAAGCTCAATGATATGGGTGCAATCACATCCAACATGTATGCAAGATAGCAAAAAATGCCAACCTCAACAACGGGACCCTTGCCAAACCTCTTCCCAAGAAGATTCGATGTCAGAATCCGTAGCCTCAGCAACGAGATCCCCTTTGAAATTCACAATCATCTACCCCTCCTCAAGAGGAGATCAGCTTCCTGACTACAAATCATAAATTGTATGGTGCAAAAGCATTATAGCAGGAATGACTCGCATGCCACAAGCTCAACAGCCACTGGGTTACACACATGGCATCCCAACTCCGAAATCAAAATAAGCCATAACCCAAGGATGGGTAATCAAATGGATTCGGGAGTATGTTGACTTTGTGCCAACATGGACTTAGGTAGAACAGAATGTGTGTGTAGAGTAGCGGCAAAGCTCCACTTATACTTGCATAAGGCTAGAAATAATCCCTCTTAGAAATCCAATTTGCATGTTCTACATGCAAGTTCTACATACAACTCCTACATGCAAGTTCTACATACGACTTGTACATGTGAGTTCTACATGCAAGTTCTACATACAACTTCTACATGCAAGTTTTATATGCGAGTTCTACATGTAGAAAGAGAATGTGTTACAACTTCCATATGCGAGTTCTACATGTAGAAAGAGAATGTGTTACAACTTCTACATACGACTTCTACATGTAGAAAGAGAATATGTTACAACTTCTATATGCGAGTTCTACATGTAGAAAGAGAATGTGTTACAACTTCTATATGCAAGTTCTACATGTAGAAAGAGAATGTGTTACAACTTCTACATACGACTTCTACATGTAGAGAGAGAATGTGTTACAACTCCTACACGCAGAGAGAGAAGCTCTCCAACTTGTATAAATACCCCATAATGGAATAAAGTCCACAGTCTTTGGGGCATTGTGTTGAGTTCTACTTTGGTATTCCAAGCAATTGTCTCAAGTGTCCATGCTTCCTTGCACTCCATGTCCAAAAGCATGCCCTAACCTTGCAACCCCTCCTCCCCTCTCCTCCAACCTTGTAACCCATCCTCTCCCTCTCCTCCATCCTCTCCCTCTCCTCCTCCCTCTTCCTCCTCCTCCTCCCTCCTCCTCCTCCTCCCTTCTCCTACTCCCTCCTCCTCTTCCCTCCTCCTCCTCCTCCTCCTCCTCCTCCTCCCTCCTCTCTCCTCTTTCCCCCATGCTCCTACACCTTCTTCCTCTCCCACTCCTATGCTCCCCCTAAACCCTTTGTTCCTCGACCCTTAAACTCCATGATCTATGAGGGACACGAGTTCTCCACAATGTACTCTACCTTGAACCTTGGATCCCCCTTCTAACCTTGGAATCCTTCTAAACCTTGGAAACTCCTTCTACCCCTGGAACCTCCTTCTAAACCTTGGAACCTCCTTCTAACTCTTAAACTCTTCCTAAACCCTGCAACCTCCAATGAAGGTGAAAGCCTTCATTCCCTCAATCATGATGATACATGTTCCTTTTACACATGCATGTACTTTGTTTACTTACCACACTTAAGCCTACGTCTCTCATCAGAACATGACTCGAGGTCCTAAGCTACACATATACTACAAGCAACAACCCCGATATATCTATAGGTGACAAAAAGCCTCGAAACCCTTCATACTGAGAATATCCTGCTCTTCCTACGAAAGCAGTAGGAAAGAGCAAACATTTGATTTGAGGCTCCAAATGTGGTGGTTTTTCAAAAGCGACCATTTCTTATCTCTTCTCCTAAATCCTTAGCCCTAAATGATAACCCTAAGTCCTAACGCAAATCCTAAACCATAGTCCTTTAACCTTAAATCCAATAGAGGTTAAAAGAGGGAAGCAACCAATAAAACAAGAAGCAAGGGTACCAACCAAACATAAGGCAACAAACCAAGAAGCAAGCAGGGAACCATTCAAGGAAACAAATAAGGCAAGAAAGAATCTAAGGAAATGCATAAGTCAACAAGCAAGCAAACTACCTTAAAAATTCAAATGATAAGCAAGAAATGCCCAAAAATAGGAAAATGCCCAACACAACAATCATCCTCATTCGAGACACAAGACTTCTATAGACTTTCTCTTCAATGACAACCTTTTAGAAGAAGTAACACTAAGCAAGATGAATCTTCTAGCTCCTATTACCAACACCCTCTCTCAACATCTTGATTCTTTCAATAGTAGAAGCTCTTTCAAAAGTAGATTGTAGAGTGACTAATACATCCATGCATGATCTCTCATAATATAAATTGTCTTTTATAGAAAAGAAGTTTTTATGCTTAAGTTTCAAATTCTTTTGTTGTGAAATGAAGCTCTTAGGCTTAAGTCTAAGTTATCTCTCCCCCTAAACCTAATTCTCCATGCAGCATCCTCATTGAATATGAATTACATTGCAAGGTACATGCATCTCATGTGGTTTTATAAGTCCTCCAATTATGATTAGATCTCTTTTTTAGAGTACCTAAGACTTACTGATCAATGTCCATCTTAGAAACCATTATCACTGTGGGTGGGTATATTTTGTCCAAAAACCTTTCTTCCATGTGATACGTTAAACTCTTGAAGCTTTCCAAAACCTCGAAACAAAAGCCATAGAATGATCATAGGATTTTCACTCTTTATCTCTTTCTAAGGGTCATAATCCAATCTTAGTTGGGAGACTCCTCTTATATTTCTTGTGCTTTCATCATCATTAACTCCTACATGTGCTGTTGAAATAGAAGAAGCACATATTACATTTACTTCAAGAGTTTTGGGAAAATTTGAGAGTCTGTGAGTAACTACACTAAAGAGAGGTTTATGCGCAAAATATTCAACATTTTCCAAGGCTATACATTGAGTAGGAGGATTCCAATCAGGGCTAAGGACTCTAAAAATGGAGATTCAATCATCGTCAGAGGATATATCTAGCAAAGAGTTTATACACATCATTGAGGATGCTAGATAGAGGAAAGATTAAGAGGGAGGAATATACATTAGACCTAAGTCTAATAAGTTATTTTATTAGGATTAAAAATAAGACTAGGATTAGTGTTTAGGGTTTAGAATGAAGTTAAGGAGTATCTTAGACAACTCTAGTAAATATAAAAATTGAATGCCAACCATGCAACAAAAAGAACTGTCAACAAAAAATAGAAAAATTGAGCATGTAAAGAGGATGACACTCCACCTTGAGAGAGATGCTAGTTCAAGTAGAGAAAAAGTTGAAACAATAATATTATCGATTCACTCAATGCAGACAGAGTAGAAATGCATGTTTGATGGGACTATCCGAGCAGATTCCTTTTTTGTGCATTTTTTATGCTTGATGGACTACTAGAGACAGATGGTGACTTCACTTTAAAATCTACCATCCTAGCTATTGGGCTTTTCCAAGGAGCAAAGGTCCTTGGTGAAAATGGCTAGTTGCAATGCAAAGTGAAAGCATTGCATAGTCCGATCCTCTTGCCTTGAGAGATGAAGATAAAGATCTCAAAAAATATACTTTACCTTACAACTCTCTACAAAGTGGATCATTTGGATCATATGAACGCATTGTATGGATATGAATGCAAAATTTCCAATCCGATGGGATTACATCATAAGTGGATTGCTGGTGTCAATTCAAGTGCTAAACACTAGAGGAAAAACGTGCAAGGGATTTGAATTTTGATAAACGAATGAACCATTCCCGAGTGCAACTGTAGAGGAAGATGTAAGCAAGAGGAAATCTTGCATATTCAGATCCTTGAAAGGCAAAAGGTAAGAATGAGAGGGCCATATGGCATAGTGAGGAAGAGTTGTCATTGTCTAGAAGAGACGCACAGAGAGACAACTAGAGTGCCTTATTAAACAAACCAGTCAAAAGAGTCCATAGCTCATCTAAGAGACTTCAATTGAAGTCCAAAGAAAAGGTCTATCTTCACATTACATACAAAGACATTGGCTTCAAAAAGGGGGATAGTTAGAGATCAAATTGAGGAGTAACTACACAAAATAGGAAACCCTTGAGGGTAGTTATGATCAATGCTCAAGATTTATTTCATTCAAGCCTATGAGCAATGCTCAATATTTATTTCATACAAGCCTATCATTAGAGGAAAGGTTTTTTTTAACATTGAAGTAGGAATTTTGGGAAAATACCAATTCCATTCTTTTTAAATCTTGAAAATCAAAGGCATTTTAGTTGTTTTGGAAAGGAAATTAATAGGAAAAATCATATATTTAAAGATGTATTTGAGTTTTTCTTTGGCTAAATATTATATCATTTTATTAAAATATTGACAATATTATATCATTCTATTCAAATATCAAAGGTGTTTTGTTTGATTTGGAAGAAAATAAGTTGAGAAAATCATATATTCAAAGATGTATTTAAGTTTTTATTTAGCTAAATATTATATCATTCTATTGAAATATTCCAAACATGCTCATATAAATGCCATTCATTGTGAACCCCAACATTGTGAATTTTCTCAACAAAAATATGGTATTAAGCAACAATTTTGATATTCAAATCGATTCACCGAACTTCAAACATATTAAATGGAACTATATTAAATTGGGAGTATGCCAATAGCCTCAAGGGGTGCACTACTAAAAAACCTTGTGTATCACATGTATTCAAGGGGTATTAAAAAAGCCCCTCGACTAAAATTTCCTCCCCAACAAAAATACACCTTTTTACTCATAAATTAAATGATTTTTTTCTAAAGTTGAATTTCCAAATCCCTCCTATTATTGTAATCCTGTTAAATTTTTTCAAAAGGTTCAATTAAAATACCCTTCCTTTTGAATGCAGGTGGTACACTAAAATTTTGTGAGGTGAAATCCTCAAGCCAACAGCATGACAATGGTTTTATATATTAAAACTCATACTCACAAATCAACTCCTCTCCTGCATGGATATCTCTAAGAGAGTAGACAACAATAAACCCTAACATATCAGTATGTAAAAAATCCCATTTTTCTTTGATCAAAGGTGATACTCTAGGGTCATATACATACATAACATTTGTTCTATCCTTACAATGAATAGAGCTAGTGATGTATCCGGCTATATTCCCATACAACACATCTCCCAAGATGTATTGCATATCCTCTTTTGGTGTAACATTTGGATCTTCAAGGAGGCTATAGGTCCTAAACCTTGGAAGGTAAGAGCAAAGAGTAATCAAACTATTGTAATCATACTTTGGGCCATTGTATATCAAAATGTATTTCTTTGCTTCTACCTCTGTATGTACAAAAAAGCCATAACCTGCTTCTGCAATCGATGATGTCGTCACTTGATTTGGTAAATTTCCCTCAACATATCTATGCATGATTTCCATCCATCCTTGGAAGAGATCATATGAATATATTTTTGGTTGAAACTATTTCCAAAAGACACATGGACAATATCAATAAAATCCTGCATAAAAACAATATAGCATATATGATACACTCTTCTCAAGATCGGTTTTAAAACCAAGCTTACAAAAGGAAGAGAAAGCAAAAAAAACAACATAGAATGACACTTGTCTTTTATCTGATGGTTTTGAAACCAATCTTGTATCATCAATGAAGAATATCACAAAGATAGCAACTTTTAAAAATAGAATGATAGAAGAAATGCTTATGTCCCATTCTTTTTGTGATTGGTGTCCTTTAGTAGCTTCAACTTTAGGTTTCTCTGGTCTCCCAAATGCAACCCACTGACTCCATAGCTGCTTTAGTCGTTCTGTGTAAGGTGCATCCTTCATGTTCTTCTGAAGTTCCACATTCGATTTTTGTGAAATTATCTGACAAATATTATTTGGACAACTCAATCCTATTCTTGCCGTTGTTTTTGCATAAACACTTTTGATTTGTTGGACTGCTAGAAAATCATTCAATTGCAAAATTTGAGCTACTTCAATTGAGTGCTGCCTTGATTGTACCCAATAAGAGTATGTGTATCTGTCTTTACATGACACATTATTGAGTGGAAAATTGGTGTTTGGATAAAATGGCATCACATCTACTTTTGTGGAGTAGTCTCTTGGATTCATGCAAAATTGTTTGATCAAATTGCAAACATGTTGTGCCATCAGGGTCTTGTACACATAATCAATTGGTGCTTGTGTACAAGGATTGAGAACCCATTTGAACCAAAAGGATAGTAATGTTGAAAATTGTCTACCCCCTCTCGTTTGTCCTTCCAACCAATAATTTCCTCCTCTGATGGTGCTATCCTCAATGGCTCTACTTTAATGATATTCGCCAAGGCTCTTTCATGGACCTCCCCAATATCTCTTGGTGTTACATTAACCTCACCTATTTTCCTTGGCATTTTAATGGTCTGAGCGATTGTGTTGATTGCATCAACAATCATGTCAGGAGTTGTATTTTCATCATTGACAATATTCCAGGCCATTTTTTCCATGGGATCCTTCTTGCCCTTCTTATGTTTTGATTCATCATAATAAGTAGATGAGAGGTAGTAGATGTTTAAGTTGACTTGGACGAAGATTGCCTCATCAACTTCTTGACCCACCATCTTCAAAGTCCAAAGAATAATTTATTTTAACAAACAAGTGGACCTTTTGAAAGTATCACCACCTTCACTATATGTGTCCACATACCATCCCTACTGTGGATCATTGCAACCATTATAAACATCTTGGGAGGTCTTGATCTTCTTATGGGTTGCACTTTTATCACCAATATTTCCACTTACTCTCTATACTTTTGACCTTTTGGTTGACATTTTGGTGCTCTTACTTGTCATGTCCTATTTCACATCATAATGTCAAATCAAACACAAATACAAACCCAAACTCAACCACTTTTCATGTGTAGAACTTACTTTGAATTTTAGAATGACTGAGATCATAAGAGAAACACAAAAATAAAAACATTCCCATTTGAGATTCAAATTTAAATGCCAAAATTTAGCCACATGCTCTACATAATCTGAATCTGTGTACCCAAGTACATGCATCTCTCCTCTGCCAAAGAAAGTATAATTCTCCTTAGTACCCTTCATGTACCTCATGATGCACTTAACTTCCTCCCAATGCCTCTTTCCTGGATTAGCCATATACTGGCTAACAACTCCCACTGCAAATGCAATGTTTGGTATAGTAGCTATCATAGCATACATAAGACTCCCAACCGCTGATGAATAAGGAACCTTGGCCATCAATTTATGATCAATCAAGCGGTGTAAATAGTACCACTAAACTATGTAACATTTTCCAATGATTAGTAATAAAGATGTGCACACACGTGTAGGTCTTAGCCTAGAAATAGGAAAGGGAAGGGTGCATTAGAATGCATTAAATGGTAGGTGAAAGAGTCATAGGCTAAGGGTAGGTCTAAATGGGAAGATGGAACTTGAGTGATCTCAAGGGACATTAATGAAAGGGTACTCCCCTTCATTGTGATCAATCAAAGAATTCTCTCTACCACATTGCATTCATCCACCTCTCTCCCACCTTGCATGTAGGTCGAAAGAGAAACAAGTACTCTCACAAGAGCACCCTTCCCTATTGGAGGGCCAATCGGCATTCAAATTTTGCATGCATTGCACACATTTGCATTCTTGAAAAGCTTGGAACTTCACATTTGGTATCAGAGCAGTGACAGTCCATCATCAGGTGACAGGACAAGAGGAGAGAGAAGAGGACCAGAAATGGGAGGGAAGGAGAGGGAGGATGCGTGTGGGGGCAGGCAAAGACCCCAGTGCAGTCTGACTAAAGTGAAACAAGAAAGCTTGATAGTTGCAATGAGAGGAAGGGCACATATGAAGACGTTGGAGATTGCACGTGCAAAGAGACCAAACGATAACCGAAGTGGCAATGTATGAGTGGAGCAACTATCTGCACCTATGCCACAAAGATAAATTAGGGTAGCAGTGTCTCTATGATACGTATTCGATGGGAGCAAAGTTTTTCTTTTCTATAAATCTTGAATTTTGGAGGTTCTAAGACAAGGGGTTTCTTGGAAGATATTTCTCTTGGATGGGGCATGAGGTGTCCTAATGGGGTGACTCCCATGTGTGAATGTACCCTTAAAACCCTTAAGCTGTGAGGAAAAGAGATTCCCCCATTCTCCCTAATGAGAAGTCAGATTGGAACAAGATTTTAAGGGGGTGATCTACCCACCAAGTACCCACTATAAGAGTGTCTAGATCTCCAATCCACTCAAAACAAGTAGCCCAAATGGAGTGTACCAATTTACAATAGAAATACAAGAAGAAGAGCCTAAAGAAGAAGGAAAAAGATGTCATTTGAAGCAATTTTTTGACACAAGTTAAGTGGGAGTCGGATAAGTACCACCAGCACTATAACACCACTTTTTGCTATAAAATAAACCCTTATTTTGAAAATTACAGCAAGTCATTTCTTCTCTTACTAAAAGGAAAGAATGGAAGGGGAGGGGAATATAACAATGAACTTATTCATTTCTTCCATGGGAAAGTTTAAGATCAATCTTAGGCTCTCATGTGTGGTGGAGGATAAAATTTCAAGATCAGTTTTGAAACCAATCTTAATCGCTCATCCCAGATGAAGGATGTAAGTTTGAGATCAGTTTTAAAACCGATCACAGCCTCCATCATTTCTTAGGGATGATGAAACCAACATTGGATTTAAAACTAAAATATACTCAAATATTTTATTATTGGGTTTTAAATATTTCAAAATATTTAAAATATATCTCCATATAAAAATATATTTTAATAATTAAAATGCACTAAATACATTCTAATAAATGAGAAATTGATAGAATACTAAAAAATATTTTAAATTTATTCTAAAATAATTTGTTATTAATTGAAATATAACAAAATAACTAAAATATAGTAAAATATGTTACAATATTTTTTATTCAAAGACAGTTTAGTAATAGATTTTAGAAGATTTATAGTATATAAATCTACATATTTTATATTTTATTTTAAAATATATACCCAAAATTTAAGAATTTTTTTATTAATATACTTAAATATATCTCCATATCAAAATATACTTTAATAACTAAAATATATTAAAAACATTTAAATAAATAAAATATGTATAGAATACTAGAACATATTTTGAACATATTCTGCATATATATATTTATATATATAAATATTTGTTGATAGTACATATCAAAATATATTTTAATAATTAAATTATACTAACTAATTTATAAAATATGTATACAATACTAGTACATATTTTTAATATATTCTTTATTTATATATTTACATATATAATTTTTTGTTATAATTGAAATATAACGTCACGGTCTTTGTTGAGATAGTGAGGCTCACTGTCATGGCCACAGTCATAGTCGCCAATACTGTGGCCTTCAAGCTCACACTCATGGTCACCAATGCCTTGAAGTTCACGGTCTCTGTCACCAACGCCATCGCCATCCTCATCAAAGCAGTCTTCGATTAGAGTCTCAAGCTCATGGGCATCGACATCGAGGTCCTCACAGTTGAAGTTTCTATGCATTCCCTCAAGCAAGGTTGCCGGTCTACTTGCCATCATGTTTCACACCTTCATCCCGAATTTTGAATGAAAATAGGCTCATGCTCCCCTCTCTCAGTTCGCACAACTCCCTCTCTCATTTCCTCTCGGCTCCCTCTGTCTCCGTCACGCTCCCTCCCTCTCTCTCTCTCTCTATGCTAAACATAGTAACATGAAAAGTACACTTGCTAAATTCAAATTCTAAAGAATTTAAGCTTCTCTCCTTAGCTCTAACTTGAAATTTTATGCCAAGATTTGTTTAACAACCTATCATGGTGGAGGTTAGAAATGAAAGTCACATAATTAGTTTATGCTAGTTCACAAAATTAAAAATTTGAAAAAGTATTTGAAATTTGGATTTAGATTACAACATTAATATCTCCAAGATCGTTTTTGAAATTGATCTTGGGTTAGGGGATAAAGAGCAAAAGGCTTGGTGGATGAAGGTGAACTCCTTTGTGGCCCTTCATGACTTCAACCAAGATTAGTTTTAAAACCGATCTTGGTTGAGGGGATGAAGGGAAAAGACTTTCATCTTTATCCCCCAAGTGGGCATTAGTATCATTGAATATTGTTACATAGTTCACATCATTTTTAGAATAGAAAATTCAAAACAAATGAATGAAATTTTAATAATTTGCATTTAAATTATTATGATTCGGGGGATGAAGACAAAAACCTTCACCCTTCACCCTTCAATACCCAATCCGAGCTCGGGATCATGGATTTAAAGCCAATCTTGGATTAGGGGATGAAGGTAAAAGCCTTTGGCCTTCAACCCCAATCAAAAACCTTGTCTTTGCTCTTTATCTTTTCATCAATGATGAAGATTGATTTCAAAACCAATCTTGATTGGAGAGATGATGAAAAAAGGCTAGGTCTTTCATCCCCCAATGAAGACCGGTTTTAAAGCCAAACTGGGTGAAATTGAACTTGAATTGGGGGATGACATTCCTTTTAATCCAAATTAAAACCTATCTTGGTTGAAGGGGGGGATGAATGTAAAAGTCTTCTACCTTCATCATCTCAACAAAGATTGGCCCGATCTTGGTTGAAGGTGATGAAGATCAAAGTCTTTTTCCTTCATCCCCCAATAAAAGATCAGTTTTAAAACCCATCTTGGATTTAAACTTGATCTTGGATTGGGGATGAATGTAAAAGCCTTTAGCCTTCATCTCCTCATCCAAGCTTGGTTAGAAACCAATCTTGGTTGAATGGTTTTGAAACCGATCTTGATTGGGGAGATGAAAGAAAAAGCCTACGTCTTCCATCCCATAACCTTAGACCGGAAACTGGTCTAGGTGAAATTGAGCTTGACTTGATTGATGAAACTCATCTCCCAATCCAAGATCAGTTTTAAAAGTGGTCTTGGACTAGAGGATGAATGTAAAAGCCTTTGGCCTTCATCACCTCAACAACAAAGATGTGTTTTGAAATTGATCTTGCTCGAAGGGAACAAAGGCCAAGGCTTTTACCTTCATCCCCTAATCCAAGATCTGTTTTAAAACCAATCTTAGTTTTGGGGATGAATATAAAAGCCTTTTTCCTTCATCATCTCAACAAAGATCGATTTTAGAACATATCTTGGTTGACAAGTTGTATTCTAGGATGATGACTATAAAAGCCTTCCTTTTTCATCCCCTGAACTAAGATCAGATTTGAATGTGTGGGGGTTAAAGGCCACTGTACCTTAACCTTGGTTATGTACAATACTCAAACACATATATATATGGATGACATAGAAGATTAGGGTATTCTACACCCACAAAAACTTGTGTGGCTCTCTCTTCTGGCTCTCCCTCTCTCTCACCCTCTGTTGTTCTGCTTCCGTTATTGAGTATTAGAGCACAAGTGCCCCAGCTAAGTCCAGGTGTGTGCCTAAAGCCCGAAGTCTACTACTACAACTCTGTGGGAGGAAGGAGAAGCTCCATTGGCTGGCTATACCTACATCCTAGTATGCATAGACCTTGTAGAAAACTTTGGAAAGTTCTTTGAGTGGTTTTTTGCAAGCGTAGAGGTGGTTTTGGAGGAAAAAGACATCTTTTGATGATTCCCCTGTTCCTTTCGACGATGAATTGAGAGTCTGAAATGATACAGAGGCAACAATGCTTGCTTTTGGTATCCATTGCCCTTTATGAGTTTGAAAACCTCTTCATTCTTGAATTTGGGATCATTTCGTTGGATTTTTGACTCACTGTCTCTGCTTAAACATTTTTCTGCCAGTGTGTTGGAACTCAAGTGTGAAGCAATCATTCATAGATCTATCAGTTCTGGCAGACTCAAAGATCCTAAAACCTCTATGTTGCTCATCATTTGCACTCTGTTGGTGTTACAAGCAAATCTATTTACAAAAACGTTTTTTAGTCCATGTGTTGGACCCAGTGATTGGGACTATGGTTTTTAAAACCGTCTGTTCCATTGCATTTCATAGGCCCAAAAATGCCTACTTGTTAGCTCTTGTGTGTTTCCCTAGAGATTTCGATAAGTTCTATCTCTTTGAGATGTCAAATCATCTATTTCTCTGTCAAAAATCCATTCAAAGGTTCAAACCTTTTTTGATCCCATGTGTGCTCATTCGTGGCTTGCGTTGGGTTGCAGTGGATGCTTTACAAGCCATTTAGATGCATTGCAATCCTTGTTGGATGCACTGATAGGCCAAGATTGCGTTGTGAGATGCTTTATTGATGGATGTTTAGCACATTGATGCTATTTAATGCTGAGGGATAGCTTTGAAATATTGCAGTGGATGGTGCTATTATCTCTTGGATGAGATTTTGTTGATGCATATGCTCATGAATGACATTTATGCTTGAGGCATTTTGGCACTTATGGCATTGGGATTGCCATTATTTTGCCATTGTATTTGGCATTTTCTTTTGGGCTAGATTTGCTCATATGGATGCATACTATATGCACATGAGCCAGATGCATTTTGATGCTTTGAGCCTTTGAGGTTTTGTGATATTACCTTCCATTTTAGCATACACATTTGGGTGCACTTGGTATTTTGTGTGATTTCTTTGCAGGTACTAGCATTTGGGATTTTGTTTCATTTGCGCCATGGCATCCCCTTCCATGTCTGAAAAGGAGTTTTTCAGCATTAAAAAGTTTGATGGGACAAACTTTTCTTTGTAGAAAGAATAAAGAAGTAGATTAAACCCTTGACAAGAATCGAAGCTAAGCCTATAGATATGTCTAAGGATGATTGGAATGAGTTGGATGCATTAGCAAGTTCTACTATTAGAATTCATCTTGCAGAGTCAGTTTATTTCACAATAGTAAATGAGCAGTCTACAGAAGATTTGTGGAAGAAATTATGTGCCACTTATGAGAAGAAAGCTACCTCTAATAAATTTTACCTCGTGAAGAGGTTGTTTGAGCTACAGATGAAGGAAGGGGTCTCCATTGCTTCTCGCTTGAATGAATTCAATATTATTTTCAACCAGCTTTAGGCTCAAAAAATGAATTTTGATGCGGAGACTAAGGCAATATTCCTCATATGTGCATTGACATCCTCATGGGATACCTTTTGTACAGTTGTCAATAACTCTACACCCAGTGGAGTACTAAAGTTTGATGATGTTGTGGGTATCTTGTTGGCCGAGGATATTAAATGGAAGTCTATGGATGGCCACAAGCAGGATGTAGCCTTAAATGCACAAAGGGGCAGATCACAGTTTAGGGGGAAGTCCCAAGAAAGAGGGAAGTCTCATAGCAAATCCAGGGCATGCAACATTGAGTGATACCATTGTGGCAAGAAGGGCCACATGAAAAAGGATTGCTACAAGCTAAAAAGGGAGCAAAAGGATAAGAAAAAGAATGAAAATTGGGGTACACATATGTAGGATGAGAGTCCAAGGGAGGAACAAGGCAAAGTGAAGATCAAGGAGATCAATTCAGTCACTGATAATAGTGACAATGACATTCTCTTCATGTCTAGTCTACCTATAGTGCTTCATGTCTGGTCTACCTATAGCGCTCCTTACCACTTGAGATAATTCATATTCCTAGGATTGGATTTTGGATTCTAGTGCTTCATTCCATGTTACTCCCCACAGGGAATGGTTCTCCACTTATGATAATGGAAACATAGGTTGTGTGCATCTTGGAAATAGCTATGCATGTGACATAGTCAGAGCATGTGACATAAAGTTTTATTTTGCAAATGGGGCTGTATTTGTTTTGAAAAATGTGAGACATGCACCTAAGCTAACCAAGAGTATCATTTCAGTGGGTCAGCTAGATGATGCTAGGTTTTAGACCACCTTTGGCTTCTAGAGTTGGAAAATTCAGAAGGGCTCTATGGTTTTGGCAAGAGGTGCCAAGTGTGGGACATTGTATCTCTTACATGTATCAGGAGTGTCTGATCATGTTGTTGCAATAATTGAGTAGCCAAGTACTTCTTTGTGGCATTGCCGGTTGGGTCACATGAGCCAAAAAGGAATGAAGCTCTTATGCCATTTAGGTTATGTACCGCATTTGAGTTTTTTTTACTTTGAATTTTGTGAGCATTGTCTCTATGGGAAGGGGACTAAATCAGCCCATAAAAGAAGGGGAAAGAAAGAGCTTGAAAAGCTTGATCTAGTGTATTGAGATGTATGTGGTCCCATTGTTGAGAGATCACATTCAACATGCTGTGATTACATTGTGCATAGCATTAACACATATAGACTACTATAAAGGAAAGGGTTAGATGCCCTAACCCTAACCCTAAATGGGTTTGTATATATTCTACATTTTCAACTAAATCTAGTGTACAGTTAGTCATTTGTGGTGTGCTCTCTAGCTATTCCCTCTCTCCTCCTCTCCACTCTTCTCCTCTCCCCTCTTCATATTTTGTCATGGTATTAGAGCATGGTATGGCCTTTCATTGAGGGGCTATCCTTCTTGTGAGAGTGTGAGAGAGTGATTGAGAGATTGATTGTTCTTGAGTGTTCTCTTCCATGAGAGACTTGTGTTCATGTGAAGAATTTCCATCCATTGGTGATATATTTCCATCATAGATAGATTTAGGTACATTCTTCACTTCATCCTTAAGAGATTTCCATTCATTCTTCCATGAGAATGAGTGGTTGTTCGATTCCTTTTGAGAGATTAAGATACTGTGAGAGCTAGGTAGGGAGAGTCTGTTATTTTGAGAGATGGCTAGCTTGCTAGCACCTTTGAAACTCCTTTGCAATGAATACCTCAAATTCTGTTCTTGTGTGAGTTCAATTGAGGGAGAAAGACTCAATGGAGGCCTTAGGAGAGTAGATGAGACTCTGTGTGAGAGCCTATTCAAAGAGCAAAAGAAAAACTAGAGCTCTAAGACCTCGACTTTTGGGTAGCTCCGCTCCAAAGCAGGATAAAAAATAAGGAGGGAACAAGATTATGACACTATAGGTCAATGGGTGAATCTTACCCCATATAGAGTTATAAATATTAGCCTCGCTACCACTTTTAGGGTGAATTTATCAAATTTGAGGCTCTAAAAATTAGCCAACCTTTAATTTTGGGCTAATTTATCAAATTTAAAGCTCTAAATATTAGCCCAGCCAATTTGGGAAAGCCTCTAAATTAGCCCTTGGGCTAAAATTCGCCCCTAATTTTTTCCCTTCTCCAAAGCTCCCACGACTATGAACTACAAACAGCTCTTGAGACACATAGTGAAGGCAACTCCAATGCACAATAGATCTCCCAATCACTCTCTAGGTGGCCGACATAATAGCAACTCCAACAATGCCTGTGACTTGTAACACAGCCTTTCCAAGCCTCAAGGAATCTTACACACAAGTAACTCCACTGGCGACCTCCAACCCAACATCCATCAATAGCAAACAGTGCCTCCACTAAGCGTGTCAGCCGCCTCCTCCAATGCCACAAGGGCTCATCACCTGAGGCTCCTTGGCCTCCATCGTTATTCGTTGCTGCGAGCTCCTCCACCGACATGGAGCTATGCCTCCCACTCCATTACAAGGAGAAATCCTACCTTGCTACTACGAGCTAATTGCCTCGCAAGTGCAAGGCCTGCAAGCCCGGCGTCTACCACTACAACTTTCAATTCCAAGCTACCCTCCTGATCTTGTGGCTCCCTCTACCCGACTTTTGATTGATGTTCATCTATAATGATGGTTGCAACCTATCTGTTGTGTTAGAAGGTATGCCGTCAGAGGCAGAAGGCACGACGGTTGCTACATAGTAAACTTTTGGGGCTGGTAATGTTCACATAGCCGTGGCTCCTAAATGGATGAGCACAATCAGCAGTGCCATGCCCCAGTATGCCCTGCAGCTCTCCATCCTCAGACTCTCGGCTCCTCCATGGCTCCCACAGCTCTCTAAGGTAAGCTTCATCTAAAATCTCCTGTGAGCTCCTAGCCTCTGATGCAAATGAGTTGGTCTCCAATGACCGCTCCATGCACACGGGCTGTAATGACCTCCATCTCCGACCAACCTCCTCCAATGCTTAGCTCCACAGCAATGTGCCTTCTCCATCGTTGTTTAGAGTGCCACGCCATTGCCATCAATGTCGTTCTCTGTTCCAAGGTCTCACCCCTTTGTAAAAAGCCACGTGGTGACACGTGGTAGATAGGATCTATAACTAGGGTCAGTTGAAGATGACCCTGGGCTAGGTGGTTGGTGGAATCAGTGGCCGCATGGCAACCTTACCCCCATAGGCTACATCAGTAGCACTGGCCCTTATGCCACATCATCTACACATGCCAAGTCACCTTATCTAACAAGTCATCTCACTGATTGCCACATCATTAGATTCTTATCCTCCACATCATCAGTAGGTCCACGTCAGCAAGCTACCACCTCATCAGTGCCACATGGCACTCTGACCCTCTGCTAGGCATACGTACCCCTTCATTGGGACACTTGGCATTTTGCATGTGAACACACATCTTCCACATCACATAGTGCTTGTTGCTAAGCACTATCTCTCCACAAGCATAATTTTTCCCTTTTGGCATGTGACTCACCCTAGCACATCATTGAGCTCATTTTCACCCTTTTTGCCCCTCCACCTAATTCAAGTCATATCTCTTTATCGAGGAGAAATTTAAGGATGTTAAAAAAAGGTGAAACGATTTGGTTTTTGTGCTCTACGCAGTCATCACATCATGCACACATTTTGGTACAAGTATCACTCACTTTTGAGCCTCGTTTTGACAAATCCACTTCCTACACGCACATCAGCCTCTACATCAATGCATCTGATCCAGCACATAAAAAGAACCAAGAAAAGAAATTATTTGATGTTCTTTCATCGATCAACAGTTGGCATAGGTCTAGATTAGAGTAGACTAGATCGCCATAGAGGGGATGCTTTGAATCTCCCCAAGTTGCCAATCTAAGCCATGCCCAAAATTCCTGACTAGTACCTACTACTCAGAGTCAGTCCATATGCTCACGTACAGTTTCACATCATCACATTACCCAAAACTTGATGTTCATTAGTTCAATGAGCAGACTTCAGAGTGTTCAGAGGCATTACTGATTGTTCAGTGGTGGGCAAATAGCACATGATTTGATTTCACACACATATGCCATCATTGCAAAGCCTATTCAACTATTTCATGGCATTGTGCACTTTATTTCATCCTTGTAAAGCCTCTTGGCTATTCAAGTTATCATTTGCCACAAGCCTTGTAACTTAGATCGTATTATATATTGTAGTTCTACCTTCATCAATAGTTTAGATTTCACTTGCCACAGTCAGTGTTTTGCAGTTGATTCAGACAGTGATTTTCATGACACTTTGAGTACATTTCTTACACCATGTCTACATCTAGCAACCTCAATCTAGAGGCATCTGCTAAGCTAGACAACTCCAATTACGGCACATGGAAATACCAAATGGAGACCATTCTTGTACTTCAGGACAAATAGGAGTATGTCGATGGATCTACACCTAGCCCATTGGATGGTGCAGGCAGCACTAGCTCTACTCCACCTGTTGTCACAGCACTAGCAGCGAGATCTATAGCAGGATCTACAGCTACCCAAACAATTTTCGCACCTGTAGCATATCTTGCCATTGCCCAAGAACAAGAAGAATGGGATAAGAAAGATAAGTATGCATATCATTTGATCAAACAGAATGTACAAGATGTCATGCTAGGACAACTCAACACCGTCAAGACATCCAAAGAAGCATTCAATATGTTCACAAAATATGAAGAGGGGAGAGGAGAAGAGTGGAGATGAGGAGAGAGGGCATAGATAGAGAGCACACCACAAATGACTAACTATACACTAGATTTAGTTGAAAATGTAGAATATATACAAACCCATTTAGGGTTAGGGTTAGGGCATCTAACCCTTTCCTTTATAGCACTCTATTGGGTTAGTGCTATGCACATATGATCACATGATGGTGCTATGCAAACATGACCACATGATGTTGAGTGTGAACTCTCAACATCTTCCCTCAAGATGGTGATTCTGGGGAATTGAAGAAGGATTGAGCATTACATTCCATCACACCCCTTTAATGGGAATGTCCTTCCTTTCCATAAAACCAAGAGCTAGTTGGTGTTTCTCGAAAAGCTCTTTACCGAGTGGTTTGGTAAAGATGTCTGCAACATTCTCTTTGCTACTATCACAATGCTGTAGTGTGATGTCACCTAGTAACACTCTTTCTTAGATGAAGTGCTCTTTGACATTAATGTGCTTTGTCCTGGAGTGATATAAACACCTATTTCATTAATTTTGGACTCTTGCACTGTCCAAATTCATTTTGTGAGATAACTTTGGATAAAAAATTTCAAAAAAAGAGGCTCTTATAAAACAAAACATTGAGTCAAAAAGGAAGATTTAAAAAAATCAAATTAGAAAAAATGACATGAGATGTTATTAAAATTAGAGTACATTAAAAATAGAGTACATCACATTGTTAAAAGAGACAAAAATTAAGATTTTAAAAAATCAAATTAGAAAAAATGGCGTGACATGTTATGAAAACTAGAGTACATTTCAAAAAGAGCACATCACATTTGTACAAGAAGTAGATCATATTACTCAAAGCCATATGGTGTCAAAAAACACCTTAATACAGTCTCTCTTAACATCACATTTGTACAAGAAGTAGATCATATTACTCAAAGCCATATGGTGTCAAAAAACACCTTAATACAGTCTCTCTTATCTTCTTAATCACCCTAAGTCTAGAAGATCTCATCATTGGTCTCTCTTATCTTCTCAACAACCCAATATTTCATTGCCTCCACAGCTGTATCCTCAACATAATTACATGCGAAGAAGAAATTTAAGTAATCACAAATTGTTTCTTTATAATTTCTCTTATTGTTCTCTCAGCATCCACATCAAATCGCCCATGATGAGAGCTGCGATAACGCAGGTTACTTAAGAAGTCTAAGAGATCTTGTCGTGCTTTTATCATACGTCTTAAAAGTCTTTCACTCTCTACTATCTTGAGAGTCTCCTCCCTCTCTGCATGCCTTTGTGTAGCAAATTCCTCTCTCTCCATGTGTGTCAAAGGAGAACCTTGTCGAATTCTGGCCTCTCTTTGTGCTCCTTGGTCAGCAATCCATTCTTTGAGATTGTTAATTCCAAACTCCATGTCTTCGACAATGCCAAGGACATCCATGGGTGGGGAGATGATAAAGAAAGGGAGATGGACTACAATGCAAGAAAGAAGAGAGTGTCTGTGGAAGGACTAGGATGGAAGAATACAAGCTAATGAGAAGCACTAGGATGGATGCAATAAGAGAGTGTTTGTGGAAGAACTAGGATAGAAGAATACAAGTTATCAGGATGGATGAAAGAAGAGAGTGTTTGTGGAAGGACTAGGATAGAAGAATACAAGTTACTCAGAAGGACTAGGATGTAAGAAATAAGAGAGTGTTTGTGGAAGGACTAGGATGGAAGAATACAAGTGCACTAAGGCACGATGTGTTCACTATGATAAGGATAAGGGTTGGAATAAAGTGAGAGGCACGATGTGTTCACTATGATAAGGGTTGGAATAAAGTGAGTGGAGATTGAATGCTCTACTTTAAGTGACTGGAGATGATAAGGATAAGGGTTGGAATAAAGTGAGAGAAGCATTGGGAATGCTCTACTTTAAGTGAGTGGAGACTGTCCAACTGAATAAAATTCTCATCACAAAAGGATTTATTTCCAAATAATCACATCATCACACATTCATATCATAAAATTGTGTGCATGAAGAAATATATTACAAATATTACATCATCACATATTCATATCAAAATTCTCATCACACAAGGATTTATTTCCAAATAATCACATCATCACACATTCATATCATAAAATTGTGTGCATGAAGAAATATTTTACAAATATTACATCATCACTTATTCATATCAAAATTCTCATCACACAAGGATTTATTTCCAAATAATCACATCATCACACATTCATATCATAAAATTGTGTGCATGAAGAAATATATTACAAATATTACATCATCATATATTCATATTGAAATTCTCATCACACAAGGATTTATTTCCAAATAATCACATCATCACACATTCATATCATAAAATTGTGTGCATGAAGAAATATATTACAAATATTACATCATCACATATTCATATCGAAATTCTCATCACACAAGGATTTATTTCCAAATAATCACATCATCACACATTCATATCATAAAATTGTGTGCATGAAGAAATATATTACAAATATTACATCATCACATATTCATATCGAAATTCTCATCACGCAAGGATTTATTTCCAAATAATCACATCATCACACATTCATATCATAAAATTGTGTGCATGAAGAAATATATTACAAATATTACATCATCACATATTCATATCAAAATTCTCATCACACAAGGATTTATTTCCAAATAATCACATCATCACACATTCATATCATAAAATTGTGTGCATGAAGAAATACATTACAAATATTACATCATCACATATTCATATCAAAATTCTCATCACACAAGGATTTATTTCCAAATAATCACATCATCACACATTCATATCATAAAATTGTGTGCTGAAGAAATATATTACAAATATTACATCATCACATATTCATATCAAAATTCTCATCACACAAGGATTTATTTCCAAATAATCACATCATCACACATTCATATCATAAAATTGTGTGCATGAAATAATTATATAAATATCATCAGTAAATGCCACTTAAGTAATAAGTCACAAATTGGTGTATAATCAACAAAATCTACAAACACAACATCATACATGCATCACAACTCTTGTGATGCTTCTAGTGGAGACTGTGGCAACTCTTCTGATGCTTCCAATGGAGGCTGTGGTGCTCTAGATGTACACTCACTCTCTACTTCTTCTGTAGTATGTAGTGCTTTCAAAGTAGACTCAGTATCCTCTTCCTTAAATGCAAGCAGAGGCTGTGGCAACTCTTCTGATGCTTCCAGTGGAGGTTGTGGTGCTGTAGGTGTACATTGGGTCTCTACTTCTTCTGTAGTGTGCAGTGCTTTCATAGTAGACTTTGTCTCCTCTTCCTTAAATGCAAGCTCTGATATTGCTTTAGTTGCACATTGTATTCTAATGGCAGCAATTAGGTATCGAATGATTTCAGCCCTAAACAAGTGTATATCCTCCTCTGAATATTTGAGCTCCAAAGAGTCTTTCGATGAGATCTGCGGCTTAAGTGAGAAAATTTCTTTGAAGATCAACATGCAGTTGTAGGAAACTCTCCACCCACAAATATGCCCATCTTCCTGCTCTACTACTAAATGCTTTTGGAAGTCTACCGAGTCTTTGTACTGTCCTGTTTCTCTAATAGCAGATACCAACTTCTCAATCAACCTGCTCATCGTGACATATTAAAAAAACTTAGTGTGTCTATTACATAAGGTAAATAATATAGAAGTAACAATAGATTAATAGAATACTTACGTTTGCACTGAGCCATGAAAGCCTGCAATCGAGTTAACAAACCAACAATAGTCGTCTTCAAGGTCCCAAACCACCAGACTCCAATGTTCCCTACAAGAATAATTAAGAACCATTATTATTTAACACAATGTTGCCAGTATAAGATGAAAATAAAGGTTGCCATGATACTTACATCTCATGATATGCCTTAAATAGGACTCGCACACCATGTAAATGTAAAGGCTGTAACAATTTACAAACATCGGCTATTGTCTTTTTGCTATCGCTAAGTATAGGAGAAAGGAGGGAATCCAACATCTACACACGATTTTGTACGACTCTACCAAATCGTGAGATAACTATACTACACCAACAAATAAATGAATATTAGCTTATTAGATTTAATCAAAATATTGAATTATCAAGCAGAGAAAAAGTTTGTATCAAACCTGAGAATGGCCATCATAATGTTGTTATTGACCTCATTTGAAGCTCTAGAGAGAATTGAAATCTCCTCTCCCCCAAATTCAAGATACTGAGGTCTATGTTGAATCATAACCCTAACATTAAAAGAGCTTCCCAATTCTTCCAATGAAGCCATGTTTGTAGAGTTGAGGTCTTCTATCCTCTTTGACTCTTTGATGGCATTCATTTCGCAATCAATGATTGCTCGAATGGTACATGTTATAAATGCATAGAGATGCAAATCCATATATGTTGATAGTGTGGTGTCATTTTGTATCTCAAAAATTTGACCAAGTACCAAAAAGCAATTGTAGCCCACCCTCCATCCACAATTATAGATGTGGCTATTCTCTTGATGTGATACCTGACATGTTATATACTCTATTTGTTGTGCCAAGTCACATTGCCGCATTACTATGTCGATAGCACCTACTAACTTTCGAGCTAATCTGCACATCAAAACATATAACAACAGTGAATATGTGCATTGCATATCAATCTACATGTCAAGAAGTGACAACAAGTGTAGTCTATACTTACTCTAACACATTGCCATGGATGGATGTCATTGAGTTGGCAAAGAAGCACTTCTTCGCAAGGATGTCCATGACTACCAGACTCCAATGTGAGCTACATTATCAATAAAGAATAATTACTGTGTTTGAGACAATTCTAGCAATGCAATAGAAAAAACAAGTAGGGTTTGATGCTTACTTCTCATAATATGCTGTAAAAATAACTCGTGCGTCATTCATAGGAACGTGCTTCAACCACTTGCAAACATCCTCTATGGTTTCTTCTTTGTTGCTAAGTACTTCCGAAATACGAGGATCGAGCATATATGAAATGCTTTGTATATTTTGGGGAAAATTTGCTATAACATTACTATATTAAAAAAAAAAGTATTAGCTTCTTGGGTTTAATCAAAATAAGCAAAGTAAAAAGCCAAGGAAAAGGCTGCATCAAACCTGAGGATGGTTGTAATGACTTTGACATTAATCTCATTCTTAGGATTCAAGAGGATTGAAATCTCTTCTTCACCAAATTCAGTAGAATTAACAACATAGCGGTGAATGAACTTCCAATCTGCTCCAATAGATTCATATTTTCATGACTCATCTTATTGAGAGAGTAGTCTACATTGTATTCTTCTTCACTTGCTATGTCCTCCACATCCTTCTTCTGCCATAAAAATATGAAAAAGTTATGTGATGTACACATCCCAAATAAAGGCTTAAACAAGCAAATAAGGTTTCATACATGCTTTCATTAGAGTGAGTCTCTCCTCCACTTGGTGCAAAAATTTAAAAAGGTTTCATACATGCTTTCATTAGAGTGAGTCTCTCCTCCTCTTGGAGGAAAATTTTAAAAAGTTATGAGATTTAAACATCCCAAATAAAAATAATGGTTTAAATAATCATAGAAGTATAAAGATAGCATGCTTTCGTTAGACAAGTTATGAGATTTACACATCCCAAATAAAAATAATGGTTTAAATAATCATAGAAGTATAAAGATAGCATGCTTTCATTAGACTCAGTCTCTTCTCCTCTTGGAGGAAAATATAAAAAAGTTATGAGATTTACACATCCCAATTAAAGGCTTGAACAAGCATACAAGTATAAAGATAAGGTTTTATACATACTGCAATGTAGTCATATTTTCAGGTTGTTTCCCAATGGTAGTAATTAGATGTTGAATACTCTCAGCCTGAAATGTTAGCAGATCGGCTTCTGTATATGATTCCATTTTGACTGGTAAATCCAAATCAAAAATCTCTCTAAGAAACGACATGCAGTTGTAGGCAACTCTCCACCCATGGCTGTGTCCATCTTTTTGCTCCACTGGTAGACGTCTTTTGAATTCTACTTGACCTTGTTGCTCTGTGGTTGTTCTGATAGCAGATACTAGCTGATATGCAGCACTGTCCATCATGACATATTAAATATATTAATATGTCATGATCATAAGATACAAAATAAGAAAGTATTAAAAATATTAAGAGAATAATTACCTTGGGGAGTTGGCATGATAGCCTTCTATTGAATTCACAAACCATAAACGGTTGAGTTCAAGGTCCCAGAAGATCAGAATCCAATGTGAGCTACACGACCAGAATAAAAATGATTATTGTTTTACACAAACTTGCCAAAGAAATATTAAAAATAAGGTTAGAGTTGATACTTATGCCTCATGATAAGGCATTAAGATGACTCGCACCCCATCTAAATTCAAATGGCTTAACCAGGTACAAACATCTTCTATAGTCTTTTGAGGAGAGCTAAGAATAGAAGAAAGGAGAGCATCGAGCATGTAGACATGATGCTACACTGCACTAGGAAGCTGAGAAATAACTACACTGCACCAAGAAATAAACAAACATTAGCTCATAGAATTGATTTGCATTCTACACTAGGAAATTGATATATAACTACACTGTGAATAAATAAACAAATGTTAGCTCATTGAAGTAGCAACAAATAAATAAATGTTACCTGAGAATGGCCAAGATGACATTGTCATTAACCTCTTTTAAAGGATTGGAGAGGATTGAAACCTCCTCTCTACCAAAGCTTAAATACTGAGGTTCTCGTTTTAAAACGATCCTAACTTCAAATGAGCTCTCCATTTTATCCAATGCAGCTAAATTTGATTTTTCAATCAAATTTAGAGGTGGTTGCATTGTTGAAGTAGAAGGGAGTGCCTCCGTATTGACTTCATCCATTTCTTCTCCCTCTATTGCCTGTAAACAAATATGAGAGATTAGATTCATTATCTTTAAATTTAAATCTTATTTAAAAAATTGTATTTAGTTGAGAAATAGAGAGTTCATACCGCTAAGTATTGTCGTAGTGGCCTTTTTTCATAACCCTGCGAGCCATAATTATCAAAGAAGGCATCATCATGTTTGTCTTCATCCACCAACCTCTCTGTGAATGGGTCATGTAAGTCCATCTTTTCATCATCATCAACTGGGACATTATGATCTTCAAGGTAATCATCCATGTCATCGGTGTCCTTGTGGTCTATCTCTTTTTCATAGCATGTGGTTAGATCTGCTTGAAGCTGGAAATAAGCCATGAAATGCTTATTTTCAATAATATATGTGGAGTTTTCTTTCTTTGAGGAGATCCTCAAATAAATATCCCATCCTGCACAAGGTGACCTCCCAACCTACCGGTAGCAAATTCTCCATCATGGTAAGCAAGAGACTCCCACTTTTTGCAGGACTTCCATAGTTGTTTTTTTGATAACGTATGGACCTGGGAATATCTTGCTCTTCTAGCATCAATCTCAAATTATTTGAATTCCCTCTTATGTTCTTTTGTAAGGAGTGATTAGGATTGGGGCTCCGCATACACAGAAAGAATGATTCAAGAGTTTGAATCGCTATGCCACATTCTCTCTTGCCTCTCTTTGCTGCATAAACACCACTATAGATCTTTAAATCTGAGAATATGCTCGCTCTAGAGTAACCTGCATGGCTTCTTTGTCTTTTTTATCAACAAAAAGGACAATGTTGCAAATCGCCACTTTGCTAATGGTGGTATATACTATTCTATCAATGAAGTTATGGATATCATCGCTAGAAACTTCATTGATAAAGAATAGTTGTGGCTTATCCCATGCTGACTCATTCTTGAAGAAGTCATCTTCTGAGACTCCCCTGAAGTTCACAAGCTTTCCAGACTCTGCCATAACCTCTACATTGACTCTTGAAAGCTTTGGTGCATATTTGTTGGCATCCTTATCTCGCTGATTAATCTTTCCACATATGCAACCACCTGTTGTGGGATTTCTTTTCTCATATAAGAGGTTACTATTTTCGACCCATCTTCATCCTTTTTAATCCACCTGTTTGCCCATAGCTTTACCTTGGGTGTTGACAAAGAAGCTATATGCTTCACCACATTATAGTCAATGTTACAATGAGTAAGTGGAATTTGTTTCTCTGATAGCAAATACTTAATGGCACTATGCACTGCATCACGCCTCACCTGTACATTGATGCATTCTTCCATGTAGTGGTCTTTGTCTTTTTTTCCAAAAAACCATTCTTTCTTTAAAATTTTTTGTGCTACCATGGATGCATACTTATTAAGTAAGTACTTTATAGGCCTCCACATCCTTGCCGTCAACTCCTTCTTATCCATTACCTTTGACTTGCCAGAGATAAACAAAGGAGCTTCATAGGTCAACTGTCCACGCTCACAAGCAATGCACGTTTCAAGCATCTCATTGAACACTTCAACAGGACGAAATATGATAGAAGTGTAGTCGGCATATTTGTCCCTCACCACCTTGAGGTGTGTCATACTTTCTTCTCGCTCTTGAGTTCCCCTAGGCACAACTGCACTCAAAGAAGTATAGAAGTTTGTGAGTGTGTCGGCGTCTGCTTTTGTGACCTTTCGCTTCAAATCAGGATTCGGAGAACCAAATGTTGTCCATATAACCCTTGCCTTCTGTAAGACCTCTGATGTTGAGGATATCTTACGCTTTCCATGGACATAATGATTAAGTCTTTGGACTCAATCAAATACTTGATCTCATGCTTGAATATACAGATTGTTGCAGGATAATAATGGAATGAACTTATCTTTGCAAATTGTTCTGGAGTGAGTATTTTGCCCTCCTTTGCTTCCCTTGCGATCTGATTACAAGCATAAGCCCAATGTTGACCATCAATGGGCTGGAATCTGCAATGAAGGAGGAATTCCTTCTTTACTTCCTTTAGCATATTCTCACCTTGTGCCTCTTTGCCTTGTTCATTTGGAATATTTTTAAGAGTGTCTTTAAAGAATTGACTGAAGGTTTCCTCAAAATGTGTAGGCCCTGTAAATGTTATTTGATCCAGAAAACTATTTTTGGTTGGACAAAACATTATTGGGCGCAAGACCACATTGCTTGCCACAGGTTTCTTACCATCTCTCAAAGCCTCGTATATTTGCATTGGAGGCTGAAAACAGTTTTCCTCTTCTTAGTTGTGAAAGCCAAAAGAAGTCTAGTACAAATAAATAGAAGAACCCTATATGTGGGTCTCAAACCAAGGCTTCATATGGCAATAAATGTGGGAAATAGCCTAAAAGGCTTTACAAGGCTTAAATATTTGTACAAATGTAAAAAAATTAGCCAATAAAGCTTTACAAGTAATATAAAATGTCGTCTAGTGATAAAGCTTCAATCTTCGTGAAGACATGTAATCTATCCATCCATTGATTTGCCCTCTAGTCATAAAGCTTCAATCTTTGTGATGACATGTAATCTTTCCATCCATTGATATCTGGCACTGATACCCAACTGATGCAATCTATCCACTAAAAACTGTTCCACTGATATCCACTTATGCAACCCACATGATATCCACTTATGCATCCCATTGATACTCATTAAATAGTGAATGGTCGGGATGGTCGGGTTTATTACAAGGCGCTTCATATGACAATAAATGTAAAAAATAGCATAGAAGGCTTTACAAGGGTTTTTATGACAATAAAGGAGCTTAAATATTTATACAAATGCAATAAAAATAACCAATAATCATCAAGCTCCAATATGTCCCATGACATGTAATCTGTCCACTAATATATGTAATTTGTCCACTGATATCTGCTCATGCAATCTGCCCACTGATAAACTTCTTGGTAAATGGTAAAAGGTCTTATTTAATAGCATGTTATGAGTGTTAAACCGCATGTGAGCAAAGGGACTGACAACGATTAGGAACTAGTTAGAAAAATTTGAGCATGGCTTCGATTGGCAACTTGGAGAATTGTCTCTCCTCTAAGGCAATCTAATCTATGCTAAACTATGCTAAACCAACCGTCGAAGCGAAGAAAAGCAATAAATAATTTCTTTTTTTGTGTTCATTTTAATGTGCTGGGGTTTAAGAGGCTTAAATATGCAAAAGAAGGGGTTGTGATGTAGAGGCTAAACCTGCATGTGAGATAAATGAAGAACAAGTATCTAAAGAAAAGTTAACATTTTTCAATTTAAAAGATGAATATATATATAAATATTATCTCACCTTCAAAACAAACCATAAATTCACTCTTTTATAATTTTTTAAAAGTATAATATAAAACATGTAAATATATAAAACTCTCTTTACTTTCTCTCTCTCTCTCTCTCTCTCTCTCTCTCCTCCTAAATCTCTTTGTAGCCATAGTCAAGACACCTCATTCTCTCTCTTAATCTCTCTCTCTCTCTCTGACAACTCTTATGTATTTTCCTCTCTATCCTCATCACACTTATTCTCTCTCTCCCTCTCCCTCCCTCTAGCATAGAAGTTTCATTCCTCCCTCTCTCTCCCTCTCTCTCTCTCTCTCTCTCTCTCTCTCTCTCTCTCTCTCTCTCACTCTCCCTCTCTCTGTTTCTCTCTCCCTAAGTCTCCCTCTTCTCTTCTCTCTCTCTCTCTCTTTCCCTCTCTCCTCTCGCCACGTTTCATTCTGATAAACATCTCTCTCTCTCCCTCTCTCTCCCTCTCTCCCTCTCCCTCTCTCTCTTTCCCTCTCTCCCTCTTTCTCTCTCTCCCTCTCTCTGTTTCTCTCTCTCTCCCTCTCTCTCCCTACTCTCTCCCTCCCTCAAGCAGCCATGGCCCCCAGGAGACCCTCTTCTCTCTCTTAATCTCTCTCCCCCTCTCTCCTCTCTCTTTCTTTCCCTCCCTACTCTTTTCTCTCATTTAAGGAGCCCCTCTTCTCTCTGTGAATCTCTCTCTCTCTCTCCCTCTCTCCCTCTCTCTTGGTGGCCACAGCCGCTAAGAGCCCCTCTTCTCTCTCTTAATTTCTCTCTTTCCCTCTCTCCTCTCTCCTCTCTCTTTCTCTCCCTCCCTATTCTCTCATTTCTCAAATTTACAAACTCAAATATAAATAAAAAACTAATTAAAATAGAACTCAAAAACTCAAATAAGAAACTAATTTAATCCCTCTCTCTCCCTCTCTCTCTTTCTCTCTCTCTCCCTCTCTCTCTTTCCCTCTCTATCTCTTTCTCACTCTCCCTCTCTCTCTCTCTTTCACTCTCTCTCCCTACTCTCTCCCTCCCTCAAAGCAGCCACGGCCCCCAAGAGACTCTCTTCTCTCTCTTAATCTCTCTCCCCCTCTCTCCTCTCTCTTTCTTTCCCTCCCTACTCTTCTTTCTCATTTAAGGAGCCCCTCTTCTCTCTGTGAATCTCTCTGTCTCTCTCCCTCTCTCCCTCTTCTCTCTCATTTAAGGAGCCCCTCTTCTCTCTCTTAATTTCTCTCTTTCCCTCTCTCCTCTCTACTCTCTCTTTCTCTCCCTCCCTATTCTCTCATTTCTCAAATTTACAAACTCAAATATAAATAAAAGCCTAATTAAAATAGAACTCAAAAACTCAAATAAGAAACTAATTTAAAAAGAATTGTAATGCCTTCTAAAAGACCACCCTCCTCAAAAACTTTAACAATAAACTAATTGAAAAAGAATTATAAGTAAAGAAAAAGAATTACAAGACAAATTTTAAGAAATAGAACTCAAAAACTTTAACAAGAAACTAATTGAAAAAGAATTGTAAGTAAAGAAAAAGAATTACAAGACGAATGAAAAAGAATGCAAGTACCTGGAAAAAGTGAAAAAAGTAAGGCTCCGCTTATCTGGAAAAAGTGAAAAAAGTAAGGCTCCGCTTATCCTTTCTCTTTCGCTCTTGGTTGCTTCAATGAAATGAGGAGAGAGTTAAAATGAATGAATGGAAAAAAAAGTATATATAAGAAAAACTAGCCCACTCCTCCTATGCATAAATTTGAATTTTCAAAAAAGAGAGGGAAATTTGAATTCAAATTTGTGTTCAACATTCTTCTCACACTTTCTTCTCGTATGTTCCTTTTGAATTCAAATTTGTGTTCAACATTCTTCTTGATACTTTCTTCAACATTCTTCTCGATACTTTCTTCTCGTAAGTCCTTTTCATTATTCTCGTAAGTCCTTTTCATTCTTCTCGTAAGTTAAATCTTATTTGTCGCTCTTGCTCGTGATAGTAAGTCAAATCCTCCTCTCCCCTCTCTCTCCTTCTGCTCCCTCCTCTCCTCTCCCTCTCTCTCTCCTCTCTCTCCTTCCTCTCCCCTCCCTCCCTCCCTCCATCCCTCGACCCCTGCCCTCCCCCCTTTCCCTCCCCTCCCTTGCCCTCCCCCCTTCCCCTCCCCTCCCTTCCCCTTCCCTCCCCTCCCTCCGCTGCCAAAACTCCTCCCTCCCTCGACCCCCCGCCCTCCCCTCCCCTCCCTCTGCCGCCAAAACCCCTCCCCTCGTCGACCCCTCCCCTCCCGCTCCCCCCCTCCCCTTCCCCCTCTCTCGTCCCTGTCCCACCCCCTTTCCCCCAGCCCCGTTCCAACCCCTTAACCCTCCACACCCCCTTCCCCAGGGCTGGCGGTCATGGCCGCCAGCCCTCCCCCCCCTACCCCCTTCCTCCCCTACCCCCTTTCAACCCTCCCCCCCTCTTCCCCACCCCCCCTTCGCGGCCCCGCGGCCGCCAGCCCCCCCCCTCTTGAACCCCTCTTCCCCACCCCCCCTTTGTGGCCCCCCAGCCCCCCCCCTCTCGCACCCCCCTCCACCCCCACCCCCCTTCCCCACCCCCTCTCCCCCCCCCTCCCCCCTTCCCTCGGGTTGGCGGCCGCGGCCGCCAGCCCTAGCCCCCCCTCTCAACCCCCCCTCTTCCCCACCCCCCTTCGCGGCCCCCCCTCTTGCACCCCTCTCGCACCCCCCCTCGCACCCTTCACCCCCGCCAGCCCCTCTCCCCCCCCTCTCAGCCCTCCCCCCCCTCTTCCCCACCCTCCCTTCGTGGCCCCCTTGCTGGCAGCCGTGGCCGCCAGCCCCCCCCTCTCGCACCCCTCTTCCCCACCCCCCCTTCGCGGCCGCAGCCGCCCCCCCTCTCAGCCCTCCCCCCCTCTTCCCTAACCCCCTTCGCAGCCCCCGAGCTGGCGGCCGTGGTCGCTAGCCCCCCCCCTCTCGCACCCCTGTTCCCCACCCCCCTTCGTGGCCCCCCGACCCCCCCCTCTTGCCTCCCCCCCTTCACCCCCCTCCCCCCCTTCACCCCCTCTCCCCCCCCCTCCCCCCTTCCCCCGAGCTGGCGGCCGCGACCGCCAGCCCCCCCCCTCTCAGCCCTCCCCCCCCTCTTCCCCACCCCCCCTTCACGACCCCCCAGCCCCCCAGCCCTCCCCTCCTCTTTCCCACCCCCCCTTCCCCCCCCTTTCCCCTGGGCTGGCGGTTGTGGCTGCTAGCCCCCCCTCCTCTCAACCCCTCCCACCCCCTTCCCCCCCTCTCAGCCCTCCCCCCCCTCTTCCCCACCCCTTTGCGACCCCCGAGCCCCCAGCCCTCCCCCCCCCTTCCCCACCCCCCCTTCCCCCGTGGCCGCCAGCCCCCCCTCCTCTCAACCCCTCCCACCCCCTTCACGCCTCCCACCCAACCCCCTCCCCACCCCCGAGCTAGCGGCCGCAGTCGCCAGCCCCCCCCCTCTCAGCCCCCCCCTCTCAGCCCCTCCCACCCCCTTCACCCCTCCCACCCAACCCCCTCCCCGCCCCCGAGTTGGCGGTCGCGGCTGCCAGCCCCCCCCCTCTCAGCCCCTCCCACCCCCTTCACCCCTCCCACCCCCTTCCCCCCCACCCACCCCCCTCCCCGCCCTCGAGCTGGCGGCCGCGGCCGCTAGCCCCCCCCCCTCTCAGCCCCCCCACCCCCTTCAGCCCTCCCATCCAACCCCCTCCCCGCCCCCGAGCTGGGGGCTGCAGCCGCCAACCCCCCCCCTCTTAGCCCCTCCCACCCCCTTCACCCCTCCCACCCCCTTCCCCCCACCCAACCCCCTCCCCGCCCTAGAGCTGGCGGCCGCGGCTGCCAGCCGCCCTCCCTCTCAGCCCTCCACCCCCTTTACCCCTCCCACCCCCTTCCCCCCCACCCACCCCCTCGCCGCCCCCGCCGGCGCCGCCAGCCCCTCTCGCCCCCTTCCCTCTCCCCCCCCTTCCCCCCCTCCCGGCCGCCAGCCCCCCCTTCCCCCCTCCATGGGAGACCCAGTCCCCCCCTCCCTCCTCCTTTCCTCCCTCTACTCAGCCCCACCCTCTCCCTCCCTTCCTCCTCCCTTCCCTCCAGTCCCTCCATCCTCTTCTGCTCCTCCCCTGAACCTTTCTCTCTCTAGTTCCTCTCTCTTCAAATTTTAAAAAAAAATCTAGAAAAAAAATTAATCAAAAAAATTTGCAAGTACCTGGAAAAAGTTTGTAAGTTTGCTCTTTCTTGCTTTCTTGCTCTTCCTTCCTTGCTCTCTTGATCGTCCTTGCTTTCTTGCTTCAGTGAATGAAATGAGGGGAGAATGAATGAAGAAGGAAGACTATATATAAGAAAAATTAGGTTTTCCTCCTCCTCTCCTATTGGCTTTCCATTCCTCCCCTCTCTCCTATTGGCCTTTCATCTATCCCCTCTCCCATTGGCTCCCATTACTCCCCCTCTCCCATTGGACCCCCATCCCTCATCCCAATCTTCCATTAGCCCTCCCCCCATCCATCCATTTCTTCTTCCTCCCCATTGCCACCACTCCCATCCCACATTTCCACCACGTCCCATACTCCTCCCATTTCCCAAAATCCCATATTTCCCCATCTCACCCTCCTCTTTTTCATCCCCTATTAACTCCCTCACTCATTTCACTCCCTTATTATCCTACTCCCCTATTACCTTCCCCTCTCCCATTCCATTCTTCCCTCCCCACTCTCACTTCCACTTCCCATTACTCACTTGCCATTTGAAAACTATTAATCTATTATTATACTATTTTTTATACTTATTATCATACACCCTTATTACTTCCCTCTCCCATTCCACTCCTCCCTCCTCACTCCCACTTCCACTTCCCATTACTCACTTGCTATACACATTTGCAAACTATTAATATATTATTATATGATTTTTTATACTATTTGCAAACTTACATGTGGGCAAAATCACAGGTGTCAAAGCGATCCTATTGTGGTCATACAACAACTGTGCTTTTATTCAAGGGCATATTTATCCTCATCAACAAGCTTATTTACTCAAGGTATGAAGTGCATAATTTGTGCACTAGGTGTTTACTTTGTATCAAAATTGTTTGCCACACACACACACATATACACATACCGAGAATTTTCTAATATTATCGCATCTACATATCTCCGATGGGCACAAAACTTTGTACATGCCTCAACCTAGGTCTTATTGACTTGCATACAAAGTGGTGCACCCATCTCATAAGTACTTGTTCGGATAACACACCTCCAAACGTATTTTATGACGATTGTGCATAACACTAGGAACAAAATGGTGTATCATGTGAGATCGACTATGCAAAGCATATCCAATGGACACAAGACTTTACACGTTCCTCAGACTAGGAAGTATTCACTTGTGTGCAAAGTGGCATCCCCATCCAATAAGTACTTGTTTGAAAAATACACCTACGATCGTGTTTTTTGACCGTTGTACATGACACCAAGGCAAAAAACGGTATTTAATACTCAATCTACCATGTAAAGCATATCCGATGGGCACAATACTTTGCATGTGCCTCAAAAGCAGTGGTATGGTATTCCATGCAAAGTGGAGCACCCATTCAATAAGTACTTTTTAGAATATCACACCTAGGACCATGTTTTTTATTGGTTGTTGTCCATGACACTAAGGCAAAAATGCTGATTTATGCTTAATCGACAATGCAATGCATATGCGATCATCACACTACTTTGCACACATCTCAACCTAGGTATTATTGACTTACATGCAAAGTGGCGTGCCCATCCCATAAGTACTTAGTCGAATAACACATTTAGGACTGCGTTTTTTGATGATTGTGCATGACACTAAGGCCAGAACAATGTTTAATGCTTGTTCGACAATGCAAAGCATATCCGATGGGAACAATACTTTGCACACACCTTCAAATAGTGGAATCAACTTACATGCAAAGTGGCACGCCCATCCCATAAGTGCTTGATCGGATAACATACCTAGCAGCGTGTTTTTTTACGGATGTGCATGACACTAGAGCAAAAATAGTATTAAATGCTCGATCGACCATGCAAAGGATATCCGATGGGCACGACACTTTTCGTACACCTCAAACTAGGTGGTATTGAAATTTTCTGAAAGAGGCACACCCATCCAATAAGTACTTGGTCAGATAACACACCTAATGGTGCGTTTTTTTGTGGATGTCCATATCAATTTAATGCTCGATCGACCATGAAAAGCATATCCGATGGGCGCAATACTTTTCCTATACCTCAATCTAGGTGGTATTGAAAGGTTCTCAAAGAGGCACACCCATCCGATAAGTCCTTGGTCAGATAACATACCTAAGGGCGTGTTTTTTTGCGGATGTGCATACCACTAGGGAAAAAACGGTGTATAATGCGTGATCGACCATGCAAATCATATCCGATGGTGACAATGATTTGCACACACCTCAAACTAGTTGAAACAAACTTGCGTGCAAACTAGAGCCCCCATCCGATAAGTACTAGTTTGAATAACACACCTAGGACCGTGTTTTTTCATGGTTGTGCATGACACTAAGGAAAAAACAATGTTTTATGCTTGATTGACAATGCAAAGCATATCCGATGGGCACAATAATTTGCACACACCTTCAACTAGGTGGAATATACTTACATGCAAAGTGGCACGCCCATCCCATAAGTGCTTGATCGGATAGCATACCTAGTAGCGTGTTTTTTTACGGATGTGCATGACACTAGAGCAAAAATAGTATTTAATGCTCGATCGACCATGCAAAGGATATCCGATGGGCACAAAACATTTCGTACTCCTCAACCTAGGTGGTATTGAAATGTTCTCAAAGAGGTACACCCATCCGATAAGTACTTGGTCAGATAACACACCTAAGGGCATGTTTTTTTACGGATGTCCATATCACTAGGGAAAAAATGGTGTACAATGCATGATCGACCATGAAAAGCATATCTGATGGTGAAAATACTTTGCACGCACCTCAACCTAGTTAAACAGACTTGTGTGCAAAGTGGAGCCCCCATCCGATAAGTACTTGTTTAATTAACACACTTAGGACCGTGTCTTTTCATGGTTGTGCCTGTAACTAAGGCAAAAACGGTATTTTATGCTTGATCGACAATGCAAAGCATATCCGCCGATGGGCACGATACTTTGCACACACCTTCAACTAGGTGGAATTGACTTACATGCAAAGTGGCATTCCCATCGCATAAGTTCTTAATCGGAGAACAGACCTAGCAACGTGTTTTTTTACGGATGTGCATGACACTAAGGCAAAAATGGTATTTAATGCTCGATCGACCATGAAAAGCATATCCGATGGGCGCAATACTTTTCCTATACCTCAATCTAGGTGGTATTGAAGGGTTCTCAAAGAGGCACACCCATCCGATAAGTCCTTGGTCAGATAACATACCTAAGGGCGTGTTTTTTTGCGGATGTGCATACCACTAGGGAAAAAACGGTGTATAATGCGTGATCGACCATGCAAATCATATCCGATGGTGACAATGCTTTGCACACACCTCAAACTAGTTGAAACAAATTTGTGTGCAAACTGGAGCCCCCATCCGATAAGTACTAGTTTGAATAACACACCTAGGACCGTGTTTTTTCATGGTTGTGCATGACACTAAGGCAAAAACAGTGTTTTATGCTTGATTGACAATGCAAAGCATATCCGATGGGCACAATAATTTGCACACACCTTCAACTAGGTGGAATATACTTACATGCAAAGTGGCACGCCCATCCCATAAGTGCTTGATCGGATAGCATACCTAGTAGCGTGTTTTTTTACGGATGTGCATGACACTAGAGCAAAAATAGTATTTAATGCTCGATCGACCATGCAAAGGATATCCGATGGGCACAAAACATTTCGTACTCCTCAACCTAGGTGGTATTGAAATGTTCTCAAAGAGGTACACCCATCCGATAAGTACTTGGTCAGATAACACACCTAAGGGCATGTTTTTTTACGGATGTCCATATCACTAGGGAAAAAATGGTGTACAATGCGTGATCGACCATGAAAAGCATATCTGATGGTGACAATACTTTGAGCGCACCTCAACCTAGTTGAAACGGACTTGTGTGCAAAGTGGAGCCCCCATCCAATAAGTACTTGTTTAATTAACACACTTAGGACCGTGTCTTTTCATGGTTGTGCATGTAACTAAGGCAAAAACGGTATTTTATGCTTGATTGACAATGCAAAGCATATCCGATGGGCACGATACTTTGCACACACCTTCAACTAGGTGTAATTGACTTACATGCAAAGTGGCATTCCCATCGCATAAGTTCTTAATCGGAGAACACACCTAGCAACGTGTTTTTTTACGGATGTGCATGACACTAAGGTAAAAATGGTATTTGATGCTCGATTGACCATGAAAAGCATATCCGATGGGCGCAATACTTTTCCTATACCTCAATCTAGGTGGTATTGAAAGGTTCTCAAAGAGGCACACCCATCCGATAAGTCCTTGGTCAGATAATATACCTAAGGGCGTGTTTTTTTGTGGATGTGCATACACCACTAGGGAAAAAACGGTGTATAATGTGTGATCGACCATGCAAATCATATCTGATGGTGACAATAATTTGCACACAACTCAACGTAGTTGAAATGGACTTGGGTGCAAAGTGGAGCCCCCATCCGATGAGTACTTGTTTGACTAACATACCTAGGACCGTGTTTCTTCATGGTTGTGCATGACACTAAGGCAAAAATGGTGTTTTATGCTTGATCGACAATGCAAAGCATATCCGATGGGCACAATACTTTGCACACACCTTCAAATAGATGGAATTGACTTACATGCAAAGCGGCATGCCCATCCCATAAGTGCTTGATCGGATAACATACCTAGCAGCGTGTTTTTTTATGGATGTGCATGACACTAGAGCAAAAATAGTAGTTAATGCTCGATCGACCATGCAAAGGATATCCGATGGGGACAACACTTTCGTACACCTCAACCTAGGTGGTATTGAAATTTTCTCAATGAGACACACCCATTCGATAAGTACTTGGTCAGATAACACACCTAATGGCGTGTTTTTTTGTGGATGTCCGTATCAGTAGGGAAAAAATGGTGTATAATGCATGATCGACCATGCAAAGCATATCCGATGGTGACAATACTTTGCACCCACCTCAACGTAGTTGAAACGGACTTGCGTGCAAAGTGGAGCCCCCATCCAATAAGTACTTATTTGAATAACACACCTATGGCCGTGTTTTTATATGGTTGTGCATGACACAAAGGCAAAAACGGTGTCTTATGCTTGATCGACAATGCAAAGCATATCCGATGGGCACAATACTTTGCACACACCTTCAACTAGGTGGAATTGAATTACATGCAGAGTGGCATTTCCATCGCATAAGTACTTGATCGGATAACACACCTAGCAGCGTGTATTTTTACAGATGTGCATGACACTAAGATATTTAATGCTCAATCGGCCATGTAAAGCATATCCGATGGGCACAATACTTTTCCTACACCTTAACCTAAGGCATTTTATATCCATGACACAAAGGCAAAAACGGTATTTTATGCTTGATCGACAATGCAAAGCATATCCGATGGGCACGATAGTTTGCACACACCTTCAACTAGGTGGAATTGACTTACATGCAAAGTGGCATTCCCATCGCATAAGTGCTTGATCGGATAACACACCTAGTAGCGTGTTTTTTTACGGATGTGCATGACACTAAGGCAAAAATGGTATTTAATGCTCGATCGACCATGCAAAGCATATCCGAGCACAATACTTTTCCTATACCTCAACCTAGGTGGTATTGAAATGTTCTCAAAGAGGCACACCCATCCGATAAGTACTTGGTCAGATAACATACCTAAGGGCGTGTTTTTTTGCAGATGTGCATACCACTAGGGAAAAAACGGTGTATAATGCATGATCGACCATGAAAATCATATCTGATGGTGACAATACTTTGCACACACCTCAACGTAGTTGAAAAGGACTTGCGTGCAAAGTGGAGCCCCCATCCACTGAGTACCTGTTTGAATAATACACCTAGGATCGTGTTTTTTCATGGTTGTGCATGACTCTAAGGCAAAAATGGTATTTTATGCTTGATCGACAATGCAAAGCATATCCGATGGGCACAATACTTTGCACACACCTTCAACCAGGTGGAATTGACTTACATGCAAAGTGGAATTCCCATCGCATAAGTACTTGATTGGATAACACACCTAGCAGTGTGTTTTTTTAACGAATGTGCATGACATGAGCAAAAATAGTATTTAATGCTCGATCGACCATGCAAAGCATATCCGATGGGCACAACACTTTTCGTACACCTCAGCCTAAGTGGTATTGAAATGTTCTCAAAGAGGCATACCCATCCAATAAGTACTTGGTCAGATAACACACCTAAGGCCATGTTTTTTTGCAGATGTGCATATCACTAGGGAAAAAATGGTGTATAATGTGTGATTGACCATGCAAAGCATATCCGATGGTGACAATACTTTGCACGCATCTCAACCTAGTTGAAACAAACTTGCGTGAAAAGTGGAGCCCCCATCCAATAAGTACTTGTTTGATTAACACACTTAGGACCGTGTTTTTTCATGGTTGTGCATGACACTAAGGCAAAAATGGTATTTTATGCTTGATCGACAATGCAAAGCATATCCGATGGGCACAATACTTTGCACACACCCTCAACTAGGTGGATTTGACTTACATGCAAGTGGCACATGCATCCCATTAGTGCTTGATTGGATAACATACCTAGTAGGCTGATGTTTTTTTACGGATGTGCATGACACTAGAGCAAAAATAGTATTTAATGCTCGATCGACCATGCAAAGGATAACTTGGCATGTCCATCTGATGAGTACTTGATCGGATAACTTCTCCCACCAATAAATTAAGTACTAATTAAAAATTATAATAAATGAGTAGATTATTAAAACGAGACTAATATTTATGTAATTGTTGCTACTGCAGCTTGCTTGCGAAATTGCGAAGGACTCTCACAAAGGAGATGGCTATAGATTTTGTTCCAGGGATGGATGTGATTTTATGTAGCAAAAGAGAAGTAGTTGCATTTGGTACAATCCATGATAGTGATCCCAATTCAGTTTGCCACTTTCGAAGACTTGGCGAAGATAAGGTGGCAGTTACTGTATCAAAGATTCTTAGCGCACATGTTGAGATAAAGTATAAATGTGGAGATATGGAAACACTTGGAGATGTTATGCCCTACAATACATCCAACAAATCATTTATAGCATGGGACAAAGATGAGACTTATGCAACAGACATTATCAAGAATACAAAGTGCACCACCTTGGATTTTACTATAGGGGACATTTTACAAATGAGATCATTTGCAAATAAGACTGTAGCAGAAGGTGAAGTATTGGGATTTGAACAAGTGGAGCAATGGTCATTGGCACAGATGAGGATTCTAAAAGTCACTGATGATGGTATGGTTGATAACATAACATCCTTATGTGATCCCAACTATGAGGTAGGCAAGAATATGAGATGGAGCATGCAATTTTTAAACATGAGAAAGAGGCACGTGGTTTTCAATGATAAAGACAACGTATACTACAATATCAAAGGACCTAAAAAGCGTGCCCATGTGCCAAGCTCTATCACTTCAAATGTGGATGATTTCAATATACTCAATTATAGAAGTGACATCTTATCTGGAGTGGATGAGTTCATTGGTTCCAAGAAACAAAATGATTTTAGAAGCGAAGCCTTATCTGGGGTGGATGAATTCTTGCACAGTGAGAAGGGAAAAGGTTTCAATAGCGATGTCTTGTGAAGTGTGGATGAGTTCATGCATATTAACAAACCTGGTGTCAATCAAGCTTGTGGATTTGTGAAAGCCATGCAAGATGTCCCAATGAGTGATGTTCTCTCAGGAGTGGAAGAGTTTCAAGGTTCTCAATACTCTCGTAGAATATTGAATTCATTGAATGGTCCTAAGAGTATGTTAAAAACTATGATGAGATCAACAAAGGATTATTCAATATTTAACTTTGATTGTGATATGGACAAGGATGCAACGACCAATCATGGATGCTTGGTTACAAACAAATGTGAGGAGAAGAAGTGCATAAATACAGATAACAACGTGCACGAGGAACGAAAACGGTCATACATATGCATGAAGAGAAAGCGAATCCAGGCAGATCCACAAAAGCAACCAAAGAGGAAGAGAGCAATGAAGGAGGAGAACATGTTAAATGCATTGGGATATCTATGTTGCAAGCGAAGATGTATGCGCTTCATTGATGTTGCAGACATCAGGGAATGTAGAGGACACGTGTGGCAAAGAAGAGGAAGTGAAAGAAATGAATACCTTCTCACAAGTCTCTCTTGCTTTCTTCAGAATGGTAATAAAAGGCTAAGTTCAAGACAAAAGGTAAAACCTCTCGTAAATGGAAAAAGGATTTGCAATAAGGCATATCGCAATATTATTGGATTATCCCATGGTACATATTGGGATTTAGTCACCAAGGCAAAGGGCGGCAACAAATTTAGCATTCACGGTAATAGAGGAAGGTCCAAATCAAGAATCTCAACTGTCAGGGTAGCAGCAATTTTGCAAGACTTCATACATGAAAATGCTTTACCTCAACCCCATATATCTACCAAACTCCCTAACAGTGACGCGATCACTGAAATGCACCTTCCAATGGGCTTGACAAAGCTCGAAGTATTTGACTCTATTGTAGAAAAGCAAAGGCAAAGAGGGGATGCCGTAGCTTCTTCTCATACTTTGTATACTCTTTGGAAGAAGAACTTTGGATATGTTAAAATCCCAAGGAGGCAAAAAATGTCAAAGTGCAATGTCTGTGATGATTTAAAGCGAGCGATTGAGAGTGCAACATGTCCAAATCAAAGGGAATTATACAAAAAAAACCAAAAATCTCATCATGACCTTATTCGACATCAAAAATATGCATTTTGGAAGGAGCAAGCTATTTCGCATTGATGACTACATGTGCCTTATTGTAGATGGCATGGATCAGAATACAACAACATTGCCTCGTTTTGTTGCCACTCCACCTAAATTACAAGGAAAGCACTTTCTAAAGACACATCTATGTGGAGTGTTAGTGCATGGAATTAAGTTCTTTGCAGATATATGGATTGATTCCTTGCATCTACATGATAGCAATCAAGTTGTAACATCTATTATGAAGGCAATTCGCAATGTACATGCAGAAAAAGGTCGCCTACCACCGACTTTGAGAATACAAGCTGATAATTGCTGGCGAGAAAATAAGAATATACTCATGTTTGCATTCTGCTCCATGCTAGTTGCTCATCGAATCTTCAATGAGGTCGAATGTGGATTTTTGTATGTTGGGCATACACACATGAGGATATCGATCAGGTTTTTAGCACAGTCTCAAGGGAGCTTAAATGCAAGGATGTGGAGACAATAGATGACTTGGTAAGAAGATGTGGCAGGCAAGTTGGTGGTCGTAAGGAAAGTACACTATGTGAGAGGCTCGAAAGAATGTATGATTTAAAGAGCTTCATTCTACCTTTCATACAAACGAGTGGTGATGCATTGACAGGTCATACCAATCCACACTACTTTTGTTTTGTTTTAAAAGATGAGAAACCCGTAATGCAATGGCAACAGTATTCTCATGATACAAAATGGGAACCTAAAGAACCTTACAGTCTCTTAACTTCAATTCCCAGCAAGGAAAGGTATCCAACATGGGCTCCTATAGAAGAATTTAATGAGAGGTCTAGTTGTGAAATAGAAGGATTAAAAGCATTTATTACATACAAGGAGGAAATGCTCCACAGATATCCTGATTCGAAGCCTAATTGGAGAGAACACACTACCACTCTGTAATTAACAAGACACGAAATTTAATAAAGGACCTTGAGAGAATGCGAGGCTCAAAGGATGTCAAGGAAGAATGCAATATGTTTTGGCCAAATGTTCATAACGATTTGCGCCCAGCTCAAGTCTTTGAAAATGAATTTGTATCATTACTCCCACATCCATATTGTGGACCAAAGAAGAGAGAGTTTATGCCACAAGTAGATATAGAGGTCGATTGTTTTGTTGTGGTTCAGCCATCGGATGATGAATATGAGAATGTGAAGTTTTGGGTTGCAAAAGTAGTTGATGTGCAAAGAGATGACCAAGGGAGAGCTACAACATTTACAGCGGTATGGTATGAGCCACAAAGGGCAGGAAGGAGAATATGGATAACAACACATTATATATACTAATTGTATAATGAAGGAGTGGGTCCCAAATGATGAAGCGGTCTCTCAAATTTCGACGGAGACAATCATAGTGTCTTGGCATTCAAGGGCAAAGAAATCAAAGAAGCGCATGGGATATGAGGTAGAAGGAAAAATAAAAATACCACAGCAAACTATTTTGCATATACACGAATTTTTAAGGATGCTCGCCATGGAGGAAGTAGAAGGAGACAACGCAAATGAAGAATGTCCATGATTAAAGCTTTGTATTGAAGTCCATTGAAGGATTTTATTTGGGTACTAGGCAAGGAGCCAATCCAAGACAACTATAATCAGAGTCATCACCTACTATGTCAAATGAGAGTCAAAATATGCACTAGATGTCACCCAAGGGTCAAGGCTTGCCAAGACAATAGGGAGTTAATGCAGATGGCACCTGGCAAGGGACTATCACATTGAGCAATAAGACAATGGGGAGTCAATGCACCCAAGGGGCAAGGCTTGGCAAGATAACTTGTGGGAGTTAATGCAGATGGCACATGTATTTTGCACTGGATGTCACCCAAGGGTCAAGGCTTGGCAAGACAATAGGGAGTTAATGCAGATGGCACCTGGCAAGGGACTATCGCATTGAGCAATAAGACAATGGGGAGTCAATGCACCCAAGGGGCAAGGCTTGGCAAGACAACTGGGAGTCAAATTATGCAGATGGCACCTGACAAGGGACTGTCATGACATTGAGCAATAAGACAATGGGGAGTCAAATTATGCAGATGGCACGAATTGAGGCTCTTTAAGAGCAACAATTTAAATTGTAAACATATGTTCAATCTATATCATTTTGGATATAAAGACTCTAGCTGAGAGCAACGTCTCTCAATGTAATCATATAATAATAGCTATAATTGCTATTATAACTCTTTGGTTCAATACAAAACTTGGGTCTTATGGCATCATGTCTTCTTTCTATTTATTAAAAGTTTTAAAAATTTTGTGCATATTGCCGAGTGACAATGTTATTTTCATGAAATATTTAAGTCTCCTTTCATGGATTTATAAATTTATCACGTCAACGAAAAACGTCAAGGAAAAATATTAAAAATAATTAAATTAACAAATAACTTAGATATAGCTAGAATTTATAATATAGGATTATTTCAAATTCTTGCATGTTGGTGCAAAAGTATAGATTGAAAAAACAATATTTTTATGTGAATATGATAGTGCCACAAAGTGAACTTTTGATTTGGGAAGGAAAAACATCAAGGAAAAATATTAAAAATAATTAAATTAACAAATAACTTAGATATAGCTAGAATTTCTAATATAGGATTATTTCAAATTCTTGCATGTTGGTGCAAAAGTCTAGATTGAAAAAACAATATTTTTATGTGAATATGATAGTGCCACAAAGTGAACTTTTGATTTGGGAAGAATATTTTCAGAAAGTAAAATTTTGATTTGGGAAGGATATTTTCACAAAGTAAAGTTTTCATTTGGGAAGGATTTTTGGGCTTCATCCAAAAACAACACAAAAAGTCCAAAATTAATGAAATAGGTGGTTTATACTGGATTCTTGGCCAATGCTTGAGCCGATTGATTATCATAGTATATTGTTGTTGGCTTTGACTCATCAAAGTAATATGTTTCTGACAATAGTCTTCTAAGCCATATAGCCTCACATGCACAAGACAAAGAAATAGTTGGTTGTTTGTTTGACAACCATGATATAGTAGCTTGACCAAGGATAAATGCATATCCCTATGTTGATCTCCTGGTCTCATGATCTCCAGCATAGTGACTCTCATAGAATCCATGCAACCATGGATGACTTCCTCTATATTCTATTCCAAACTATCTTGTACCTTTGATGTATTTCAAGACTCTTTTGGGTGCATGTGTTTTGGATTTTCCATAAACTATGCTAGTGACCTTACTACTACATAACAAATATCTAGTCATGTGATAGTCAGATATATAAGAGATCCGATGAGCTACCTTTAGTACTTGTCATTCACTGTAGGCTTTTCTGAATCTTTTGTAAGTTTCAAACTCTGTTCCATGGGAGTGGTTGCAATCTTGCAATCTGCCATATGAAAATTCTTCAAGAGACTGTCAACATACTTGAGCTGACTCATAAATGTGCTATCTGAATCTCTCCAGAACTCCATTCCAAGAGAATAGTGCATAAGTCCAAGATCTTTCATGTAGAACTCTACAGATAAGTCTCATTTTAGTTTTCTGATGAAGCTATCCTTACTTCGGTCACAATCAGATTACGTACAAAAGTGCAATAGTAATGTCTTCCCCTTGAACTTTGTAGTAGAGAGTATGATCTACATCGAACTTCATGTATCCTAGATCAGCAAAATACTTGTCGATTCTATTGTACCAACTTCTAGGTGCTTGCTTTAAGCCGTATAGACTTTTCTTGAGATGGCAAACCTTATTCTCCTTTCCTGGTTCAACATAACTTGCTAGTTGTTACATGTAGACTTCCTCGTCTAGGTAACCATTTAGAAATGCATTCTTGACATCGAGCTGAGTGTTGCTAGTGATACCAAGAACCATATGAAATCCATCTTTGCTACTGGGGCATAAGTCTCATCATAATCTTAACAATATTGCTATGCAAATCCTTTTGCAACTAGTCTGGCTTTGTATCTTTGAATACTTCCATCTGGACTATACTTCACTTTGTATACCCATTTGTTTGCTATGGCCTTCTTTCCTAGTGGAAGGTCACATAATTCCCAAGTATTATTTTTATACAAAGCATCCATTTCTTCATTCATAGCAGTTTGCCATTCTGGCTTGTCTACTCCATCTTCAAAGTACACTGGCTCTTCTATAGCCATGATGGTAGTCATAAGAGCATAATTGGGGGTTTCAACATGAATTGCTTTGGCTTTTTAAGCATATGTCAATCTAGCTAGAGGTCTTCTTTCCCTAGTAGACCATCTGAGTTGTTGTGGCTCTGCTTGGGGTGTTACTAACAATTTTTGCTCTTCTTCATCAATTTTTTTTGTAGATGACTCTGAAATTGGTGCGTCTATTTCTTGTGTATTTGAGATTTTCCATTTTTATTTCGCATCAAAGATTACATCTTTGGAGATAATGACCTTGCGATTGATAGGATCATACAACTTATATGCTTTGCTTTCTTCACTATAGCCAACCATGATGCATTTGTGTGACTTGACATTCAATTTCCTACAATGATCATGATTCATCATGTATGTGGGCCTATGCTATGCAGCCAAATATGCGGAGATGCCCAATGTGTGTCTTATTTCTAGTGAATGCTTCATAAGGTGTCATACCCTGAATCAGTTCGGTAGGAAGCTGATTAAACAAATAGTTTGCAGTGGCTATTGCTTCTATCCAATATTGATTCGGAAGATGCTTCTCACTAAGCATTGCTCTAGCACTATCTGCTAAAGTACCATTCTTCCTGTCAGCTCTTGCATTCTGTTGAGGAGTATCTACACATGTGAATTGTCTTTGAATGCCATGACTTCTGCAAAAGTTCATGGATGCTGAAGACATGTATTCACCTCCTCTATTTGATCTCATGACTTTGATCTTTCTGGCTGTCTGGTTTTCTACCATGGCTTTGAATTCTTGAAATCTGGAAAAGACTTCAGATTTCTCTTTCAGAAAGTAGACCCAACAATATCTATTGTAGTCATCGATGAAAGTCAAGTAGTAAAGTGAACCATTAATGCTGTCGGTCTGGGCATAACCCCATACATCTATATGTATCAAATCAAGAATACCTCGTGCACGAGAGGTACTTCTACCAAAATTGGTTTGCTTTTGTTTGTTGAAGCAACATGCTTTGAAAACTTTTCCAAGAAACTGTAGCTTCAGAATCCCAGTTACCATATTTTGATTCCTGAGATCTAAGTTCAAGTACTTGAAATTGACATGACCATATCTCTTATGCCATTTTGTAGATAGTAGCATCTGTTGCGGTTGAGATGACATGGCATGCATATCTAGTACTCTAGCTAGCATTCTGTACAAGCATCCTTCCTTGATACCTTTTGCTACTAGCTGACATCTTTTGGATTTATCTCTGATAGTTCATTCATCTCTGTCGAAGATGACTTTGTAGTTGTGTTATGTCATTTGACTTACCAACAAAAGGTTCTTGCTGAGCTTCAAAACGTAGAGTACATCTTTCACCAATCATTTCATACCAGTGAAATTGTTTATAGGGATCACACCTGTCCCTTGAATTGGATTCGGTGTATTATCTACTACTGTGTAAATGACATCCTTTTGACCTTCTAAGGGTTTCATCTCCGTGAACATTCCTGATGATTTGTCATGTGAGATGATGCACCGCTTTTGATATACCAAGGATCCTATTCTGCTTGGTCGACTTGATAGTTGAAATCCTCTTTTGAATTGAAATAAATGTTTAGGTACACTGTATTAGTTTGCTGCATTTCCTTGCTTGCAAGAAACATATTCCCATGTTCATTTGCAACATGACTATGACTAGAATGTCCACCACGATGATTTCCTCTGCCGCGAAAATTCCCTTGATTACTACTACATTGACTGCCTTGGTCGTACTATTTCTTGCGGCAATCTCTTTCATAATGTCCAAACTTATGACAGTAGTTTCACTGACTGTTTGACAAGTTGGTGGATGCATTCCCTCATCCTTGGAATCTTCCTCGATCAGAATGATTTCCTCTTTCCTGATTTTGATGTTGCTATGGATGATGTTGATGCTGATACTGACTTTGCTAATGATGACCACTTTTTTGGAATGATCTACCTTTGCCTCTGCCTCTACCTCTGCTTCTATCTAAAGCTATGAATGCCTGATCATTAGATTGACCTTTGTGTGCTTCAATGGCATGCGTCTTGAGTTCTTCACCAAGTAGAATTGATTGGAGTTCTTCCAGTGTCAAAATTTACCATTGAATGGCAATACTCTAGACTAGATTCTTGTATCCCTCTCCTAGTCCATTTAGGATGACTTGAACCATTTATACTGGATTCATAGTCTCTCCTGCTCCTGCGAGTTGATTGTTGTAGTCTTTTATCCGAAGTATGTAAGCATGATTGGTTTTGCCGCTGTTGCAAAAACTCTGGTTGATTTGGTTTCTCAGTGTGAGAATCTTGGAAGTGTTCTTGGACTCATAGAGAGCTGCAAACATATCCCATGCTTCTTTCGGGGCCTTAGCATGGGAAGGTGACACAAAAAGCACTATCCAAGACAATGTGCTTTCTGTTAAATATCAATGCTCCACTCTTGTGTAACTACGTGGGAACCAGCTAACTCTACTTGTAAGCCCCCCATATGAGGAGATGGCATTTGAGTAGCTCGGTTATCCAGTAGGTCCTGGTTTGGACACCAGATGGGGGCCATGTGTGGCCTGATGGTTGGACAGCTTCAGATAGAGTTGGCACATTGCCAACTAGGCTACATGCAAGTGCAGGAAGGCATCCCATGACTGACCGCACTGAGGGTCGATGAAGCGTTTTTCGAGGTAGCCCACTCTCGGGTTGTGGGGTCCGTTTGGAGCACTAGATGATCTCGGATGGCTTTGGGCCCGCAGGTAAGTTGCTCTATTCTGCACCACGATTCTATCGTGTGGTGGGTGGCCTATTTTCGGCCTCCAATCGGCCGTTTTGGGCGGACTGGGTCGGTCACCCAATTGGGTTTAACCGACTATGACTGGTGGCTATATAAGAGCAAGCCTGTGAAGCCCATTATCATCACTAGCTACAGCAACCCTGATTCCTTAACATCCAACCTCCATCCTCTACTGTTTCCAGCATGCCCTCAAAGCTTCTCACATAGGAGCGCATGGTTGGGAGGCAGCGCCATCTATTGTATCAGTTTTACAGTAATCAAATTTTTGATTCTCCATACTATCTACTTTTCTCTCTTACATACGAGATCCTGTTATCTGCTGAGCACAGACGTTGTATTGTTTTCTTACATGGTATTAGATCTTGGGCTCTAGCAAGAAGATTTGGTAGTGTGTTTCTATTTGCAAGCAAATTGTGAGAGATGGCCAAGCCTGCAAGATTGCGAATCCTACCATTCGACGAAAGCGAAAAGTTGGATGGCACTAACTATCCTAAGCACATATGAGCTTTTGGATACTAATACTGGGGTGGATGTGAAGTTGGTTGTGAGACCGAATCTAGCCAATGCAGGACAATAGATAGTACCAACTGCAAATGATATTCTCGCATGGACAAGAAGAAATGCAGATGCGCTATGTTCTATTGTCTATAGTGTAAGTGATTCTATCATGGCATTAATTCAACATGTCACCACAACTGAAGAGGCATGGACGGTCTTGAAAAATTAGTACAAGACCATGAATCAGATGCGAATTCAGAATCTGGAGACTCAACTCCCAAACGAGAAACTGTCTGAGTCTAAAACGGCAGAGAAGTTCATCACCAGGGTGAAGAATCTGTGCGATCAGATGACTGCAATTGGCATCACCATCACTAGCGAGAATCTAGCACAAAGGTGCATGCGGATTCTCCCACCAAAGTACGACAATCTTGTTATGGCGTTGAATATGCAAAACAAAAATCCACCCCTCAACTTTGAGGATTTCAGCGCGATGCTTCTGGAGGAGGAGATGCATCAAAAGATGAGGACTAGAGAAGATTCAGCTTTCTCAGTTGGATCAAAGAAAGGTAAGGGTAAGGACTCTGGTAACCCATCTTCTTCTGATGATAAAAAGAGAAAGAAGAAGATCAAGTGCTTCTATTGCAACAAGGCGGGGCACAAGCAGAATGAGTGCCAGAAGAAGATTGCAGATGAGAAGAACAGAGTAAAGAAAGAGTCCAGCTACAGAGTCCAGCTACAGTGCGCAGGTAGTACCAGTGGAGCTATTCGTAGCAATTGAGGAGATTTGCACGGAGGCAGTTCATGTACCTGCGGATGAACCTTGGATTATTGACAGTGGTGCATCGTGCCACATGACCAGTCGGAAGGATTGGTATACCTCTCTACATCCGGTAGGGAATGACATCCTGGTAGCAATCGGCAATGATGCAAAATGTCCAGCAAAAGGAAAAGGTACGATTGCTCTCAAGTCAGATAGAGTTGTAAAACAGTTGTCCGATGTTCTTTATGTGCCAGATATCAAGAGGAGCTTCTTGTCCATTTCTACGATCACGGATTGGGACCTCAAAGTTCAATTTGATAAGAATGGCGCATAGATTTTGGATCTTCAAGGAAAGGTCATTGGTAAAGGTACATGGTGCAACAACATCTACGAACTCTCAGCTTTCAGTGCTTGAGCCAATCTGAGCAACACTAAGCTCTGGCATGAGAGGTTTGGTCATCTAAACCTTAGTTCTTTAAAGGAGATGCATAAAAGTGGAATGATTGCAGACCTACCAAAAATTACAGATCTGCCCGATGTATGTGAAGCTTGCATGATGGGCAAGTAGCATTGGCAGCCCTTTCCTAAAGAGGCCAATAGGGCAAAGGCCCGGCAAAGGCTCCTCTAGATCTTGTTCACATGGACCTTTGCGAAAAGATGGAGATGGAAGCTTTGGGTGGTTCCTACTATTTCATGACGCTGATCGACGACTACAGTAGAAGGATATGGATATACTTCCTGAAGACTAAAGATGAGGATTTTAGTAAGTTCAAAGAATGGCATGTAATGGTTGAGAAAGAAATGGGGAGGAAGGTGAAGAAATTGAGATTAGATAGAGGTGGTGAGTTCACATCAAGTGAACTTGAAAGTTACTGCAAAAGTCACTGGATCAAGAGGCAAAAACCCCCACCACATACATCACAACAAAATGAAGTAGCATAGTGCAAGATGTGCATCATCTACGAAATGGGTAGGAGTATGATGAAAGGGAAAGATTTGCCAAAGACTTTCTGGGCTGAAGCATGTAACACGAAAGTTTACATTCTGAATCGTAGCTACATGAAGGCTATGATTTGTTGATCGTTGCTGGAATGAAATAATTCAAGAAAGACATTGCATGATGTAGTGCTTTTCTATGAGGATAAATTACGTGCTACCACCTATACAACGAGTTGTCCATATTTGAAGATAGTTTTGAAAAAGATTTCCAAGTTTAGGTATGTCGATGTACTACAATCATCTTTAAGTGAGTTTTTCTTTACCTGTCTTCATATTTATTGTTTGATTCGATTCACATTTTCATGTGTGAATAACTTAATTTTAAAGTTTTCCTGGCCTCATTGTTTGGTTGAATCCAAATATGGAACACTTCTTCTTGTTTGTTGAGCCATTCTTTTACCACCATTTGCTTATATGTACTGATGAGAACATAAGGGTAGCTTTGCTTATTAAATTCTTTTTCTTCTTTTTTATTTTTCTCATTTACTCATAATTTTGTCTAAAGTCGCTTACAAACTTCCTTTTTCCCTACAAGCCGTTATGCGGTTGAGCGACAGGGGTAGTGGGAGGGGTAATCTACACTTTCTGTCATCCCTCCCTAGCTTCTCTCGGTAAGCCTAAAGATGCCTATGCTCTCTATCTTTCATGTGTATGCTCGACCAAGATACTGAGAAAACATGTGTGCCTCAGGATCTATGGAGCACTCTAAGGTGGATGGAACCTGTGTGGAAACATGATGAAGAGAGTGCTCATGACATGTACCTCAAGTCAATTAGGTTCCAAGATAGATTAGCTTGGACTCATAAAGAGAATCTTGAGATAGTGCAAAGTGCTTGATTGATATTACTTCAAATGAACCTCCCTTTTATAGGTGAGGGTACTTACATACATATGCTTGCTCACATGTGGGATATCTCCTCCATGCCATGTGGCAGCTTGCCCTTTACTCATACCTTTGCTCTACATGTGCTCATGGCACCATATCTCAACACCTCCCCTTGGTGCCATGATCCTTTGGCTACTGCAAGGTGGTTAGATGTGAGTTACAAATCCATCACCTCCCCTTAGTGCATGCATTGCTACTTAAGGTGGTCAAGTGTGGTTTACATGTCAATACCTCCCCTGGGTGCTTTCATAGCTACTCTTAGGTGGTCAGGTTTCATTACAAAATATAGGCAAGGTTGGCAAGGTTTTTGTTTCTCAATACATTCCATTGATGTCACCTTTTGGCTCATGGCTTGATGATGATGGCGTTTGCTTCTTTTCTTGGTGTAGCTTCATGCATGATGCTTTGTTCTCTCATGTGGCTTGATGCTTTATGTGTGGATGCTATGCTTCGTGCTATGGTCATCTCATGCGCTTGTGCTTTTGGCATGCTTATGACAATGATGTGTGCATTCATGCTTTGATTTGTCATTTGTTGCAAAGTTCTTACCAATTGATTTCTTTCAATATTGGTAGTGTCTAATTGCTAACAATGATTCTTATCTAATAGGTACGTAGAGCTCAAAAAGACGATCACTTTTCCTTTTTGGAGCGTGTGCAAATTCTTCTTGGATTGCAAGTTACGGCTTGTCAAAGTTTTTGTGAAGAAGAGGGGGTCTTGATGATGTGGTACAGGGATTCACATGCTGAATTCCAAACTGTGCTTACAAAGGGACTGTGCTTGGGTGGCACTATGCCATGTGGTAGTCTTCTAACCAGACTGAGTTAACCCAAGGTAATCAAACTTAACTATGGTCCAAGCACTGAACCTAACCCCACTAACTTAACCACCCCTAACCATGGATTATTGTGCATTGACTTGACTAGTCCTATCTGCCATGTGTCACTCAATGGTGGTGACCTTGTTGGCTTTGGATTCTGCAGTGGATTTAGAGGCTAAGAGCTATGGCGCATCGCAAAACACCCTTGGCGTGGAGGAGCAGATCGTTTGGAGACTAGGGAGGCACCTGGCATTGCAAGGTCATGGAGATCTTGGAGGGTCTTTTGTGTAGCTGCTGTGGGAGATTCCTCCCACCGAGGGAGTCCGTCGGCCATGCGCTGGTGTTGTGGCATCTCTTCTCGTTGTAGAGTCCGTGGTTTATGGAAGCTCGTCATGGTCAGGTTTTGCTCTAGGCTATGGCAGAGAAGTGATGGAGGCCACTATTTACTGAGCTGCGTTGCTTTTTGCTCACATGTGAAGCCTACTAGAGGTGTCTGATCGTTGATGTGCAGAAGCTTGAAGGAGCTAAGTGATTGCAATGGGTGAGGCTGAGGAGCTACGGGTCTGCAGCTCATTTCTTGCTTTGCTGCTACCCGTGAAGGAGATAGTCATTGAGAGATGGTATTGCAAGGTTGATGCAGTTACGCAGTTTTGTTGGTGGAGGCTTGTCATCGATGGAGGTGCTGGAGTGTAGAAGGATTCTTCTGCTAGCCTTTGGAGGTTGGAGTCAACCTTCTGCAGTAGCTCGTGGATGTGTGCTATAATAGAAGTCGCTACTGGGGCTAGACGACCATGGAGGCTAGCTTGTGGAGATTGAGCTTGTAGAGATAGCTCTTGGTGGCTTCAAGGTTGGAAGCCATCGACCGGTCAACTAGTCAATTTGGAGCACTAGAATGACAATAGATAGGAAACTTTTCTCAAAGCTTTCAACAAACTGAACAATCAGAGACTCTCTTTCTCACAAGCTCTCTCTAAGAAGAAGAAGAAGAAGAACTCCTCACAAAATTGATCTCTAAAAGAAATGAATTGTCTCTCTCTCTCTCTCATCAGGAATGACAAAAATATCTCAAAGCAATGAACGGAATTTTCATTCAATGGACGGAATTCTTTCAATCTAAAACTAAAACTAACCTAGGAGAAAACATGTGCTCCTCAGGCAAGCCTACAACTAATTTAGGTGACTAGACCTAAGCTCTGATACCATGAGAAAACATGTGTGCCTTAGGATCTATGGAGTGCTCTAAGGTGGATGGAACCTGTGTGGAAACATGATGAAGAGAGTGCTCATGACATGTACCTCAAGTCAATTAGGTTCCAAGATAGATTAGCTTGGACTCATAAAGAGAATCTTGAGATAGTGCAAAGTTCTTGATTGATATTACTTCAAATGAACCTCCCTTTTATAGGTGAGGGTACTTACATCCATATGCTTGCTCACATGTGGGATATCTCCTCCATGCCATGTGGCAGCTTGCCCTTTACTCATACCTTTGCTCTACATGTGCTCATGGCACCATATCTCAACAGATGCTACTACACCTGTCCCTATAGCTACACTCTTGAAAAGTGGCTTGTTCTCTTGAGATCACATGACTGCATGAGCTATGTGGAGAGCAGGAAAAAGCCAAAGGTGTCAGATAATCACTTGTCTTTAAGAAGAAGGCTTGGGAATGAAAATGAAGCAGTTTGAGCTAGAAGGCTTCTTGACATCCAAAAATACAAAGCATGAGTGGAATTTTTGCACCAAGAGGTCTCTGCCCTGTAGTTTGTAACTCGAGAACTAGTTACGCAAGCCGAGGGCTTGCTCCTAGCCAATCGTGGGTGTCTCGGACCAACTCTAGGAGCAATACTTATTGCAAGACTTCATGCCTACAAACTGGTACTAAGAGCTTTAGAAGGTACTACTCGAAGCTTTCCTCTTCCACTGTGAAATAGAGCTCATAAAAGCACCAAAAAGCACATAAAAGCATGCCTCAAAGCACACAAAAGCATAAAAAAACACAAAAAAAGCACAACATTAAATCACATGAAACTACATAAAGCACATACAAGCACAAAAAAACAGATGCAAGCACATAAAAGCACACCTAAAAGTACATAAAAGCACATAAAAGCACACCTCAAAGCACATAAAAGCACAAAAAAACACACATAAAAGCACAAAAAAACACATGGAGGCACATAAAAGCATACCTGAAAGCACATAAAAGCACCAAAAAGCACACAAAAGTACACAAAAGCCCAAAAAAACACACATAAAACACAATAAAGCACATGAAACTGCATAAAGCACATACAAAGCACAAAAAAACACATGCAAGCACATAAAAGCACACCTAAAAGTACATAAAAGCCAAAAAAAGCACATAAAAGCACACCTCAAAGCACATAAAAGCATACAAAAGCACAAAAAAGCACACATAAAAGCATAAAAAACACATGAAACTGCCTAAAGCACATAAAAACGCATGCAAGCACACCTGAAAGTACATAAAAGCACAAAAAAGCACACCTCAAAGCACATAAAAACACAAAAAATCACACATAAAAGCACAAAAAAACACATGCAAGCACATAAAAGCACACCTGAAAGCACATAAAAGCACCAAAAAGCACATTAAAGAATCTGTAGACAAAACCAATGTGGCCTTCATCAATATGTCCTTTGAGGGGTCCCCTTTAGGGGCAAGGGACATATTGACAAACAAGTTTAGGTGGCCCTTGCCCCTAAAGGGACCCCTCAAGGGCCACCTAAACATGTTTCATTAGAGGTTGTACAAGACTCAAAGCACAACACAACAATACATGAAAGCACATGCAAGCAAACAAAAGCACAGAAAAACACACTGAAGAGAAAAATAAGCACAAGAGAAATACCTTTTTATCTACAACTATCTTTCGGATACCTTCTACATTTGGCTGGGAGTACAGCGCTTCTACTTTTGATAGCAACTCATTGCAGGCAGCACTTCCTGAGCACTTTAGTTCAAGTAGGCCTGCTTGGATCTCTGATATGTCAGAGGCCTTGGAGGACAGGCCCTCAACCCTGTGGAGTTCCGTAGATGATAGCTCAAAAGAGGCCTATGCCTCATGGAGCAATTCCCTCCTACTTTCCATTTTTGCCCGAGCCACTTCAACATTGGCAATCAGGTCAACTAGCTCTTCCCTAAAAATACCAACATGCGGTAATCCAGGCCTACTAGTGGTGGCCGATTCGATTCCATGATCAAGGTGCAGGGTTGGATGTTGTCAACCTTCTCTTGCAATCCTCCCATGCTAGACCCCTCCTCAGGTGTCTTTCCTTTTCCTCCCACCGAGCAATCTTCACCCCCAAATCACTGTGCTTCTCTGTGAGTTGCATAGCCTCCTCAGAAAGTGGGCCCAATCAACTAACATAGGGCTATGATCCTTTCTATGCAATGCAAATGCCTTTGCAAAAGACTGCTCGACCTCCTTGTTTTTTGAGGCATCTTGATATACATGCCAGTGCAACTGCATGAATTCCTATAAAAACTGTGGCTTCACTTCACTGCACTTCACCTTCTTCGAAGGTGCTGGCCATGGGCATTTAAAAACGTGCCACCACACCTCCTCACTGACATCAGATTTCGTACCTGATCGAATGGTTTGAAGATCTAAGCCCTCAGAACTCAATCCATTGTGACAACTGAACTCACCTTGCTGTCCTACAGAAAGTAGGCTGCAAAGCTGGCTGGTAATAAAAAAGAGAGAGCACCTTTTTGGACTTCGTTGCCTTTGGCATGTTTGCAGATTGAGAAGCAATCTGCAGCTTCACTCTTACTATGCCATAGGGTGTGCATTTAGAAATACAATCTTCAGGAAGTAGAGAATAGTCCTCACCTTCCACCCTCCCTCCAACTGTTTTTCAAGGCTCCTTTGATTGTATTCTACCCTTTCGGAACAGAGAAAATGAGGCAACAAATTGCAAATGGACACTGTTCCGATGGAGAGAAACTCAAAACAGGAAGAAGCAACACATGTGAAGATGACATGGTATCATTAGCTGTAACGACTCGCCTGCAAACCATGTGAGAGTGGTCACTTCATGCAGCATGATTATCCAAATTTTTTATTTAAAAATTGTTTCAAAATTCCATTGCTCCTTATGTGCTTTTTCCCATTTTATGAAGAGCACAAAAAGCATGTCACCTTCCCATGCTAAGACCCTTCCATGTCTTGATGGTGTTGAGCTATCCTAGCATGACATCTTGCACATTTTACTTTATCAGATGATATACGTACTTGACTTTCTTATCCCATTTTGTGTGAACTCGGGCAATGGCAGGATCAGCTACAGGTGCGAAAATTGTTTGTGTAGTTGTAGATCCTGATGTAGATCCCACTGCTGGTGCTGTGACAACAGGTGGAGTAGAGCTATTGCTGGTTGGATCATCCAATGGTCTAGGCATAGATCCATCGACATACTCCCATTTGTCCTGAAGTACAAGAATGGTCTCCATTCAATATTTCCATGTGCCATAATTGGAGTTGTCTAGCTTAGCAAATGCCTCTAGATTGAGGTTGCTAGTCGTAGACATGGTGCAGGAAATGTACTCAAAGTGTCATGAAAATCATTGTATGAATCAACTACAAAAACACCGAGTGTGCCAAGTGAAATCTGAACTGCAATATATATAATCTGATTTGAATTACAAGGCTTGTGGCAAATGATGCTAGGAATAGCCAAGAGGTTTACAAGGCTGAAATGATGTGCACAATGCTGAGAAATAGCCGAATAGGCTTTACAAGGCATGTGTGTGTGAAATCAAATCATATGCTATCTGCCCACTAAACAATCTGCAATGCCTCTGAACACTTTGAATTTTGCTCACTGAACTGATGAACATCAAGTTTCAGGTAATGTGATGATGTGAAACCATATGTGAGCGAATGGATTGACTCTGAGTAGTAGGTACTAGTCGAGAATTTTAGGCATGGCTTAGATTGGCAACTTGGGGAGATTCAAAGCGTCGCCTCTATGGTGATCTAGTCTACTCTCATCTAGATCTATACCAACCGTCTATCAATGAAAGAATAGCAAATAATTTCTTTTCTTTTGTTCTTTTTAAGTGTTGGGTCAGATGCAACGATGTAGAGGCTGATGTGTGTGTAGCAAGTGGATTTGTCAGGGCAAAGCTCAAAAGTGAGTGATACTTGTGCCGAAATGTGCATGTGATGTGACAAGCACGTAGAGCATAAAAAATTGATCGGTTTTCCTTTTTGGAGTGCCCTCAAATTCTTCTTGGATCAAGATATATGACTTGATCTAGGTGGAGGGACAAAAGGAGTGCAAATGTGCTCAATGATGATGGCAGTCGAGGGGTCACATGCAGTGATTGTGCCTAGCAGGGATTGTGCCTGTGGAGCCCTGTGCTGAGGTGGCAAGAGTGGTCAAATGAAATGCCTATGAAGAGGTAATTGTGCCTATAAGGGTCAGTGCTGACTGGAGAGTAGAGGTGGCACTGGTTGACCTAACCCAAGGTTAGGTTGATGTAACCATGGTCTAGTTAACTAATGCAAGGTCAAGTTGGCCAGGGTCAATTGATGATGTGGCTGTCCAAATGTGGCATATGATGTGGCCAGATGACATGGCAGATGACATGGACCCGTTGACATGGACTATTGGCAGTGTTGATGTGGTAAACATCTAACCAACCCACTTGACTTGGGTCAATGTGACTTAGCCATAGTTACCTAACCATAGTTAGGGGACCAAAGCTTATCTACCACGTGGCAGATGGTGTTAGATATGCTCAATGCCCCACCCTCCTGGTGACTAGCAGTGGTCCAAGGTGCTCAAGTTGTAAGGCCCCCATATGAGGACAAGCCATGTGTGAGCCTGAGACACGAGCCTGAGACACTGGATGGATCCCTGACTTGCATGTCAGATGAGGTCTATCAATGAGACCGTTGATGGTAGAAAGGTGATTGTGTGGGAGCCCCTTGCTCTTACTAGGGTCTAGGGGGTCCAGCGGCCCCCTGGTGTGGGGGTACAGGGTTGAGAGCCCCCGAGGTGATGGTATAGGGAATATTCCTTGAATATTCCATGGACGACTGGTCGGCTTCACTGACTAGGTTGACTGGTCGGCTTCACTGGATAGGTTGACTGGTCGGTTCCATCGACTACGTTGATCTAACTACCGCCCTCATAGCTATAAAGAGGCGACCTCCCTAGTCCATTGTACCATATCAGATCTTCCAGAGGAGATCTTCTAGCTAGTAGCTCTTCACCTAGTATCTGTCTAGATCGCCATCTAAGCTCCACTGTGGGAGTGCACGGGTGGATGGAGCCATCATCTGTACGACATCAATATTGAAGGAAAATTTTATTCATCTCCAGTTTGCTGTGTACTCTCTATTCTTTGTTCAGTTTCTGTTCCGCTGCGCCATGTAATTTAACATGGTATCAGAGCCCACCAGGCGGCTCTAAGGATCAAAGAGTAGAAGAGAGGCGAGGGCTTCAACGGCATACAGAGTGATGGCAATAGGAAGCAGCTCGAGTTCAACAGCTATAGCTGCAACAGCTTCACCAATAATCCAAGCGTTGAGGATTCGCCTACCAGCCTTCACTGATGAAGGCAAGCTAGATGGTACGAACTACACTCTGTGGAAGTTTAAAATTACTGTTATTTTGGATTCATATGAGCTTCTGGAGACAGTACTGGGGACTGACCCAGAACCACAAGGAACCCTCGACCCAGCAAATCTAGGGAGTACGATACCTCCAATGTTGACCTTCTATGAGCTTGGAAACGCAAGAATGCAGATGCCTGTGTCCTGGTTACAAGTAATACTGATAGTGTTTCGACCTTGATTAGCATACATCTAAGGCAACTGTGGCCTGGAACATATTCAAGAGTCAGTATGAGACACAGAATCAGACAAGGATCTAGAACCTGGAGAATCAGCTTGCAACAATTGAGAAGTTTATTGAAGGAGAGACAGTGGAGGTGTTCATAACCTGAATCAAAAATCTGCATGACCAGTGGATACAAAAGACTAGCAGAAGATCTAGCTCGGTGGTGTCTCTGGATATGTCCACCAAGGTTTGATGGACTAGTAACAGTGCTTAACACTCAGGTGAGACCCCAACCATTGTCATTTGAGGAGTTCTATGCTTTACTTATGGAGGAGGAATTGAGGCTTAAAGCTTGAGATGGAGGCAACAATGGGGATGCTGCGTTCTCTTACCACTGCGAAAGGCAAAGGTGGTTCCTCCACCAAAGGTGAGTCCTCTACTAGTGGTGACAAAAAGAAGAAGGGCGGCAAGAAGAAGTTTAAGGGAGAATGCTTCTATTGCAAGAAGAAGGGCCATGTGATTGCTAATTGCCGAGTCAAGAAAGCAAATGAAAAGAATGGTACCCTAAAGAAGACAGATAAGGGGAAAGAGATAGCTAACAGAGCGAAAGCAGAGTTGGATCTATTTTTGGCCATTAAGGAAGAGTGTTCCTCAGGTCAATAAGCTTCAACCACTGATTCATGGGTGTTGGATAGTGGTGCCTCCCATCACATGACCTGCAAGAAGGGTCTATATGGTTCCATGTAGCTTCTATAGGAACCCATCACCATGATGGTTGGTAATAACGTAAAATGCCCTATTGAGGGTATAGGTACGGTTTCATTTGTTTCTGTAAATGGAGATGTTAAGAAATATCTAATGTGCTATATGTTCCACAAATCAAGAGAAATTTGCTATCAGATGCTTCCATAACTAACCTTGACCATGAGGTGAGGTTCAACAAGATAGGAACAAAAATTTTGGATAGTGCAGGCAATCTTATTGGCATAGGAGTAAGGAGGAACAACCCGTATCAGCTAAGTGCTCTTATAGCCACCGCTAGAGTGGGCACAAGTAGCAGACTTTGGCATGAAAGATTTGGCCACATCGAATTTGTAGTGCTAAAGGAGATGCAGAAGCAAGGTATGGTTGCTCACTTACCTACAGTTGTAGAAATCAAAGAACCATGTGAAGCTTGCATGATGGGCAAGCAACATAGAAAGGCATTCCCACAAGAAAGCAAGAATAGAGCAAACACTCCTTGTGCGGTAAGATGCCTACACAGGCCTTGGGGGGATCTTCCTATTTTTTATTGATTGTCGACTACTACAGTAGGAAGATGTGCATGTACTTTCTTTGCAAAAAGGCTCAAGCTTTTGGTAAATTGAAAGAATGGCTATGGCTTGTTGAAAACGAAACAAGGAGAAAAGTGAAGAAAATCAGATCGAATGGTGTAGTGGTGAGTTTGTTTCTACAGAGTTTGGAGATTTTCGCAAGAGCAAAGGGATCAAGCGACAAATGATGACACCACATACACCTCAGTAAAACTCGGTTGTTGAACGTTGAATACGGATCATCGTGGAGATGGGGAGGTGTATGTTGAAAGGTGCTTGACTACCAAACCACTTTTGGGCTGAGGCTATCAATACTGTGGTTTACATCCTTAATCACATCTATACAAAGGCACTCAAAGGTAAAACACCACATGAGGCTTACAATGGTAAGAAGCCATCTGTCTCCCACTTCAAAACATTTGGGTATGAATGCTATGCGCATGTACTAGTCAAAGAGAGAAATAAGCTACAACCAAAAAGCACCAAATGTATCTTCTTAGGCTATTGTGATGAGAAGGAAGCCTATAAGTTGTATGACCGAGAGGCAAAGAAGATCATAGCGAACCACGATGTGGTGTTCACAGAGCAGCCACATGTAGTGGAGGCAAAGAAGAGCTCTTCCACTTTATCATCAAGCGAAGGGGTAATTCACTATGGACCTGTCCTAGGAGATATAAAGGAGGAGGAAATATCAGATGATGAAGGTAAAACTCACCAACATGTTGTTACACCACCGAAAAAGCCATTGCCGCAATGGGTAAGGCAACTCTGCGACCATGATAACCAGATGCCTATGTCTATTGAGCATCATGCAGATGGACCAAGGCAGTCTGAAAGATTTGAGAAGAAAAAGAGGGCTTCTACTCAGATAGTCAATATGGCCTTGATGGCTAAGATTATTGCAGCAGTAAAGGAGCCTACGAGTTTGGAGGAAGCACTTGTAGACCGAGATTGGAAAAATGCTATGCAAGTAGAATATGACAGCATCATGAAGAATAAAACTTGAGAGCTGGTAGATCGACCACCTAACAGAAAGGTTATTAGCACCAAGTGGGTCTAGAAGGTAAAGTACACGGCCGATGGGACTTTGGAAAAGTACAAAGCCAGATTGGTTGCATAAGGATTTTTGCAGGTTGAAGGGTTTGATTTTCAAGAATCTTTCGCTCCGACTACTAGAATGACCACTATTCGCACAGTACTATCAGTGGCTACTCATAAAAAGTTGCCAGTTTATCAAATGGATGTTAAATCAACATTCTTGAATGGTGGCCTCAAGGTGGAGGTGTATGTGGCTCAACCACCTGGGTTTGAGGCCCCCCATTCTGAGAACAAGGTATGTAATCTAAAGAAGGCTTTGTATGGCCTAAAACAGGCCCCAAGATCATGGTACCAATAGATAGACAAATTATTGCATAAATTAAACTTCAAATGATGTGCCTCAGATGCTAACTTGTATGTGTACAGGAAAGGTGGAAAATCTACTATTATTGTTCTATATCTGGATGATCTCCTTATTACAGGTGACTATGAAGACATGATCTAGCAAACTAGAAAGGCATTGAGCACAAAGTTTGAGATGACAACAGACTTAGGTTTGATGCGCTACTGTTTGGGGATTGAAGTCTAGCAAGAATCAGGCAAGATCTTCATCTCTCAGTAGAAATATGCAAGGGAGATCTTGAAGGCATTTGGTATGTCAGAGTGTAAGGAGATAGCTACACCTATGGAGGTAAATGCAAGGCTATCTATGGAGGATGCCTCACCACCAGCAGAAATCGGGAGGTATAAGAAGTTGGTTGGCAGTCTCATCTATCTGTGCAACACCAGACCGCAGACATCAATTTTGCTGTTGACATTTGTGCAACATCAGACCGAACATCAGTTTTGCTATTGACATCTGTGCAACACAAGACCGGACATCAGTTTTGCTATTGGTATTTTGAGCAAGTTCTCCAATAAGCCTTGGGAGAATCATTGGAATATAGGGATGCGGGTGCTCAGGTATGTGAAGGGCACTCTTGATTATTGCATCACCTGTGGTATGGGCACTTCCTTGGCTAGTAATTGTGACTCAGATTGGGCTGGAGATGTTGATTCCGGGAAATCAATTTCTAGATATTGTTCTCTTTAGGTTTAGGTATCTTCTCTTGGATCAGTAAGAAACAACGAACAGTGGCATTTGACAAAATATGAAGAGGGGAGAGGAAAAGAGTGGAGATGAGGAGAGAGGGCACAGCTAGAGAGCACACCACAAATGACTAACTGTACACTAGATTTAGTTGAAAAAAATAGAATATATACAAACCCTTTTAGGGTTAGGGTTAGTGGATCTAACCCTTTCCTTTATAGCACTCTATAAGGTTAGTGCTATGCACATATGATCACGTGATGGTGCTATGCACACATGATCACATGATGTTGAGCCTGAACTCTCAACACCTTCCCTCAAAATCAACATCATGAAGTAGACCTTCCCTCAAGATGATGATTCTGGGGAATTGAAGAAGGACTAAGCATTACATTCCATTACACCCCTTTAATGGGAATGTCCTTCCTCTGTGTCAAACCAAGAGCTAGTCGGTGTTTCTCGAATAGCTCTTTACCGAGTGGTTTGGTAAAGATGTCTGCAACATTTTCTTTGCTATCACAATGCTGCAGTGTGATGTCACCAAGTAACACTCTTTTTCTAATGAAGTGCTCTCTGACATCAATGTGCTTTGTCCTAGAGTGATATACTGAATTTTTGGCCAATGCTTGAGCCGATTGATTATCACAGTATATTGTTGTTGGCTTTGACTTATCAAAGTAATATGTTTCTGACAATAGTCTTCTGAGCCATATAGCCTCACATGCACCTGTAGTGAGTGCTCTATATTCTACTTCAATCGAAGACAAAGAAACAGTTGGCTGTTTGTTTGACAACCATGATATAGCACCTTGACCAAGGAAAAATGCATATCCTTGTGTTAATCTCTTGGTCTCATGATCTATGGCATAGTCACTGTCACAGTATCCATGCACCCGTGGATGACTTCCTCTGTATTCTATCCCAAACTATCTTGTACCTCTAATGTATCTCAAGACTCTTTTGGCTGCATTCCAATGAGACTGTTTTGGATTTGCCATAAACTATGCTAGTGAGCTTACTATATAACAAATATCTAGCCGTGTGATTGTCAGATATATAAGAGATCCAATGAGTTGCTTGTATAGTATCTATCATTGACTGTAGGCTTTTTTGAATCTTTAGTAAGTTTCAAACTCTGTTCCATGGGAGTGGTTGCAATCTTGCAATCTTCCATATGAAACTTCTTCAGGAGAGTGTCAACATACTTGAGCTAACTCATGAATGTGCTATCTGAATCTCTCTAGAACTCAATTACAAGACAATAGTGCATAAGTCCAAGATCTTTCATGTCGAACTCTGTAGATAAGTCTTGTTTCAATTTTTTGATGAAGCTATCCTTGCTTCCTGTCACAATCAGATCATCTACGTACAAAAGTGCAATAGTAATGTCTTCCCCTTGAACTTTGTAGTAGAGAGTATGATCTGCATTGGACTTCATGTATCCCAGATCATTAAAATACTTGTCAATTCTGCTGTACCAACTTCTGGGTGCTTGCTTTAAGCCGTAGAGACTTTTCTTGAGATGGCAAACCTTATTCTCCTTTCCTGGTTCAACATGACCTGCTGGTTGTTGCATGTAGACTTCCTCATCTAGATAACCATTGAGAAATGCATTCTTGACATCTAGCTGATACACATTCCATTTGCTGAGTGTTGCTATTGATATCAAGAACCGTATGGAATCCATCTTTGCTACTGGAGCATAAGTCTCATCATAGTCTTGACCATACTGTTGTGCAAATCCTTTTGCAACTAATCTGGCTTTGTATCTCTGAATACTGCCATCTAGATTGTACTTCACTTTGTATACCCATTTGTTTGCTATGGCCTTCTTTCCTGGTGGAAGGTCGCATAATTCCCAAGTATTAATTTTATACAAAGCATCCATTTCTTCATTCATAGCATTTTGCCATTCTGGCTTGTCTACTGCATCTTTGAAGTACACTGTGTAGGTGAGGTTTTCAATTCTGATTCCTCATCAAAGATTACATCTCTGGAGATAATGACTTTGCAGTTGATGGGATCATACAATTTGTATGCTTTGCTTTCTTCACTGTAGCCAACCATGATGCATTTGGATGACTTCACATCCCATTTCCTGCGATGATCATCATGTATGTGAGCATATGCTATGCAACCAAACATGCGGAGATGCCCAATGCGTGGCTTGTGTCTAGTGAATGCTTCATAAGGAGTCATACCATGTATCAGTTCAGTAGGAAGCCGATTAAGCAAGTAGTTAGCTATAGCTATTGGTTCTGCCCAATATTGATTTGGAAGATGCTTTTCACTAAGCATTGCTCTAGCACTGTCTGCTTAAGTCCCATTCTTCCTTTCAGCTCTTGCATTCTGCTGAGGAGTATCTGCACATGTGAATTGTCTTTGTATGCTGTGGTTTCTGCAAAAGTTCATGAATGGTGAAGACATGTATTCACCTCCTCTGTCTGATCTCATGACCTTGATCTTTAGGCCGGTTTGGTTTTCTACCATGGCTTTGAATTCTTGAAATCTAGAAAACACTTCAGATTTCTCTTTCAAAAAATAGACCCAACAATATCTGCTGTAGTCGTCGATGAAGGTCAAGTAATAAAGTGAACCATTGATGCTACGGGTCTGGGCATAACCCCATACATCTGTACGAATCAAATCAAGAATACCTCGTGCACGAGAGGTACTTCTGACAAAGTTGGTTTGCTTTTGTTTGCCGAAGCAACATGCTTCACAAATTTTTCCAAGAAACTGTAGCTTCGGAATCCCAATTGCCATATTCTAATTCCTCAAATCTAACAAGTACTTGAAGTTGACATGACCATCTTGTGCCATTTTGCAAATAGTGGCATCTGTTGCATTTGAGCTGACATGGCATGCTTATCTGGTACTATAGCTAGCATTCTATATAAGCATCCTTCCTTGACATCTTGCTACTAGCTGACATCTTTTGGATTTGTCTCTGATAATGCATTCATCATCGTCGAAGATGACTTTGTAGTTGTGTTCCATCATTTGACCCACTGACAAAAGGTTCTTCCTGAGCTTCGGAACATAGAGCACATCTTTGAATAATCCTTTTATACCAGTAAAATTATTCATAGGGATAACACCTGTCCCTTGAACTGGATTTGGTGTATTGTCTGTTGTGTAGATGACATTCTTCTATCTTTTAATGGCTTCATTTCTGTGAACCATTCCTGATGATTTGTCATATGAGATGATGCACCGCTGTTGATGTACCAAGGATCCTGTTCCACTTGGTCGACTTGATAACTGAAATCCTCTTTAGGATTGAAATCAGTGTCTAGGTGCATTGTATCAGTCTGATGCAATTCCTCGCTTGCAAGAAACATATTTCCATGTTCATTTGCAAAATGACTATGACTAGAATGTCCACCATGATGATTTCCTCTTCCTCGGGAATTCCCTTGATTGACCGCCTTGGTCGTACTGCTTCTTGCAGCAATCTCTTTCATAGTGTCCAAACTTGTGACAGTAGTTGCACTGAATGTTTGACACATTGGTGGATTCATTCCCTCATCCTTGAAATCTTCCTCGATTGGAATGATTTCCTCTTTGCTGATTCTGATGTTGCTGAGGATGATGCTGATGCTGATGCTGATTCTGACTTTGATTTTGTTGATGATGACCACTTTTCTGGTATGATCTACCTCTGTTTCTACTTTGCCTCTGCTTTTATCTAAAGATGTGAATGATTGATCATTAGAATGACCTTTACGTGCTTGAATTGCCTGAGTCCTGAGTTCTTCACCAAGTAGGATTGACTGAAGTCCTTCCAGTGTCGGAATTTATCATTGGATGGCAATACGGATGGCAATACTCTAGACCTCGGGGGGGTCACTATATATAAACCCTCTATACCACGTACGTTCAAGGCCTATTTCTAAAATCCCTTATCTGTAAATTTTTCATTAATAAAATGTACCCCTTTTCTATATAAATCTGTAAATTTTTTCCAAAACTTTTTTAAATAGTCCCTTATGTATATTTATTTCTGTAAATTTTAGAAATAAAAAATATCCTTCTGTTGAACTCACGTGATAGGGTTACATATGATGAGTGACCCCCCCCCCGAGCTCTAGACTAAATTCTCGTATCCCTCTCCTAGTCCATTCAGGATTACTTGAACCATTTCTGCGGGGTTCATAGTCTCTCCTGCTGCTACAAGTTGATTGTTGTAGTCTTTGATGCGGAGTACATAAGCATGACCGGTTTCACTACTGTTGCGAAAACTCTGGTTGATCTGGTTTCTCACGGTGAGAATCCTGGATGTGTTCTTGGACTCATAGAGAGCTGCGAACATATCCCATGCTTCTTTTAATGTCTTGATTGTGTTGAGTTGTCCTAGCATGACATCTTGCACATTCTGCTTGATCAGGTGATAGGCATACTTGTCTTTCTTATCCCATTCTGCCTGAGCTCGGGCAATGGCAGGATCTGCTCCTGGTGCAGAAACTGTTTGTGTAGATGAAGATCCCGATGTAGATCCCGTTGCTGGTGCTGTGACAATAGATGGAGTAGAGCTACTAGTGGCTAGATTGGCCAATGGTCTAGGTGTAAACCCATTGACATACTCCCATTTGTCTTGAAGCACAAGAATGGTCTCCATTCGATATTTCCATGTACCGTAATTGGAGTTGTCTAACTTATTAGATGCCTCCAAATTCAGATTTCTAGCCGACATGGTGCAAGAAATGTACTCAAAAAGTGTCGTGAAGATCTCTGTATGAATCAACTGCAAATACATTGAATATGTCAAGTGAAATCTCTGAACCGTCGGTGAAGATAGAATTGTAGTATATAAAATATGATCTGTATTACAAGGCTTGTGGCAATGATGCCGGGAATAGACAAGAGGTTTTACAAGGCTGAAATGATGTGCACGATGCTGTGAGATAGCCGAATAGGCTTTACAATGGTTGCATGTGCGTGTGAAATCAAATGCTATCTGCCCACTGAATCAATCTGCAATGCCTCTGAACTCTGAAGTCTACTCACTGAACTGATGAACATAAGGTTTCAGGTAATGTAATGATGTGAAACCGTATGTGAGCATATGTAGGTACTAGTCGAGAATTTCGGGCATTGCTTAGATTGGCAACTTGGGGAAATTCAAAGCGTCCCCTCTATGGCGATCTAGTCTACTCTGATCTAGATATAAACCAACCATCGATCGATGAAAGAACAACAAATAATTCCTTTTCTTTTGTTCTTTTTAAGTGCTGGGTCAAATGCGTCGATGTAGAGGCAAATGTGCATGAAGGAAGTGGTTTTGTCGGCTAGGCTCAAATGTGAGTGTAACTTGCACCAAAATGTGCGCATGATGTGACGAGCCCAAAGAGCATGAAAAAATGAGCAACTTTCCTTTTTGGAGCGCCCTCAAATTCTTCCTGGATCAAGAGATATGACTTGATCTAAGTGGAGGGGCAAAAGGAGTGCAAATGTGCTTAATGATGATGTGTCACTATGAGTCACATGCAATGATGATGTGGGATTGTGCCTAACAAGAGGTGTGCCAGTGAAGTCTGGGCTGAGGTGGCACGTCTGATCACATGAAGTGACTGTGAAGCACTGTGTGTGCCTGCAGAGGTTAGTGCTGACTGGACAGCTGAGGTGGCACTGCTGAGGTGGCACTGCTGATGTGGCACTACTGAGGTGGCACATGTGACGTGGTAGTGATGATGTGGCTTGATGACATGGCAAGATGATGTGGCAGGATGATGTGGCAGGATAACATGGCAGGATTAGATGACATGGCACTTGGAGATCAGGTGCCACGTGTCCAACTGTGGATCAACCAATTAACCCAAGGTCATCTTCACCGGACCCTAGTTCTATCCTATCTGCCACGTGTCTGACTGTTGGGCACCGGAATCTGTGGAAGATTTTGAGGAATCTTTCAGATTTCGTCTTCTCCGTTACTGGGTGACAGAAATTGACAGATCTGTGTGAGAGTAGTTCATTTGCTAGGAGCGCATCACAGTAGATGGCTTTCAGAGCTCAAGCTCAATTACTGGTGGAAGCAAGTGGAGGACAAGGCGGGGTGCGTCAGCTTTGTGGATGGACACATAGCGGAAGTTCGCCGTCGAATTCGAACGAGTTGAAGGCGGTGCAGAGCAGTGAGGGCAACCCCATGAGGAGTCTGAAGCTGGAGCTTGGAGCTACCCGAACGGCTATCAGCCATCACTCGGTGTGGTGTAACGAGAGCCGCCGTTGTAGAGGGAGCCACATCGATGGAGCCTTAGAGATGTCCGTCGGCTGTGAGGATTGTGAAAGGAGTGTTGGAGCCGTTTGGGCCTTTGCTACCATGAGCCATCACTGGAGGAGCGAACTGGCGTTGCTGGTTGTTCATTGCATTGTGAGTTCGCCTTGGTTGTGAGCCGGTGGAGTGAGCTTGCATGCACTGGACTTTGGAGCTTTAGGAGCCTTAGAACTACTGGCCATTTGCCGCTAGTACGTAAATGGCTCCCTAGTGAGCTTGGAGCTCTTCCCTCGATTGAAGGAGCCTTCGGTAGGCTGCTTGGAGAGGTGGCCGGTCGTCGAAGATGGCGCAGGAGCTTGCAAGCCACGTCTCCTTTGTCGAAATTAGCAAAGGGCTCGAATTTTTTTTAGTTTTTATTTGGCTACAGCTTTGAATTGTCTCTCTTGGAGGTCGTAGATAGTAATACTTGGATGGGAGGCTCGAGTGAACAAATGAAGCTAGTCAAGGTGCTACTTCAAATGGCACTTGTGTTGTAGAGCCGTGAGCTGATGCTATGTCAAGGTTGAGCTAAGGAACGCAGCTTTGAACTAGAAACATCACACAATAATTCTCTCATAGAATGAGCCTTGAGAATGAACAACAACATAACTCTCTTTCCAAATGGATGGCAATTGATGGGATATCTCAAGGTGTATGCCTCAGGCACACCTTGGTTGCTATGTGTGAGTGCTAGAGGCACAGTTAGGTGCCCACAAGCATAGTTAGGTGGTGGAAAGACACATAGGATGATTGAGAGAATCTAGGAGCAGATTGAGGAGATGATTGTGGAGCTTTGAAGTCATCAGTGATGTCAGTGAGCATGTATGAGGTGCCTACTTAAGGACCTCACTCTTCATCATTCCATAATGCAATTATTTTGAGTTTGTGTCCACTCTACTCTTTCTTTTCAGCTTACCAACATGGTATCAGAGCCATTTGATCCCCCTTGATCCATTTCTGCCACATCATCTTCTTCTTCTCCATCTTCTTCTTCACCATCTCTTCCTCTTCTTCCCAAAGTTTGCTTAAGCTGGTTCTCCTCCGGTTCTCAACCATTTTCCACGCCCTTCTTGCTAGAGATCCACCTCGAAGGGGTGAACCCCTGGCTGAAAGGAATTGACAAAACTTGTGCTCGTTTCGTCGCCATTACACACAGTTCGTCGACCTTTGCTCCTACGTTTTCTCTCAGCATACTCCATACTTCTCTAATTCCTTTCAGGGGGACGTAGTCCATACCTAGAGCTATCTTGTGCTGAAATCTGAGCAGCAATGGCTACATATTCAAGGTAAAAACAGAGAAAAACCAGTCGTTTTTGAAGACACTCCAGCCAGCAAAGTCACGTGAAATCTCCTCAGACATCTACACCAGAAGTTCACCTTTATGTGAGCTTTTTGTTGCTTTAGAAAGCCCCTTTTCCTTTGCTCTGAAGAGTGAGATACAAGCCCTCCAAGTTCAGTCTTTTGATTTTAACAGTTTTGACAAGTTTTTGAAAGTGATGCTACTCTAGCATTTCTGAGTTTTTGAAGTTTTCAATAACATCAGTACAACTGTGGCTTCAGTTTTGCTTTGAGTTGCTATACCTAGTTTTGATTGGAAAGCTTTCATCTTAGCCACCTCTGTGAAGCATGTAAGTGAAAGCATCATTGATTTGTAGTATGAATTTTGGTCACAAGACTTTGCTACATTAAATGCTTATATTTTGAAGCATTTCAGTTGTTATTCTAAGCCCTGTAAGAGAGAAGACACTGTGCAATACCTGGGTTAGACCCTCTCATGTCTTGCTTATGCAAAATATGTGAAAAGTCTAAACATAAAGCAATGTCTTGTTATGCTACAAAGGAAGAAAATGCCAACATGGCTTCCTTGTTGAAGATTGCCAAAATAATGGTTGCCAAAAAGGAAGCAACTAAAAAGATAGAGATCTACCCTCTCATGGCACCTTCATTTGACTCCAAGTATAAGAAAAAGATGAAGGTTAGATACCTAAGATATGCTTCTCTACACAACTATGGAGATGACAAGATAATTGTTCTCTTGAAGGATATGATTTTCAGATCCACTTGTTCTACTTCTTTTATCATGGTACCATCTTATAAGGCACTAGACACTACCCATGAGGTAAGACCTTGCCTTGACATGCTTTTTGAATCATCTCCATGTATGCTCCAAATCTCTCTTTTTATGTTGAGTCAAGGTACTCAGCCTGGATAGTCCTCCAAAATGAATGAAATAAACTATTGTTTTTTGTGTGCTTTGTAAACACCTCTGGTCACCTTATGATGTAGGCCATGTGTATGTTTTGCTCCATGGTACCTCCTGCAGACATTGTGTGCATGTACATGCAGGGGAGATAACCATTGGAAGGTCTTTTGTATCCCTTTTTGTTTACCTTACACCCATGGGAACCCTTGCTAGCATGAGAACCTAGCCATAGATTTATCCTTGACCACCATGAGATGGCATGAGAAACTATGAGACTAGATGTATCCTTGACATAGCCTGAGGCATTCCCTTGAGGGGGGGTTTGATGGGATATCTCAAGGTGTATGCCTCAGGCACACCTTGGTTTCTGTGTGAGTGCTAGAGGCACAGTTAGGTGCCCACAAGCACAGTTAGGTGGTGGAAAGCCACATAGGATAATTGAGAGAATCTAGGAGCACATTGAGGAGATGATTGTGGAGCTCTGAAGTCAATGATGTCAGTGAGCATGTACGAGGTGCCTACTTAAGGACCTCACTCTTCTTCATTCCATAATGCAAGTATTCTAAGTTTGTGTCCACTCTACTCTTTCTTTTCAGTTTACCAACAGCAATCTCTTCACTCAACTGAAGTGAGTTGAATGAATGGAATCTCTCTCTCTCTCTCAATGAACTCTCAAAGGAGATGAACGAACGGAAATTCCTCTCACATGAACGAAAATCTTTCATCAACAGAATGAAAGATAGAAACCTCTCAATCTCTCAATCTCTCTCGCACTCTCAAGAATCACAATGCCTCAGCAGAAGGCAAGGGAGCTCTGATACCATGACAAAACATGAAGAGGGGAGAGGAGAAGAGTGGAGATGAGGAGAGAGGGCACAGCTAGAGAGCACACCACAAATGACTAACTGTACACTAGATTTAGTTGAAAAAAATAGAATATATACAAACCCTTTTAGGGTTAGGGTTAGGGGATCTAACCCTTTCCTTTATAGCACTCTATAAGGTTAGTGCTATGCACATATGATCACGTGATGGTGCTATGCACACATGATCACATGATGTTGAGCGTGAACTCTCAACAGCATTGTCTTCTACTAAGGCTGAGTACAAGGCAGCATGTTTTGCTGCTTGTGAAGCAGTGTGACTGAGGAGGATCTTATGGCACATGGGAGTGCAAGAGGATGAGACAACTGTGCTGAGGTGCAACAATCAAAGTTGCATGGCCATTGCTAAAAATCCAATGTTTCATGCGTGCACAAAACATATAGAGATTCAGTAGCACTATGTGCATCATTTGATTAAGGACGGCGGGATAGTGGAATTGGTCTATTGTCCAATAGAGCAAAATGAGCAGATATCTTCACCAAGGCACTCGGGAAGGATCAACTTTAGGGTCATCTTGAGAGACTCGACATTGGGCCAAGAAGGTAGTTCACCTATGGGTGGACATTGAGGGGGGGTGTTAGATATGCTCAATGCCCCACCCTCCTGGTAACCACCAGTGGTCCAAGGTGCTCAAGTTGTAAGGCCCCCATATGAGGAGAAGCCATGTGTGAGCTTGGGACATTGCACGATAAATCCTGACTTGCATGTGAGATGAGGTCTATCAATGAGATCGTTGATGATAGAAAGGTGATTGTGTGGTATAGGGAATATTCCTTGAATATTCCATGGACAGCTAGTCCGTTCCATCGACTAGGTTGACTGGTCGACTTCACCAACTAGGTTGACTGGTCGGTTCCACTGACTACGTTGATCCGACTACTGCCCTCATATCTATAAAGAGGCGACTTCCCCAGTCCATTGTACTGGATTAGATCTTCCAACAGAGATCTTCCAGCTAGTAGCTCTTCACCTAGTATCTGTCTAGATCACCATCTAAGCTCCACTGTGGGAGTGCGCGGGTGGATGGAGCCATCATCTGTACTAGATCAGTATTGAAGAAAATTTTTGTTCATCTCCAATTTGTTGTGTACTCTCTATTCTTTGTTCACTTTCTATTTTGCTGCGCAATTTAATAGATGGTGGGTTAGAGAGAGACTTTTAGAGAGAGATAGAGCTCTCTCTGTGGGAGGAGATGGGCATGGGAGTTCTTCATGGTGCATGTGGGAGTTCATCACAGTGCAAAGTTCATTGCGGGAGCATTGAATAGCTTTGTAGGTGGAAGAGCCGCATAGGAGAGGCTCTAGAGCCAGTTGAGAGCTCGTAGGTGATGGTGTTCAGAGGCTGGAGCACCATTTTTGAGGTCACCAATGCTATTTTTGAAGAAGAGTAGGTCTTTTGCAAGAGCGGGTGCGACACTTGTTTAGCAGACGTCAACTGGCGCGTTGGTCATCCGTTAGTCTAGAGTAGCTAAAGCGTTGGTCGATGGCATCGTGGCTATGTAAGGAGGTTGATGCAGAGGTTTTGGCACCCATGTAGTCCACCTTTAAAAGTCTAAAGCTCCTCCAACGCTTTGCAAGTGAGGCGTTGCATGTAGCTGGAGCGGTCGTTGGAGCTTTTTGTGCAAGAGTCCATCGGTGGAGGTAGCCTCGTTGGGCTGAGTTGCTTACAGAGAGCTATGGCATCTTGTAGAGTTTGCTGGTTGAATGGTCACCTTGCTGTAGGGGCTCTATTGTTTGATCCATTAGAAGGTCAAAAGAATGTCATCAACACATCAGATAATACACCAAATCTAGTTCAAGGGACCGCCATTATCCTTATGAGCAATTTCACTGGTACAAAAGGATTGGTGAAAGATGTACTCTATGTTCTGAAGCTCAGCAAGAACCTCTTATTAGGAGGTCAAATGACGGAACAAAACTACCAAGTCATCTTCGACAGAGATGAATGCACTATCGGAGACAAATCCAAAAGATTTAAGCTAGTAGGAAAAGGAGTCAAGGAGGGATGCTTGTATAGAATGCTAACTATAGAACTAGATATGCATGCCATGTCAGCTCAACTGCAACAGATGCCACTATCTGCAAAATGGCACAAGAGATATGGTCATGTCAATTTCAAGTGCTTGCTAGATCTCAGGAATTAAAATATGGCAATCGGGATTCCTAAGCTACAGTTCTATGGAAAAGTTTGTGAAGCGCTGCTTCTGCAAACAAAAGTGAACCAACTTTGGCAAAAGCACCTCTTGAGCAAGAGGTATCCTTGATTTGAGTCATACAGATGTATGGGATTATGCCCAGACCTGTAGCATCAATGGTTCGCTTTACTACTTAACTTTCATCGACAACTATAGCAGATATTGTTGGGTCTACTTTCTTAAAGAAAAATCTGAAGTCTTTTCCATATTTCAAGAATTTAAAGCCATGGTAGAAAACCAAACAGGCAGAAAGATCAAAGTCATGAGATCAGATAGAGGAGGTGAATACATGTCTTCAACATTCATGAACTTTTGCAAAAGTCATGGCATTCAAAGACAATTCACTTGTGTAGATATTTCTCAACAGAATGCAAGAGCTAAAAGGAAGAATGGTACTTTAGCAAACAGTGCTAGAGGAATGCTTAGTGAGAAGCATCTTCCAAATCAGTATTGGGAAGAAGCAATAGCCACTGCAAACTACTTGCTTAATCGGCTTCCTACCGAACCAATATAGGGTATGACACCTTATGAAGCATTCATGGGACACAAGCCACACATTGGGCATCTCTGCATATTTGGTTGCATAGCATATGCCCACATACATGATGATCATCGCAAGAAATAGGATGCAAAGTCACACAAATGCATCATGGTTGGCTACAGTGAAGAAAGCAAAGCATACAAGTTGTATGATCATTGCAGGAAATAGGATGTGAAGTCACACAAATGCATCATGGTTGGCTACAGTGAACAAAGCAAAGCATACAAGTATGATCCCATCAACCACAAGGTCATTATCTCCAGAGATGTAATCTTTAATGAGGAATCAAAATGGAAAACCTCAAATATACAGGAGATAGACACACCAATTACCTAGTCATCTATAGAAAAAGTTGATGAAGAAGAGTAAGAATAGCTAGAAACACCCCAAGCAGAGCCACAACAACTCAAACGGTCTACTAGGGAAAGTAGCCTCCAACCATATTGACATATGCTTAAAAAGGCAAAGCAATTCAAGTTGAAACCACCAACTATGCTTTTATGACTACCACCATGGCTATGGAAGAGCCACTATACTTTAAAGATGCAATAGACAAGCCAAAATGGCAAACTACTATGAATGAGGAAATGGAAGCTTTGTACAAGAATAATACTTGGGAATTATGCAACCTTCCACTAGGAAAGAAGGCCATAGCAAACAAATGGGTATACAATGTGAAGTACAATCCAGATGGAAGTATTCAAAGATACAAAGCCAAACTAGTTGCAAAAGGATTTGCACAACAATATGGTCAAGATTATGATGAGACTTATGCTTGAGTAGAAAAGATGGATTCCATATGGTTCTTGATATCACTAGCGACACTCAACAGATGCAATGTGTACCAGCTAGATGTCAAGAATGCATTTCTCAATGGTAGTTACCTAGACGAGGAAGTCTACACGCAACAACCAGCAGGTTATGTTGAGCCAGGAAAGCAAAATAAGGTTTGCCATCTTTTGAAAAGTCTCTATCTTGTGAAAAGTCTCTATGGCTTAAAGGAAGCACCCAGAAGTTGGTACAACAAAATCGACAAGTATTTTGCTAATCTGGGATACATGAACTCCAATGCAGTAGATCATACTCTCTACCACAAAGTTCAAGGGGAAGACATTACTATTGCACTTTTGTACATAGATGATCTGGAATCAAGGATAGCTTCATCAAGAAATTGAAACAAGACTTATCTACAGAGTTCAACATGAAAGATCTTGGACTCATGCACTATTCTCTTGGTATTGAGTTTTGGAGAGATTTAGACAGCACCTTTATGAGTCAGCTCAAGTATGTTGATAGTCTCCTGAAGAAGTTGCACAGGGCAGATTGCAAAATTGCAACCCCTCTCATGGAACAAAGTTTGAAACTTACTAAAGATTTAGAAAAGCCTACAGTCAATGACAGGTACTATAGGTAGCTCATTGGATCTCTTATATATCTGACTATCCCACAGCCAGATATCTGTTATGCATTAAGTTTATTAGCACAGTTTATGGCAAATCCAAAATAGTCTCACTGGAATGCAACCAAAAGAGTCTTGAGATACATTAGAGATACAAGATAGTTTGGAATAGAATAAAGAGAAAGTCTACCAAGGTTGCATGGATACTATGACAGTGACTATGACGGAGATCATGAGACTAGGAGATCGACATAGGGATAAGCATTTTTCCTTGGTCAAGGTGCTATATCATGGTTTTCAAACAAATATCCAACTGTTTCTTTGTCTTCGACTAAAGCAAAATATAGGGCACTCATTATAGGTGCATGTGAGGCTATATGGCTCAGAAAACTATTGCCAGAAACAAATTACTTTAATGAATCAAAGACAAAAACAATATACTATGATAATCAATCAGGGCAAGCATTGGCTAAGAATCCGGTATATCACTCGAGGACAAATCACATTGATGTCAGAGAACACTTCATCAAAGAAAGAGTGTTACTTGGTGTCGTCACACTGTAGCATTGTGATAGCAAAGAAAATGCTGCAGACATCTTTACCAAACCACTCGGTAAAGAGCTTTTCAAGAAACACCAACAAGCTCTTGGTTTGGCATAGAGGAAGGACATTCCCATTAAAGGGGTGTGATGGAATGTAATGCTCAGTCCTTCTTCGATTACCCAGAATCATCATCTTGATGGAAGGCCTACTTCATGATGTTGATCTTGAGGGAAGGTGTTGAGACATCACGCTCAACATCGTGTGATTACATGTGCATAGCACTAACACATATAGAGTTCTATAAAGTAAAGGATTAGATGCCCTAATCCTAACCCTAAATGGGATTGTATATATTCTACATTTTCAACTAAATCTAGTGTACAGTTAGTCATTTGTGGTGTGCACTCTAGCTATGCCCTTTCTCCTCATCTCCACTCTTCTCCTCTCCCCTCTTCATATTTTGTCACCCATGCCTACACGGTCATTAGGCGGGGATGAATACTATATACATTCATTGATGATACAACTAGGAAAGTGTAGGCTTATTCTATAGCTCAGAAGAGCGATGTGTTCCAGGTATTTCAAAAAATTAGTTAGGTAGAACACTTAAATGCCTATGGACTGACAATGGTGGAGTATATATTTCATGACTTTTAGCATTTCTGTGATACATGTGGGATCAAGAGGGAGCTCATGTCCCCACATACTCCAAAGCAAAATCCAATTGCATAAATAGGTGAACCGCACCATTCAAGAAAGGTTGCAATGTATGCTTTCCAATGCAAGTCTTTCTGGTGGTTTTTGGGTGGAGGCAATGAAGATTACAGTGCATGTGATCAATAGATCATCTAGTAAGAGTTTGGATGGTGGTTTTCCTAAAGAGGCATGGACTGGAAAGAATCCCTCTTACTATCATTTGTGTATATTTGGGTGTGAGGAATATGTACATGTGCCAAAAGAGCTTAGGAAGAAGCTAGATACTAAGTCTAGGAAATGCATCTTTCTAGGTTATGGTGAAAATGGAGAGATGGGCTATCATCTCTGGGATCTAGAAGCAAAGAAGATCATACTACATAGCCATGATGTGGTCTTCAATGAGAAGAAGATGCATAAGACACCAATGAGGGACGTGGAAATGAGGAGAAAGACTTTCCAGGATATGAATCCACCAACATATGTTGATAAAAAGCAAGCTATCCATGCACCAAATGTGCAAGAAATGGTGCCACCAAGTACTCCTACAGGTACACAATGTGCAAGAAATGGTGCCACCAAGTACTCCCATAGGTACACAATCAAGGGCAGATGATGGATCATCTATTAGTGGAAATGATGTGCCAATTATGGCTGATATGCAGGCGGGGTAGCAAGCTGAAATGCCCTTGAGAAGATCATCTAGAGTGTCTAGACCGCTTGAGAGATTTGTTCCAGGGGCAAACTATGTGATGCTTAGTGATTGCAGGAAGCATTAATCTTGCTATAGAGAGGCTATGATGCATGAGGATCAGCACAAGTGGGAGTGTGCTATGCAATCAGAAATGAGTTCACTCATGAAAAATAAGACTTGGGACTTGGTTTCTTTGCCACATGGAAAGAAAGAATTGCCATGTAAATGGGTCTACAAGATGAAGGTCACAGGTGATGATGTGCCTAAATACAAGGCCCATTTGGCTGCTAAAGGTTTCAAGCAAGAGAAGGGTGTGCACTTTGATGAGATCTTCTGTCCAGTTTTGAAGATGACCACACTTAGATGTGTACTTTGACTTGTGGCAGCAGAGGATATGGACCTTATGCAGATGGATGTCAAGAGAGCTTTCTTGCATGGGGATTTGAATGAGTAAATTTATATGCTACAACTGGAAGGCTTTGAAGAAAAGGGCAAAGAAAATTTGGTTTTCAAGCTTAAAAAGGGTCTCTATGGCCTTAAGAAAGTGCCTAGAGAATGGTATTAGCAGTTTGATGCTTTCATTTGATCCTAGGGTTTCAAAAAAAGTGAGATTGATTATTGCCTCTACACTAAAAGGGCTAAGGAAAATAGCTCGATATTCCATGCACTTTATGTGGATGATATGCTATTGGCTAGCAAGAACACTTATGAGCTCGATGCATTGAATTCCAAGTTGCATGAGGCCTTTAACATGAAGGATTTGGGATCTACATGTCATATTCTTGGTATGTGCATCACGCATGACTAGAGTAGGAAACTCCTTTGGCTTTCATAGAAGGAGTATGTTACAAAAATGTTGTAAACACTTATTTCATTAATTTTGGACTCATATGTCTACTTTTGGAGTATTCCTTAAAATCCTTCCCAAATGAAAAGTTTACTTTATGAAAATGTCATTCGAGAATCAAAAGTTTACTTTCTGGCATTGTCATTTCCACATAATACATTTCAAAATATCTCTCTACAATGTTGTACTAATAATGCAAAAACTACTATTAAATTCTAAATTTGTATTTCTTGTTTATAAGAATCATATTCTTAAATTAAAAAATCTGAGTTATTAGTTTAAATCCATGAAAAACCATGCTATTGAGGATTCACAACATTTTAAAGATGTATACATAAGAGACTTGCAAGACTCTTTTACTTTCAATGCAGAAAACTATAACACTCTTGAATATTCAAGAAATTAAAATGTTTATATAGACATGAGACATGATGGAAGCCTCTTTTGTACTCCAAAAAATAGCAATATCTATGCTTGCAATTTTACATTATCATATCATAAGTTTTACAACAAATATTACTCTGGATGAGTCTTTATAAAAGGATCTCCTGTGGCCTTTTCAATAATTTAATTTTTCCTTTACAATGAGTTTAGTACAAATGGGCGATCCAAACATTTGCTTGTTTGAATGTCCTTTTCTATCATCATAGAAATGAGCGATCCAAACATTTGCTTATTCAGAATGTCCTTTCTATCGTCACTTGTCACTTGGGTGCTATTTTCATTCACTCTCATCTGACTACCACCACCACCTTCACTCTTTCTCGATATTTGAATGCTGTTATCATGGGCATTCTTCATTTGTGCTATCTCCTTCTACTTCCTCCTGGGCGAGCATCTTTATGAACTCTATAATATGCGAAATAATTGGTTGCGGTAATTTTATTTTGTCTTCTACATCATACCCCATGTGCTTCTTTGTTTTCTTTGACCTTGATTTCCAGGATACTATGACTGTCTCTGTGGAAAGTCTTGAAATTGCATCATGGTTTGGGACCCATTCCTTTTTCAAACAACTACTATACAATGTACTATTATCCTGGTTCTCCTTCCTACCCCTTGGCTCATACCATACCACTGTAAATGTTGTAGCTCTTCCCCGGTCATCCATGCTCATGTCAACTACTTTCGCAACCCAAAACTTCACATTCTCATGTTCATCATCCGATGGTCGAACTGCAACAAAATAATGGACATCTATGTCTATTTGTGGCGTAAACTCTCTCTTCTTAGGTCCATAATATGGACATGGGACCTTTACCAGGGCTAGGGTTAGTTAAATGCCACATCACCAAAGTGCCACCTAAGCACTTAGCCCTTGCCAAGGACAGTTTAGAATTTAGCATTTGAATCCTTGTGCCACCTCATCAGGCCACCTCTTCTTCATAGAAACCTTGACAAGCCATAGCTTGTGATCGTCTTTTCGAGCTCTACACGCTGTCAAGTGAGAATCATTGTATGCAATTAGACACTGCCAATATTGAAAGAAATCAATTGGTAAGACCTTTGCAACAAGCATACCAAAAGCACAAGTGCATGAGATGACCATAGCCGGAAGCATGGCATCCACACATAAAGCATTAAGGCCTATGGAAGAACAAAGCATTATGCATGAAGCTACACCAAGCAAAGAAGAAAATGCATCATCATCAAGCCATGAGCCAAAAGGTGACATTAATGGAATGTATTGAGAAACAAAAACCTTGCCAACCTTGCCTATATTTTGTAAATCAAGCCTGACCACCTGAGAGTAGCTATGAAAGCACCCAGGGGAGGTATTGACATGTAAAAACCACACTTGACCACCTTAAGTAGCAATGCACGCACTAAGGGGAGGTGATGGAATGTAACTCACATCTGACCACCCTGCAGGAGCCAAAGGATCATGGCACCAAGGGGAGGTGTTGAGAGTTGTGGTGCCATGAGCACATAGATTAAAGGCTAAAGGTATGGTATAGGAAAGAATCAAAGTATCCACCCTAGGATGTGGACTACATGATGTGGAGATGTGGATCAAGGATATCCACAAGGAGAGATGTGGATCAGAGGATCCCACAAGTGTTGAATATTCAAAGGGCACTCTCTATATAAGAGGCCTATCATGTATTGTTGAGAACAAGAAGAATGCACATTCACTCAAGATTCTATTTATGAGTCCAAGCTAATCTATCTTGGAACCTAATTGACTTGAGGTACATGTCATGAGCACTCTCTTCATCATGTTTTGACATAGGTTTCATCCACCTTAGAGCGCTCCATAGATCTTGAAGCATGCACATTTTGTCAACCAGCATGGTGGTTGTTGGGATATACTAAAAACAAGGATGGGATGAAATATGACGGTTAACGAAATGATAAACAGTCTAAAGAGCACTGACTTAGTATAGCATTGTGCAACAAATTTTAGGATACCATTGCAGCAGTGTAGGGATAGCACGGTAGTAGTGTAGGATAAGTTATCGCTAGCATGGTGGTTGGTTGCACTAGGATATTAATAGCCACCAAGACGGTGGTTTGCTTCTATTATTACAAGATGAATGGATTTGTAGGATGTGTGGATTCGTTATGGGAAACCAGCACGGTGGTTGTTGGGATATACTAAAAACAAGAATGGGATGAAATATGACGGTTAACGAAATGATAAAGGGCACTGTTTTAGTATGGCACTGTGCAAAAAATTTTAGGAGAGCATGATAGTGTGGGGGTTAAAGGTCACTGTGCCTTTACCTCGGTTATGTACAATACTCAAACACATATATAAATGAATGAAAAAGAAGATTAGGGTGTTCTGCACCCACCAAAAACTTGTCTGGCTCTGTGTTTCTCTCTCCCTCTTCCGTTCTTGCTTCCGTTGAGAGCACTCTCAACTGGTATCAGAGCCTGGGTGATCTAGCTGAGCGTGCATGAATGCCTGAAAGCTTAACAGCTCCGTACGAGGAAGGAGAAGCTTTGTGGGTAATTTTACTTGCCTCTGAGTGCATAGAGACCTTGAAGGAACCTTTGGAAAGTCACTTTGGTTTTGCGAAGTGGTTTTGAGATCCTGTTAAGTGTTTTCAAAGAAAAAGTCGTTTTTAAAGCTTTTCCTTGTTCCGTTCGATGATAGAGACTTCGTATTGACTTGTAGAGTCAACTATTGCCTGCTTTTAGTGTCCACTTCACTTCAAAAGCTTGGAAACACCTTCATTCTTGAATCTGGGATCATTTCATTTGATTTCTGACTCAGTGTGTCAGTTTCTACGTTTTTCTACCCAGGTGTTGGAACTCAAGTTTGGAGTAATCATTTGTAGATCTGTCAATTCTGGTGGACTCACGAGGTCCTAAAACTTCTATGTTGCTCATCATTCACACTCTGGTGGAGTTTAAAAACAGTTCTATTTCCAAAAACGTTTTTCAGTCCGTGTGTTGGACCCAGTGATTGAGACCACGGTTTCTAGAACCGTCTGTCGCATTGCATTCTAGACACCTAAAAACCCTTACCTATCAATTTTTAGTGGAGTATTTTCAGAGTTATAGATCTCTGTGTATTGTATTTGATTTCTCTATTATGCATTTTTCATTCTAAGGTTTTGAAACCTTAGATTTATGCCACATGGCAGTGGATAAGTGTTGACTCCCATTTCTCACTCATCGGTTGGGATTTTGGAGTTCCAGAAGAAGAGAGATATTTGCATATTTTCTTGCTGAGTCTGATTATGCAATGGCGCCCATATTTTAAGGCATCTCAGGTTCTAGCTTCAGTAGCGTCATTGCTGTGGGACCATGATTTCTTAAGCATACCTTATGCAGATCACTCTGGTTGCAGTTCGAGCCGTGTGTGCTCATTCATAGTGTGCATTGGGTTGTAGTGGATGATTTATAGGCCATTTGGATGATTGCAATCCTTATTGGATGCACTGATAGGCCCAGATTGCCTTGTGGGATGCTATTTTTATGGACGCTTTGCACATGGATGATATTTTATGCTGGGGGATAGCTTTGGCACATTGTAGGTGATGCACTGATAGTGTTATGCTCTCTTGGATGAGATATTGTTGATGCATATGTGCATGGATGGTGTTTATGCTTAAGCCATTTGGCACTTATTGGCATTTTGGATTGCCATTGCAATTGGCATTTTCTTCAGGGCCAGATTTGCTCATATGGATGCATAGTACATGCACATGAGTTAGTTGTATCTTTTGATGCTTTGAGCTTTGAGTTTTGGTGACATTTCCCTCTCTTGTGGCATACACATTTGGGTGCACCTGGTATTTGGTGTGATTCTCTGTTGTAGGCACTAGCATGGGATTTTGCTTTATTTGCATCATGGCATCCTCTTCCATGTCTGAAAAGGAGTTTTTCAGCATTAAAAAGCTTGATGGGACAAACTTTTCTTTGTGGAAAGAATAGATAAGGGATGTGCTTATTCAAAAGAAGCAGATGAAACCCTTGGCAGGGATTGAAGCTAAGCTTGCAGATATGTCTGAGGATGATTGGAATGAGTTGGATGCATAAGCAAAGTCTACTATTAGACTTCATCTTGCAGAGTCAGTTTATTTTATAGTAGTAAATGACCAGACTACGGAATATTTGTGGAATTGTGTGCCACTTATGAGAAGGAAACTGCCTCTAATAAAGTTTATCTCATGAAGAGGTTGTTTGAGCTATAGATGAAGGAAGGGGTCTCCATTTCTTCTCACTTCAATGAATTCAATATTATTTTCAGCCAGCTTCAGGCCTAGAAGATGAATTTTGATGCGGAGACTAAGGCAATATTTCTCTTATGTTCATTGCCATCCTCATAGGATACCTTCCATACAACTGTCAGTAACTTTGCACCTGGTGGAGTACTGAAGTTTGATGATGTTGTGGGTATCTTGTTGGCCAAGGAGATTAGACGGAAGTCTATGGACAACAATAAGCAGGATGCAGCCTTAAATGTGCAAAGGAGCAGATCACAATTCAAGGGGAAGTCCCAAGAAAGAGGAAAGTCTCGTAGCAAATCCAAGGTACAGAACATTGAGTGTTACCACTGTGGCAAGAAGGGCCATATGAAAAAGGATTGCTACAAGCTGAAAAGAGAGAAAAAGGATAAGAAAAAGAATGCAAATTGGGGTGCAAATAAGAAGGAAGAGAGTCCAAGGGAGGACAAAGGAAAAGTGAAGATCGACGAGATCAATGTAGTCATAGATGATAGTGACAATGACATTCTCTTCATGTCTAGTTTATATGCAGAGTTGCTTACCACTTTAGATGATGCATATTCCCAGGATTGTATTTTGGGTTCTGGTGCTTATTCCATGTTACTCCCCATAGGGAATGGTTCTCCACTTATGACAGTGGAAAGTCAGGTTGTGTGCATCTTGGAAATGACAATGCATGTGACATAGTGGGATTAGGTGACAAAGTTTTCTTTTACAAATGGGTCTGCATTTATTTGGAAAAAATGTGAGGCATGTGCCTAAGCTGACCAAGAGTGTCATTTCAATGGGTCACCTATATGATGCTGATTTTTAGACCAACTTTGGTTTTGGGAGTTGGAAAATTCAAAAGGGCTCTATGCTTTTGGCTAGGGGTGCCAAGTGTGGGACTTTGTATCCCTTACATGTATCAGGGGTATTTGATCATGTTGTTGCAATAACCGAGCAGCCAAGAACTTCTTTATGGCATTGCCAATCGGGCCATATGAGCCAAAATGGGATGAAACTCTTATGCCGTTTGGGTTATGTACCGCATTTGAGTTTCTCTGATTTTGAATTTTGTGAGCACTGTCTCTATGGGAAGCAGACTAAATCAGCCCATAAAAGAAGGGGAAAGAAAGAGTTTGAAAAGCTTGATTTGGTGCATTCAGACATATGTGGTTCCATGCCTACACGGTCATTAGGCAGGGCTGAATACTATGTGACATTCATTGATGATGCAACTAGGAAAGTGTGGGCTTATGCTATAGCTCGAAAGAGTGATGTGTTCCAAGTATTTCAGAAATGACAGGCCTTGGTTGAGAATCAGTTAGGTAGAATGCTTAAATGCCTACGGACTAACAATGGTGGAGAGTATCTCTCTCATGAATAATTTCAGCATTTCTGTGATACACGTGGGATTAAGAGGCAGCTCACATCCCCTCGTACTCTAGAGAAAAATCCAGTTGGAGAAAAGATGAACCATACCATTCAAGAATGGTTGCAATGCATGATTTCCAATGCAAGTCTTTCTGGTGGTTTTTGGGCTGAGGCAATGAAGACTGCAGTGCATGTGATCAATAGATCACCTAGTAAGAGTTTGGATGGTGGTATTCCCTTGGTATTCCTAAAGAGGCCTGGAGTGGCAAGAAGCCCTCTTACTCTCATTTGCATATATTTGGGTGTGAGGCATATGCACATGTGCCAAAAGAGCTTCGAAAGAAGCTAGATCCTAAGTCTTGGAAATGCATCTTTCTGGGTTATGGTGAAAGTGGAGAGATGGGCTATTGTCTTTGGGATCCAGAGCAAAGAAGATCATACACAACCATGATGTAGCCTCCAAGATGTGAATCCACCTACATATGTTGATAGACAGCAAGCTGTCCATGCACGAAATGTGCAAGAAATGGTACCACCAAGTACTCTATGCAAGTGGGATAGCAAGCTGAAATGCCATTGAGAAGATCATTTAGAGTGTCTAGACTGCCTGATAGGTTTGTTCCAGGGGTAGACTATGTGATGCTTACTGATTGCGGGGAGCCTTCTTGCTACAGAGAGGCTATGATGCACGAGGATAAGCACAAGTGGGGTTATGCTATGCAATCAAAGATGCATTAAAGGCCAAGTTGCATGAGGCCTTAGATATGAAGGATTTGGGACTTGCAGGTCATATTCTTGGTATGCGCATCATGCGTGACCAGAGTAGGAAACTCCTTTGGCTTTCACAGAAGGAGTATGTGACAAAAGTATTGCAGCATTTCAATATGGAGGTGGGGAAGGCAATAAGTACTCCATTGCCTCCATATGTGAAACTGAGTCATATAGATAGTCCCAAATCAAATGAGGAGAGGGCCATGATGGCCAAGGTTCCTTATGCATCAGTGGTTGGGAGTCTTATGTATGCTATGATAGCTACTAGACTAGACATTGCATTTGCAGTGGGAGTTCTTAGCCGGTATATGTCTAATCCAGGAAAGAGGAATTGGGAGGCAGTTAAGTGCATCATGAGGTACATGAAGGGTACCAAGGAGATGTGCATCTACTTTGGTAGAGGAGACATGCGTGTACTTGGGTACAGAGATTCAGACTATGTAGGGCATGTGGATAGTAGGAGATCCACTTCTGGTTATGTGTTCACCTTTGCAGGTGGTGCAGTGTCGTGGATGTCTCATGCACAGAAGTGCATTGCTTTGTCTACCACAGAGGCTGAGTATGTTGCAGCCACAGAGGGTTGCAAGGAGGCTATATGGCTTGATCAGCTAGTGGGAGATTTGGGGATTCATACAGGTGTACCAACATTGCATAGTGATTCTATGAGTGCTATTCAGCTAGCATGGAATCCGGTCTTTCATGCAAAGACCAAGCACATTGAGGTCAGGTACCATTTCATCAGGGAGGTACTTGAGGACAAGCGCATAGAGCTTGTCAAGGTTCATACAAACGATAACCCTACAGATATGCTGACGAAGAGTCTACCTAGTCAGTGGTTTGATTATTGTTGTGTATTGATGGGCATTGGATAGTATGCTCCTTGGTTGTTCTCCCTTAAAGGCACATTGTCCTTTAAGTGGGAGGTTATGGGGGTTAAAGGTAACTGTGCCTTTACCCCGATTATGTACAATACTCAAACACATATATAAATGAATGAAAAAGAAGATTAGGGTGTTCTGCACCCACCAAAAACTTGTGTGGTTCTTTGTTTCTCTCTCTCCCTCTTTCGTTCTTGCTTCCGTTGAGAGAACTCTCACGGAAGTAGTGTAGGGATAGCACGATAGTAGTGCAGGATAAGTTATCTCCAGTGCTATGGTTGGTTTGCAATAGGATATTAACAGTGACCAGCGCAGTGGTTTGCTTCTATTATTACAAGATGAATGGATTTGTAGGATGTGTGGATTCGTTATGGGAAAACTAAAACAAATTCCATTTTGTAGGACAAGTGGACATATTGTTTCCTTGCAATGAGACTACATGCATTTTCTTAGTACTATCTCAGTCGTCCTTGTCCACCGCTCCTAAACACCCTAAGCATTAGGGGAGAATTGGGGTCTCAAAAGGGCCTCATAAGGAATGGATTAGGGAATGCTTAGTGGGCTAATGCAAGGGGCTTGGAGGGTCCCAAAGAGGCCTAACCAGCCCCGACCTAGGTGGGTTAAGCCCACATTTGAGCCCACCTCTCCCCCCATCAATGAGGGGAGGGGGCCACTTTTTGAAATTTGAATTTCAACTTTTGAATCTCCCTCGCTCCCTCTCTCTCTCCCTCCCTCCCTCTGTCATGGGAAGTGTTGAAGGACCCTAGACAAAAAGGGCTACATAAACAAGTTGCTAGAGAGGTAATGAAGGATTTCAAGGGCCTTGTCCAAGCAAAGGAGGTGCTTGGAGCTTGTGATGCTGCTCGTGTAAGTCATGAAGCTTGCAACTCTATTTTTAAAATTTTCAAGTCTGCTATGGAGGAAAAGTATAAGATATCTACAATGCCATTGCCAACACCATGGTCTGTAAGGCTTGCACATCAAGAAACAAACCAATGTGCTAGAGAAAATCTTGGAGGATAACATTGTGTAAGTGGCACAATGACTTGGAAGAGTTAAAAAAAATCTGGCATCCAAACATTTGAGATGAATGCTTTCAATAATGTTTATGTGGATGTAGAGAATTTGCAGAGAGCCATGGTCAAATTCTATGGGATGTGAGAAGAAGGTAAGAGAAATTCCCTCTTCACATTCAACTTTATTTCTTCTCATTTCTATATCCTTACTGTATTTCTCTTTCATTGTACAGATGGCAAGCTAGTATTTGTTATAAAAATGGTTGAAGCTCAGTTGATAAAAGAGCACAAGCTAGAGAGGGTGAGCATTTGTATTATGAATGACACCTTGCATTTTGCTCAAGGGGATGAGAAAGTTGAGCATGGTTTCTCAATCCAATATGAGAAGGACATATGGTGGCTTGCAGCCTTTGAGACCCCAAAGGAGTGCCACGAGACATTAAAGTGGGTTTTGGAGAGAACTAGCATCCCGTTGATTATTCAAAGGCAAGAGGTAGGGCAAACATTAATAGTGGACAGGCATGGAATGTTTCAAGTTGAATGGCATCTAGCTGGTGATTTGAAGATGCTTAAGTGCTTGTATGGTTGTGATATAGGTGTAGATGCAAAATGGACATGCTTGTATTGCACCCACTCTTAGAAGATGCAAAAGGGAAGCATACAGTGGGAAAATGGCATCCTTTCTTGCAACCAAAGTGCAGCCCCTGATCATCACAAAAAGGAACCTAAGTGGGACCCCATTCTACCAATTCCATTGGAGCAGGTACACGTGTGTACTTTGCATGCTGAACTGCATATACTTGATAAGTTACTCTATCTCCATCTAGTCTATGCTTGGAATTTGAGGCCATAGCAAGTATCTGCACAATGCATTGCAAAAGCTGAAGAACTACTCTCAGTAATGGGACTTCACAGAGGCAATGTGAAGCTTAAGCAGGAAAGAAACAATCAAAAACATACATTAGCTCAAAGCACCCTAGGTTGGGAGTACTGGTAAGCTTTGTGTGAGTACACCACAAATCAAGCTTCACATCCACAAATTGCTACTTTGAGAGCAAAACTGTGGACAAAGCTTGATGCATTTATAAAGTTGCTTAAACAAGGTCAAACAGATGAGCTTTATTATGAGAGATTCAGGACAGCATTGGGAGAATTCATATCATTGATGGTAGAAGAATGGGGGGAGTCACATATTACACATTACATGGTAATCCTCCTTAGATTGAAATTTTTTGCTTTAAACTTGAGTTAGTTTATGTTTCTAATACAATGTTTTTCTTTTTAGCATATTCTTTACGCACATGCACCATGGTTTGTGGAGCAATGGGGACCTCTGTCCATTTGGAATACTCGAGGAATGGAGAAATCATACTACAAAGCAAAGGCAACATACTTCAAGAATACAAGGCATGGGGGTGGTATCGCGTGAAGCAAGGCACTACATGAAATGTTTGATTAGTTTTATAGATGTCTAGAGGCCACGACTCTCAAGCGTCATAAGGTAGAGGTCTCAAGTCTCGTAAAAGCAGTTCAACATGTCAAGAAGACAAGGAGATGTGCTGCTTGGAAGTCCTCAATAGGGAACCAAGGGGTTGCCCTTTGGTTGCAATGTAGAGTCAGACAGGGGAGGCGTTAGGTCCTAACAGAGCCCCAAATGCAAAATGTTTGATGAATAAAGTTAACATTATTTTGAGTCAATTATAGATTCCAAAATCCACAAATTTGTTTGGAAATTGTAGAATTGCATGTGCGACATGGCAGGGCGGAGGGGTGAGTGGGTTGGGAGGGAGGGTGGTGAAGATTAAGTATTACCGAATTGGCGACAAAAGATGGGGGGGAGGGGGTGCACTTTAAAAACCCTAATTTAAAAGAAAAACCCTAAAGTGCTTTAGAAAAGACTATATAAAGCACTTCAAAACCCTAAAATCCCTCATTTCTATGGCATGAGTTAAACAAACTGCTAGACCCAATAGACACCATTTAGACGCTACCCTTTGTCCTCACAATGCCATGGCCTCCGAACACACTGCAAGCCCCAGTGGCCAAGAGGGCAATGATCAACAGGGATCTAAAGGCCAGTTCTCATCATCAAGAGCCCAGCAACGTGAGTCCCCGCCATCCAACTCTCATGGGGGATCCCAGGGATCTCAGCACCATGAGGAATCCCAGCACGATGAAGGATCCAAGCATGATTAGGGGTCCTCTTAGTCCTTCCACACAACTAACCTTGGAAGTAGAGAGGTCTCCCAAGAGGGGAAAAATAGTCCATTCAATCCTGATCATGTGCCCCTCCCTCCTCCGTGGGGTCCTGGCATGGAGCATCTAGACCAACAAGGGGAGCAAGAAAGGCAAAGAGAGGAGATGGAGATATTACAGGGGCCACAACAAGAGGAAGTATTTGGTGGGCTCGCGGATATAATGAACCTTGGCCCCAATCCTCCAACTAAGTAGACCGCACGGAAGAGCACCATCAACCCTCTGTGCCTCGATATTATCAGATATGAGGAGCCTCTAGTATGAGTTGAGCAGAGCCTCAGCTTGAGAGCCTCAGCCTGCTATCTCACAGCCTCATGAAAAGGAAAAGAGACCAAGGACAAAGCAGACCCCTAGGCATGACAAGCCACCTCGAAGGACCCACCAGACATAGGAAGAGGAGTCTAAAGAGGTGGTTGCAAGGGAGGAGAGGCAAAAGAAGTTCAAAGCAGACAAGCGGCCATGGAGCCATGTCCAAAGGCCAGTGCAGGGTCCCCCAAAGATTAAGAGGCACAAAAAATCAGGTGTGAAGGCACTTCAGGAGATCCACAAGCCCCAAACCACTGTGGACAATCTCATTCCCCATGCACCCTTCCAGCGTGTTGTACGTGAAATAGCACAGCAATACAAGAATGATGTGCATTTCACTTCAGGCGCTATGGGAGCAATTCAAGAGGCACTGGAGCAGATGATAGTAGGTCTTTTTGAAGACGTGAACTTATGTGCTATCCATGCCAAAAGAGTAACAGTGATGGACAAGGACCTTGCACTCGCCAAGTGCATCCGCTCTGATCCCTCCCTTAGGCCCTAGATGTTGTTTAGGTTCATTTGGTGTAACCTGAATCATTTTATAAATATCTTCCCTTTGAGGCTAATGAATAAAAGATATTTTTATGTTCTATTACTGTTCCCATGTTATTATACATGTTACGTGATGCTTTCCATCAGTTTATGCAAGTTCAGTGTGAATTTGAGTGGTCAAATGATGTTTTTTCACCACGGAGTAGAAGGCAAATGTGTTTGGCATCACGCGGGGAGCCCAAAATGCCAAAACTTGCTATGGCACGTATGGGGCCTATTTGACCAAGTGGTGAGATTCTTATTGGATTGCTCATAAATGACCATTATAGCGCAAATATTTATCTAATAGCATGCTTTTGAACATAATAGTGAATGAAAATATTAAAGCCAACAACAATTAAAGTTACAAAATACAATGAAAGTATAAAATAAATCTTGTAAAAGAACACAAAATGGGGCACTGTATAAAAAGTATATCTGTATTCATATAAAATAAAATTTCTATACAATAAGGCCTCAGAGCCTTTCTCTCTTCTCTAAAACACTGAAAACATCGGGCTTTGAATTCCCAAATACACTCCTAGCTCTAAACCTAGTCGATAGAAAGTCAACGCCATTGTCGTTGTTGGCCAGGGACATGGCTGCTGCCATCAATGCCATACCTTGAAAATTGGTTCCAAAGGCATTGAGGGCAGCCATGCGGTTCACCAAAATGACCTTGTCAGCATTGCGATTGATGTCAACATGACCAATCACTCATGACAAGGCCTTGCACTTCAGGAGATTATTAGTGCCATGTGGAGAAAACTTTTTGTGGATAACCACAAAGTGCCCTTTTGCTTAGCCAAGGTAATGTGTGAGTGAGTGATCTCGGCCGAAGCTACTGCAAACAAGGTGTTGCCGAGATTGGAATAGGTCGACCTCAAATGCCTCCTGCAATAGTCCAACATTACATGAGAATTCCATTAAAGCAAAAGTATACCAAGAGAGAAGAAATTCAAAGCTCATAGTTTCTATTAATTGGAAAATGTCAAAATCCACAATTGTTCCACCCCACATTGTTTACAATCTTCAATATTGTAGGAGGGATAAAAGTGGCACTATGCATGAGCTTCTCTGCATGCTTTCCTACCTTTTCACCATTTAAGGTAAAGTGAAAGGACTCAGACATGCCATCCTCCATGACCAATAGGTGTTCTTGCATGTCTCTGAGAGTCCACTATGATATGACAGTCACATTCTTGACATCTCCTAAATGAGAACCAATACATAAACTTATTCCTGTGTTATCATCATAGTTAGAGTCAAGGGGGAGCCAATTGCCACTTGTTTTCTTCCAGCGCCTATATTGGAAAGCAAAATATAACATTTGGCAGGAGATGTGGTACTTGACCACCACATTGTCCTTACATAAATGGCATTGAAATAGATCACCCTGTTGTTCTCCTGACCTGCTTCCCCAATTCACCCCAAGCAATTCCTCAAGGGCATTCTCATGTAGGCACTTGCATGACCACATGGTTTTTGCTCTATGCATTGGGATATTATGAAAACAAGAAGCAAAAATGTGCAGAGGCATAAACCAAGACAACCTTATCCATTTTGAGCCAAATGTAAACTTCATTGCCATGCCCACATCCTTTGCAATCTTTTCCTTGTATGATTACATTGTTCTTATGTCCACCATACTACAATCCATGTCTTCAAGTTGTGGTGTTGCAATGCATTGAAGATGGCCATAGCCTGATGCCGTCCTTGGAGTGATGTAGTTGGCATTATACCAATAGATATTTCTCTGTTTCAAAGCAGAGGACTTCTCTCCAGCATGCATTTGCCTTCCTAAATCCTCATGAATGGTAGTAAACTTACCTAAGAAGCACTCGACTGGCTCCCACTCCTCGAAGTCTAAAGGAAATACATCTGCTATGCACAAGTGCTATTTCGAAATACAATTTCAAACTGACTCATTAGACTGGTTCTATTTCAAAATACAATTTCAAACTGACTCATTACACTTCAAAATATTATGCAAAATGCAGACTTACAATGCGATGGTATTGTCGATTGACTGCTTGATGGAGGAAGGTGCATGTCCTTCCCCATGTAGATGTGTTGCACCTTTGCAAGCAATCCTTTCTTCCCAAGCTTGAACTTCATGATGCGGCCCTTCCATTCATGCAAAAGATCACCTCTTTTGCTCTTGGGAAGCTTAAGTGGACCCTTGGCAAATCCTCTCATGACTATCCAATCATTCAAGTTGTAGGTGCAAGGCACCCATTCACCCAGTGCATTTTTGCTCCTATGGGACACAGAGTACATGCACGGTCTCCTCACCATGCTTATACAGAGGTCACAATAGCAATAGTGGACTAGAAAGTGTAGCTTGGAGGGAGAGAGCAGCTCCGATAGAGGGAGAGAGAGGGAGAAGGTATAGAGGGTGCAACTGAAGGTTGAGAGAAGCTCCAAGAGGTGCTGTAGCTAGGAATGGAGGGAGAAAGAGTAGAGGGGGATGAGCAGCTACTCCAGGAGGTGTTGTAGCTAGGAACGGAGTGAGAAAGAGTAGAGAGGGATGAGCAACCACTATAGGAGGTACTGTAGCTAGGAATGGAGGGAGAAATAGTAGAGAGGGATGAGCAACCACTATAGGAGGTACTGTAGCTAGGAATGGAGGGAGAAAGAGCAGAGGGGGATGAGCAGCTACTACTGTAGGAGGTGCTGTAGCTAGGAATGGAGAGAGAATGAGCAGCTGCTATAGGAGGTCTTGGAGAGCGAGAAACACAATGGACCAGGTCGTTTGTCTCTCCATTGTTTGTCACTCCATCTGAACATAGAGGGAAATCTTGAACTCACTCCCATTCTTCACAGTTGCAATGTTCTCACAATCGTCATGATCCCCTATGATGCATGCACTACAGAAACAAGAAAGTTTTCTTATTTTAATCAGGCTGTTATTTGAAAAGCCCCATATATTGTGTAGACCACAAACTCTTTTAATTTTCTCACAATCATGCTGGCTTCTCCTTTGCACTTCATCCACTTTCACTTCATGGAACACTCTGAGTACTACAATATTCTTAAGTCTTTGTTTACTATATGTTGAATGTGCACCTATGGAGAGGTTGTTGTAAGCCATGTTATAGCATCATGGGCATCATTGAGTTTTTCTTGAGGGCATGCTAATTGGTGTTTAAACAAAGCTTGCTTCATCACAACATATCATCCATCATGTTCACCCTTGCCATGGCTAGACCCAAAGAAATTCCACATCATGTCTAGACTGGTTAGGGATTTGAACCTTGAGACGAAGTAGAATCCACGAGATGATTTAACATGAAAGGCAACACCATCTGACCACACCCAATGTTGTTATATATTTTGTGCATGGGGATTTTTCTTTTTCAGCCGAAAAGCATGCTGCACAAATAGGGTGTCATGTTCCCTATCATCTGAAATGTAGAAATGGTATGTACGTTGCTCTGACCTGGACTATTGTGAGTCAACAACAAGCAGATTGGCATCAGGCATGGAAGAATCAAGCAAATGATTGTACGTGATATGCACAAGAATTGCTATCTGCTTGTTGTACCAGCGACTAGTTTATATCTCATCTTGTTCTTGAAAAGAATAATTTTCTGCAAAATTTATGAGAGATACAATAGTGTCGTGGGGAAAATTAGCAAGGCACGTCCTGAACTGCTTATCCTACCAGCTGGCCGTGAAATTGTGAAGCACATATTTTAGGATGGATTGAACCATATGACCTACAAGCTCTCTTGCCTGGTTGCTCTTATATGACATTAGCCATCGCTTTTTATCGGATCCTTCAACATTGACATTTTCAAATCTTCTCCATTTTAGAGCAACATGGTTGTCTTCCCTCATCTCATTTGGATAGACATTGAATGTCTTCTTCATCAACTTCAAACTGCAATGCTTGCATGTGCCATGAATGCATTCAATCCTGTGCCACTCACAGAACCACTAGCTCCCAGAGAGACCTTAGGCTACAAAACCTGCCCTCCCTTGCAACACATGATGAGGATCTAGGTATCCTATAGACTGCACATTCATTGGGGAGGCATGGGCATTGATCCCCATGGAGCAATGCTCCAATACGACCAGATCTCAAGTCATTCATAGCTTGCTGGGCCAGGTTAAAGTCTATGTGTTTTTTGCAACAACAAACATTCCTGTCTTTGTGTTTCCAGATGTACCAGGGCTTACAATGCTGAAAGCTCCTCTTCCCAATTGAAATGTCTAGATTCTAATCCATAAACTTGAGATACAACTCTATCACAGCTGACCCAACATGTGGAAACAACGAAACAATGAGCCCCCTTTTTGCTACTACTAAAAGAATATAAAACACAGTCTAATTAAAGTATATAATGAAGCAAAACAATTTTCAACCATCGCGCTAGTTTAGGACAGCCACAATTTCAATCACCGGGCTAGTTTAGGACATGTTTAGGATAGTCAACCACCGGGTTGGTTTAGAACAGTCAAATTTCAACCACTAGGATAGTTTAGGATACTGTCATAGTTTCAACTACCGGGATGGTTTAGCCTGATGGTCTCAACTTCACATATTAGACAATAACAAGTATATTACTTTTCATTTCTGAATTTCACCATTAGAAAATAACAATATATTGCTTTTCATTCTTGAATTTTGCAATTTAATAGTGGTATATGACCCAAATATCAGGAAAATAAATTTAACAAATTTAAGTACTAAGAAACACAATAATTTCAACCATTGGATTGGTCAATAACTAATGTCTATTCAACCACACTAGTTCAGGACAATCACATAACTAGTGATTGAGTTGAAGCAACCACGGTTGCATGATGTTCCAACCACCGGGCTGGTTCAGTAAAATAACACTATATTGCAAACTATTGCAAAATATATTACTGTTAATTTCTGCTCAACCATGCCACCAGTCTGGACAACAACTAAAGTCTATTCAACCACGATGGTTTAGGACAATCACATAACTGGTGATTGAGCTGAACCAGCCTATGGTTGCATGATGTTCCAACCACCGGGCTGGTTTAGGACAATCACATTTAGTCCAAGCTTGGTTTAAGAACTGAAACAAGTAATCTATCCCAAAGCTTAATCACAAACAACCGCCGGGCTGGTTTAGGTACCACTGACCTATGTTGTATCTAGCATGTGTATGATGTGCTCCTCAAACACCTTGCATCCTATCCGCTTCTTATAGATGTCCTTTCTATATGGAGAACTCTCGTATTTTTGTCCCAAAACGTTGTCACTGTAGCAATGACTTCCTCACTTAGGTTGTCTCTCCTTTTGTTTTGTTTTGTTGAAGCCCACAGACTTATCGGATCGGGATGATCGTGCATTGCTTCTACTCTACATTCAACCACTGGAGCCACATTGGTCCTTCTGATTGACGACATCTTCAACATTGTGCACCAAGCTGTACCCAAGCTGCTTCTCCTTTGTTTTAGGGGACACCAAGATAGCTAATGTTGCCCTCTTTGCAGCTAGTTGATCTAAGTTGTGCACCCCTTTCACTTTTTGTAGGCCATTTCTTAGGTTAGAGAGCATCGCCTCTTGAGCGTGCATCTCCCGAGGTGTTGGTAGGGTTGTTACTCTACCATGGATGATTTTTTCCTATTAGTTTTGTTAAGAAGTGAAACTTTTATATTGGTATCGAAAGTTTGTATGCCCTAATAAAAATAAAGATATGAAAAATTCATCGAGATTTGAAACTTTTATGAGAAAAAATGTAAAGTTTTGCGAGGATTTATAACTTTTTCTTTAAAATTCAAAAGAAAATATATTAAATTGTAATATATTCTACAAGTATTGTGAAACTAAAACAACTAGCTCAATAAACTTTCACCAAGATTTTATAGAGATTTTATATTAATATATAAGTATAGCTTCGATAAAAACATCCTTATACTCTACGAACTTTAGGGTGCAGGCTAAAGCTTGTGAAGACTCGAGACTGGTAATCACCTGAATGGCCTGATGTTGCTGCCTCCAATGCTCCCACCAATCGTGGCACCATAGCTCGTGTTCTTCGCTCCGATGGCAATGATTAAATGTGTGCATCTGCAACCGCTTCTTGCTGCTCCTCTGCAAGGAGTCTTCTTTCTTCTCATTGTTTCTCCCTTTGCAAATGTTGTAAAAGTGTCTTCCATTGCCAATTCAATACTGTGCCAGTGCTTTCCTCAACCCGCACTCTCTTCCTTGTGCCGTGACTTGCATTTTTGGCTTTCCTATCTCGTAGCCTCTGTCTACTTCTCTTGCAAGCCATGGCGAGCTGCATGTTGCCATTGATGCCATGGCCATGATCAGTCTAGAATAGACCTAGAGAAGCTAGCTAGTGAGGCAAGCAAAGAATAGAAGACAACTTACCCGAAAGAAGACAATGGCAAACCAAAGTCTAGCCGCTGGTTTTCCCCCCTTCAATGATACATGTCAGTAGCATTGGATATCCCAGACAAGTGTAATGTGGCCTAAAATTCTTCAAAACACAAATAGGCCAAAGGGCACGCTATCGAGTGTGATGCTACGTATTATTAAATGCAATGACCTTTGGCATGCTTATGAGCCATATAGCAAGAAAGAGCATGGCAAAAGAAACAATTCAAAATTGTTAATAGTGTTGGATTTATTAAAATATCTTTGCACATGCATAAATTGCACTTTTCTAACTTCTTCCATTTTAGGGTGAGTCTAGATACCAATACCAACAACTATCAATCTTTTAAGACCACCATGCACTAGTCCCAATAGTTTGGATTCCAAATTTTCAATTCGCTTTGGTTTTCAACAAATCAAAAAAAAGTCATGGAGCGTGCCCTCAAATGGGTATGCATCACTTTAGCACAACATTGGAGGCCCGTTAACCCATACCTAATGATCTCATTTAGATATGTCCTTGGGTTGAGGAGAAGCTCACATAGTGTACTTTTGAATGATTACTTGGTTGCATGTGTTCATAGAATAAAATTTTGATGTTCTTCACATGCAACATAGCACTTGGCTTTAACAGTCTCGTTGCATATCCTGATTCCATAATTTTTATTTCATGTTCAAGTTCGGAATGTGTACTACAACTTGAAGACAAAGTTTGCCAAATTTCATTAAGCAATGCATAAGTTATGGGTCATGCAAGATACCTATATACAGAAAAGTCCTTGAACCCAACCAAAAATGGCTACACCTCAGTAAACAATAACCCTGGCAACATTTTGGTCTAGTCAGGTGAAACTTGCAACACTTCTTGCTAATTAGCTTAGCCTCATGACTCCACCCCATGAGTTCCCACATTTTAGACTACTATATATAGCAAGCTTCCTTAGTGTTATCCTAAGAATTCAATTTTGAAGTCGGATTTTCGTATCACACTCAAGGAAACTAACCCTACTTAGAACCAATTGGTCATCCTTGAATCACTAACTGCATATTTGGGATGCATATACATGGTCTCTTGTCATACGGATTAAATCCACGACTCTTGTCTTTTGGAACAAAATACATGGTACCTACTCAGAATTTGGGTCCTATGAGAAGTTCCTCATATGTAGGCTCACATGTGAGATAGTGACCTCTAACAATCCCTTCACTAACCTAAGGTGGGAAACACCCATGCATTAAAAGAGACATTCCATGTACTATGAGAAAAGGCCTTGGTGAAAATATCGGTAGCACTTTCCTTCATTAGGTAGTAGATCCTTTCTACAACCTACCCTTGAATAGGGTCTAATGAAGTGATAATGAGCCTCAATATGCTTCATCCTAGCATGGAACTCTTCATCCATAGTCTTACGTCCTACGTCCTACAAAGGGTGGGTCTTAATAGTGTAAGTCTTTGTCTTGCACTCATTTAATAGACTATAAGCAGGTATTTGGTAATATGATATCAACACCAAAATACTAAGCATGAAAATAGCTATAAATAAATGGGCATACTTGCAAGAAAATAAGCTTTCCGAGTACAAATAGATGATGATTTTTGGCTTGCCCAGGGAAAAGGCTATAGTAATCGTTTTCTTTGTTTTGAGATTATAAAGCTTCTAATTGTGGCTTGCCGGGTGGCCACGTTGGAGTGGTAGTTTGGTGAATTTTTGGACGCGTGCAAACGGGAGATTGCTATTTTTCTCCTCTATTCTTGTTATTTTTGTCCCCATTTTTGTCCCCCTTTCTTTCTCTCTCTTCTTCTTCTTCTTGCTTGCTATTTGTGTCCCCATTTTTTTCTCGCCCTTTCTCTCTCTTTCTCTCTCTCTCCTTCTTCTTCTTCTTCTTCTTCTTCTTCTTCTTCTCTCTCTCAGCTTCCAGGGGAGGCCTCTTGAATGATTTTGATCATTCACCTTGTTTATATTGAAAATGGTTTGATATCTATACACGGAGGTAGCATTTTACACGTTATCATTGTCCTCTGCATGGAATTCAGTTTGGGGGGCGGTTATCTCAAATATTCAGACATTGTCAAGCGCACGAAAAGATGAATACGTATATGTGCAGAGCAACCGATATTTAATGGGACCAGGAGCCCCCGTCTCATCCTGCCGCATGTAGTGATAACACGCTTTGCAGTAATGAGCTCGAAGCGCTTTGAACCCATCTTAACATGGATTGAAGATAGGCCCGCTTGGAACGACACATTGTACGTAGACGTGGTCGCACCATTGGAACTGTTGGGTTTCGTCCTGGACACAAGCACAACTTGGCACACATCAATAAGCAGTAGACTATCGATTTTAGTCATCCTTTGTGCAAGAATATACGTAATTAAGTATGGGAATCGAACGATTACTACTACTGTTGTTCCAGGTACGTGGGTAAGAATTAAGCCTTACGTCGACATTACAGGTGGTGGTTCCAATGCCATCCGGTGATAGGTACAAGCACTGGTAGGTGGCCTTATGGATGAATAGGAAATTGGAACCGCCGATGGGCAGAAACATAAACTTCTGGGTATCATCAGTGCCAGAGTCATCGCAATCCGTTGTGTAAAGAGGATCCCCCTGGTTCGAACCAACGTACAAGCAGCGGGCTAACCCACAGGGCTCTGCACCAATCTGACTCCACCCGTTGCCATCGGGAGTGGTGGCGCCGAACTTGAAGTTCACGGTGGTGAAGAGTCCCCATTCGCAGCCATAGTTGATCATCTTACCACCTGGGAAGCAGTAGTTCTGCTGCACATTCCAGCATCCATTTGCGGCAACGTTGTAAACCGCTGTCCCGGAGAATAGCTGAACTATGATGCCTGCAAAGAAGTCATCATAAACGATCAAGAGTCGTTTTAGAACAGAATAGCGGTCGGTACTTTAGATTCTGGAGCTATACGCTCACACGAAGACGATGTAAGAATCGCAATATCAGTATAAAATACTTATGCTGAACCATCTGCGGATACGAGGCATAATATATATGCTTTCTATTGCTTTCAGCACAAACAACCGAGTGAGACGTCGACCTCCGAAGGTAACTACTTCTCATATTCATATCGTTAACGCAGTAATTACCTACGATGATGCCTGCAGCCATGAGTGAATCCGTGGCAGGTGTTGTGTACGAGACAAGATCAAGGCCAGCCGCGGGAGCTGCCCAGGTCTCGTAGATAGTGTAATAATTACCCCCCTTGATAATGGTGACGGCCCCATCGATGGGGTGAGAGCCAGACGTAGGGAGGGAGGTGCAATCCTGGGCTGTCGTGGTGGTGTTGTGAAGGAGGAGAAGCAAAGTGAAGATGGTTGTTTTCATGGCTGTAGGAGTATAGCGATGTACAAAATGCTGGGTGGGTGCAAAGATCATAGTAAGGGTATTATATGGATGCGGGACTTTGAAGGAGAATGGGTTCATAGAGAGTGTCGACGGCCAGCTAAGATTTCGTTGCCAGAGGATTGATCAGTCTAGAGAGCATCGACGGCCAGCTGGTTGGGCGTTGACTTGTATTACTTGTTGTGATTGCAAGCGACATTGGGGACCACAACCAATGTTGGGAGAATGAAACTTCAAATTTTCAATAAATCTTTTTTTGCAAAAATCCATATAACTTTTCATGTCTTCGTTATATTTTGGCCTTAAAACTTACTAAGAACTCCAAGTCACTCATATTTGAATAGAAAAATCATTTTCGTCAAGATGGTTGTTGTAGCCATTATTCTCAATGATTATGATATTCACATCATTTTTTAAAGGTCATGTCTTAATTCATTTTACATGTGAAGACAAGATTCATAAAAGGGCCCATTTAATATATTCATTTTTTATGAAGAGGAAGCTTGTAGATTATCCTAAACAACACGCACGACATCACAATTTTCTTTTTGTTTTATAATCACACATAAAAACAGATGACTGTTGTTTGTGTCAACCCAATCTCCCAATTGTCTTCAGGCCTAGGGCTCTCAATTTTCTTGTTTGTGTCAACCCAATCTCTCAATTAGTGCTATTGGCATGGCACTTGAATAATAAAAAAGCCCTGGGGCACCAACTCAATATGTTATATGCTACTACCCTCATCCAAAATTCATGGTATAGGGAGACAAGGTCCATATATAATATCATGGATTTCCTTTCAAAAATTCAAATATGCAAGGGAAAAATATGAAAATTTCATGTCCCCCCTCCCACAAAATATAAGGTATATACCTTGAAAAATATGCAAGATTTTAAGATTTGTACATATTTTTCATAATATGTGAGGCCCAAGGGGGGGGGTCTTTTGGATGAGGGGGAATAAAATAAAAAATACACTAAAATATGAAAACCCATGTCCTTTCAAATTAATGTAACTTTTTCATGTTTTACCTAAATTACAAGGTGCAAAGACATATTTGAAGCTCTTTTAGCGTAGAGCACAACCATGTTAATTTGAATAATTTCTACTCATGGGATACTATTAAATTCATCTCATACTCAAGATTTTGATAGGTTTTCTTACTAAAGGGAGTTGGCGCCCCAAGAAAAAAGCATTGCATCAATCAAGCAAGGAGACTTATTTTTTATTCTTTCCATATCATTCTCTAATGCTTAACTCATATGTGCACTTCTAGCACTCCATGCATATTTTTGAGTTCTCATTGTACCTGCCAAAAGGCTTGGGTTGGTGGGGTTTAATCTCCACCCTCCAAGTCTTATGCAATCGTAACTTGCACCCCATGCTATCCCTTGTCACCATCACATTACCTTAATGAGCTTTGACTCAATGCTATAAATAGAGTAGCCAAAGTCCGGATGTAAGTTGATATGCTGCCATGAGGTTATACCACCTCCCCAAGCCCTTAGGAAAGTTGGAGGATTCATTGAAATTGGCTTACCATTTTCGACCTCCATCCCTGTGTCCCTGCTCCATTTTTTGCCTTCTCCCCCTCCCCCTACTCCTTCAAGGAAACTATTGTCCCTGTAAGGGCCAATGGCCCTGTTTCATGAGTATATGGTGAAGATTACCCTATTAAAAGTAGTTTAACCTATCTTAATTATACTTAAGACTCATTAAGTATTTAATGTTCACTTTAGCATTAAAGGTTAGGGTCTTTTATAAATATGACAATGGGTTTCATTCCATGGTCACGTTATATTTATTGGCTCTTGCCCCTCTTTCACATCTCTCCTCCTTCCTTTCTCCTCCTATCTATTTTACTTTCACTTGTCTTTTTACTCTCCCAATTTACTCTTGCTTTCTTTCCCTTTTACATCTTATTGGAAGATTTTGTTTTATCATCAATTTCGATTACTTTACAGCTCTTTTATAGGGGGACTTATTGGTTGTGCCAAGTCGTCGAGAGGTTTCACACTCCCAAATAGAGGATCTTATAACTCCATCCAATACAGTTTTAATATCAAGGCTTTTTGCATGCTCATGCATCTTGATGTGGCTTAGGGATGACATTGCTATTCTATTATAACAACAAGACAATTATGTCATATTATAATATCTTGTTGTGTTGCAATGCTTTTTTCTTGGGGCGCCAACTCCCTTTAGTAAGAATCCCTATCAAAATCTTGAGCATGAGATGAATTTAACAATATCCCATGAGTAGAAATTATTCAAATTAACATGGTTGTGCTCTATGCTAAAAGAGCTTCAAATATGTCTTTACACCTTGTAATTTAGGTAAAACATGAAAAAGTTACATTAATTTGAAAGGACATGGGTTTTGATATTTTAGTGTATTTTTTATTTTACCCCCCCTCATCCAAAAGACCCCCCCCCCTTGGGCCTCACATGTTATGAAAAATATGTACAAATCTTAAAATCTTGCATATTTTTCAAGGTATATACCTTATATTTTGTGGGAGGGGGGACATGAAATTTTCATATTTTTCCCTTGCATATTTGAATTTTTGAAAGGAAATCCATGCATATTATATATGGACCTTGTCTCCCTATACCATGAATTTTGGATGAGGGTACTAGCATATAACATATTGAGTTGGTGCCCCAGGGCTTTTTATTTATTCAAGTGCCATGCCAATAGCACTAATTGAGAGATTGGGTTGACACAAACAAGAAAATTGAGAGCCTTAGGCCTGAAGACAATTGGGAGATTGGGTTGACACAAACAACGGTCATTTGTTTTTATGTGTGATTATAAAACAAAAAGAAAATTGTGATGTCATGCATGTTGTTTAGGATAATCTACAAGCTTCCTCTTCACATGTAAAATGAATTAAGACATGACCTTTAAAAAATGATGTGAATATCATAATCATTGAGAATAATGGCTACAATAACCATCTTGACGAAAATGACTTTTCTATTCAAATATGAGTGATCCAATACAGTTTTAATATCAAGGCTTTTTGCATGCTCATGCACCTTGATGTGGCTTAGGGATGACATTGCTAGTCTATTATAACAACAAGACAATTATGTTATATTATAATATCTTGTTGTGTTGTAGATTCTTAGCTTTTCCATTCTGATATTAGAATATCTAAGAGGCAATGTCAAAGACAACTCCCATGATGAGACCACTTGTCATACTCTAAGTCAATTGTTACAAAACCTATTTTTTGGTAAAGCCAAGTAGTGATAAGCTTGCAAATAATATCTTAGAGAGATTAGGAAAATCAAAGTTTTGCTCTACCTTGGACATCAACTTGCTTGTTATGTAGATTATCAAGTCGAGTGGAAAAGATCACAAATTTTAAGCTTTTAAGGCATTGCCTAGGATATGCTCCAAAAGATTGCAAAGCTTTACCTTCCAGCTATTATTCATGGGTAGTGTACCAACTGCATCTGCAGCTAACAAGTCGATGACATAAATGCACAACAGTCACCCTGGCATATCATGAGTGGAGCTCGATATCTCAACACTCCCCCTCGAATTCTTGCACACCAAGCAAGTCTCTGAACTTGCATAGCTTCTCTGTGCCCAATGCTTTCGTGAATATGTCAGCTACCTGATCCTCTATCTTGACATAAACCAGATCAATAAAACCTACTAGAACCTTCTCCCGCACATAGTGATAATGCACCTCAATGTGCTTTGTTCTAGCATGATAGACTGGGTTATTTGCCAAGTGTATACTGCTTATTTTGCTGAAATACCTTTCTTAAATTTTATATCCATGCATACACTCTATAAAAGTTAGCAAATATTTAGTGCCAAAGTATATATGAAGCAATGGTTAAAACCATAGAATAGAAAGTGGACAATGCATGATTGACTGTATCCACTTTTCATGAAGTTTAGGGGATACATTCCATAACTTGGTTGATTCATAACTTATGAATTTCTTAATGAAATTCCAAAACTTGGTGTGTAAACTAATCTAAAATATTTGAACTTGAATGTGAGATTAAAATATTACACATTTGGCTTATTTAATGAGATCATTAAACTATTACAAATGCAGCTATCATTCCTATGAAGCATGTACTTTGGACTGTATAGGAGAGGTATAGGATAATATCCCCAAAAAAAATAAAACATCAAATAATTATATGGAAGCAATGATGCATTTGAAATTGCACTGTGCAATTTCAGGGCATGCTCAATAACATTTTCTAATTTGGCTGGTAAGGAAAACTTTTAAAAAATGCACTACACAATCATGGAGCTCTGGCATTGTGGCCATCGTAAAACCTTGGGGGGTTCGCCTCAAAAAGTTTTAGTATACCATGTGCATTCAAAAGGAGGGGCATTCTAATTCTTGAGTTTTGGAGAAAGTTTAAAAGGATTATAATAAGAGGATAAATTTTCAAATTCAAATTTAAAAAAAAATCAGTTAGTTCACAAGTAAAGAGGGGGGATTTTATGGGACAAAAAGTTTTATTGATGGGTCTTTTTAATACCCCTTGAATGCCCATGATAATGGGGTTTCTTAGTAGTACACCCCTTGAACTTAAAACTTTGATATTTGGTTACTAAGAAACCCCATGATACATGGGGTTTCTTAGTAGTACACCCCTAGAACTTAAGACTTTGATATTTGGTTATATGTATAGCTTAATTTACCCATTAATGGATGCCCTAGAAAGAAATCAATTTATACATGTGCAATGCTTGTTGAAGAAATCCAAGATTAAATATCATTTTGCACTGGTTCCTTTTTTAATCACTAGGTCTCACAATGAGCCATGTAAACATGTGAAAGGTGCTTTTGTTTCTTAATCCACAATCAAACCCACTAGCAAGAAAGTTTTTTGTTTGCTTTTTATAGACATTTTGGGGCTCTTGCACTCGTTTGACAATCAGAGGCATCAAAACAAGGCTACTGTTTTATTTCAAATTTTGACATCTCTTGCTTTCACATTCAAAATTTCACTTCTCATACTTGTAAATCATAAATAAAGTACACATGGCATACTCGTGTCCCACCCTATCACCTGTAGGCTATGACTTGTGCAAAAGATTCTCTATCGTGCTCTGATAATCCAATTCTCTTGGTATGTTATCACTTGTTCCTTTTAGGATATATATTTCTTTTTGAAACTCGAAATCCTTCCTCTAGGGTTACTCTACTAAGAAACCCTATGTATCACGTGCGTTCAAGGGGTATTTGAAAAACCCCTCAACTAAAATTTTTCTCCTTGTAAAATGACCCCTCTTTACTTATACTAGTGGATTTATTCCTAAAGTTGAATTAAACACCCCCTCCTGTTATTGGAATCCTGATAAAATTAAAAAACCCCCTCCTGTTATTGTAATCCTGATAAAATTTCTCCAAAATGTGAATTAAAATGCCCCTCCTTTTGAATGCACATGGTACAATAAAGTTTTGCAAGGCGAACCCCCAAGTTTCCTTCATGTATCTATCTAGGCTTCTTTCCACCCATACACATGCTTGATATAACCCAAGTCACTAGTTGGACTTCCAATCCTATCTTCTGCTATCTTTTTTCACAAGGATTTCACATTCAGGTAATCATGAAAATTTTTTAAATGATTTGTGTTCGTTAATATGTAGTTTACAAAATGCCACAAGCAACCATGAAAAAAACCTTTTGGTTAGTAATTATCGAGAAATTTGTGGAATACCACTAGTAATGGCCTTACTACCACCGGTAAATGGAGGGTAAATGGGGTAGTACCACTATTAATAGGCCAATTACCGCATTAAAAGGTCTAACTAACTACCACTAGTGCATGCTTATTACTATCAGTATTAGGTCATATAATGCTAGCACTGACCACACTACCTCCAATACTTCAAGAACCACTTAAAAAATAGCTTGGCTTTGGCAAAGTTGTTAAAACATACACATGTTTACATTCCTTTTTATGCTTCTGAACTTATTTCTACTTGGGGTAGTACTACTATTAATAGGCCAATTACCGCATTAAAAGGTCTAACTAGCTACCACTACTGCATGCTTATTACTATCAGTATTAGGTCATTTAATGCTAGCACTGACCATACTACCTCCAGTAGTCCAAGAACCACTTAGAAAACAACTTGGCTTTGGCAAAGTTGTCAAAACATACACATGTTTACATTCCTTTTTATGCTTTTGAACCCATTTCTACTTTCAAAATGGCAAAATTCTACATCTAGAGAAATCTATCATTATAAGAATTTATTTTGAAGTTAGTTGAGTTTTGGGACTTGGGGATTTAGATCTATATGGCCACTAGATTTTATGACATGTAAAATGTAAGAAGAACTGTACAAACATTTCCTTAGAAATCAATTGGTTTCTCTTTTATGAATAACGATGTACATAAGACTTGCATCTATGCTTCATCCAAATTGAAATGCACTCACTCTCTCTTAGTAATCCTCTCTTCGATTCTTGTGAAATGATGATGTACATAAGACTTGCATCTCTGCTTCATCCAAAGAAAAACAAGAACATTGAAATGCACTCACTCTCTCTCAGTCTTCCTCTCTTAGATTCTTGTGACTCAATTGTGGTCCACCTTACCCCACCATTCTGGGTGTAGGAGGTATGGACTATAATCTTGCTAAATCCAATCATCCATTTCAAGGAAACAAATTTCAAATACCTCACCCATCACTACACTTGCACTCATTGTCTTATGGGTGTGGTGAACCCTTACCCCAACATGCATGATATTAGAGCAGTTGACAACTTCTTCAAGGACAATGAACACTCTCCGTATCCTAGATCCTTGTGACTATATGTACACACAAACACACATAGAAAAGCACACACATACACAAGCACACACACATGCATACACAACACACACATAGATAAGGGGTGTACACTCATACACACACACAAGCACACACAATCACATGTGCATATAAATGTAAGTGTACATAGCGATACACATACATGAAGGCACATGCGCATGCATGTGCATGCATGCGTAGACACACACAATGATGGTCAAAAGAAAAATTACCCACAAGCCGATAGGAACACATCTTGGCCACGCTCCATAGCCATGGATAAAAGCCAAAGAGAGGGAGAAAGAGAGAACATGGGAGGGGAAATGGAGAGAATATTGAGAAGAGGGGTAAGGGGGCTATGGTACAAAGGGAAAGGAGAAGGGAGAAAATGAGAATATACATGGCAAGAGGGGGAGGAGAGATGTGGAAATCATGAAAGAAGGGGCATGCTTAATTGAGAATGAAGGGGGGATGGAGAATCAAAGTATAAGGGTGGTGGCTATACAATAAGGAGCACGTTGCATCAAGGAATAGCCCTCCTTTTATAACCAAAAGGAGGGGATGCTCCTAATAAATGTATCCTCCCACATGCATGGTGTGTGTGGAGGCATCTTCCATGTGAGCTAGGTGGCTACACACTCTCAATTGTGTACGACAAGTCTTGCATCATTTTTTCACATAAATCCAACCCCCATATCCCAAACTCTATGACACTCCATGGTTCCTTCCCATTTTATAATATGCACAAACACCTAGGAGGACAAGTTGAGGTCTGGCACATGGATGCTTTCCACCTCATCCTCCTTGTCCCTTTTATTTTACTCCCATCCTTGGAATATCTATAACCACCTCACATGGGTCTACCCTACATGGAGGGGGTGGTCTAAGATTCTTATCCATGTCCACGTATTTTATACTATTTCTCCCATGGACCCTGGGCCATAGCTCACTAAATGCCTACATGGGATCGCCTAGGTGGAGGGGTGGCACATGGGGGTACCTTGCCACCTCATCATAGTATATTATTTTTGCCATGGACTATATAAAACACACACCTATGGATCCTCTTAAGTACATGGAAGGCTAGCACATGGACTTGCCTTGCCACATCAACCTTGGGTGCTTAGCACACTATATTTTATCCTACTAGTTCCACACACATTTATTTATACCATTTTCCTTGGTCATTTTTGCCTACAATAGTTTCCCTACCAGGGCACGAAATGCATAGCATCTCCATGATTGGGCAAACTATAGATGAACTTGCCACGATCAAATGCAATGTGTGGTGTTGATGCCATATCCACACGTCCCAGATCAAAGAAAATTTATTCACTACTCAAGAGGGCCACAAAAAAAAGTACATACGTCAAGTTCTTCGTGGAACATAAATTACAAAATGAGTTGTGTTTATCGAAATGAAGAGACTTTAAGTCACCTGAAGCATGCAGACCGTCCATGATGCTAGCTAGAGTATCAAAAGAATAGTGCCATATGGTACTATGGCATGCTTTGGGTTCATCCTTGTGAAGATTACTCAATGTGGAGTATTCATAAATTTATTGGGTAGAAGCTGCTCAAAATTTACAGATTTAATAGAATAAGGTTACATTTTATTAATGAAAATTTCACAAATAAGGAATTTAACAAAGGACTTGAACACGTGAAATATATGTATGTATTATGTATGTATGTATGCATGTATGCATGTATGCATGTACGCATGTATGCATGTATGCATGTACGCATGTATGCATGCATGCATGTGTGTGTGTGTGTGTGTGTCTGTGTGTGTGTGTTCTCCTATTTTCCAATGTGAGGGTAGACTTACTTGGTTTTATACAAAGTGCCCCCCTGATATGATTATTTGATACCTCTATACTCTTACATGGATTGTGGATCCATCTATCCTTGGTGTGTTGGTCGACCATTCATTTAGACCGTGGAAGATTTTTGTTAGTACTTTCATTAAAACACATGAAAAGGATCAATTGAAGAAAGCAAGCTTTGTGGTTGAGGAGGATGAGTGCTTGTTGCAAATGCTCTTCAAAACATATAGCAATGATTCATGTTTGGCCTAGTCATTACAATAACCTTAGAGTAGAGTGGAGATTAAAGTTGAGTAAAGACTTTCAAGAGACAATTCAAAAGGATCAGTGTTTGAATGCTCAAGTGATCCAAGAGAAAATACTGAGTACAAATGAAATGCATCTTCTCTAAGTGTGTATAAAAATTGTAGCTTCAAGGGTCTAATATACATAGTGACATTATCATATTTTTCACTGTATTGAGACATATAGGTAATTTGAGTAAAAGATATGCTTATTCAATATTTAAAAGGGTACTAGATCAATCATAAAAGAAAGTAATAAATGTTGATGGCGTCCTCTGGCGATGGCGGTAGTAATAGGGCATCTCTTAGTGATGGCAGCAATAAGACCTCTAGTGACAGTGGCAAAGATGGGGTGGGATCTCACCTGGCCAAAGAAATCCCCCTCTACCCAATTGGGCTAGAGTTGTCGATGTTGAATCATGAGGAAAATAGTAAAGTAGATCTCATCATGCAAGATCTAGAGCGAACCAAAGAGAATGCTAAAGATGGTATGAAATCGGGCTTCACATTCCATGTGGAGGACTGTGACATGCAAAACGCCGACAGTGCAGCTTTCAAAGAAATACTAAGCTCTCTCAAAATTGCCTCCGACAATTGCATGTCATCTTTAGGAAAGAAAACAATAGAAAAGGCCAAAGGTGTTGCTTTTTCAACACCAAAATAAGCAAGACAGACCAATGGAGCAAGAAAAAATCCAATGCAACATACACAAGTAGGGGCACCCATGCAGGATGTGCAGAGAGGCTCCTATGCTAGAGCTATTCAAGTTGGAGGTCGAAACCTATTCAAAGTGCTGCAAGCCCCAAATCAAACAACAAGGGAACATCTCTCCCCATAGGCCAAGCGTATCTTCGGTGACTCCACCAACACAGGACTGGAAAAGCTCGCTAGCGCAGATGGAAGCTCTTTCAAAGGTAAGCTTCTGATAGTAAAGGTTATGCTAAATGAAACGACAAAATGGCTTTGTTCTTGTGTGGTAATTGGCTACATCCATGGTCCATTCCCTCCTGCGATGTTTCTTGAGGGGTGGATCAGGAACTTCTAGTCGCGCAAAGGATTAAACGTCACGAGTATTCATTTCCTGAGAAATGGCTATATCGTCTTTATTTTTGAAAAGGCAAAAATGGTGATGGAAGTAGTGCATAAAGGTACATGGACGATTAGAAACCAACCCCTCTCAGTCCAGCTATGGGAGCCTTCCTTCAATCCTGACTCACCTCCGCCCACTAAATGCCCATTTGGGTTTAGTTCCCAGACCTACCCCTATCACTCTTTCCACAACTAGAGGCACTTTTCTTACCCCTTGGCTAGTTTCTAGGTGTAGAAACTAAGAGATTCATAAGTCATAGATTAAACCCGCTAGCCTATGTGCTGACAGACCTGTCCATAGATCCCCCCAATGCCATTCATGTAACTAATACAAAAATTCTTCTATAAAAATATCCCGAACTCCTGCTTTATTTGTGGATTGGGAGGACACTTCATTAAAGATTGTCCTACCCACAACAACCATGGTAAAGAGAAGCAAACAGAGAAGAGCAAGGAGATAGAGATAGTGGTCACAAGCCAAGGGTCGAGGAACCTATCCCTTCGCCACACAAGAAGAGGAGCCAAATCAGACCAAAGAGGGTCGAGTTGATCTAGAAAAGATAGATAAATAGATAGTAGAAGAAAGAACCAGTGAAGAAAACATGGAAGATAGTTCACGAGAAGAGGAGTTTGTTCCCAACACTCAAAACTTTGAATCTGAACTAGAGAAAGTAGAATTCGAGACCATCTCCCAAGATGAACAGCCGTTAAACATAGTGAAGGGGAAAAGAGCCACCCAACTTGAAAGGAAGATGAACAGCTCCCACCTAAACAACCTGACCAAGAAGACTCTAGCAGAAAGGGAAAAGAGGAGGTTATCTAGAGGATTCACACTATCCCCTCAAATGAGCCCGATCAACTTCAAGAAGTTGAGGAACAAAACTACACCCAATGACAAGTCCAAAAAAATTTATGTGTCTTTCAGTTAATGTGCAGGGGTTAACAAATGACCTAAATCCCTTAGTGTTCAAGAGATGGATGAGAACAAACAAGATGTCCCCTAACTTCTTAGCTCTCCAAGAAGTCAAAGTTGGAGGAGTTAAGCTCCGCTGGCAATTAAAATAGATCAATGATAACAAGTGCTGGTACACAACTTACCATGATGAAGGGAGAGGTGGAGTTGCTATAGGTGTTGCTAAACAACTGGCTCAAGGAGTAGGGAGAGTTCTTCAAACTTTCGACAAGTTTGGGGTAGCAGTGGAATTTTGCCATCCAAATCTCTCTTTCTAAGTCTTCTCGGTGTATGCCCCGAATGCGGCTAGGGACAGGAGCTCTGCTATGGGAAACCATCCATTTGGCAAACAATGTGCTTCTTCTCAGAGACTATAATATGGTTGAGAGTAGAGGGGACAGGTGGGAAGGGATAGGTAGTGTGATAAGAGGCCACGAGATAAATATGTGGTCGAGCTTTAAAGAAAGGGCCGAGCTCTTGGACGTATCAAGAGATAATGCCTTTACTTGGACAAACAACTAGGTGGGGCCCCTCCACAGGAAAGGGCGGCTTGACAGAGCTTACTGTTCTAAGAGAATTGTTGAGGAGATGTTGTGTGTTAAGAGCAAAGCATTGGGTACCCTTCCCTTCTCGGATCATAAACCCTCAGGGGGGTCACTCAGGGGGGTCACTCATCATATGTAACCCTATCACGTGAGTTCAACAAAAGGATATTTTTTATTTCTCAAATTTACAGAAATAAATATACATAAGGGACTATTTAAAATAGTTTTGGAAAAAATTTACAGATTTGTATAGAAAAGGGGTACATTTTATTAATGAAAATTTTACACAGATAAGGGATTTTAGAAATATGCCTTGAACGCACGTGGTATAGAGGGTTTATACATAGTGACCCCCCCGAGCATAAACCCACCTCCATAGTTTTGGAAAAGGAAGAAAGGAGCATTGGCCGATTGTCGTTAAAATCCAATCCCTTTTTTTTTCAACTCCCCTACATCAGGGACAAGATAGATAAAATATGGATCAATGCCTTTGGGGGAACAGCTAATGCAACTGATAAGTGGATCAAAGCCATGAAGAGGACTAAAACCTTCTTGCAAGCAATCAAATGTAGAGCCGACAAAGCTACATCACATAGAACTCACAAGCTTGAAGAACAACTCACCCTCCTTGAGAGTGACTACACCGCACAGGGTCAGGATCAACTGAGGACAGTCAGAGTCAAACTCAAAGCAGAAGCTAAAATAGCAGCCAATCAGGCTAGAACCAACACTAGAGATTGGTGGGCCAAACGAGTAGACAAGGCTAATGAATATATGTTTAAAAGCCTAAAGAAAAAACACGCCCAAGAATCCCTTGTTGGAGAGAGGCACATCCAAAACCTGGAGGAAATCCTTGAGGTAATCTCAGAACACTTAAAACAATTTCTTGGAGAGGAGTAGGTCATCACAACAGAAAAGGCTATAGCCCACGGGAAGTGCTCTAGAGCGAGAAAAAGAAAAGTCTCTATGTTTGACAACATATATTTGGATAGAGATCTCTCTTTAGAGGAACTTAAAGGGGAGTAGATCACATGGGGAAGGGCAAGACCCCAGGAGAAGATGGACTTCCTATAGAGTTTTATCAACTCTTTTGGGAAATGGTAGACCCCTACCGCATGCTGCTCTAGCAAGACTCCAAATCAAAGGGCTTTTTAGACCCAAGAATCAACACAAGCATGATAAAACTTATTCCTAAAGGTGGACCAAAAGAGGAATTGAAGAACTAGAGACCGTTGACTATGGTGAATAGTAGCTACAAGATCTTCGCAAAGGCACTTGCTATTAGACTCAAAACTAAGATACAATGCTAGATCAGGGAGTCTTCAACCCACTTTGTGAAGTAGTCTGTGGCCACAATGATGTAGTGTTCTTGTGTTCCCTTCGTGACTGGATGTATGGGTCCCACAAAGTCAATCCTCCATTTTTCAAATGGTTTTTGAGCAGTAACTATTGTTAAGGGGTTGAAATCCTTGTGTTTGGGGCTTGATTGTTCTTTGGCAAACATCACATCATTTGACATAGTCCTAAGCAATCTGCCCAAAGGGTTGGCCACCAATATCCTGTTAAGAGGATTTCTCTTACTGTTGCTTCCCCTGCAAAATGTTATCTTGCTATGCCTTCATGAAATTCTATTATGATTGGCATGATTTCATGTGGAATAACACATATTCTGAGAATCTTATCATTGCCCATTTTGTAGGGGGAAGCTTTTAGAATTAATTTTCTTGCCTCCACTGCTGGTCTCAGTTCAGGGGGTGTTGTTCCTGTCATTAAATATCCAATGATGTCCACACACCATTAGAGAATAGCTTTAATTTGAAACAAAGAAGCATCTGGTAGGTCATCTTTAATTCATGTCATCAATTGTGACATATCATCTATAATGTAATGTTGAGCTTCTTTCCATACCACTACCTTCTTGAAGTTGAATTCTTGGAGTAGCAGAAGGCATCTAGTGATTGGATTAGTGGTACATGATTGATTCACAACATACAATAGGGCTTGATGATCCAAGTAAAATACAAAAGTCAATGGATAATAAATAATGTAAGAATTTCTTCACACTAGAGACCATTGATAGGGTTTCTCTTTTAGTGATAGTGTAATTGACCTCTATGCCATTTAATTGCCTACTTGCAAAGTAGATTGGGTAAAATTTGTTGTATTGGCTAGGTTGATATAGCACACTCCAGACTACATATTTCGAATCATCTATATATATGCACATGGAATTCAATGTCCCCATTTAGATCCATCAATATGGGAGGTGTGGTCAATCTCCACTTAAAGTCACACTCTTTTGTCTAGATTAAAGTCTCTAGTAGCTTATAAAGGGGTCTTACAATCATGGCATACCTAAGCATGAAACTTCTATAGTATCCACCATGGCCCATGAATACTTGGATACCCTCTCGAGGGGTTCACCCAAAAAAATTTAGGGTACTATGATGCCAAAAATTGATATTTTTTATTTGGCATTGGTATTGTTTTTCTCTATGTTTGATAAGAGTTTGGTATCAAGTGATAGCCTAGCAGCTCTCACTTATTTACATTTTCTAAGATATTGTATGGGATTGAGAGGATGAGTGGAATGGATCATTGTAAATACCATGTGTATGAATGACAAGTACCTTGGTATGGGGTGAGAGTTATTTGTGTATGGGATATTATGGGGTTTTTAGAAAACAGGAAGAGTGAGTCATATAAAGAGCTGTGGGCTCATGTCCATGTGTTCCAATAATATAAGAGAGGCCACATGCCAAGCATGCCGAAGGCATGTGGAGGAGTGTGGAGTCAAGAGGAATCCTTCTAGAATTCCTATGTGGAATAAGGATGGATGTGGACATATGGAAAAGAGAGGGTCTCTATGGGCTCCATGTGGGGAGATTCTTGACTTTCTCATTATTTTAAGAGTCTTGAGCATCTTATGATGGGACACATGGCAAGAGTAGCCCAAAAGGACATGGATGGTGACATACTAGCTTATGTGCTTGATGGGGAAAGGAATCTACATGTAGCAATTGTAAATGGGTGAAGGAGGGTGACAAAATCTCTATAAAAGGAGCCCTCCTCTCCCTTGTTCATCATCTCTTCCACCATTAGGCCTCATGTTGTTGTAGCCCTAGTCTCCTCAAGTCTCTTCCATGAGCCTTCTCTTCCTCTTGTAGATATTCTCTCATGTAGACTCTTCAGTCCATCTCTCTCTAGTTCATTCTCTCTCTATGAGTAGTCTTAGAGTTTTCGCTCCCTCTTGTACGTAGAAAACCTCTTCCTCTCCCTTGTGTTTATAGTATTTTGAGTTGCATTGGAGTGGATTCTCACTCTATTGGTAATGAATGTCACTTCTGGTTCTCTCTCTTGAGTGTCTCTTCCCTTTTTCCATTGCTTTCTCTTCCAAAGCACTCAAAAGTATTGTCTATTCGGCTGCTCATTGCGCATACATGGTTTATCTATTTCCCAAGCCACAAAAGGGGATCTTCCTTCCCTCCTAGGTGACATCTATGGGACTTGGATCGTTGATGAAGTCTAAGCATGGAGGTAGTATTCTCCCAAGTTGGCACTAGTAGAAGGAGTAGGTGTTTTTCATGACAGTTTGACCCCCTGTCAGTATTTTGCTCATAACTTTTCATTCAGTGGTCTGATTTGAATGAAACTTATATCAGTGCAAAGCTCTCTTCAAGGAGAATCATCTTATGTCTTCAATTATTATATTACATGTTAAACAAAAAAATCTATGACTCTCTGTGTTTCTTTTTTAGACAGTTTTTACCCCCGTCCAGTAAATTGCCCATATCTTTCCAACCGCTTCTCTATTTGTTACAAATCTTATATCAAAGAGAAGCCATTTCAAGTTGAATCTCAATATGTGTTTGAATATTTGATATCATGTCTCTTCTAAAAGTTATGGATCTCTGTGTCTTATGATATTTTGGAGAGTGTTTTGAGGTACTTGTAAAGGTATCTACTATGAAGGAGGTGCAATGTTTCCCCGGGACCTACCTAGCCAACCCAATAATCCCCTTCAAACTTCTCGATATATATCAATTCATGTCATGTTGAGCTGTAAGATCTTCTTCCAACACGTATGACTCTTCTCTTTGGCGTAGATCCGTCTTGCTGAGATTATGGCCTCGGCTAATCCTTTCCTTCTCCCTATGCTTGAGTACAACATCTTTTGGGATGTTACCATCTTCATTCTTACCTAATGGAGCATAGTATGGTGTGGTCTCTTGGTATAAAAGCTTCTTTTTAATGTCCCTTTCCCAGTGATGAATATCTCTATCACTCAGTTCGAAAGCAATAGGAAGTGAAGAGGTGCGTGAAGTATATTACTCCCAACTTCATGTCACATCTTTTGGTGGAGACGCCGAGTACGTTTGGTATTGGACTCATCTCACCTTACTAAACCATCTTGGGTATACTTGAATGCATGTTATGCCTAGTATAGGCATGTGTTTTCTGATGTGATAAAGAAGATTCCTGGAAGAACTCTGTAAGAAGAGATTGCAACCCATTTAAGAGAACTAGAAGATTGTGAAGGTGATGCTCAAGCTATTCGCATGGTCAACATGATCATATCCTTTATGTTTGCACTCTTGAATATGTTGGTGAATAGAAAATGCTCTCTACAGGCACAATGATAGATTGGGGATTGTTTCATGCACTGGCAACTTGGCGTGAAGGAGAGTTGAGTCTTTGGGTAGTTTTTGACTATAACAGTGGAGTGGTGATTCTCAATGCTTTCAACTTCTATTGCTATGCAAATGATGAAGAGTACAATATCTTGAAGCTGTTTTGTGCACTTCCAATTGTGACAAGGGTGATTCTTGAATGCATGTATACACAATGTTTTCATGGTGCTAATTGGTCATTTATTTTTAAAGATTTTGTTGAGGATCACATTGTGGAGGGTTTTCAACAACTGGTTATGCATAATAAGTTGGTCTTGGTATACTAAGGCTCTGTCAGATCTTGTTTGGATCTTGTTTGGGATATTATCTGGATCTTGGTGTTTCCTTTTTGTGTTTCATCATGGTGAAGATCCTAGTGTTTTGAGGGACCCAAGAGGAAGGCCTAGAGTCTTATCTTTGGGATTTTGTTCGAGGATGCCGGCTTTCTAGATGGTCCATGAAGGATTGGGTGGAGATTTTACCTAATTTTCTTGAAGGTGTAGCCTTGAGTTGGCATGAGGCCTTGCCGGACTCTACCAAGGAGGATTGGGACCAAGTGGTGGTTGCAATGAAGCAGAGATTTGGGGCAGTGGAGTTACCAAATGCTTTGATGTTGCAATTGGACCAGTTCTATCAAGGAGAGGGTGAGATGGTCTCTGCGTTCGCAATCCGATATGAAACTTTATGGACAAAGTATGAAAGGGTAGCTTTGCGAGTTGTGGCATCTACATCATCAGCCCCTCAAAGTCTCTAAGGGATGGAGCACTTAAAGATGAGCAAATTTGTTATGGCTTTGGAGCCTCGTCTTTGCTCAAAAGTACTGAGTAAAAATCCAACAACATATGTGGAGGCACTTCACATTGCGACCAAGAAAGAAGCTTCTCTGAAGATCAAATCCTCTTTTGTGTCTTCAATAGCTTCAACTTCTAAGGTGGAGGTAATGGGCACTCCTTAGGTACCAAAGTCCTCTGAGTTAGATCATAATATCTCCCAATTGATGGTAGAGTTTGCTGATTTGAAATTGCATTTCGTTAATGCATGACAACCTAGAGCACCAAAGAGTGAAGATAGGCCTCGAGATAAGAGTGGGGTCACTTGCTATGAATGTAATGAGAAAGATCACTATCGCCCTGAGTGTCCTAGATTGAGAAAGAAAGAAGAAAAACAAGTATCCTTGTTAGGAGCTTCTTCAGGGAATGAGGAAAGAGAGGTAATGATGGCTAAACGGGGGCGTGGTAAAGCAAAAGAAGAAGAAGAAACCAAGGAAGAAGTAGATGAGGAACATCAGGAAGAGGAATGCCATAGTAAGCAAAAGAAGGCATCTAGAAGGAGAGTTAGCCATTCAGACTTTCCTTTAGGACAAGGCATTGGAAGCTATGACTTGTTCTCCGACCTTAAAGAAAAGAAAGCTCATATCATCTTTGCTCAATTACTTGCTTTGTCTCCAAAACTACAAAAAGAATGGGGAAAGCTAGCAAGCACAAGAGTGTCAAAGAAGAAAAAGAAGAAAAGTTACATTCCTATTGTTCAAAAGGTAGATATAGATGTTGGTGATGATGTACTTGTGGTTTATGTGATCATTGATGGTCAAGTGATTTCTAATGTGTACATTGATGGAGGTGCATCGATTAATGTCATGAGTGAGAGGACCATGATAGATGCTGATTTGAAATACTCTAGTACTACCTCTCCTTATCATATCAAATTCATTGACAACACTAGGGTAAAGACCTTGGGAGTTGTGAAGAAACTAGAGGTGGATGTATGTGGAACTTTTGTGCCGATTACTTTTTAATTGATCCCTACTAAGCCAGATGCACATGCCTATCCATTGATTTTGGGAAGGCCTTGGCTACACAAGGTGAAGGCTATTCAAAAGTGGGATACTCGAGAATTGATTTTGTAGGGAAATGATAAGAAGGTGCGCTACAACATCAGAAGTAGTAAAAAGGAAGTTGTCAAGGAGGAATCTTCCACATCAGAGAGTTTGAGCTCTCTGACTTAACCGATGAAGAAGAAGAGACAAGGTGTAGCTCCAAGGAGTCCAGCTCGGAGGGTGAGGTGGAAGGAGTGGCCTTTGGTCTTTGTCTTGGTGCTGATTGGGATGAGTCAAGAGGGAACAAGGTGGTGGTACAAGAAGATCCTATAGAGACACTTCATGTGGACGATGTGGAGCACACTAAACGACACCAATGCAATAAAGAGCTTCTTGGTGATTCTCTATCAAGTAGTGAGAAGCTCCAGTACTTGGATATGCTAGATGATTTTCCATGTCTCTTTGCAACAAGCTATTCACAAGTTCGACCAGTCTCTCTTGTGGAGTACAAGCTTGAGTTGAAGCCAAAAAGCAAGCCAGTTGTGCAACACTTAAGGCGATTGGGGGTGATCCAAGCTGAGACACTAAAGAAAGAGGTAACACAACTACTTGAGGAAGGGTTCATCTTTCCTATTGATGATTCAGAATGGATATCTCCTATAGTTTTCACACCAAAGAAAGGAAATAAATTGCGGGTTTGTGTGGACTTTCATCCTTTGAATGCATGCACTAAGAGGGATCATTTTCCTTTGCCATTCCAAGATGAAATACTAGACCAAGTAGCAGGGCATGAGATGTATTATGTATGTGATGGGTATTCTGGGTACTTTCAAATTTGTATTCAGGAGGAATATCAAAAGAAAACATCATTTGTCACACCTTGGGGAGTTTTTGCTTACAGAGTGATGCCTTTTGGGTTGACCAATGCACCAACTACATTTCAAAGGTTCATGAGTCAAGTGCTTGAGCCTTACTTGGGAAAGTTCATAAGGGTGTTTTTGGATGATTTTTGCATTTATTCTTTGCACATAGATCACATGGAGAAGTTAAAGATGGCCTTAGCTAGGACTGATGAAGCAAAAGGGTGTCTAAATCCTATCAAGTGTCATTTGGCTCAAACAAAAGTAGTCTTGTTTGGGCATATTGTGTCTAAAAAAGGCCTGCAAATGGATCCTGACAAGGTTGAAGCAATCATGGCATTGCCAAGTCCTGAGAGTGTCACTGGTGTTCGCAAAATTCTAGGAAAAAGCAAGTATTATCAATGCTTTTGTGATGATTTCATAGAGATAGTGCATCCCATGAACTTGTTGACAAGAAAAGCAGTTTCTTTCCAATGGGGTGTGGAGCAACAAGAGTCTTTTCAGCAACTTAAGGAGGCCATGAGTAAGGGCCCAATATTGAAGCCCCCTGATTGGTCTCAAGACTTTTATGTAAATCCAAGTGTGTCTTTGCATTCAATTGGTGCTGTATTGCTACAAAAAGGAGAGGCAGGTAGAATGCAACCCATCTATTATGCCAATCGATAGCTTACAAAGGTGGAAACAATGTATGAATAAATGGAGCATCAAGCTCTCTCTTTGGTGTTTTCAGTCAAAAAGTTTCGCTCCTATTTATTACCTCGACCATTTTTCTTCCTTACCTTTCAGTCTGTATTAGCATATCTAGTTTGCAAGCCTAATCCTAGGGGGAGATTTGCAAAATGGTTGTCAGAGCTTCAAGAGTTCTCTTTCTCTTTTGTCACTGAAAATACCACTAGGTCCACTATTGCAGATTTGCTCACAGGATGGGAGGATCTAGGAGAAGAAAAGAAATGTAAGAAGAACATTAAAGATGAAAGGGATACACCACCAACAGCTTTTGTTTTGTATTTTGATGGGCTTTTAGTCCTTCATGCCAACAAGGAGCCGAGGGGATGGTCTTGATGAATTCTAAAGGTCAAGAAGTATTTGCTAGAGGACAAGAGCTTTCAAGTATCACAACTAATAATGCAGCTGAGTATAATGCTTTGATTCTTGGTTTGGAGGGTTGTCTTCAAAGTCAAGTTAAAGAATTGGAAGTAAGAGGAGATTCTCAACTTATTATAAAGCAAATGCAAGGGCATTACAAGACAAGAAGTCCTCATTTGAAGGAGCTTAATCAAAAGGCTATGGCACTATGTAGTTAGTCTAATTTTTGCAAGTTTGTTCATATAAATAGAAAAGAAAATCAAAGGGCAGATAAGTTAGCTACTCAAGCCATTGTAGTACAAGACTAGGGGGTGGTTTCATTGGTAGACACTGGATGGCCATAACTGCAAGATGTTCAGCAAGATGTGGAAGAAGGCATGTTTCCTCCAGGGTTTACTCCACAACAGAAGCAGAGATTGGTAAGGAAGGCTTGTCGCTATACTATTGTTGATGATATTCTTTATAAATTGGGAAAAGATAAGGTGCTCCATCGGGTGGTCCATCCCATGGAGACTAGGAGAATCCTAGAAATGTGTCATGAATGCTCCAGTCATTTTGCTTTAGCGAGCACAGCTAGGAGAATTCTTAATGCAAGTTACTTTTGGCCATGCCTCGATAAGGATGTATATGAATGGTGTCGAAGTTATAAAGTATGCCAAAAGTTTGGAAGGCGACAGTCGATCCCTGGGCCCTTGAAGCCTATTCCAGCATATGGACCATTTGAGAGGTGGGGGTTGGACTTTGTGGGACCACTCCCTCGCTCATCTCAAGGCAAGCATTATTTATTGGTGGCCACAAATTATGCAACTCAGTGGGGAGAGGCCAAGGCCACACTACATAGCAAGGCAAGCATAGTTGCAAAATTTCTCTTTGATCAAATTTGTTCACGCTTTGAATGTCCTTTGGAAATTCTCACTGATGGAGGAACCTCTTTTAGAAATGAACTAATTGAATATGTGGTGCATAACCTAAAGATAAATCATAGCATGTCCACACCATACTATCCGCAATGTAATGGCTTGGCTGAGAAAACAAATGGATTGCTGTGCAATTCAATGGGAAAGCTTGTAGACACCAAGAAAAGGCATTGGGATAAGCACTTGGCAGAAGTTTTATGGGCTTATTGAACCACACACAAGCTAGCTATTGGGTTTACACCATTCCAACTAGTGTATGGAATAGAAGCCATTTTGCCCATTGAATTGGAGATCCATTGTCTTCGCACTGCTGCAAGAAAAGAAGGGCAGGAGGATGCTTATGCTCAACACTTGGTATGACTAGAAGCCTCGGATGAATGTAGATTATAGGCCTTACAAAATGCTCAACACTTGGTACGACTAGAAGCCTCAGATGAATGTAGATTATAGGCCTTACAGTTGGTACGACTAGAAGCCTCGTATGAATGTAGATTATAGGCCTTACAAAATTTGGAAGCTTCTAAAAAAAGGCGCAAGGCCCGTTTTGACACCAAATTACGCAAGAACAAAGATATTGCAGAAAGAGATTTGGTCATGAGATTTGATAGCCGTTTGGACAAGCGGCTAGACAAAAAGTTTATCGACCGATGGGAGGGACCATTTCAAGTCAAGAAGAAGTTCACCAATGGAACCTATCAGCTTGAGAATGTTGATGGCATGGTGATACCTAGATGCACCATTGAGTATCGCCTTAAATTCTTCTATGCTCAACCACCTTGAGGGCCAGTACAGCCTCTCTATCACTAGAGAGGATCTGCTAGGGGGGAAAGATGTGACGCCAAAAATTGATATCTATTATTTGGCAATGGTAGTGTTTTTCTCTATGTTTGATAAGAGTTTGAGTATCAAGTGATAGCCTAGTGGCTCTCTCTTATTTCTATTTTCTAAGATATTGTATGGGATTGAGAGGATGAGTGGAATGGATCATTGTAAATACCATGTGTATGAATGATAAATACCTTGGTATGGGGTGGATTTCTTTGTGTATGGGATATTATGGGTTTTTTAGAAAATAGGAAGCGTGAGTCATATAAAGAGCTGTGGACTCATGTCCATGTGTTCCAATAATATAAGAGAGATCACATGCTAAGCATGTGGAAGGCATGTGGAGGAGTGTGGAGTCATGAGGAATCCTTTTGTAATTCCTATGTGGAATAAGGAGGATGTGGACATATGGAAAAGAGAGGGTCCCTATGGGCTCCATGTGGGGAGACTCTTAACTTTCTCAATATTTTAAGAGACTTGAGCATCTTTTGATGGGACACATGGCAAGAGTAGCCAAAAAGGACATGGATGGTAACATACAGGCTTATGTGATTAATGAGGAAAGGAATTGACATGCAACAATTGTAAATGGGTGAACGAGGGTGACAAAATCTCTATAAAAGGAGCCCCCCTCTCCCTTGTTCATCATCTCTTCCACCATTAGGCCTTATGTTGCTGTAGCCGTAGTCTCCTCAAGCCTCTTCCATGAGCCTTCTCTCCCTCTTGTAGATATTCTCTTATGTAGACTCTTGAGTCCATCTCTGTCTAGTTCATTCTCTCTCAATGAGTAGTCTTGGAGCTTCAGCTCCCTCTTGTATGTGGGAAACCTCTTTCTCTATTTTGTGTTTGTAGTATTTTGAGTTGCATTGGAGTGGAGTCTCACTCTATTGGTAATGAAGGTCACTTGAGGTTCTCTCTCTTGAGTGTCTCTTCCCTTTTTCCATTGCTTTCTCTTCCAAAGCGCTCCAGAGTGTTGTCTATTCGGCTACTCATTGCGCACACACGGTTTATCTATTTTCCAAGCCACAAAGGGGGCTCTTTATTCCCTCCTAAGCAACCTCTATGGGACTTGGATCGTTGGTGAATTCTAAGCATGGAGGTAGTATTCTCCCAAGTCGGCACCAGTAGAAGGAGTAGGTATTTTTCATGATAGTTTGACCCCATGTCAGTATTTTGCTCATAACTTTTTGCTCAATGGTCTAATTTGGATGAAACTTATATCAGTGCGAAGCTCTCTTAGAGGAGCATCATCTTAAGTCTTCAATATTTGTATTAGATGTAAAACCAAAAATCTATGACTCTCTATGTGTGACTGTTTCTTTTTTAGATAGTTTTTACCCCCGTTCAGTAAACTGCCCATATCTTTCCAACTACTTCTCTGTTTCTTACGAAACTTATATCAGAGCAAAGCCCATTTCAAGTGCATCTCAATATGTGTTTGAATATTTGATATCATGTCTCTTTTAAAAGCTATCTGTCTATGTGTCTTATGATATTTTGGAGAGTGTTTTGAGGTAATTGTAAAGGTATCTATGAAGGAGGTGCAATGTTTCCCCGGGACCTACCCAGCCGACCCCTCAGGGGGGTCACTATGTATAAACCCTCTATATCACGTGCGTTCAAGGCCTATATTTTAAATCCCTTATCTGTAAATTTTTTCATTAATAAAATGTACCCCTTTTCTATACAAATCTGTAAATTTTTTCCAAAACTATTTTAAATAGTCCCTTATGTATATTTATTTCTGTAAATTTTAGAAATAAAAAATATCCTTCTGTTGAACTCACGTGATAAGGTTACATATGATGAGTGACCCCCCCGAGGCCGACCCAATCATCCCCTTCAAACTCCTCAATATATATCAGTTCATGTCATGTTGAGCTGCAAGATCTTCTTCCAACATGTATCACTCTTCTCTTTGGCACAGATCCGGCTTGCTGAGATTATGGCCTCTGCTGATCCTTTCCTTCTCCCTATGCTTGAGTACAACATCACTTGGGATGTTAGCATCTTCATTTTCATCTAAGGCAGGATAGTATGGTGTGGTCTCTTGGTATAAAAGCTTCTTTTTAATGTCTCTTTCCCAATAATGAATATTTCTATCACTCAGTTCGAAAGCAGTAGGAAGTGAAGAGGTGCGTGAAGTTATTACCCCCAACTTCATGTCACAGTATCATGGCATTCAAAAGGAGGGGTACTTTAATCCAACACTTGAAAAAAATTTATTAGAATTACAATAACAAGAGGGGTTTCTTAATTCAAGTTTTGAAAAAAATCACTTAGTTCATAAGTAAAGAGGGGTGTTTATTGTGGGAGAAATTCTAGTTGAGGGGTTGAGAGTTTATCGTGGGAGAAATTCTAGTCCGAGGGGTTTTTTTAATACCCTTTGAATGCACGTGATACATAGGCTTTCTTAGCAGTGCACCTAGAGGATACCCTTAGCATTTTGTCAGCCAATGAACCAGCCTATTTCTGCTGCAATAGAGTCTCAACTTTTTCCATGTTCTCAATGTGATACTGAGGTCAACCACCACATTAGCAAGCAAAAACCACTATCAACAATTTCACCTTTAAAAACACTAGAACATATTTGGACCCAAATATTCCACAAGACATTGCTTCTAAGAGATGTCCAGTCAATAGTAACTCTTGAGGGGATATCTCCTAAGAGTATACAAACATAATGGGAAGGAAATAAAGAAATATTCCTCCTCACAAGATCTTAGACTTGACTCAGGGCATACTCAGGGCATAGTTCATGAAGATGTGAGGAATGTCCTTAGGCATTCTCTCACAGCGAGAGCATTTCCCATCCACTATGCCAATCCGTCTAGCCTTGTTTGATGTCCATACCAATTTATGAAAGATGAGCCAAAGTATACAAGACTTCTTTCCCATGATATTTTTTTGCTAGACTCTATCAAATTTATTAAGCTAAATCCGAGGCTATCTCTCCTGAGCCACTTCCAATTAAGTGCCTCAATCAACTCATCTTGCTTATCAGTGGAAATTGGTACTTGAAGCAACGAGCTCTGCTTGGCCCACCTGAATTCCCTTGGTGAAGGTTCAAGCCTTCCTCCCATCCAAGAAATCATGTCTCTATCCCACAAAAATCTTCATGCCTGAATTAGATTAAGATCAAACGTATTGATCCTCTATCCATCTTTCTCTATTCCTAATTCAAATATCTTGCCAACTTGTGGACCTTTTTTATTCAATATTACAATATCCTCGATCCTAGGGTCTTGTATCCGGTAGTGGTTATGAATGATGGTGGAGAACCAAATGGAGTCTTTATTGCAAAAGTGTGGCTGTCTTCCTAAAAAATACTTACCATCCTAAAAATGTCCTCAATATTTTCCACTCTCTCAATATCCATTCCAAACTTTAGACCCTCTTGCCACACACATAGTTCCTTACTAAAAATTGCCACCTCCTCTGGCAAAAGTCTCATTACACCTAACAGGTCTAACCTTAGCTATATTACCTTTAATGAAAGTTTCCCAAAGAGAGTCTAGATTGTTAATAGACTTTATGACCCATTGTGCCATGAATCTGGTGAAGGAGACCTACATTTACCATTCCCAAGCCCCCCTTATATTTGGGCATAGTGCAAAAATCCCATCTTAATTTGTCGAGTTTCCCTTGTCCCAACTTGCTGCCCTAGAGGAAAGTATGCAATTTGATTTAATTTGTTTGAGAACCTTTTTACAAGGAAACCAATAGGAAATGAAGTAGATCATAGAGGGATACAGAAAGTATTTGAGGACAAACTCCTTTCTTGGCAAAAAGGGATGAAGTCATTACTGGCATTTAGAGATTTGATCTCAAACCCAATCTCATTTGTCTTTGTTTGAACATTTGAAGCCTATAGGAATGCCCAAATTTCTGAATACCTCACCTTCTTAGATCCATTGACACCCTTTATTCATTAATAAATAAGGGGATTCATTTATTGTCCCATAGTACCCAATCTTCTTATTATTGATCTTTGACACTAAATCAAGATAGATTGTATCTAAATTTTGGAGCACTACCCCAACTGACTAGGGATCATTGCAGGGGGTGATTTTTGTACATTGGGAAATTGTTGGCTAATAATCTATTTTCTCCCCTCAACAACAATGCTTGAATATTTCCTCTATCCAGTTCATCTTGGATGAGCCATCCCAACTCATCCGCTCCAAATGCAAATAGAAGAGGAGAGAGAGGGCAACCCTTCCTAATAGTCCTCCTAAGCTAAAAAGGGTCGAAGGATATGCTATTGCTCCCCACTTTATACCTTGACTATCTTAAAAGCACATCAACAAAGAACCAAAAACAATGTCCCAACCCCATCCTTTCAAGTATGTCCAAAATGAACCCCTGTTCCATCCTATCATATGATTTATCAAGGTCCACCTTAAGGAAGCAAATATCTTGTTCGTGCATGTCTGCATATTCCAAACCTTCCCATAGCATAAGTATTGCTTCCAAAATGTGCATTCCTTGGATGATACCTTTCTGTTCTCTTAGATTCTGTCTTGCATTTTTTTGGTTTAATATGAGTGCCAAGGCCCTGGCAAAAATTTTATAGCAAGCCCGGGGGATTCACAAGAGGAAACTTATGATATCACGTGAGTGTACAATAGGGGGGTTTTTTTTAATGAGGCATAAGCTTATACATTAGGGGTGGGGGGCCTTTTATTTTTTCCCAATATTGAATTTAAGTTAGGGGGGCCATGCCATATTTAAGAGGGGGGGACATAGTATAGGCTACCTTGGATAGCTAGTCCAAACAAGTTTGGTTTTGTGTATAATTTTAAATAGTCATAGGGAAAGTAATCTAAACTTTCTTATTGTGTGATCTAAATGCTTGAGAAAGAACGTAGATTTAAGGAAAGGGGGGACATAATAGAATTTTGGTGGTATCTTATAAGCTTAAATAGGGGTGTTTTATCATCCTACATGGATCTTAAATAGGGGGTTTTCTTGAAGTTCATGCACGCAGGTGACGTCCCCCTTTCATGAAGAGTGAATCCCCCGGGATAGCAAGTGTTCAGCATAGTCAGTGGTCTCGAGTTTCTAAGGTCCTCTTTTTTACCCCCTTTGTGCATGAGCTTGATCATGCCCATACTAATTTGAGGTTCAAGATGGCGCCCAAAACTAGAAAGGGGCCCACTACTTCCCAAAAGGAAGGGGCCATTTCCTTCACATCACCCTTCAATTCTTCCAGTGTTAGGTCCCTGTCCAAAAAGGGAATCAGGGTTGTACATTGTCTTGGGCCTTAATAAGTGACATGGGTCTCTAAACACCAATTCTCAGTTGTTAACACCTTTAATTCCTACAAAATACCTTTAAAATTATCTAGCACTATCTTGAGTAGTTCTATCTCTTCTCTTACTACTCTTCCTTCGACTACAAGCTCCTCTATGCTCTCTTGGGTGTGTTTATTTCTGAGAATTTTAAACATGTCCGCAATGTCCTTGCCCACTACTCTCTAGTATACAATTGGGCTTGCTGGGCCTCTATTGAAGCTTCTACTATTATTAGCTAACTTTTGCAATCTATTATCTTAGCTTGACCCTCCACTAAAGCACCATTTTCTAAAGCCCGTATTCTCTCCTCCAAATTTTTTCTCATATCACAGTGAGATTGGTTAGCTCTCTTGGAAATAGCTTTAAGGAAGACTCTTGTCCTCTCAACAGACCTTAACCATGTATCTGTATATATATTTGAGGCTCCAAAAGCTGACCTCCATATCTTAATTATATTTTTTGACGTAAGGGATCTGGAAAAAGTAAGGGTTTGCTTTGAACCATGATTTGGACTTTTTGCCTACACCCCTATCTAATCTGAGTAAAATGGGCTTGTGGTCAAAAACAGAAAGGGAGGAAAAGGCTACACACCTACTAAGCAAGAAATCATCCATAATACTTTATAACAAGTAAAATCTATCAATCCTATCCTTCTTTTGAAAATCCCCACATTGAGTATTGCACCACATGAACAAGGTTTCCACTGAAGCATCTCACCTCATTCCTTACATTCATCCTTACTTTTATCCTATTTCTTATGTCCCACATTAACATCATTGACACTTTCCTTTAGCTTGAAGCCATAGGAAATGTTGGCTATAATGGCTAGCTAGTAGCCACATCTGGGAATTTTCGCTACTACAAAGCCTTTCATGTCGCAATGGAAAACGTTATAAGGGATCAAAGCGAGGGCTAAAGATCTTTATGCCGTCATCCTTCTCTAATTGAATCATACCTTCTCGCCTCTCCTTTTCAAGCCTTGCTAACTCAATATAATCATGAAAATTTCTTGGACAAGGGAAGCCCAAGCTGTTTGATTTTGCTCTAGTTTTTTCATCACAAACAAAAGAAAATTAAGCAATGCTATGTATACTTAAATCAATACTATGTATGCATAGATCAATAAAAATTGCAAAAAAGTAGTTGGATGATACACTTACTATTTTATTAAATTCAAATAAAGGCTTCAATGATTCAAATACACTAGACATTGGATAATTTGTGGTAATCTTCTCCCAAATTTGTACATTGAGTCAGACCAGGAAGCACCCCAGGCTTGGTATGCTAAAATACATGCTCATTTCTTCAACCTTGGGGTTTCACAATGGTCAAACACATAGAACTAGTGTAGGAGCCCTACTTGACTAGGTTGCTCTCCCACACCCATACCAAGGACGTCCATTTCTCAAGCAAAATTTCATTAGCAATGTCATCTTCAAGCTATGAAGGCCATTTCTATGGATGATAGCAATGTATTGAAGATGATGACCTTGGTTCTACCTAGTTGACCTCCAAATCACATCTCATAGAAAGGTGGGATAGTAAGGAGTAGGTGGCTGCCTAGTGCCCTAAGAGACCTTCGGGCTCAAAGGAGCAAAAGGCGCCTCAAGTATTGCCCCGGTCAGAGCTCTCATGCCTTGTCTTGAGACAATGTAGATAGGATGACCTTTTCGTCCTTGTTATCCTACATAGATCTCCATACTATGATCTTCATATCATCGGCCTTAATTGTAACATCTACTCTTTTGCTCTACCCTTTCAAAATAATATTGAAGTCATCCTTGGCCTTCAACTATTTTTGTCCCTTCATCTCTCACTTTTTCACATATCAAATATTTCTTCTTGGATGTCCCATATTGGCCCTAATCTAAATGCTAGTTGAAACAATTGGTCATACCTCCTCATGGCATCAAACCATTTATTCCCAACAAAAGTAAACTTGTAGCGTATTTTTTTAACACCACTACAAAACTAGGTAGAAATGGCACCCTAACTATGCCATTTCTATATTATTAAATGGAACGTTCATGCCATCATTTCCACATGCCACTTTTTGGAAATGGAAACCAAAAGTGCCATATATTTTTGCCATTTTTACGTATGAATTGGCAACTAAAAGTGCCATATTATTGTGGCATTTTTAATATATGAAATGGCACCAATGTTTGACGAAATGGCACTAGATTTGAGGTTAAATGTGAAAGAAATGGAAAATGTATGATATAAAAGATGGCATTTATTATGTTTGAAATGGCAAAAAGTGACATAAAAGTTGTATGTTTGAATGTTGAGAAATGTGATTGATGGGGAAAGGAATCTACAGGCCGCAATTATAAATGGGTGAAGAAGGGTGACAAAATCTCTATAAAAGGAGCCCTCCTCTCCCTTGTCATCATCTCTCCCACCATTAGGCCTCATGTTGATGTAGCTCTAGTCTCTTCAAGCCTCTTCCATGAGCCTTCTCTCCCTCCTATAGATGATTTCTTAAGCATACCTTATGCAGATCACTCTAGTTGCAATTCGAGCTATGTGCGCTCATTCATGGTGTGCATTAGGTTGCAGTGGATGATTTATAGGCCATTTGGATGCATTGCAATCCTTATTGGATGCACTGATAGGCCCAGATTGCCTTGTGGGATGCTATTTTTATGGACGCTTTGCACATGGATGCTATTTTATGCTGAGGGACAGCTTTGACACATTGGAGGTGATGCACTGATAGTGTTATGCTCTCTTAGATGAGATATTGTTGATGCATATGCACATGGATGGTGTTTATGCTTAAGCCATTTGGCACTTATTGGCATTTTGGATTGCCATTGCAATCGGCATTTTCTTTTGGGCCAGATTTGCTCATATGGATGCATAGTACATGCACATGAGTCAGCTGTATCTTTTGATGCTTTGAGCTTTGAGTTTTGGTGACATTTCACTCTATTGTGGTACACACATTTGGGTGCACCTGATATTTGGTGTGATTCTCTGTTGTAGGCACTAGCATGAGATTTTGCTTTATTTGCCTCATGGCATCCTCTTCCATGTCTGAAAAGGAGTTTTTCAGCATTAAAAAGTTTGATGGGACAAACTTTTCTTTACGGAAAGAACAGATAAGGGATGTGCTTATTCAAAAGAAGAAGATTAAACCCTTGGCAGGGATTGAAGCTAAGCCTATAGATATGTCTGCGGATGATTGGAATGAGTTGGATGCATAAGCAAAGTCTACTATTAGACTTCATCTTGCAGAGTCAGTTTATTTCATAGTAGTAAATGACCAGACTATGGAATATTTGTGGAATTGTCTGCCACTTATGAGAAGGAAACTGCCTCTAATAAAGTTTATCTCATGAAGAGGTTGTTTGAGCTACAGATGAAGGAAGGGGTCTCCATTGCTTCTCACTTCAATGAATTCAATATATTTTCAGCCAGCTTCACACTCAAAAGATGAATTTTGATGCAGAGACTAAGGCAATATTTCTCTTATGTTCATTGCCATCCTCATGGGATACCTTCTATACAACTGTCAGTAACTCTGCACCTGGTGGAGTACTGAAGTTTTATGATGTTGTGAGTAGCTTGTTGGTCGAGGAGGTTAGACAGAAGTCTATGGACGGCAACAAGCAGGATGCAGCCTTCAATGTGCAAAGGGGCAGATCACAGTTCAGGGGGAAGTCCCAAGAAAGAGGAAAGTCTTGTAGCAAATCTAGGGCACGAAACATTGAGTGTTACCACTATGGCAAGAAGGGCCATATGAAAAAGAATTGCTACAAGCTAAAAAGAGAGCAAGAGGATAAGAAAAAGAATGCAAATTGGGGTGCAAATAAGAAGGAAGAGAGTCCAAGGGAGGACAAAGGAAAAGTGAAGATCGAGGAGATCAATGCAGTCATAGATGATAGTGACAATGACATTCTCTTCATGTCTAGTTTATATGCAGAGTTGCTTACCACTTTAGATGATGCATATTCCTAGGATTGTATTTTGGGTTCTGGTTCTTATTCCATGTTACTCCCGATAGGGAATGGTTCTCCACTTATGATAGTGGAAAGACAGGTTGTGTGCATCTTGGAAATGACTATGCATGTGACATAGTGGGATTAGGTGACCAAGTTTTCTTTTACAAATGGGTCTGCATTTATTTTGAAAAAATGTGAGACATGTGCCTAAGCTGACCAAGAGTTTCATTTAGATAGGTCAGCTAGATGATGCTGGGTTTCAGACCAACTTTGGTTTTTGGAGTTGGAAAATTTAGGACTCTATGCTTTTGGCCAGGGGTGCCAAGTGTGGGACTTTGTATCCCTTACATGTATCAGGGGTATTTGATCATATTGTTGCAATAACTGAGCAGCCAAGAACTTCTTTATGGCATTGCCAATTGGACCATATGAGCCAAATGGGATGAAACTCTTATGCCGTTTGGGTTATGTATCGCATTTGAGTTTCTCTTATTTTGAATTTTGTGGGCACTGTCTCTATGGGAAGCAGACTAAATTAGCCCATAAAAGAAGGGGAAAGAAAGAGTTTGAAAGCTTGATTTGGTGCATTCAGACGTATGTGGTCCCATGCCTACACGGTCATTAGGCAGGGCTGAATACTATGTGACATTCATTGATGATGCAACTAGGAAAGTGTGGGCTTATGCTATAGCTCGAAAGAGTGATGTGTTCCAAGTATTTCAGAAATGGCAGGCCTTGGTTGAGAATCAGTCAGGTAGAATGCTTAAATGCCTACGAACTAACAATGGTGGCTGAGTATCTCTCTCATGAATAATTTCAGCATTTCTGTGATACACATGGGATTAAGAGGGAGCTCACATCCCCTCGTACTCTAGAGAAAAATCAAGTTGGAGAAAATGTGAACCATACCATTCAAGAAAGTTTGCAATGCATGCTTTCCAATGCAAGTCTTTCTAGTGGTTTTTGGGCTGAGGCAATGAAGACTGTAGTCCATGTGATCAATAGATCACCTAGTAAGAGTTTGAATGGTGGTATTCCTAAAGAGGCATGGAGTGGCAAGAAGTCCTCTTACTCTCATTTGCGTATATTTGGGCGTGAGGCATATGCACATGTGCCAAAAGAGCTTCAAAAGAAGCTAGATCCTAAGTCTAGGAAATGCATCTTTCTGGGTTATGGTGAAAGTGGAGGGATGGGCTATCGTCTCTGGGATCCAAAAGCAAAGAAGATCATACACAACCATGATGTAGCCTCTAGGATGTGAATCCACCTACATATGTTGATAGACAGCAAGCTGTCCATGCATTAAATGTGCAAGAAATGGTACAGCCAAGTACTCCCACAGGTATACAATCAAGGGTAGATGATGGATCATCTTTTGGTGGAAATGATGAGCCAAATGTGGCTAATATGCAAGTGGGATAGCAATCTGAAATGCCATTGAGAAGATCATTTAGAGTGTCTAGACTGCCTGATAGGTTTGTTCCAGGGGTAGACTATGTGATGCTTACTAATTGCGGGGAGCCTTCTTGCTATAGAGAGGCTATGATGCACAAGGATAGAGAGGCCAAGTTGCATGAGGCCTTTGATATGAAGGATTTGGGACTTGCAAGTCATATTCTTGGTATGCACATCATGCGTGATCGGAGTAGGAAACTCCTTTGGCTTTCACAGGAGTATGTGACAAAAGTATTGCAGCATTTCAATATGGAGGGGGGGAAGGCAATAAGTAGTCCATTGCCTCCATATGTGAAACTGAGTCATACAAATAGTTCCAAATCAGATGAGGAGAGGGCCATGATGGCCAAGGTTCCTTATGCATCAACGGTTGGGAGTCTTATGTATGCTATGATAGCTACTAGACTAGACATTGCATTTGCAGTGGGAGTTCTTAGCTAGTATATGTCTAATCCAGGAAAGAGGCATTGGGAGGCAGTTAAGTGCATCATGAGGTACATGAAGGGTACCAAGGAGATGTACATCCGCTTTGGTAGAGGAGACATGCATGTACTTGGGTACAGAGATTCAGACTATGTAGGGCATGTGGATAGTAGGAGATCCACTTCTGGTTATGTGTTCAGCTTTGCAGGTGGTGCAGTGTCCTGGATGTCTCATGCACAGAAGTGCATTCCTTTGTCTACCACAGAGGCTGAGTATGTTGCAGCCACAGAGGGTTGCAGGGAGGCTATATGGCTTGATTGGCTAGTGGGAGATTTGGGGATTCATACAGGAGTACCGACATTGCATAGTGATTCTATGAGTGTTGTTCAGCTAGCACGGAATCCGGTCTTTCATGCAAAGACCAAGCACATTGAGGTCAGGTACCATTTCATCAGGGAGGTACTTGAGGACAAGCGCATAGAGCTTGTCAAGGTTCATACAAACAATAACCCTACAATTATGCTGACGAAGAGTCTACGTAGTCAATGGTTTGAGTATTGTTGTGTATTGATGGGCATTGGATAGTATGCTCCCTGGTTGTTCTCCCTTAAAGGCACATTGTCCTTTAAGTGGGAGGTTATGCGGGTTAAAGGTAATTGTGCCTTTACCCCAGTTATGTACAATACTCAAACACATATATAAATGAATGAAAAAGAAGATTAGGGTGTTCTGCACCCACCAAAAACTTGTGTGGCTCTCTGTTTCTCTGTCTCCCTCTTTCGTTCTTGCTTCCGTTGAGAGAACTCCCATGGCAGTAGTGTAGGGATAGCATGATAGTAGTGCAGGATAAGTTATCTCCAGCGCTATGGTTGGTTTGCAATAGGATATTAACAGTGACCAGCGTAGTGGTTTGCTTCTATTATTACAAGATGAATGGATTTGTAGGATGTGTGGATTCGTTATGGGAAAACTAAAACAAATTCCATTTTGTAGGACAAGTGGACATATTGTTTCCTTGCAATGAGACTACATACATTTTCTTAGTACTATCTCAGTCATCCTTGTCCACCGCTCCTAAACACCCTAAGCATTAGGGGAGAATTGGGGTCTCAAAAGGGCCTCATAAGGAATGGATTAGGGAATTCTTAGTGGGCTAATGCAAGGGGCTTGGAGGTTCCCAAAGAGGCCTAACCAACCTAACCTAGGTGGGTTAAGCCCACATTTGAGCCCACCTCTCCCCCCATCAATCCATGGAGCCATGTCCAAAGGCCAGCGCAGGGTCCCCCAAAGATTAAGAGGCACAAAAAATCAGGCATGAAGGCACTTCAGGAGATCCAAGCTCATAGTTTCTTACCACTATGGAGTCGTCATGCTCAATCCCTTCCTCTATGTCAATGAGGATGGATCTAGAGGCCTCCTGCTATGTAGAGTGAGATGTGGAGGCTTCTTCTAGAACATCAGGTAGGTCGGAGTCGATTGATGTCTCTGCATCTTTGATTTGGGCCAGTGTTAAAGAAACAACCTCTTCTATTGAATCATATGCTCCCAAAAACCCAGGTTCTTGCATAGTCGTGTCCACCTCGTATCTACACAGGAGAGCTTCTTTTACTCGGAGACCAAACATAACCTCTATGTCATGGAGAAAGAGGTATTGTTCATCATCGACAAGAAGGGGAGCAAGAAACCATATCTTTATTATGGGGTCAATAGAGGTGGTGCCCGAGGTGGATGGAATTTGAGAAGTAGAATGGGGTTCAGGAGGTCATTGGAGCACTTCCAGTGCCAATGCAGCTTCTTACTCCTTAGCTTCTTTATCTATGGGCTCTTCATTGTAGATGTTGGGCTCATCTATAGAAATAAGAGGATCAGAAAGGGCAGGGGCAGGGTCAGGGCTTGAGGTTGAGGCCTCCTCTTCCATTTGTCCCTCCTAGAGAAGGAAAATAAAGGTCATTTACCATAATAGGAACCTATTTCCTTTGTTTCCGATGACTCCACATGCTAGGAGGTCATCAGTGTCCACCTCCCTAAACCCTAGGGGTGTGTGAGTTGGGCTCGAAAGCAATCTAAGCGCTTCACAAACCTGGGTTCTTGATTGAACAAGCACTTCAAATAATCAATTGGGACCCATCTTTTTGTAGACTCATCAAGTTGATGTGCAAGACTCGTGATGTAGTCTTGCATGTACTTGATGAGGTCTTCAAAATCGTCTCGAGTGCCCAAGTAGGTGCCTAGGACATCTATGCTCTTATCAAAGATTATCAAAGACTAGAAATAACTCCTCCTCTCTATCAATTAATGGAATACGAGAGATGAAATCGTGGAAGGCAGACCTAGTAGAATCCATGGTAGTTTGGTAGCTAGGACAACTATGGCTATGATAGTGAAACTTTGAAACTAAAGTAACTTTATAACCTATATATACCCAGATGTTCTAAATATAAAAAATAAAAAGAATTATAAATTTTTTGGGAAAAACTTGACATTGACATGAAACAAAACCATTCAAAACCTCAAAATTAGTTGCACCACTATTAATTGGAAAATGTCAAAATCCACAATTATTCCACCCCACATTGTTTACAATCTTCAATATTGCAGGAGGGATAAAAGTGGCACTATGCACGAGCTTCTCTACATGCTTTCCTACCTTTTCACCATTTAAGGTAAAGTGAAAGGACTCAGACATGCCATCCTCCATGACCAATAGGTGTTCCTGCACGTCCCTGAGAGTCCACTGTGATGTGACAGTCACATTCTTGACATCTCCTAAATGAGAACCAATACATAAACTTACCCATGTATTATCATCATAGTTAGAGTCAAGCGGGAGCCAATTGCCACCTGTTTTCTTCCAGCGCCTATATTGAAAAGCAAAATATAACATTTGGTGGGAGATGTGGTACTTGACAACCACATTGTCCTTACATAAATGGCATTGAAATAGATCACCCTTTTGTTCTCCTGACATGCTTCCCCAATTCACCCCAAACAATTCCTCAAGGGCATTCTCATGTAGGCACTTGCACGACCACATGGTTTTTGCTCTATGCATCTGGATATTCTGAAAACAAGAAGCAAAAATGTGTAGAGGCATAAACCAAGACAACCTTACCCATTTCGAGCCAAATGTAAACTTCATCACCATGCCCACATCCTTTGCAATCTTTTCCTTGTATGATTACATTGTTCTTGTGCACTACAGAAACAAGAAAGTTTTCTTGTTTTAATCAGGATGTTATTTGAAAATCCCCATATACTGTGTAGACCACAAACTCCTTTAATTTTCTCACAATCATGCTGGCTTCTCCTTTGCACTTCATCCACTTTCACTTCATGGAACACTCTGAGTACTACAGTATTCTTAAGTCTTTATTTACTATATGTTGAATATGCACCTATGGAGAGGTTCGTTGTAAGCCATGTTATAGCATCATGGGCATCATTGAGTTTTTCTTGAGGGCATGCTAATTGGTGTTTAAACAAAGCTTGCTTCATCACAGCACCTCATCCAACATGTTCACCCTTGCCATGGCTAGATCCAAAGAAATTCCACATCATGTCTAAACTGGTTAGGGATTTGAACCTTGAGACAAAGTAGAATCCACGAGATGATTTAACATGAAAGGCAGCACCATCTGACCACACCCAATGTTGTTATATATTTTTTGCATGGGGATTTTTCTTTTTCAGCCATTCCCAATGCAGTAGAAAAGCATACTGCACAAATAGGGTGTCATGTTCCCTATCATCTAAAATGTAGAAATGGTACATACGTTGCTGTGACCTGGACTACTGTGAGTCAACAACAAGTAGATTGGCATCAGGCATGGAAGAATCAAGCAAATGATTGTACATGATATGCACAAGAATTGCTATCTGCTTGTTGTACTAGAGACTAGCTTGTATCTCATCTTGTTCTTAAAAATAATAATTTTTGCAAAATTTATGAGAGATACGATAGTGTCGTGGGGAAAATTGGCAAGGCACGTCCTGAACTGCTTATCCTACCAGCTGGCTGTGAAATTGTGAAGCACATATTTTAGGATGGATTGAACCACGTGACCTACAAGCTCTCTTGCCTGGTTGCTCTTATGTGACATTAGCCATCTCTTTTTATCGGATCCTTCAACATTGACATTTTCAAATCTCCTCCATTTTAGAGCAACATAGTTGTCTTCCCTCATCTCATTTGGATAGACATTGAATGTCTTCTTCATTAACTTCAAACTGCAATGCTTGCATGTGCCATGAATGCATTCAATCCTGTGCCACTTAAAGAACCACTAGCTCCCAAAGAGACCTTAGGCTACAAAACCTGCCCTCCCTTGCAACACATGATGAGGATCCAGGTATCCTATAGACTGCACATTCATTGGGGAGGCATGGGCATCAATCCCCATGGAGCAATGCTCCAACACAACCAGATCTCAAGTCATTCATAGCTTGCTGGGCCAGGTCAAAGTCTATGTGTGTTTTGCAACAACAAACATTCCTGTCTTTGTGTTTCCTGATGTACCAAGGCTTACAATGCTCAAAGCTCCTCTGCCCAATTGAAATGTCCAGATTCTAATCCATAAACTTGAGATACAACTCTATCACAGCTGACCCAACATGTGGGAACAATGAAACAATGAGCCCCCTTTTTGCTACTACTAAAAGAATACAAAACATAGTCTAATTAAAGTATATAATGAAGCAAAACAATTTTCAACCATCGCGCTAGTTTAGGACAATCACAATTTCAATCACCGGGCTAGTTTAGGACACGTTTAGGATAGTCAACCACTAGGTTGGTTTAGAACAGTCACAATTTCAATTACCGGGATAGTTTAGGATACTGTCATAGTTTCAACCACCGGGATGGTTTAGCCTGATGGTCTCAACTTCACATATTAGACAATAACAAGTATATTGCTTTTCATTTCTAAATTTCACCATTAGAAAATAACATTATATTGCTTTTCATTCTTGAATTTCGCAATTTAATAGTGGTATATGACCCAAATAGCAGGAAATTAAATTTAACGAATTTAAGTACTAAGAAACACAATAATTTCAACCACTCGACTGATCAATAACTAATGTCTATTCAATCACACTAGTTTAGGGCAATCACATAACTAGTGATTGAGTTGAAGCAACCACGGTTGCATGATGTTCCAACCATTGGGTTGGTTTAGTAAAATAACACTATATTGCAAAATATATTAGTGTTAATTTCTGCTCAACCATGCCACCAGCCTGGACAACAACTAATGTCTATTCAACCACGCTGGCTTAGGACAATCACATAGCTGGCGATTGAGTTGAACCAGCCTATGGTTGCATGATGTTCCAGCCACCGGGCTGGTTTAGGACAATCACATTTAGTCCAAGCCTAGTTTAAGAGCCGAAACAAGTAAACTATCCCAAAGCTCAATCACAAACAATGGCCGGGCTGGTTTACTAACCTATGTTGTATCTAGCATGTGTATGATGTGCTCCTCAAACACCTTGCATCCCGTCCGCTTCTTACAGATGTCCTTTTTATATGGAGAACTCTCGTATTTTTGTGCCAAAACTTCGTCATTGTAGCAATGACTTCCTCACTTAGGTTGTCTCTCCTTTTGTTCTGTTTTGTTGAAGCCCACAGACTTATCAGATCGAGATGATCATGCATTGCTTCTACTCTATGTTCAACCACTGGAGCCACATTGGTCCTTCTGATTGACGACATCGTAACAAGACAAAGCACCTACAGACATGCACACAGATGCGTTTACTGAACTAAATAAAAAACTTACGAGCGCGTCTATTTGTGCATCTATTTTTGCATCTAGAGACCCGTGTCTAACAGCGCATCTATATAGTAGACACACGCGTGTATAGATGCACATTTAGATGCATAAATAGATGCTCTGCTTAAAAATTTAAAAAACAGACAGACGCATCGTTAAACGCGTGTATAGACACGTTTTTAAATGGTTTTATAAACGTGTTTATAGATGCGCAAATAGACGCTTCTCGAACAGACAGACACGTATATAGACGCATTTATAGACGCACTGATAGATGCGCTTTATAATATTTTTTTTTAATTTACAGAATGCTGTGTATGTTGTGTATGCTATATAGTTACAAGAATCCCATTTCCACATTGTGTAATTCAATTCGTACAGCCAACCGCATTTTAATTACAATTCCAAATAAAACATTACAACTCCAAAACGCAATAAAATTGAAAGCACAAAGCTAAGCCACGTCATGTACATATAGCACGAAGCTAAGCCACGTCATGTGGCTTCAAGGACAAAAAATAAGAGGAGTGTATATACAAGAGGCATGAATCCAAGCCAGTGGCTTTAAGTACAAAAAAGAGTAGCTAGCACTACTTCTACGACTAATCTATGTTCTCCACATCCTCGCTCCCTTCCATGCTCCTTTCTGTGCTCCCTTCTGTGCTCCCTTATGCGCCTCCTTCCTCATCTTCTTCCTCGTCGTCTTGTGCACAGGCCTGTAAACAAGGGATAACATATATCAATGTATGAAAAATCAAATCTTTACTTATAATATTGACATTATTTAATTACTTTCAAATACCTCGGGGGCTGCTCCAGTAGCCTGGATATACTGCTCCTCAGTAATCAACCTGTCATGATAGAAGTGCCTCCATGTATCTCCTCTGCGATGGTGGCGGTGGTAGGCTGTCTCGACAGGAGTAGGGTATCTGCCCATGATATCAAGCTACAAGATGACACAATTTGTGGAGGGATTAGTACAAAGAAACAACCTCCTAATAAACTACATAAGCAATATAATTTGAGATCGCTACTTACAAATTGGACCTCCCATGAATCAACACCCCCTGCTCCAAAATGCACGCTTCCATATTGCTCCATCTGGATCCTTCGTGCCTCCATGTGTTGCACACTGGGGTCCTCCCTTGCTGACTTCATTGCTTTCTTCCCTTGGTGTTTGACCTCCCTCGAGCCTGGCAAGCTCCACTAGTGCCTGCCTCTTAAGCCTGCCTCTTAAGCGAAGATCTTTTATTGCCAAGTATCATAACAATCTTTTTGCATGAATAGTCCAACTTAGGATTCCAATTATTATTCTCTAATTTGTGCCATATACCGGAAAAGTCTGGATCCTCTTGATAAGAATTCTTCATACCTTTGAAAGGCTAGGTCTCTACAGCAGTGATGTGATTAATTCTTGGCTTTCTGCTAAGAGCATCAATAACTACATTTTCTTTTCTAGGCTGATACTGAATCATGGACTAAAAACTCTATATAAATGATGCCCACTTGATGTGCCTATCGGATATTAGTGGTTGAGTCAACAAATGCTTGATACTTTGTTGATTGGTTTTCATAAGAAACTCAGCTCCCATCAAATAATGTTTCCACATTCATAAGGCATGCACAACAGTGGTTAATTCTTTATCATATGTACTATAGTTGCATTCCGCTAGTTTTAATTTTTGGCTCTCATATGCTATTGGATGTCCATCTTGCATAAGTACGGCTCCAATTCCATATCCACTAGCATCGGTTACAACTACAAAGAATGATCTAGAGAAGTCAGGTAGTTGCAACACGAGCTTGAGTGAGAACTTCTTTCAAAGCTGTAAAAGATTTATCTTGATGCTCTGTCCATAAGAAATGCGTAGCTTTTCTAAGAAGGTATGTCAATGGATGTGCAATGTATGCAAAATTGCTGACAAACTTTCTATAAAAGCTACACAATCCCAAGAATGATCTTTATTCGTGTATATCTCAGGGTTAAGGCCATGTGACTATGCATTCAATCTTCTTTGGATCCACTCGACTCCCATCGGTGAATACTATGTGACCCAAATACTCTATCTGATCTTGAAGGAAACTACTCTTTTCAAGATTTATCTATAATTGATTTTCTTTCAAGAGTGAAAAGACTAGCTTCATATGTTCCTTATGCTCCTCAATGTCTTTGCAAACACCAAAATATCATCAAAAAATACTACCACACAATCTTGGTGTTTAAGAAAGATTTGAGCATCATTCTACTAAAAAGTTGGAGCATTAGTTAGCCCAAAAGGCATAACTAGGAACTCATAATGTCCCGTTTGAGTTCTAAAGGTAGTCTTGTATATATCCTCTTCTACCATACAAACTTGATGATAGCCGATGGATTTGAGATCTATCTTATTGAAGACCTTGGTCCCTTTCAATTTGTCCAAAGGTTCATCAATCCTAGGGATTGGATATTTTTTCTTCATTGTGATTTTGTTTAGTGCACGATAGTCTATGCACATTCTATAGATTCCATTTTTCTTTTCGACTAATAAGATAGGTGCTTCATAAGGAGAATGTTTGGGTCTTATCAATCCTCTCTCTATCAGTTCCTCCACTTGCTTTTGAATTTCTTTTTGCTCTAGGTAGTTGACTCTATAAGGAGCTTTGCAAGATGGAGTATTGCCCGGTAGGATTTCTATCCTATGATCTTCAGGTCGAGAACATGGTAGTCCAAGTGGTAAATCCTCTAAAAAACAATCAAAAATTTAAGAAAGAGACTTTTAATGTGTAGGCTTAGTGTTTGGCTAAGTAGTCATTATCGTATTCACCAAAATCAGATATGTCTTCTCACGTTTCCTAATTACTCTTGTGGCTTGTGTGTAGTTGAGTAAAGGACTCTGATCTCAGGTTTCATAGAGCCTTTCAGACATATTTCTTGTTTGTCCTTCTCAATCCACATCTGATGTGAATCATAATCTATTTTAGGATTATATTGATGTCTCCGTGGTATTCCTAAGATGATATCAACTCCCTGTAAGGGGGCCACTAGAAAGTCTCGTCTATCCTTGTATGGTTTGATTGAAATTTCAAGATTCTTGACTTCTCTAATGAAATTGTACTTTGTCTTGGTAAAAGTAGCTTTGACCTTATAACAACCTCTTCTCTATTAATGAAACCTTTCATTTTCAAAAGAGCATGACAATTATACTTACCTCCCTCTTTGTCGGAGGAGAGAGAGAGAGAGAGAGAGAGAGAGAGAGAGAGAGAGAGAGAGAGAGATGCAAAGTTTTGATAACAATTAATGTACGTAATTGGTGATATCCTCCAGTATTGCTAACATTCTGTTGATGCTCTATCTTGTAATAAGTACTAAAGTACCATATGTAATTTGTCAATATCCTTATATAGTTACTTTAAGAAGCTGATGGATGCAAGGTCTCATTGATGAACACACACACACACACACACACAAATACACACACATACATGTAAGGCGCATTATATCACACTTGAAGATACACATAATATGTATGCATTTATGGCTTCTGAGTGGCTTCTATGCTAGCTTAGTTTTATTGGTGGCATTGGCTTATGAATGACTTTGGAAGGTGGTAAATTGCTTGATGTTTTGTGTGTTCTTTTGGGTGGCAATTGGCAAGAGCAAGAAGAGGTCAAGGAATGCCACAATAGTTATTGTTAATATCTTGAAGAATGCATTGGCTTATGAATGACTTTGGAAGGTGGTGAATTGCTTTACGTTTTGTGTGTTCTTTTGGGTGGCAATCGGTAGTAGCATCAAGAGCTCAATGAATGTCACAATAGCTATTGTTAGAAAATCTATGAGGTTTCTCTATTTCTCCAACATTGCTCCATCTTTTCCAAGGCTACTTGATCGGTCCATTAAGGCTTCTCGATACTTTCCACAATCCTCTATATGGGATTCTTGTAGTTCTTGTTGCTATTGCCCATAAGCTTCTCCTTCTATGCTAGTTGTGTTTTTGTGGAATCTTCTTTTGCTACCTTCTCTTAGAGTTGAGCTCAGTTTTAGGTGTTTAGGAGATGCCATAGTAGCTCATTCGTGCTAGGCTTCATAAGAGTTTATGGTTTTCAACCTTGTAGATGACACCATAGCTATTTTAGATGTGAGTATTGGACATGTTCCTATCAACACCTATTTCATTAATTTTGGACTTTTTGTGTTGTTTTTGGACGAAGCCCAAAAATCCTTCCCAAATGAAAACTTTACTTTATGAAAATATCCTTTCCAAATCAAAATTTTATTTTCTAAAAAGTTTCTTCCCAAATCAAAAGTTCACTTTGTGGCACTGTCATATTCACATAAAAATATTGTTTTTTCAATCTATACTTTTGCACCAACATGCAAGAATTTGAAATAATCCTATATTAGAAATTCTAGCTATATCTAAGTTATTTGTTAATTTAATTATTTTTAATATTTTTCCTTGACGTTTTTCCTTCCCAAATCAAAAGTTCACTTTGTGGCTCTATCATATTCACATACAAATATTGTTTTTTCAATCTATACTTTTACACCAACATGCAAGAATTTGAAATAATCCTATATTAGAAATTCTAGCTATATCTAAGTTATTTGTTAATTTAATTATTTTAAATATTTTTCCTTGACGTTTTTCATTGACGTGATAAATTTATAAATCCATGAAAGGAGACTTAAATATTTCATGAAAATAACATTGTCACTCGGCAATATGCACAAAATTTAACAAAACTTTTAATAAATAGAAAGAAGACATGACGCCATAAGACCAAAGAGGGATAATAGCAATTGTAGCTTTATGTATATGATTACATTGAGAGACGTTGCTCTCAGCTACAGTCTTTATATCCAAAATGATATAGATTGAACATATGTTTACAATTTAAATTGTTGCTCTTAAAGAGCCTCAATTCGTGCCATCTGCATAATTTGACACCCGATTGTCTTATTGCTCAATGTCACGACAGTCCCTTGCCAGTTGCCATCTGCATAATTTGACCTAGGCTTGTCTTGCCAAGCCTTGCCCCTTGGGTGCATTGACTCCCCATTGTCTTGCCAAGCCTTGACCCTTGGGTGACATCCAGTGCAAAATACAGGTGCCATCTGCATTAACTCCCACAAGTTATCTTGCCAAGCCTTGCCCCTTGGGTGCATTGACTCCCCATTGTCTTATTGCTCAATGTGATAGTCCCTTGCCAGGTGCCATCTGCATTAACTCCCTATTGTCTTGGCAAGCCTTGACCCTTGGGTGACATCTAGTGCATATTTTGACTCTCATTTGACATACGAGGTGATGACTCTGATTATAATTGTCTTGGATTGGCTCCTTGCCTAGTACCCAAATAAAATCCTTCTGAATCAATGGACTTCAATACAAAGTTTTAATCATGGACATTCTTCATTTGCGCTATCTCCTTCTACTTCCTCCATGGCGAGCATCCTTAAAAATTCGTGTATATGCAAAATAGTTTGCTGTGGTATTTTTATTTTTCCTTCTACCTCATATCCCACGTGCTTCTTTGATTTCTTTGCCCTTGAATGCCAAGACACTATGATTGTCTCTGTCGAAACTTGAGAGACTGCTTCATCATTTGGGACCCACTCCTTCATTATACAATTAGTATATAATGTGTTGTTATCCATATTCTCCTTCCTGCCCTTTGGCTCATACCATACCGCTGTAAATGTTGTAGCTCTCCCTTGGTCATCTCTTTGCACATCAACTACTTTTGCAACCCAAAACTTTACATTCTCATATTCATCATCCGATGGCCAAACCACAACAAAACAATCAACCTCTATATCTACTTGTGGCATAAACTCTCTCTTCTTCGGTCCACAATATGGACGTGGGAGTAATGATACAAAATCATTTTCAAAGACTGGAGCTGGGCGCAAATCGTTATGAACATTTGGCCAAAACATATTGCATTCTTCCTTGACATCCTTTGAGCCTCGCATTCTCTCAAGGTCCTTTATTAAATTTCGTGTCTTGTTAATTACAGTGGTAGTGTGTTCTCTCCAAGCAGGCTTCGAATCAGGATATCTCTGGAGCATTTCCTCTTTGTATGTAATAAATGCTTTTAATCCATCTATTTCACAATTAGACCTCTCATTAAATTCTTGTATAGGAGCCCATGTTGGATACCTTTCCTTGCTGGGAATTGAAGTTAAGAGACTGTAAGGTTCTTCAGGTTCCCATTTTGTATCATGAGAATACTGTTGCCATTGCATTACGGGTTTTTCATCTTTTAAAAAAAAACGAAAGTAGTGTGGATTGGTATGACCTGTCAATGCATCACCACCCGTTTGTATGAAAGGTAGAATGAAGCTCTTCCAATCATACATTCTTTCGAGCCTCTCACATACTGTACTTTCCTTACGACCACCAACTTGCCTGCACATCTTCTTACCAAGTCATCTATTGTCTCCACATCCTTGCATTTAAGCTCCCTTGAGACTGTGCTAAAAACCTGATCGATATCCTCATGTGTATGCCCAACATACAAAAATCCACATTCGACCTCATTGAAGATTCGATGAGCAACTAGCATGGAGCAGAAGGCAAACATAAGAACATTCTTATTTTCTCGCCAGCAATTATCAGCTTGTATTCTCAAAGTCGGTGGCAGGCGACCTTTTTCTGCATGTACATTGCGAATTGCCTTCATAATAGATGTTACAACTTGATTGCTATCATGTAGATGCAAGGAATCAATCCATATATCTGCAAAGAACTTAATTCCATGCACTAACACTCCACATAGATGTGTCTTTAGAAAGTGCTTTCCTTGTAATTTAGGTGGAGTGGCAACAAAACGAGGCAATGTTGTTGTATTCTGATCCATGCCATCTACAATAAGACACATGTAGTCATCAGGATGCGAAATAGCTTGCTCCTTCCAAAATGCATATTTTTGTCTGGAATGTCGAATAAGGTCATGATGAGATTTTCGGTTTTTTTTGTATAATTCCCTTTGATTTGGACATGTTGCACTCTCAATCACTCGCTTTAAATCATCACAGACATTGCACTTTGACATTTTTTGCCTCCTTGGGATTTTAACATATCCAAAGTTCTTCTTCCAAAGAGTATACAAAGTATGAGAAGAAGCTACAGCATCCCCTCTTTGCCTTTGCTTTTCTGCAATAGAGTCAAATACTTCGAGCTTTGTCAAGCCCATTGGAAGGTGCATTTCAGTGATCGCGTCACCGTTAGGGAGTTTGGTAGATATATGGGGTTGAGGCAAAGCATTTTCATGTATGAAGTCTTGTAAAATTGCTGCTGCCCTGACAGTTGAGATTCTTGATTTGGACCTTTCTCTATTACCGTGAATGCTAAATTTGTTGCCGCCCTTTGCCTTGGTGACTAAATCCCAATATGTACCATGGGATAATCCAGTAATATTGCGATATGCCTTATTGCAAATCCTTTTTCCATTTACGAGAGGTTTTACCTTTTGTCTTGAACTTAGCCTTTTATTGCCATTCTGAAGAAAGCAAGAGAGACTTGTGAGAAGGTATTCATTTCTTTCGCTTCCCCTTCTTTGCCACACGTGTCCTCTACATTCCCTGATGTCTGCAAGATCAATGAAGCGCATACATCTTCGCTTGCAACATAGATATCCCAATGCATTTAACATGTTCTCCTCCTTCATTACTCTCTTCCTCTTTGGTTGCTTTTGTGGATCTGCCTGGATTCTCTTTCTCTTCATGCATATGTATGACCGTTTTCGTTCCTCGTACACATTGTTATCTGTATTTATGCACTTCTTCTCCTCACATTTGTTTGTAACCAAGCATCCATGATTGGTCGTTGCATCCTTGTTCATATCACAATCAAAGTTAAATACTGAATAATCCTCTATTGATCTCATCCTCATTTTTAACATACTCTTAGGACCATTCAATGAATTCAATATTCTACGAGAGTATTGAGAACCTTGAAACTCTTCCACTCCTGAGAGAACATCACTCATTGGGACATCTTGCATGGCTTTCACAAATCCACAACCTTGATTGACACCAGGTTTGTTAATATGCATGAACTCATCCACACTTGACAAGACATCGCTATTGAAACCTTTGCCCTTCTCACTGTGCAAGAATTCATCCACCCCAGATAAGGCTTCGCTTCTAAAATCATTTTGTTTCTTGGAACCAATGAACTCATCCACTCCAGATAAGATGTCACTTCTATAATTGAGTATATTGAAATCATCCACATTTGAAGTGATAGAGCCTGGCACATGGGCATGCTTTTTAGGTCCTTTGATATTGTAGTATGCGTTGTCTTTATCATTGAAAACCACGTGCCTCTTTCTCATGTTTAAAAATTGCATGCTCCATCTCATATTCTTGCCTACCTCATAGTAGGGATCACATAAGGATGTTATGTTATCAACCATACCATCATCAGTGACTTTTAGAATCCTCATCTGCGCAAATGACCATTGCTCCACTTGTTCAAATCCCAATACTTCACCTTCTGCTACAATCTTATTTGCAAATGATCTCATTTGTAAAATGTCCCCTATAGTAAAATCCAAGGTGGTGCACTTTGTATTCTTGATAATGTCTGTTGCATAAGTCTCATCTTTGTCCCATGCTATAAATGATTTGTTGGATGTATTGTAGGGCATAACATCTCCAAGTGTTTCCATATCTCCACATTTATACTTTAGCTCAACATGTGCGCTAAGAATCTTTGATACAGTAACTGCTACCTTATCTTCGCCAAGTCTTCGAAAGTGGCAAAGTGAATTGGGATCACTATCATGGATTGTAGCAAATGCAACTACTTCTCTTTTGCTACATAAAATCACATCCATCCCTGGAACAAAATCTATAGCCATCTCCTTTGTGAGAGTCCTTCGCAAGCAAGCTGCAGTGGCAACAATTACATAAATATTAGTCTCTTTTTAATAATCTACTTATTTATTATAATTTTTAATTAGTACTTAATTTATTAGTGGGAGAAGTTATCCGATCAAGTACTCATCAGCAGATGGACATGCCAAGTTATCCTTTGCATGGTCAATCAAGCATTAAATACTATTTTTGCTCTAGTGTCATGCACATCCGTAAAAAAACATGAGCCTACTAGGTACGTTATCCAATCAAACAATCCAATCAAACACTAATGGGATGCGGGTGCCACTTTGCATGTAAGTCAATTCCACCTAGTTGAGGTGTACAAAAAGTGTTGTGCCCATCGGATATGCTTTGCATGGTCCATCGAGCATTAAATACTATTTTTGCTCCTATCATGCACATCCATAAAAAAAACACGCTGCTAGGTGTGTTATCCGATCAAGTACTTATGCGATGGGAATGCCACTTTGCATGTAAGTCAATTCCACCTAGTTGAAGGTGTGTGCAAAGTATTGTGCCCATCCAATATGCTTTGCATTGTCGATCAAGCATAACACACTATTTCTGCCTTACTGTCATGCACAACCATATAAAAACACGGCCATAGGTGTGTTATTCAAATAAGTACTTATCAGATGGGGGCTCCACTTTGCACGCAAGTCCGTTTTAACTACATTGAGGTGCGTGCAAAGTATTGTCACCATCGGATATGATTTGCATGGTCGATCACGCATTATACACCATTTTTTCCCTAATGATATGCACATTCGCACAAAAACACGCCATTAGGTGTGTTATCTGACCAAGTACTTATCGGATGGGTGTGCCTCATTGAGAACATTTCAATACCACCTAGGTTGAGGCGTAAAAAAAGTTTTGTGCCCATTGGATATCCTTTGCATGGTCAATCGAGCATCAAATACTATTTTTACTCTAGTGTCATGCACATCCGTCAAAAAACACGCTGCTAGGTATGTTATATGATCAAGCAATTATGGGATGGGCATGCCACTTTGCATGTAAGTTGATTCTACCTAGTTGAAGGTGTGTGCAAAGTATTGTGCCCATCGGATATGCTTTGCATTGTCGATCAAGCATAAAACACCGTTTTTGTCTTAGTGTCATGCACATTCGTCAAAAAACGCAGTCCTAGATGTGTTATTCAGACTAGTACTTATCGGATGGGGGCTCCAGTTTGCACGCAAGTCTGTTTCAACTAGGTTGAGGTGTGTGCAAAGTATTGTCACCATCAGATATGATTTGCATGGTCGATCACGCATTATACACCGTTTTTTCCCTAGTGGTATGCACATCCGCAAAAAAACACGCCCTTAGGTATGTTATCTGACCAAGTACTTATCGGATGGGTGTACCTCTTTGACAACATTTTAATACCACCTAGGTTGAGGTATAAGAAAAGTATTATGCCCATCGGATATGCTTTGCATGGTCGATCGAGCATTAAATACCATTTTTGCCTTAGTGCCATGCACATTCGTAAAAAAACACGCTGCTAGGTGTGTTATCCGATCAAGAACTTATGCGATGGGAATGCCACTTTGCATGTGAGTCAATTACACCTAGTTGAAGATGTGTGCAAATTATCGTGGCCATCCGATATGATTTGCATGGTTGATCGAGCATTAAATACCATTTTTGCCTTAGTGCCATGCACATCCGTAAAAAAACACGCTGCTAGGTGTGTTATCTGATCAAGCACTTATGCGATGGGCGTGCCACTTTGCATGTAAGTCAATTACACCTAGTTGAAGGTGTGTGAAAAGTATTGTGTTCATCGGATATGCTTTGTATTGTCGATCGAGCATAACACACCGTTTCTGCCTTAGTGTCATGCACAACCATATAAAAATACGGCCATAGGTGTGATATTCAAATAAGTACTTATCAGATGGGGGATCCACTTTGCACGCAAGTTCGTTTCAACTACGTTGAGGTGCATGCAATGTATTGTCACCATCGAATATGATTTGCATGGTCGATCACGCATTATACACCATTTTTTTCCTAATGATATGCACATCCGCAAAAAAACACGCCATTAGGTGTGTTATTTGACCAAGTACTTATCGGATGGGTGTGCCTCATTGAGAACATTTCAATACCACCTAGGTTGAGGCGTACAAAAAGTTTTGTGCCCATCGGATATCATTTGCATGGTCGATCGAGCATTAAATACTTTTTTTACTCTAGTGTCATGCACATCCGTCAAAAAACACGCTACTAGGTATGTTATCTGATCAAGCACTTATGGGATGGGTGTGCCACTTTGCATGTAAGTCTATTCCACAAGTTTGAAGGTGTGTGCAAAGTATCGTGCCCATCGGATATGCTTTGCATGGTCGATCGAGCATTAAATACCATTTTTGCCTTAGTGCCATGCACATCCGTAAAAAAACACGCTGTTAGGTGTGTTATCTGATCAAGCACTTATGCGATGGGCGTGCCACTTTGCATGTAAGTCAATTACACCTAGTTGAAGGTGTGTGCAAAGTATTGTATTCATCGGATATGCTTTGCATTGTCGATCAAGCATAACACACCGTTTTTGCCTTAGTGTCATGCACAACCATATAAAAACGGCCATAGGTGTGTTATTCAAATAAATACTTATCAGATGGGGGCTCCACTTTGCACGCAAGTCCGTTTTAACTACATTGAGGTGCGTGCAAAGTATTGTCACCATCGGATATGATTTGCATGGTCGATCACGCATTATACACCATTTTTTTCCTAATGACATGCACATCCGCAAAAATACACGCCATTAGGTGTGTTATTTGACCAAGTACTTATCGAATGGGTGTGCCTCATTGAGAACATTTCAATACCACCTAGGTTAAGGCGTAAGAAACGTTTTGTGTCCATCGGATATGCTTTGCATGGTCGATCGAGCATTAAATACTATTTTTGCTCTAGTGTCATGCACATCCGTCAAAAAACACGTTGCTAGGTATGTAATCCAATCAAGCACTTATGGGATGCGCGTGCCGCTTTGCATATAAGTCTATTCCACCTAGTTGAAGGTGTGTGCAAAGTATCGTGCCCATCGGATATGCTTTGCATGGTGGATCGAGCATTAAATACCATTTTTGCCTTAGTGCCATGCACATCCGTAAAAAAACACGCTACTAGGTGTGTTATCTGACCAATTACTTATCGGATGGGTGTGCCTCATTGCGAACATTTCAATACCACCTAGGTTGAGGGGTACAAAAAGTTTTGTGCCCATCGGATATGCTTTGCATGGTCGATCGAGCATTAAATACTATTTTTGCTCTAGTGTCATGCATATCCGTCAAAAAACACGCTTCTAGGTATGTTATCCGATCAAGAACTTATGGGATGGGCATGCCACTTTGCATGTAAGTCGATTCCACCTAGTTGAAGGTGTGTGCAAAGTATTGTGCCCATCGGATATGCTTTGCATTGTCGATCAAGCATAAAACACCGTTTTTATCTTAGTGTCATGCACATTCGTAAAAAAACGCAGTCCTAGATGTGTTATTCAAACTAGTACTTATCGGATAAGGGCTCCAATTTGCATGCAAGTCCGTTTCCACTATTTTGAGGTGTGTGCAAAGTATTGTCACCATCGGATATGATTTGCATGGTTGATCACGCATTATACACACTGTTTTTTCCCTAGTGGTATGCACATCCGCAAAAAAACACGCCCTTAGGTATGTTATCCGACCAAGTACTTATCGGATGGGTGTGCCTCTTTGACAACATTTTAATACGACCTAAGTTGAAGTATAGGAAAAGTATTATACCCATTGGATATGCTTTGCATGGTCGATCGAGCATTAAATACCATTTTTGCCTTAGTGCCATGCACATCCGTAAAAAAACACGCTGCTAGGTGTGTTATCCGATCAAGCACTTATGCGATGGGAATGCCACTTTGCATGTAAGTCAATTCCACCTAGTTGAAGGATCGTGCCAATCGCGGATATGCTTTGCATGGTCGATCGAGCATTAAATACCATTTTTGCCTTAGTGCCATGCACATCCGTTAAAAAACACACTTCTACGTTTGTTATCTGATCAAGCACTTATGCGATGGGCGTGCCACTTTTCATGTAAGTCAATTACACCTAGTTGAAGGTGTGTGCAAAGTATTGTTCCCATCGGATATGCTTTGCATGGTCGATCGACCATTAAATACTATTTTTGCTCTAGTTTCATGCACATCCGTAAAAAAACACGCTGATAGGTATGTTATCCAATCAAGCACTTATGGAAAGGGCGTGCCACTTTGCATGTAAGTCAATTCCACCTAGTTAAAGGTATGTGCAAAGTATTGTGCCCATCGGATATGCTTTGCATGGTTGATCGAGCATTAAATACCATTTTTGCCTTAGTGCCATGCACATCCGTAAAAAAACACGCTGCTAGGTGTGTTATCTGATCAAGCACTTATGCGATGGGCGTGCCACTTTGCATGTAAGTTAATTCCACCTAGTTGAAGGTGTGTGCAAAGTATTGTACCCATCGGATATGCTTTGCATTGTCGATCAAGCATAACACACTGTTTTTACCTTAGTGTCATGCACAACCATATAAAAACACGGCCATAGGTGTGTTATTCAAATAAATACTTATCAGATGGGGCCTCCACTTTGCACGCAAGTCCGTTTTAACTACGTTGAGGTGCATGCAAAGTATTGTCACCATCGGATATGATTTACATGGTCGATCACGCATTATACACCGTTTTTTCCCTAGTGGTATGCACATTCGCAAAAAAACACGCCCTTAGGTATGTTATCTGACCAAGTACTTATCGGATGGGTGTGCCTCTTTGACAACATTTTAATACAACCTAAGTTGAGGTATAGGTAAAGTATTATGCCCATCGGATATGCTTTGCATGGTCGATCGAGCATTAAATTCCATTTTTGCCTTAGTGCCATGCACATCCGTAAAAAAACACGCTGCTAGGTGTGTTATCCGATCAAGCACTTATGCGATGGGAATGCCACTTTGCATGTAAGTCAATTCCACTTAGTTGAAGGTGTGTGCAAAGTATCGTGCCCATCGGATATGCTTTGCATGGTCGATCGAGCATTAAATTCCATTTTTGCCTTAGTGCCATGCACATCCGTAAAAAAACACGCTGCTAGGTGTGTTATCCGATCAACACTTATGCGATGGGAATGCCACTTTGCATGTAAGTCAATTCCACTTAGTTGAAGGTGTGTGCAAAGTATCGTGCCCATCGGATATGCTTTGCATGGTCGATCGAGCATTAAATACCATTTTTGCCTTAGTGCCATGCACATCCGTAAAAAAACACGCTGCTAGGTGTGTTATCTGATCAAGCACTTATGCGATGGGAATGCCACTTTGCATGTAAGTCAATTCCACTTAGTTGAAGGTGTGTGCAAAGTATCGTGCCCATCGGATATGCTTTGCATGGTCGATCGAGCATTAAATTCCATTTTTGCCTTAGTGCCATGCACATCCGGAAAAAAACACGCTGCTAGGTGTGTTATCTGATCAAGCACTTATGCGATGGGCGTGCCACTTTGCATGTAAGTCAATTCCACCTAGTTAAAGGTATGTGCAAAGTATTGTGCCCATCGGATATGCTTTGCATTGTCGATCGAGCATAACACACTGTTTTTGCCTTAGTGTCATGCACAACCATATAAAAACACGGCCATAGGTGTGTTATTCAAATAAATACTTATCAGATGGGGCCTCCACTTTGCACGCAAGTCCGTTTTAACTACGTTGAGGTGCGGGCAAAGTATTGTCACCATCGGATATGATTTGCATGGTCGATCACGCATTATACATCATTTTTTTCCTAATGACATGCACATTCACAAAAAAACACGCCATTAGGTGTGTTATCTGACCAAGTACTTATCGGATGGGTGTGCCTCATTGAGAACATTTCAATACCACCTAGGTTGAGGCGTACGAAAAGTTTTGTGCCCATCGGATATCTTTTGCATGGTCTATCGAGCATTAAATTCTATTTTTACTCTAGTGTCATGCACATCCGTCAAAAAACACGTTTCTAGGTATGTTATAGGATCAAGCACTTGTGGGACGGGCATGCCACTTTGCATGTAAGTCGATTCTACCTAGTTGAAGGTGTGTGCAAAGTATTGTGCCCATCGGATATGATTTGCATTGTCGATCAAGCATAAAACACCGTTTTTATCTTAGTGTCATGCACATTCGTAAAAAAACGCAGTCCTAGATGTGTTATTCAAACTAGTACTTATCGGATGGGGGCTCTAGTTTGCACACAAGTCCTTTTCAACTAGTTTGAGGTGTGTGCAAAGTATTGTCACCTTCGGATATGATTTGCATGGTTGATCAAGCATAACACACCGTTTTTGCCTTAGTGTCATGCACAATCATATAAAAACACAGCCATAGGTGTGTTATTCAAATAAGTACTTATCAGATGGGGGCTCCACTTTGTACGCAAGTCTGTTTTAAGTACATTGAGGTGCATGCAAAGTATTGTCACCATCGGATATGATTTGCATGGTCGATCACGCATTATACACCATTTTTTCCCTAGTGGTATGCACATCCGCAAAAAAACACGCCCTTGGGTATGTTATCTGACCAAGTACTTATCGGATGGATGTGCCTCTTTGACAACATTTTAATAACAACTAGGTTGAGGTATAGGCAAAGTATTATGCCCATCGGATATGCTTTGCATGGTCGATCGAGCATTAAATACCATTTTTGCCTTAGTGCCATGCACATCCGTAAAAAAACACGCTGCTAGGTGTGTTATCCGATCAAGTACTTATGCGATGGGAATGCCACTTTGCATGTAAGTCAATTCCACCTAGTTGAAGGTGTGTGCAAAGTATCGTGCCCATCGGATATGCTTTGCATGGTCGATCGAGCATTAAATTCCATTTTTGCCTTAGTGCCATGCACATTCGTAAAAAAACACACTGCTAGGTGTGTTATCTGATCAAGCACTTATGCGATGGGCGTGCCACTTTGCATGTAAGTCAATTACACCTAGTTGAAGGTGTGTGCAAAGTATCGTGCCCATCGGATATGCTTTGCATTGTCGATCGAGCATAACACACCGTTTTTACCTTAGTGTCATGCACAACCATATAAAAACACGGCCATAGGTGTGTTATTCAAATAAATACTTATCAGATGGGGCCTCCACTTTGCACGCAAGTCCGTTTTAACTACGTTGAGGTGCGTGCAAAGTATTGTCACCATCGGATATGATTTGCATGGTCGATCACGCATTATACATCATTTTTTTCCTAATGACATGCACATTCACAAAAAAACACGCCATTAGGTGTGTTATCTGACCAAGTACTTATCGGATGGGTGTGCCTCATTGAGAACATTTCAATACCACCTAGGTTGAGGCGTACGAAAAGTTTTGTGCCCATCGGATATCTTTTGCATGGTCTATCGAGCATTAAATTCTATTTTTACTCTAGTGTCATGCACATCCGTCAAAAAACACGTTTCTAGGTATGTTATAGGATCAAGCACTTGTGGGACGGGCATGCCACTTTGCATGTAAGTCGATTCTACCTAGTTGAAGGTGTGTGCAAAGTATTGTGCCCATCGGATATGATTTGCATTGTCGATTAAGCATAAAACACCGTTTTTATCTTAGTGTCATGCACATTCGTAAAAAAACACAGTCCTAGATGTGTTATTCAAACTAGTACTTATCGGATGGGGGCTCTAGTTTGCACGCAAGTCCGTTTCAACTAGTTTGAGGTGTGTGCAAAGTATTGTCACCTTCGGATATGATTTGCATGGTTGATCAAGCATAACACACCGTTTTTGCCTTAGTGTCATGCACAATCATATAAAAACACAGCCATAGGTGTGTTATTCAAATAAGTACTTATCAGATGGGGGCTCCACTTTGCACGCAAGTCTGTTTTAAGTACATTGAGGTGCGTGCAAAGTATTGTCACCATCGGATATGATTTGCATGGTCGATCACGCATTATACACCATTTTTTCCCTAGTGGTATGCACATCCACAAAGAAACACGCCCTTGGGTATGTTATCTGACCAAGTACTTATCGGATGGATGTGCCTCTTTGACAACATTTTAATAACAACTAGGTTGAGGTATAGGAAAAGTATTATGCCCATCGGATATGCTTTGCATGGTCGATCGAGCATTAAATACCATTTTTGCCTTAGTGCCATGCACATCCGTAAAAAAACATGCTGCTAGGTGTGTTATCCGATCAAGTACTTATGCGATGGGAATGCCACTTTGCATGTAAGTCAATTCCACCTAGTTGAAGGTGTGTGCAAAGTATCGTGCCCATCGGATATGCTTTGCATGGTCGATCGAGCATTAAATTCCATTTTTGCCTTAGTGCCATGCACATTCGTAAAAAAACACACTGCTAGGTGTGTTATCTGATCAAGCACTTATGCGATGGGCGTGCCACTTTGCATGTAAGTCAATTACACCTAGTTGAAGGTGTGTGCAAAGTATCGTGCCCATCGGATATGCTTTGCATTGTCGATCGAGCATAACACACCGTTTTTACCTTAGTGTCATGCACAACCATATAAAAACACGGCCATAGGTGTGTTATTCAAATAAATACTTATCAGATGGGGCCTCCACTTTGCACGCAAGTCCGTTTTAACTACGTTGAGGTGCGTGCAAAGTATTGTCACCATCGGATATGATTTGCATGGTCGATCACGCATTATACATCATTTTTTTCCTAATGACATGCACATTCACAAAAAAACACGCCATTAGGTGTGTTATCTGACCAAGTACTTATCGGATGGGTGTGCCTCATTGAGAACATTTCAATACCACCTAGGTTGAGGCGTACGAAAAGTTTTGTGCCCATCGGATATCCTTTGCATGGTCTATCGAGCATTAAATACTATTTTTACTCTAGTGTCATGTACATCCGTCAAAAAACACGTTTCTAGGTATGTTATAGGATCAAGCACTTATGGGATGGGCATGCCACTTTGCATGTAAGTTGATTCTACCTAGTTGAAGGTGTGTGCAAAGTATTGTGCCCATCGGATATGCTTTGCATTGTCGATCAAGCATAAAACACCATTATTGCCTTAGTGTCATGCATAATCGTCAAAAAACACGATCGTAGGTGTATTTTTCAAACAAGTACTTATCGGATGGGGATGCCACTTTGCACACAAGTCAATACTGCCTAGGTTGAGGAACATGTAAAGTCTTGTGTCCATTGGATATGCTTTGCATAGTCTGTCTCACATGATACACCATTTTGTTCCTAGTGTTATGCACAATCGTCATAAAATACATAGGAGGTGTGTTATCCGAACAAGTACTTATGAGATGGGTGCACCACTTTGTATGCAAGTCAATAAGACCTAGGTTGAGGAGTGTACAAAGTTTTGTGCCCATTGGAGAAATGTAGATGCGATAATATTAGAAAATTCTCGGTATATGTATATGTGTGTGTGTGTGTGTGAAACAATTTTGGCACAAAGTAAACACCTAGTGCACAAATTATGCACTTCATACCTTGAGTAAATAAGCTTGTTGATGAGGATAAATATACCCTTGAATAAAAGCACAGTTGTTGTATGACCACAATAGGATCGCTTTGACACCTGTGATTTTGCCCATATGTAAGTTTACAAATAGTATAAAAAATCATGTAATAATATATTAATAGTTTGCAAATGTGTATAGCAAGTGAGTAATGGGAAGTGGAAGTGGGAATGAGGAGGGAGGAGTGGAATAGGATAGGGAAGTAATAAGGGTGTATGATAATTAGTATAAAAAATAGTATAATAATATATTAATAGTTTTTAAATGATGGCAAGTGAGTAATGGGAAGTGGAAGTGAGAGTGGGGAGGGAAGAATGGAATGGGAGAGGGGAAGGTAATAGGGGAGTAGGCTAATAAGGGAGTGAAATGAGTGAGGAAGTTAATAGGGGATGAAAAAGAGGAGGGTGAGATGGGGAAATATGGGATTTTGGAAAATGGGACGTGGTGGAAATGTGGGATGGGAGTGGTGGCAATGGGGAGGAAGAAGAAATGGATGGATGGGAGGAGGGCTAATGGATGAGGGATGGGGGTTCAATAGGAGAGGGGGAGTAATGGGAGCCAATGGGAGAGGAGATAAATGAAAAGCCAATAGGAGAGAGGGAAGGAATGGAAAGCCAATAGGAGAGGAGGAGGAAAACCTAATTTTTCTTATATATAGTCTTCCTTCATTCATTCTTTCTCCCCTCATTTCATTCAAGCAAGAAAGCAAGGACGATCAAGAGAGCAAGGAAGGAAGAGCAAGAAAGCAAGAAAGAGCAAACTTACAAACTGTTTCCAGGTACTTGCAAACTTTTTTTTCTAGTTTCTTTTTTAAAATTTGAAGAGAGAGAAATTAGAGAGAGAAAGGTTCAGGGGAGGGGAGGGAGGAAGAGGGGAGGGGAGGAAGAGGGTGGGACGGGAGGGAGGAGGAAGGGAGGAGAAGAAGGGGCGAAGAGGGAGGTGGGTGTGAGGGAACGGGGTGGGAGGGGAGGCTGGCGCGGCGGGTGGGAGGGAAGCGGGTGGGAGGGAAGCGGGTGGGTGCAGAGGGGGGCTGAGAGGAGGAGGGGGGAGCGGCTGAGAGGGGGAGGGGGGGGCGCGGCTGAGAGGAGGGGGGAGCGGCTGAGAGGGGGAGGGAGGCGGTGCGGGGTGCGGCTGAGAGGGGGAGGGAGGGTGGCGCGGTGAAGAGGGGGGGCTGGCGGCTGCGGCCGCCAGCCAGGGAGGGTGAGGGAGCGGCTGAAGGGGGGGAGGAGGGAGGGGGGGCACGGCTGAGAGGGGGAGGGGGGGGGCGCGGTGAAGAGGGGGGGCTGGCGGCCGCAGCCGCCAGCCAGGGAGGGTGAGGGAGTGGCTGAAGGGGGGGGAGGAGGGAGGGGGGGCGCGGCTGAGAGGGGGAGGGGGGGGGCGCGGTGAAGAGGGGGGGCTGGCGGCCGCGGCCGCCAGCCCGCGAGGGTGGGGGAGCGGCTGAGGGGGGGAAGGGGGGGTGGGGGAGGGGTTGCGAAAGGGGGGGGGGGCGGGTGAAGAGGGGGGACTGGGTGAGAGGAGGGGGGGGGGGCTGGCGGCCGCGGCCGCCAGCCAGGGAGGGTGGGTTCCGGAAGGGGGGGGGGAGAGCGAAGAGAGGGGGGCTGGGTGAGAGGAGGGGGGGGGGGGATGGCGGCCGCGGCCGCCAGCCCAGGGAGAGAGGAGAGGGGGTTGCGAAGGGGTTGGGTGAGAGGAGAGGGGGGGGGGTTGGGTGAGAGGAGGGGCGGGGGGGCTGGCGGCCGCGGCCGCCAGCCAGGGAGGGTGGTGAAGGGGGGATGGGTGGGTCACGAAGGGGGGCGGGGGGGGAGGGTGAAGACCCCCCCTGGGTGAGAGGGGGGGAGGGGGCTGGCGGCCGCCAGCCAGGGAGGGTCAAGGGTGGGGATGGGTGGGTTGCGAAGGGGGGGCGGGAGTGTGAGGGGGGGGGGTGGGTGAGAGGAGGGGGGGGGGCTGGCGGCCGCGGCCGCCAGCCTAGGGAGAGAGGAAGGAGAGGGGGGGGGGCTGGGTGAGAGAGGAAGGAGAGGGGGGGGGGCTGGCGGCCGCGGCCGCCAGCCTAGGGAGAGAGGAAGGAGAGGGGGGGGGGCTGGGTGAGAGGAGGGGGGGGGCTGGCCAGGGAGCGTGAAGGGGGGGGATGGGTGGGTTGGCAAGGGGGAGGGAGGGTGAAGAGGGGGAGGGGCTGGGTGAGAGGAGGGGGGGAGGGGTGGGGGGTGGGTGAGAGGAGGGGGGGGGGCTGGCGGCCGCGGCCGCCAACCTAGGGAGAGAGGAAGGAGAGGGGGGGGGCTGGGTGAGAGGAGGGGGGGGGGGCTGGTGGCCGCGGCCGCCAGCCAGGGAGCGTGAAGGGGGGGGATGGGTGGGTTGGGAAAGGGGGGGGAGGGTGAAGAGGGGGAGGGGCTAGGTGAGAGGAGGGGGGGGGCTGGCGGCCGCGGCCGCCAGCCCAGGGAGAGAGAAGAGGGGGGGGGGGCTGGGTGAGAGGAGGGGGGAGAGAGGAGGGGGGGGGGGGCTGGCGGCCGCGGCCGCCAGCCAGGGAGGGTGAAGGGGGGGGGATGGGTGGGTTGCGAAGGGGGGGGGGGTGGGTGAGAGGAAGGGGGGGGGGCTGGCGGCCGCGGTCGCCAGCCCAGGGAGTGAGGAGAGGGGGGGGAGGGCGGAGGCGGAGCTGGGTGAGAGGAGGGGGGTGTCGCCAAGGAAGGAGGGAGGGGGGGCCAAAGGGAGAGTGGGGAAGAGGGTGGAAAGGTTGGGGGGGTCGCCAAGGGGGGTGGGGAAAAGGGAGGAAGGTTAAAAGGGGATAGGGGGAAAAAGGGGTAGGGGAGGAAGAGGTTAGGCGACGGGAGAGGGGAAGGGTAGCAGGAGGGGAGGGGGATTTTGGGGAAGGAGGGGGAGCGGAGGGAAGGGAGGAGTTTTGGCGGCGGAGGGAGGGGAGGGAAGGAGGTTGGAGGAGAGGATTGGGTCGAGGGATGGATGGAGGGAAGGAGAGGAGAGAGAGGAGAGAGAGAGATGGGAGAGGAGGATTTGACTTACTATCACGAGCAAGAACGAAAAATAAGATTTGACTTACGAGAAGAATGAAAAGGACTTACGAGAATGAAAAGGACTTACATGAAAAGGACTTACGAGAATGAAAAGGACTTACGAGAATCGAGAAGAATGTTGAAGAAAGTATCAAGAAGAATGTTGAACATAAATTTGAATCCAAAAGGAACGTATAAGAAGAAAGTATAAGAAGAATGTTGAACACAAATTTGAATTCAAATTTATAATGAATTCAAATTTCCCTCTCTTTTTTGAAAATTCAAATTTATGTGTAGGAGTGGACTAGTTTTAACTCTCTCCTCGTTTCATTGAAGCAACCAAGAGCGGAAGAGAAAGGATAAGCCGAGCCTTACTTTTTTCACTTTTTTCAGGTACTTGCATTCTTTTTTATTCGTCTTGTAATTCTATTTCTTTACTTACAATTCTTTTCAATTAGTTTCTTGTTAAGGTTTTTGAGTTCTATTTCTTAAAATTCGTATTGTAATTCTTTTTCTTTACTTATAATTCTTTTTCAATTAGTTTATTCTTAAAGTTTTTGAGGAGGGTGGTCTTTTAGAAGGCATTACAATTCTTTTTAAATTAGTTTCTTATTTGAGTTTTTGAGTTCTATTTTAATTAGTTTTTTATTTATATTCGAGTTTGTAAATTTGAGAAATGGGAGAATAGGGAGGGAGGGAAAGAGAGAAATTAAGAGAGAGAAGAGGGGCTCCTTAAGAGAGGGAGAGAGAGAGAGAGATTCACACAGAGAAGAGGGGCTCCTTAAATGAGAGAGAAGAGTAGGGAGGGAAAGAAAGAGAGAGGAGAGAGGCGGAGAGAGATTAAGAGAGAGAAGAGTAGGGAGGGAAAGAAAGAGAGAGGAGAGAGGCGGAGAGAGATTAAGAGAGAGAAGCTGGTAAAGAGAGAGGAGAGAGGGGGAGAGAGATTAAGAGAGAGAAGCGGGTCTCTTGGGGGCCGTGGCTACTTGAGGGAGGGAGAGAGTAGGGAGAGAGAGGGAGAGAGAAAGAGAGAGAGGGAGAGAGAGAAAGAGAGAGAGGGAGAGAGAGAGAAAGTTTATGGGAATGAAACGTGGTGAGAGGAGAGAGGAAAAGAGAGAGAGAGAGAGAAGAGAAGAGGGAGACTTAGGGAGAGAGAGGGAGAGAGAGAGAGAGAGAGAGAGAGGGAGAGAGAGAGAGAGAGAGAGAGAGGAATGAAACTTCTGTGCTAGAGGGAGAGAGAGGGAGAGAGAGAATAAGTGGGATGAGGATAGAGAGAAAAATACTTAAGAGTTGTCAAAGAGAGAGAGAGAGAGATTAAGAGAGAGAATGAGGTGTCTTGACTATGGCTACAAGGAGATTTAGGAGGAGAGAGAGAGAGAGAGAGAAAGTAAAGAGAGTTTTATATATTTACATCTTTTATATTATATTTTTAAATGAGAGAGAAGAGTAGGGAGAGAAAGAAAGAGAGAGGAGAGAGAGGGAGAGAGATTAAGAGAGAGAAGCCGGTCTCTTGGGAACCTTGGCTTCTCTTGGGGACCGTGGCTCCTTGAGGGAGGGAGAGAGTAGGGAGAGAGAGGGAGAGAGAGAGAAAGAGAGAGAGGGAGAGAGAGAGAGAGGGAGAGAGAGGGAGAGAGAGAGAGGAATGAAAAATACTTAAGAGTTATAGAGAGAGAGAGAGAGATTAAGAGAGAGAATGAGGTGTCTTGACTATGGCTTCAAAGAGATTTAGGAGTAGAGAGAGAGAGAGAGAGAGAGAGAGAGAGAGAAAGTAAAGAGAGTTTTATATATTTACATACTTTATATTATACTTTTAAAAAATTATAAAAGAGTGAATTTATGGTTTGTTTTGAAGGTGAGATAATGTTTTTATAAATATTCATCTTTTAAATTGAAAAATGTTAACTTTTCTTTAGATACTTGTTCTTTATTTATATCACATGCAGGTTTAGCCTCTACATCACAACCCCTTCTTTTGCATATTTAAGCCTCTTAAACCCCAACACATTAAAATGAACACAGAAAAAGAAATTATTTATTGCTTTTCTTCGCTTCGACGGTTGGTTTAGCATAGTTTAGCATAGATTAGATTGCCTTAGAGGAGAGACAATTCTCCAAGTTGCCAATCGAAGCCATGCTCAAATTTTTCTAACTAGTTCCTAATCGTTGTCAGTCCCTTCGCTCACATGCGGTTTAACACTCATAACATGCTATTAAATAAGACCTTTTACCATTTACCAAGAAGTTTATCAGTGGGCAGATTGCATGAGCAGATATCAGTGGACAGATTGCATGAGCAGATATCAGTGGACAGATTGCATATATCAGTGGACAGATTACATGTCATGGGACATATTGGAGCTTGATGATTATTGGTTATTTTTATTGCATTTGTATAAATATTTAAGCTCATTTATTGTCATAAAAATCCTTGTAAAGCCTTTTATGCTATTTTTTACATTTATTGTCATATGAAGCGCCTTGTAATAAACCCGACCATCCCGACCATTCACTAATTAACGAGTATCAGTGGGATGCATAAGTGGATATCATGTGGGCTGCATAAGTGGATATCAGTGGAACAGTTTTTAGTGGATAGATTGCAACAGTTGGGTATCAGTGCTCAGATATCAATGGATGGACAGATTACATGAATCTTCACGAAGATTGAAGCTTTATCACTAGACGACATTTTATATTACTTGTAAAGCTTTATTGGCTAATTCTTTTACATTTGTACAAATATTTAAGCCTTGTAAAGCCTTTTAGGCTATTTCCCACATTTATTGCCATATGAAGCCTTGTAAAGCCTTTTGGCCTATTTTCCACATTTATTGTATCAAGGGTTGTATATTGTACTTTACTTGTATGTATCTAAATTCTTCATTATTTTTTCTTGTAGGATTATGGAGCAATCAGCTAATGTGATGGCTATGCTAGATGACTCTGAGATCAGAGAATGGGTTTCTGATGTCACTTTGAATTTCAAAGGAAAGGAATATAGCCCCAATGGCTTTGGTAGGTGGACTCGATATCACATGGGTAGAAGAGCCTGGTTTCTTCATCAAAAGGAAAAGAGACTCTTTCTACTTATGTCAAAAAGGGAGTTCAATGGTGTTGAAGATCCATGGGATGCTACTTTCTTCAAAAAAGATATGACTTCAAGCCTTGTAGTAGGCATAATAATTCAGCGAAAAGACACCTTTGTGGATATTTTAACAAAGAGTTCAGATCCTGAAGTTGGCGGTATGCATTTTATTGTGTCAAGGAGAGACGCAAAGACCTTTGTGATGCCTCCTCCTCAACCATCAAAGTTTCCAGAGTTGCAAAGGGCATTGGAGACTCTTTCATATACTTGGGAGCAATTTCCTAGTGTGGTGGCAAAAAGGATGCATGCAAAGATAATGCTTGAATACTTTCAGGATGCAGAATATGCTCTCCATATGCAAGAATCATCACATAAAGGAGATCAAAAAGCTCAGACTTCAATGCAGGGACAAGAAGAACAGGCACACTGTCACAAACCTGTAGAACATGAGCACAAACTTGTAGAGCCAGAAATGGTGAATGTAACTAAGGATGATGAAAAACAAGCCTTGAGTGCACGGGAATTAGCAAAAATTGAAGAAGATCAAGGTCGATCCACTGCAGTTATGCTAGAAGCTCTTGCTAGCAAACCACGACGTGAAATGCAAAAGGCTAGTACTGCAAGAGCCACGGTTCCAAGCAGTAAGAAAAGACATCGTCCCACTGTAGAGAAAGATAATGTGGATGAAAAACGGTCAAAAAAACAGAAAGATGAAGAAGACTCAGAATCCGAGGCTGAAGATGATCAAGATGAACTCACATCAATTAAAAATCTTAATCTGCGTCTTAATGAAGCAGTTACAAATGATGATGTGGGATATATCTGGGGTCAAAGGACGTGGTTTGTGAATGCCAAAGATGTGGAAGCTGCAGCTCTGTTTACTAATAGCCAAAGCCTTGATATATCCTATGCAATGCAAATATACGAGGCTTTGAGAGATGGTAAGAAACCTGTGGCAAGTAATGTGGTCTTGCGCCCAATAATGTTTTGTCCAACCAAAAATAGTTTTCTGGATCAAATAACATTTACAGGGCCTACACATTTCGAGGAGATCTTCAGTCAATTCTTTAAAAACACTCTAAAAAATATTCCACATGAACAAGGCGAAGAGGCACAAGGAGAGAATATGCTAAAGGAAGTCAAGAAGGAATTTCTCCTTCATTGCAGATTCCAGCCCATTGATGGTCAACATTGGGCTTATGCTTGTAATCAGATCGCAAGGGAAGCAAAGGAGGGCAAAAGACTCACTCCAGAACAATTTGTAAAGATAAGCTCATTCCATTATTATCCTGCAACGATCTGTATATTCAAGCATGAGATTAAGTATTTGATTGAGTCCGAAAGACTTAATCATTATGTCCATGGAAAGCGTAAGATATCCTCAACATCAGAGGTCTTACAGAAGGCAAGGGTGATATGGACAACATTTGGTTCCCCAAATCCTGATTTGAAGTGAAAGGTCACAAAAGCAGATGCCGACACACTCACAAACTTTTATACTTCTTTGAGTGCAGTTGTGCCTAGGGGAACCCAAGAGCGGGAAGAAAGTATGACAAGCCTCAAGGTGGTGAGGGACAGATATGCCGACTATACTTCTATCATATTTCGTCCTGTTGAAGTGTTCAATGAGATGCTTGAAACGTGCATTGCTTGTGAGCGTGGACAGCTGACCTATGAAGCTCCTTTGTTTATCTCCGGCAAGTCAAAGGTAATGGATAAGAAGGAGTTGACGGCAAGGATGTGGAGGCCTGTAAAGTACTTAGCTGATAAGTATGCATCCATGGCAGCACAAAGAATTTTAAAGAAAGAATGGTTTTTTGGAAAAAAAGACAAAGACCACTGCATGGAAGAATGCATCAATGTACAGGTGAGGCGTGATGCAGTGCATAGTGCCATCAAGTATTTGCTGTCAGAGAAACAAATTCCACTTACTCATTGCAACATTGACTATAATGTGGTGAAGCATATAGCTTCTTTGTCAACACCCAAGGTAAAGCTATGGGCCAACAGGTGGATTAAAAAGGATGAAGATGGGTCGGAAATAGTAACCTCTTATATGAGAAAAGAGATCCCACAACAGGTGGTTGCATATGTGGAAAGATTAATCAGCGAGATAAGAATGCCAACAGATATGCACCAAAGCTTTCAATTCAATGTAGAGGTTACGGCAGAGTCTGGAAAGCTTGTCAACTTCAGGGGAGTCTCAGAAGATGACTTCTTTAAGAATGAGTCAGCATGGGATAAGCCACAACTATTCTTTATCAATGAAGTTTCTAGCGATGATATCCATAACTTCATTGATAGAATAGTATATACCACCATTAGCAAAGTGGCGATTTGTAACATTGTCATATTTGTTGATAAAAAAGACAAAGAAGCCATGCAGGTTACTCTAGAGCGAGCATATTCATCAGATTTGAAGATCTATAGTGGTGTTTATGCAGCAAAGAGAGGCAAGAGAGAATGTGGCATAGCGATTCAAACTCTTGAATCATTCTTTCTATGTATGCGGAGTCCCAACCCTGATCACTCTTTACAAAAGAACATAAGAGGGAATTCAAATAATTTGAGATTGATGCTAGAAGAGCAAGATATTCCCAGGTCCATACATTATAAAAAAAACAACTACGGAAGTCCTGCAAAAAGTGGGAGTCTCTTGCTTACCATGATGGAGAATTTGCTGCCGGCAGGTTGGGAGGTCACCTTGTGCAGGATGGGATATTTATTTGAGGATCTCCTAAGAAAAGGCAACTCCACCAATATTATTGAAAATAAGCATTTCATGGCCTATTTCCAGCTTCAAGCAGATCTAACCACAGGCTATGAAAAAGAGATAGACCACAAGGACACCGATGACATGGATGATTACCTTGAAGATCATAATGTCCCAGTTGTTGATGATGAAAAGATGGACTTACATGACCCATTCACAGAGAGGTTGGTGGATGAAGACAAATATGATGATGCCCTCTTTGATAATTATGGCTCGCAGGGTTATGAAAAAAGGCCACTACGACAATACTTAGCGGTATGAACTCTCTATTTCTCAACTAAATACAATTTTTTAAATAAGATTTAAATTTAAAGATAATGAATCTAATCTCTCATATTTGTTTACAGGCAATAGAGGGAGAAGAAATGGATGAAGTCAATACGGAGGCACTCCCTTCTACTTCAACAATGCAACCACCTCTAAATTTGATTGAAAAATCAAATTTAGCTGCATTAGATAAAATGGAGAGCTCATTTCAAGTTAAGATCGTTTTGAAACGAGAACCTCAGTATTTAAGCTTTGGTAGAGAGGAGGTTTCAATCCTCTCCAATCCTTTAAAAGAGGTTAATGACAATGTTATCTTGGCCATTCTCAGGTAATGTTTATTTATTTATTGCTACTTCAATAAGCTAACATTTGTTTATTTATTCACAGTTCAGTTATATATCAGTTTCCTAGTGCAAAATGCAAATCAATTCTATGAGCTAATGTTTGTTTATTTCTTGGTGCAGTGTAGTTATTTCTCAACTTCCTAGTACAGTGCAGCATCGTGTCTACATGCTCGATGCTATCCTTTCTTCTATTCTTAGCTCTCCTCAAAAGACTATAGAAGATGTTTGTACCTGGTTAAGCGCTTTGAATTTAGATGGGGTGCGAGTCATCTTAATGCCTTATCATGAGGCGTAAGTATCAACTCTAACCTTATTTTTACTATTTCTTTGGCAAGTTTGTGTAAAACAATAATCATTTTTATTCTGGTCGTGTAGCTCACATTGGAGTCTGATCTTCTGGGACCTTGAACTCAACCATTTATGGTTTGTGAATTCAATAGAAGGCTATCATGCCAACTCCCCAAGGTAATTATTCTCTTAATATTTTTGATACTTTCTTATTTTGTATCTTATGATCATGACATATTAATATATTTCATATGTCATGCTGGACAGTGCTGCATATCGGCTAGTATCTGCTGTCAGAACAACCACGGAGCAACAAGATCAAGTAGAATTCAAAAGACGTCTGCCAGTGGAGCAAAAAGTTGGACACAGCTGTGGGTGGAGAGTCGCTTACAACTGCATGTTGTTTCTTAGAGAGATTTTTGATCTGGAATTACCAGTCAAAATGGAATCATATACAGAAGCTGATCTGCTAGCATTTCGGGCTGAGAGTATTCAGCATCTAATTACTACCATTGGGAAACAACATGAAAATATGACTACATTGCAGCATGTATAAAACCTTATCTTTATACTTGTATACTTGTTCCAGCCTTTAATTGGGATGTATAAATCTCATAACTTTTTTATATTTTCTTCCAAAAGGAGAAGAGAATGAGTTTAATGAAAGCATGCTATCTTTATACTTTTATAATTATTTAAACCATTAATTTTATTTGGGATGTATAAATCTCATAACTTGTCTAATGAAAGCATGCTATCTTTATACTTCTATGATTATTTAAACCATTATTTTTATTTGGGATGTGTAAATCTCATAACTTTTTAAAATTTTCATCCAAGAGAAGGAGAGACTCACTCTAATGAAAGCGTGTATGAAACCTTTTTAAATTTTTGCTCCAAGCAGAGGAGAGACTTACACTAATGAAAGCATATATGAAACCTTATCTGCTTGTTTAAGCCTTTATTTGGGATGTGTACATCGCATAACTTTTTTATATTTTTATGGCAGAAGGAGGATGTGGAGGACATAGCAAGTGAAGAAGAATACGATGTAGACTACTCCCTCAATAAGATGAGTCATAAAAATATGAATCTATTGGAGCAGATTGGAAGTTCATTCACTGCTATGTTGTTAATTCGACAACAACCTCATTTTTTTGAATTTGGTGAAGAAGAGATTTCAATCCTCTTGAATCCTAAGAATGAGGTTAATGTCAAAGTCATTACAACCATCCTCAGGTTTGATGCAGCCTTTTCCTTGGCTTTATACTTTGCTTATTTTGATTAAACCCAAGAAGCTAATACTTTTTTTTTAAATATAGCAATGTTATAGCAAATTTTCCGCAAAATATACAAAGCGTTTCATATATGCTCGATCCTCGTATTTCGGAAGTGCTTATCAACAAAGAAGAAACCATAGAGAATGTTTGCAAGTGGTTGAAGCACATTCCTATGAATGACGCACGAGTTATTTTTACAGCATATTATGAGAAGTAAGCATCAAACCCTACTTGTTTTTTCTATTGCATTTGCTAGAATTGTCTCAAACACAGTAATTATTCTTTATTGATAATGCAGCTCACATTGGAGTCTGGTAGTCGTGGACATCCTTGCGAAGAAGTGCTTCTTTGCAAACTCAATGACATCCGTCCATGGCAATGTGTTAGAGTAAGTATAGACTACACTTGTTGTCACTTCTTGACATGTAGATTGATATGCAATGCACATATTCACTGTTGTTATATGTTTTGATATGCAGATCAGCTCGAAAATTAGTAGATGCTATCGACATAGTAATGCGGCAATGTGACTTGGCACAACAAATAGAGTATATAACATGTCAGGTATCACATCAAGATAATAGCCACATCTATAATTGTGGATGGAGGGTGGGCTACAATTGCTTTTTGGTACTTGGTCAAATTTTTGAGATGCAAAATGACACCACACTATCAACATATACGGATTTGCATCTCTATGCATTTATAACATGTACCATTCGAGCAATCATTGATTGCGAAATGAATGCCATCAAAGAGTCAAAGAGGATAGATGACCTCAACTCTACAAACATGGCCTCATTAAAAGAATTGGGAAGCTCTTTTAATGTTAGGGTTATGATTCAACATAGACCTCAGTATCTTGAATTTGGGGGAGAAGAGATTTCAATTCTCTCTAGAGCTTCAAATGAGGTCAATAACAACGTTATGATGGCCATTCTCAGGTTTGATACAAACTTTTTCTCTACTTGATAATTCAATATTTTGATTTAATCTAATAAGCTAATAAGCTAATATTCATTTATTTTGATTAAATCTAATAAGCTAATATTCATTTATTTGTTGGTGCAGTATAGTTATCTCACGATTTGGTAGAGTCGTACAAAATCGTGCGTATATGTTGGATTCCCTCCTTTCTCCTATACTTAGCGATAGCAGAAAGACAATAGCCGATGTTTGTAAATTATTACAGCCTTTACATTTACATGGCGTGCGAGTCCTATTTATGGCATATCATGAGATGTAAGTATCATGGCAACCTTTATTTTCATCTTGTACTGGCAACATTGTGTTAAATAATAATGGCTCTTAATTATTCGTGTAGGGAACATTGGAGTCTGGTGGTTTGGAACCTTGAAGACAACTATTGTTGGTTTGTTAACTCCATTGCAGGCTTTCATGGCTCAGTGCAAACGTAAGTATTCTATTAATCTGTTGTTACTTCTATATTATGTACCTTATGTGATAGATACACTAAGTTTTTTTAATATGTCATGATGAGCAGGTCGATTGAGAAGTTGGTATCTGCTATCAGAGAAATAGGACAGTACAAAGACTCGGTAGACTTCCAAAAGCGTTTAGTAGTAGAGCAGGAAGATGGGCATAGTTGTGGGTGGAGAGTTGCCTACAACTGCATGTTGATTTTCAAAGAAATTTTCTCACTTATGCCACAGATCTCATCGGAAGACTCTTTGGAGCTCAAATATTCAGAGGAGGATATACAATTGTTTAGGGCTGAAATCATTCGAGACCTAATTGCTGCCATTAGAATACAACGTGCAACTGAAGCAATACCAGAGCTTCCCTTTAAGGAAGAGGAGACTGAGTCTACTATGAAAGCACTGCATACTACAGAAGAAGTAGAGACCCAATGTACACCTACAGCACCACAGCCTCCACTGGAAGCATCAAAAGAGTTGCCACCGCCTCCGCTTGCATTTAAGGAAGAGGATACTGAGTCTACTCCGAAAGCACTACATACTACAAAAGAAGTAGAGACCGAGTGTACATCTACAGTACCACAGCCTCCATTGGAAGCATCCGAAGAGTTGCCAGAGTCTCCACTAGAAGCATCACAAGAGTTGTGATGCATGTATGATGTTGTGTTTGTAGTTTTTGTTGATTATACACCAATTTGTGACTTATTACTTAAGTGGCATAATCATGATATTTATATAATTTCTTTATGCACACAATTTTATGATATGAATGTGTGATGATGTGATTATTTGGAAATAAATCCTTGTGTGATGAGAATTCTGATATGAATATTTGATGATGTAATATTTGTAATATATTTATTTCATGCACACAATTTTATGATATGAATGTGTGATGATGTGATTATTTGAAAATAAATCCTTGTGTGATGAGAATTTTGATATGAATATGTGATGATGTAATATTTGTAATATATTTCTTCATGCACACAATTTTATGATATGAATGTGTGATGATGTGATTATTTGGAAATAAATCCTTGTGTAATGAGAATTTTATTCAGTTGGACAGTCTCCACTCACTTAAAGTAGAGCATTCGCAATGCTTCTCTCACTTTATTCCAACCCTTATCCTTATCATCTCCACTCACTTAAAGTAGAGCATTCAATCTCCACTCGCTTTATTCCAACCCTTATCATAGTGAACACATCGTGCCACTCACTTTATTCCAACCCTTATCCTTATCGTAGTGAACACATCGTGCCTTAGTGCACTTGTATTCTTCCATCCTAGTCTTTCCACAAACACTCTCTTATTTCTTACATCCTAGTCCTTCTGAGTAACTTGTATTCTTCTATCCTAGTCCTTCCGCAAACACTCTCAGAGTCTTCTTTCATCCATCCTGAAAACCAAGTATTCTTCTATCCTAGTTCTTCCACAAACACTCTCTTCTTTCATCCATCATCCTAGTGCTTCTCATTAACTTGTATTCTTCTTGTATTCTTCTATCCTAGTCCTTTCGCAAACACTCTCAGAGTCTTCTTTCATCCATCCTGATAACCAAGTATTCTTCTATCCTAGTTCTTCTGCAGACACTCTCTTCTTTCTTGCATCCTAGTGCTTCTCATTAACTTGTATTCTTCTATCCTAGTTCTTTCGCAAACACTCTCAGAGTCTTCTTTCATCCATCTTGATAACCAAGTAATCTTCTATCCTAGTTCTTCCTCCGCAGACACTCTCTTCTTTCTTGCATCGTAGTCCATCTCCCTTTCTTTATCATCTCCCCACCCATGGATGTCCTTGGCATTGTCGAAGACGTGGAGTTCGGAATTAACAATCTCAAAGAATGGATTGCTGACCAAGGAGCACAGAGAGAGGCCAGAATTCGACAAGGTTCTCCTTTGACACACATGGAGAGAGAGGAATTTGCTGCACAAAGGCACGCAGAGAGGGAGGAGACTCTCAAGATAGCAGACAGTGAAAGACTTCTAAGACGTATGATAAAAGCACGACAAGATCTATTAGATTTCTTAAGTAACCTGCGTTATCGCAGCTCTCGTCATGGGCGATTTGATGCGGATGCTGAGAGAACAATAAGAGCCTCTCAGAGAAATTATAAAGAAACAATTTGTGATTGCTTAAACTTCTTCTTCGCATGTAATTATGTTGAGGATACAGCTGTGGAGGCAGTGAAGGATTGGGTTGTTGAGAAGATAAGAGAGACCAATGATGAGATCTTCTAGACTTAGATAAGAGAGACTGTATTAAGGTGTTTTTTGACACCATATGGCTTTGTATTAAGGTGTTTTTTGACACCATATGGCCTTGTATTAAGGTGTTTTTTGACACCATATGGCTTTGAGTAATATGATCTACTTCTTGTACAAATGTGATGTTAAGATGATGTTAAGAGAGACTGTATTAAGGTGTTTTTTGGCACCATATGGCTTTGAGTAATATGATCTACTTCTTTACAAATGTGATGTGCTCTTTTTGAAATGTACTCTAGTTTTCATAACATGTCACGCCATTTTTTCTAATTTGATTTTTTAAAATCTTACTTTTTTGTCTCTTTTAACAATGTGATGTACTCTATTTTTAACATCTCACGTCATTTTTTCTAATTTGATTTTTTTAAATCTTCCTTTTTGACTCAATGTTTTGTTTTATAAGAGCCTCTTTTTTTGAAATGTTTTATCCAGAATTATCTCACAAAATGAATTTGGACAGTGCAAGAGTCCAAAATTAATGAAATAGGTGTTTATCTCTCCATCTCTTATAAAATTAGGCATGTACCACTCTTGACCCTGATAGCATGCTAGAACATAGGTACTGCTAATTGATTATATATCCTATGTAGTGGAACAAATACAATCCAAATAAAGGACTTTGAATCTAAGGAGAGTCCTAAGAAGTCCAACTTGTATGAACATATCATTCTCAAGGACACTCAGATCTGAGATAGTGAAATTTCAATCTCATGAAATAGTACCTCACACAAGTACTCGTACATGGAGCAAACTTGCTACCAAAATAGCTCAATTTGAAGCTCAAAGATACCTTGAACCAAATCTACCTTATACCCTACTAAACTGTGTGATCTCAGTGGAATCTTTGAAAGTATAGCAATACCCCAATGGGGTCATATTTATAAGAGAGGAGCTAGTCTTTCCCCTCCCTCCAAATCTAGTCATCTAGCCTCAAAGGTTGGCTGACCTAGTTTATAATTGATCAGGCTACCAACTTGGCTGGTAGTAGGTCGACCTCCCCATTTGTCAGCCCCCAAAGCAAAGGGGATATGCACTTGTGTTTGTTAGGTGACATGTTAGCATTGATTTAGGATGCCATAGGGGTTATCTGAGGTGGAACATAGAGCTACCACATGGAGAACACATTGGTTGTCATGTGGGTAGCACACAGATAAAGAAAACACAAGAAAAGGGGTTACCACATGGGCAGCATGTAGGTTGCCATGTGGGTATTATAAATAGAAGAATACTTGGCCATGAGTGGAGCTCTTGGTGGAGAGATCCTATATAGAGTAGACATGTGGCAAGTATGGGACTGATCGAAGCACTTTGAAGGAGATCAAGAGACTTGGAACATGGTGATAGCATCCAAGTGCATATGTAGGTCTGTGTGGACATTTTGGAACAGATATGGTGAGACATAGGAGAGAGAGAGAGAGAGAGAGAGAGAGAGAGAGAGAGAGAGTCTCACAGAGAGAGAGAGAGAGAATCTCAGAGAGAGAGAGAGACTCATCTTCATTATAGCTACTATATTCGAGCTATATTCATGCTTAAAAGCTTTCATAAGTTCTTGTGCTTCCTCGGCATACTAGGGATCTTCAATCCTCACATATAAGGCCTTCAACATTGCATTTGCAATTTTCCACCCATGTGCTCCACCCAAGGACTAGTTGAGGGAATGGTTCTTGGTCCCTATGCCCACAAGGCAATGGGGCTAGATGGGACTACTCCCAATCTCAAGTCTTGGACTCTGTCAAAGGGAGAGATGACCTTTGTTTTTTCTATTTTTGCATGTAGTTTGTATCATGCACTATATGTTGTACATCACAAGTTGCACTAAGACATGGATTTTGTATATTTCGATATTGTATGTGATTTGCAAACTCGAAGGTTTGCTAGCTTTAAACTACAAGCATGCTAACTTTACAAAAGCACAACATGAGCTCATTAAGTAGATGTTTTAACATCAATTCTAGTAATCTCTACTCATGGTTTGGGCAATCGTGTGCTACAATACCATCATTTACATACAATCTTAGAAGTGCATCACGGATGAAACAATGGGATGTAATATGGGCTTCATGTATAACTAAAGTCCTATAGTCTGACAAGAAAAACCTCTCAATTAGAGCTGGAAGAAGAAGTTAGCATTAATGTTTGGAATGGCAAAGGTATAAGCTAAGCATGATGAGGATGGGGGCATTGCAGTCTTAAAGGGAGAGGTGCTAAGAGTCAAACCTAGGCTTGAATTTGCACATTGCCCATTGTTGCAATCGGCACCTTTTGTTCATATATGTAGGTTTAAATTACACATATGATGTAGATATCTTACATTTTGAATATTTAATATTTGCCTCCAAGTGACTTTAAAGTAGTGATGTATCTCTCACATAAGGACTTTTAATTTATTACTTCATGGAAAAAAATATATCATGGGATTTATAAATTTGAATTTTTTTTACAGAAGGGAGGTAACTAAATGCAAAAAATAGGTTACATAGGGATTTAGAAAAGAGCTCGGGGGGGTCACTCATCATATGTAACCCTATCACGTGAGTTCAACAGAAGGATTTTTTTTATTTCTAAAATTTACAGAAATAAATATACATAAGGGACTATTTAAAATAAGTTTGGAAAAAATTTACAGATTTGTATAAAAAAGGGGTACATTTTATTAATGAATTTTTTTTACAGATAAGGGACTTTAAATATCAGCCTTGAACGCACGTGATATAGAGGGTTTATACATAGTGACCCCCCCGAGGAAAAGAGTCCTAGAATGCACGTGATATAGAGTTATTACACTAAGTGACTCCCTCGTGGAGTTAGAACAAGTTTTCAGAGCATTTCTTTGGGCTAAGGATACAGCAAAAATGAAATTTCACAATATCCCATGGGAGGTGCTTAAAGTGCCCAAGTATAGGGGGGGATTCAGGTTGCCATCTCACCTAGAAAAATACCTCTCTTATCAATAAATGGATTCCCATATTATTTGTGATGGACACGTTATGGGTTGAGATGGTTAAACTCTTCATAACCAAAGACAAGGGGAAGAGAGTTGGCGCGTGGGCAGATATGTCTTGGTATGGTCGTCTCCTTTTTTATTTCCCCCTCTGCATTCACGGCTCTAATTTGATCCAATGCTTGGTGGCAGCTTGGAAGGTTTGTGTTAGTCATTTAGTTTGGAAAGGTCGCCACAGATGTCTAAGGGGACATTCAAGTCTCTGTGAAAGCATTTGGTGGAGCAAGTCTCCTTCGAGCTCTGGTGTCCTATTTGGGAGATACAATTCAATCAAGGCCTAGAATATGCACAGGAAAGCTACCTGTAGATGGCTAGACATTTGGGATAGTAAAAACACGAATTTTGAGAAGATAGTTTCGGCTCACAGAAGGGAAAGCAAACTTGATGAAGGCGGTGCTTGAAAGAATTCCTATCAATTGCCCCTCCAATCGGATGGGGAAATCAAATTTTCATTGTGGTGGGGCCATGATTTTTGGGACATACCTTATGTAGATCACTCTAGTTCACACAAGATAGCCGAGCAAGTGCTTTGGATACCAATCTTCTCTCCTCACAGTTGGATTATTATGGAACCATATGCAAAATCTCTGGCTGTTGATTTCAGACAATTTAGTATTTTCAGTCTTGATGTAAAATGGTTTAGAACTATTTACAACGGTCCCCATGTGATAGTGAGAAAAGATAGTAGCGGTTTCTTTGCAATAGGCTCCACCAAACATTGGACCGATGAAAGTGATACTTTTGTTCTTCCCGAGCACTGTGGGCAGGTGCATACTAATGATTTAATTAATCAATGCTTTCATTTTTAAAGATCTATTGATACATGTACTTAAGCATAATTTCATATATATAATTGAAGACGTTTGGCACCCATCTTCAATATAGGTGGTTTTTCATCCGGATCGTTCTGATCCAAGATGGTGGTACATGATCCAAGTTGCACCATGAAGTAAGCAAATTTTTGAAGATAGAGATGTGGATATGGAGATGCCACTACCAATGCCGGATCCAATTGATCCCGATGAATCTAGCGAAGAAGATGAAGATCAAAATATGAGCCAAGAGGAAGATGCGCATAATGACATCACACAGGAGGAAGATGGAGATCATGATATTGAGGAAGAAAACAATGATCATCAAGAATCACCACACTTTATTGAAGAAGATGATCAAGTACTTTTAGGTGAACATATGATGCTAGAGTACAATGATGATATAGGAGATCAACTTAGTATAGAGTTAGAGATAGACTTGTTTGGCATGTTAGACTTGGCCCATTTATCTGTGAACTGGCAATTGGGGGGTTAGGATACCTAGAGCGAACAGCAGCGAGGGTCTCATCAGCCAACCTCTTTGGCTGGTCTTTGTAGTGGATAAAGCAATCTCTATAATTGTTAGCAATTACAGAGTGCATGAAGGCCATGATGTCCTTCCCCCGTGTATCCATCAAGATGCCTCCTGTCTGAGTGATGTCATAGAATATTGTACCATCATCTGGAGGCACGTTTAAATCATCTGAATCATCATCGTCCTCACTGCCACCCCTCCCAAAGCACTATGCCATGCATCTCCCATCGCTCTCCTTGCTACTATGCTTGCTACCGTGTCGTGTCGAGCTAGTACGCTGGCCACTCGTAGTTGGAGACTGCACGGGACTACGTGGACCACTCGTAGCTAGAGAACCGACTGCACAGGAGTACGTCGACAGCTATACAAGACAGAAGGACCTATGAACAACATGGGGGAAGGGGCATAAGATGGCATGGCAGAAGGGGCATAAGACGACATGGGGGAAGAGGCATAAGACGGCATGGGAGATGGGCCCACGCTGTGTAGCCGACTGGGCTGTGCTGACTCCGCTGGGGTGATCTCAGCTGGTGTAGGGTGGTTTGGAGTCTGTAGTGCTGACTCCTGGGTGGTGTTTAGAGTACCCGTCATATACCCATATAACTCTACAGGACTAGGAGGGTGCCCTAAAAGGTTATATAAGTCCCTAAAAATAGACTCCCGTAGATCAGGTGAGCCCGAAGCGCTTCCTAGTCACATGATGAACTGGAAAAAAGAAAAAAAGACGATCACTGATGAGCTGAGAAGAAAGGGGAAGGAAAGAGAGGATTACTATCAGAGCGTGTCTATAGATGCATTTGATTAGCACGTCTATTTTTGCGTATAACAGTGCATCTATAGACACGGCTGTCTGTGTCTGCAAACAGGCTAGACGCACGTCTAAACACGCCTATAGACATGGTTTTAGATGTGCTCTAAGAGCCATATGACCCATTTTACCACAGTAGTAGAATTCAACATTGTTGTTTGCATTTTGGCCTCTCTGCCATCCACCACGACCTCTTTGGCTCCCCTTGCCTATAAGGTTACCATGTCCTCCTCCATAGGACTGGTTTTCTTGAATTTGCTGCAAATTTTGATTTCTGCCACGGCCTCCAGATCGGCCTGCTCTACCTCTGCCTCTACCTCCTCCAGCATTTGGGTAAAAGATAGCTTCTTTTGAAGTTCCTTCTAAAGAAGATGCACCACCATTTCTCTGCTCTTCAAAAATCAGAAGAGCAATCAACTTCCCAAAATCAAGAAAATTCTCACAAGACCATTCAAGGTCATAGAAACTAAATCATCATCTTCCACTAGCGACCCAATGGAAGCAAGTGCATCTACGATCTTCTTCACCTTCATGTGGTAGTCATTGATGCTCATATTTTCTCTCTGCACATTATGCAACTCTTGCTTGAGCTGCATTTTCCTGGCTTGCATATTTGTGCTATACATTTTTGTCAAAGTATCCCATGCCTCCTTCGGCGTGCTTGCATCCTAAATATGCACAATCATAGAATCTGAAATACTGATAGACAGCCAGTACATAACTTTCTTGGCTCTCTCATGCCAGCCTTTAAATGCCTGCAACTCCTATTTATTGGAAACATTAGGAATAATTGGTTCTTGTTCAGCTCTAGTAATGAACTCCCAATAGCCTTTTCCCTTAAGGAAATTCGTCATTCTAAACTTCCATGCTGGGAAGTTGTTCTTGTTAAGCTTTTTAGTGACTATCTGTAAAAGAGCATCAGACGCCATTACAAAACACTGCAAAAATATTCTGTCACTGCAAAAAACACAACTTCTGCCTCACAAGGGCAAATCTGCAAAACTGACGAAAGTGGTATTTGACCACATAGTCACTTCCTAGTGACGATTTTGCATTAACAGGAAACAAGAATGATTCTGTCACTCCCAATATATATGCGCATAGGCATACAATGCAATTTTTTAGTGGCAACTTTTCACGGACCTGTAGAATAGTGGTCACACAACCAAAATAGAGCACTTTCCTGAGTGCCTGTGAAAAACTTTCACCACCAAAACAGGCCCCGAAAGGAACTCAAATCGCACAAATAATGTCACCAAGGGCTTTGCTCATTTGCGTAGCATATACTACCCTCTTGTCGCACTGCAAAGGGCGTCCCAATCTGAGACAGTGCACTCTTGCACTTTCCGGCTGTGCTACCTGTAGAGATTTGCTCCCAAACTCGAACAAGGAAAGCAACACCGATCCTCTTACCAAGACACCGCAAACTTGGTTTGCTTTCTTGAGCTCCTTACCACAAACCGAGCTCTAATACCATGTGAAGAGAGTGGGAGAGAAGTAAGGAGTCTCACTTGTAGCTTTCTCACATACATAATGGGGGAATACACACAAAGGTGGAGGCTAAAAACAGTTTTCCTCTTCTTAGTTGTGAAATCCAAAAGAACTCTCTCTCTTAGTACAAAAGGAATAGATGAACCCTATATGTGGGTCTCAAGCCAAACTCAGCTAACCTAGAGTCTCACTTGCAACTTTATCACATACACAATGGGGGAATACACACAAAGGTGGAGGTTGAAAATAGTTTTCCTCTTCTTAGTTGTGAAAGCCAAAAGAACTCTCTCTCTTAGTACAAAAGGAATATATGAACCCTATATGTGGGTCTCAAACCAAACTCAGCTAACCCTGGTGGCATACACAACAACACAAAGCAACTATAGACGCGCTTGGTAGACGCGCAAAATAGTGGGCACGTCTATAGGCGCTTAGTAGAGAAATTACGGGCGCGTCTAAATGCGCATCTAAAAGCTCGTTTATTTGCACGTAACTTACCACGTCTACGTGCGCGTCTAACCTAAGAAAATACAAGCCCGTCTAACATCGTGTCTATTAGCGCGTCTATTTGCGCATGTATTAGCGCGTTTATTTGCACGTTTACATTGAGAATCAGACGCACATTTAGACGCGTAAATAGACGCAAACCAGAGAATACAGAAAGTGAGATTTTGGTGTACATCATTGCTTTCCAAACATTGCCCATGATTACCAAAGCACATACTTTTTTGCAAGCCCACATATACAAGAATTAAGTGAGATGAGGAGAATGAGACAATATGTAAAATATTTTTGCCAATATCAATTATGGGGCTATGGTTCAATCTCATCCTCAATGAGATCAACCCTTGCTAAACTATCTACTTCAAAATCCAAACAAGTGTTTAGATCTACAAATACATTCAACCCACTACTACTTGTGCCACTCATGTGCTCATCGAAATCAGCATCTCGAATGGTAGGCTTGTCCTCACAGGTAATGGCCTCAATATCTATATCTCCTATCTCATGATCATCCTCCTCTCTCGTATCACGGTCATCATCACGTCCATGGCCATGATCATCCTCCATACGCTCCATATTAGTAAATGTACTATACATCACTTTGGAACATGGCATAATAGGTATGACATGCCACCATCTATTATTATCCACCATTGGTTGATAGACAACCTAATTCAAACACAAATACAATCATGTTACTTTTCTTGCATCAAATATTTAAAAGCGAGAATTTTTATATGTGTGCACAGTACCTGTTCACATTGTTGCGATAGTACTAGTGTGTCCTTCCTACTTTGCCAAAACTTTGTGGAGTCAATAGTTACAAAGCCACTTGCATGGCGTTTGATTGTTGCATTAGGGCCTCTTTCCACCACGTCCTTAAACCACTTTACATCCAAAACATACACAAAGAAGCGTCGAAAGTCAAGCATAATAATATCTTGGATTATGCCACAATAATCATCCATGGCTCCATTGGCTCCCTCAAAGCTAGCAATGATGCCGCAATCTTGTGTGTTTCTCTTATCATCAATCCGTTGTGTTCGAAAATGCTTGCCCTCACACCATATAGCATTGAACATAGTGCACTACACCAAGAAAAAATCAATTAAATAAGCAATCTAAATTATTGAAAGCTCCTAACTTATGCATAACATTCTATATACCTACCTTGCTCATGCATCCCCTAGCATACTCCCATTCTTCCATTGTGATATGCATCCCCTCGTCTTTCTCTACTTTCTCCATTTCATCAAGTAGCCAATCCATATGAATATCCTTTGGAACTGCTCTTAGATACTGAGGGTATGGCACATGAGATCCGTGGTGTGTACAAAAGAGGGCCCTTTCTTCTTGTCTTCTTGCCTTTGCATGCTTGTATCTTGTCACCCATCTTTTCATCACATCACTATTAAGCACGCAAAAGAGGTTGATACTATTATGCAACTCCATGTCTATTACTTTGTTGCATCCTTTCCCTTGAGGCATAATAGAGGTCATCCTTAGGTCTTCATCATCTCTCCATAGTCGTGGGAGAGAGCTATCCACATCAACAAGAAACTCAGAAATATATACAAGTGACTCTTGTACCAACCAACCCTCGGCCATGCTACCTTCGGGTCTTGCATTTTGTCTCACGAAGCCCTTCAAGGTCTTCATGAAGCACTCCAAGAAGAACAACCATTGTGCATGTATAGTACCGCATATAGCAATCTCATCCACCAAATGCACTATGAGATGTAGTTGGCTTGTGAGAATAGAACGTGGAAATGTCTCCTCCACTAAACAAACCGCCTCCACTGACATAACTCGAGCATTCTCAAGCATGGTGGGATCTATTTCCTTTGAGCTCACATACCTCACAAGCTCGCCCATCTTGTAAATACAATCTTTCACGTCCTTCGATGCACTACGTGAAATGCTAGTAGGTAGTATGAACTGAACCCATGAGGAGGTGGTCGATTAGTTGCTTATAGCTATTCACTCACAAATTTGAAAGGAAAAAGATATTATGCACATAAAATACTTACTTGGAGCATCTTGTGCCAATCATGAGATTTCAAGCCATATAATTGCTCTACACCTCTTTTCTTGCTTTTTGTAAAGGCTCCCTTCAAACACCTCATGCATCCAGTGGGAGTACGAATTGTAGTAATAGCGTGCTTCACCGTCGCCATCTCTAGCTTTGATAACATCCACAGTGCATGAGGTAAAAAAACACGCCCATTTGGTCTCTCTTGAGGCCAAGCTTCATGCATCCTCCTTGTGGTACGTAGATCCTCCCTTATGCCTACCGAATCTCGTGTCCCATTCAAATGCTCCCAAATGGTAGATGCCACATTCTTGAAGATATGCATGGGATCAAGCAGGTGATTTATCTTGAGGTGGGACCAATATGGTAATCGATAAAAGATGGAGTATCTAAACAAAATAAAGTGTTAGCGTGCAATCTTTACTTTCATCCAATATAGCCAATCTTTACTTCCAGCCAATAATTACAAATCCTTACCAGCTCATGCCAAGTGGTGGAGGAGTCGTGGAACCGTCCCAAATTCTCATCCAATCTCCCGCAGTGAGTGATTGTGGGAGGACTTCATTCCAAGGGGCAACATATCTAGGATGATCAGGTGGGAGAAATCGATGGTGATTCTCATAGATGACCTTATTCAATGCATCTACTCGTGAGGCAACTAGCGAAGGACCACAAATAGGACATGCACGGTAACCCAATGTAGTGAGACCTGAACAATAGATGCAATTAAGAGTGGAAGGTGGGTTTAGGGTGCCACATCCTTTGCCTATTCATAATAAAAAATGCAATGCTTACCTGAACACTCGCCATAGCCTGGGAAGTCATGCATCGTCCACATCAAGACTGCTTTGCAATTGAAGTCTCGTGATGAGGGAGGCCTGCTCACATCATGCACCTCGATAGCTCTCCAAAGTATCTCTAGCTCATCAATCAAAGGCTCCAAATAAACATCAGGGTTTTTGACTTTATGTTTCCCTGGAATTAGAAGGGACAGCATGACATGTCCTTTCTTAATAGCCATAGAGGGTGGAAGATTGTAATTCACCAATACCACTGGCCATACACTGTAAGACGTGCTTTTCAGACCAAATGGGTTCACACCGTCCATACCCAATCCAAGTCTCAAGCTCCTAGGTTCTTCCTTGAAGCTTGGCCATGTGTCTTCAATATGCTTCCACGCAGAAGAGTCCGCGGGAGTTCTCCACTTGCCATCAATTGATCGATGGGAGAATGCCATGACATGAGCTCTGCAATAGATTTACACTTGAACATATGTTGGATGCGAGGGATTATGGAAAAATGTTGCAATACCTTACGAGGCACGTCCAAGGTTTTGAGATCTGCTCTATATCTTGCCTCTCCACAAGTAGGACACTCTCTTGCATCCTTATGTAGTCCACGAAACAAAACGCAATCATTGACACATGCATGGATGCGCTTGTAATCTAATCCTCCAAGAGAGGTCACATGTTGCCTTGCCATATCTCTTGAGGTCGGTAGTTTATTCTCCCTTAGAAGCATTTTACACAATAGCCTGCACGTGAAGACCATAAATGAGGAAAATCATTTGAGTAATTGACCCACTAGCATAATTCACCATGTTTGCAAAATCGACTTTAAAGCTTACTTGAGTAATGCATTCAAACTTGCATTGCTCCATCCATAGATGGTTTGCAAGTTTAGTAACTCAAGGGAGGCATGTAGAACAAAGAATGTGCACCCCTCAAACAGTGGAGTCGATGCTACAGTAAAAAGATCATCCTGCTCCATGCTATTATCCCTCCCTTGATGGACATATAAATCCCGCATCATATCATCAAACACCTCCTCCTCCATGGCTTCATGAGGTAATGGCGGAGGGCTACTATCACCATCACTCCATGCATCCGTAACGGTCCCTCCTAAAGATCCCACCTCATATCACCGATGCTTCACCTCCTCACAATGAGCATAGGGTAACATATGCGGGTGTGGCACTGCATCCTGTATCAAATTAAAATGGGATCATATCTCAAACATATGAACACCCATAGGTATCTCAATCAACCTTAACTTGTAAACCCTTACCCTGTTTACGGTCACATCCCATTCTCCATACTTTGAGATATGATTGAGTGTAATCCTGCATGCACGATACATGTTTCCTCGACATCGATCACATAGACATTTGATTTTTTGCTCCAACCACATTTTGTGATGGTGGATACGGAGGGATTCATCCTCACTGGAGCTACTTGTTGAAGATGAAGACATCCTACAAACAAACAACCCACCAAATTTGCTCTTCTTCAAATGTTTAATTTAAACTCTGTGGCATGTCTAAAGGCGCGTCTAAAAGTGCATCTAAAATCGTGTCTAAAGGTGCATCTAAAAGCGCATCTACTCTGTGTATTTAGACGTGCCTATAGACATGCTATTAGACACGACTATAGACGCGGCTTTTAAACCTGCTTTTTAGCGTGCCACTCGCTTTGCTTTTCTTCACATTACTTATACTTCACGCGGCTTGCTTCCTTCCTTATTAGCAGATCCATAGTTTCGATGCTTAAGAGGAGGGCTCCCATACTTACTTCTAAGCTTATACTCAAGAGGAAGGCACCCACACTTACTTCTAAGCTTAAAGGAGAGGAGGACGAACAAGGAGGAGAAGCAACTTTGAAAAAGAAAGAAGAACCTTCCATACCTCTATCCAAGTAAGTCTTTTTGCAGTTGATCTTGTTTGGAAGTTTGCTCTCTTTAGAGTAGTACTTTCTCGTATCCAAGAAGCGCATAATCTGGGTATCAGTGTCACGTTTTTGTGTCGGGCGCAATGTCCTTTTCTACTTTTTAGGAATCCCATCTATCGAAGCGCGTCTATAGGCGCGTCTCAGAGCGCGTCTAAAAGCGCATCTAAACACGCGTCTGGCCTGTTTGCAGACACAAACAGATGCATCGGTAGATGCTCTGTTAGATGCTCTATTAGATGCTCTATTAGATGAGCTATTAGACGCTCTGTTAGACGTGTCTATAGACGTGCAAATCAGACGCGTCTATAGACGCGCTCTGACAGTAAGCCTCTCTTTTCTTCCCCTTTCTTCTCAGCTCATCAGTAATAGATTTTTTTCCTTTTTTCCAGTTCAACATGTGGCTAGGAAGCGCTTCCAGCTCACCTGATCCCCGGGAATCTATTTGGAAGGACTTATATAACCTTTTAGGGAACCCTCCTACTCCTGAGGAGTTATACGGGTATATGACAAGTACTCTAAACACTCCCTAGGAGTCGGCACTATAGACTCCAAGCCACCCCACACCACCTGAGATCACCCCAACGAAGTCAGCACAGCCTTCTTATGCCCCTTCTTATGCCCCTTCCCCCGTACCGTCTTATGCCCCTTCCCCCATGCCGTCTCATGTCCCTTCTGCCATCTCGTCTTATGCCCCTTCCCCCATGCCATCAGGAGGTTCTTCCATCTCGCAGAGCCATTGACGTACTCCTGTGCCATCGAGACTTGGTTCTCCAGCTACGAGTGGTCAGCGTAGTCCCGTGCAGTCTCCAGCTACGAGTGGCCAGCGTACGAGCTCGACACGACATGGTAGCAGGCGTAGTAGCAGGGAGAGCGGTGGGGGATGCATGGCATAGTGCTTTGGGCCATGTGGCGGTGGGGAGGATGATGATTCAGATGATTTAGACGTGCCTCTGGGTGATGGTACGATTTATTATGACATCACTCAGACAGGAGGCATCTTGATGGATGCGCGGGGGAAGGACATCATGGCCTTCATGCACTCTGTAATTGCTAACAATTATAGAGATTGCTTTATCCACTACAAAGACCACCCAAAGAGGTTGGCTGATGAGATCCTCGCTACTATTCGCTCTAGGTATCCTAGCCCCCCCAATCGCCAGTTCATAGATAAATGGGCCAAGTCAAAGATTGTTACGATACTTAGCAATAAAAGATCTTCGCTTAAGAGGCAGGCACTAGCGGAGCTTGCCAGGCTTGAGGCAGGTCAACCACCAAGGGGCCCGCCCCACACCGCTCACAAGCGTGAGTGGAAGAAGGCAATGAAGTCAGTGAAGGAGGACCCCAGTCTGCAGCACGTGGAGGCACGGAGGATCCAGATGGAGGAATATGGAAGTGCGCATTTAGGAGCAGGGGGTGTTGAATCATGGGAGGCCCAATTTGTAAGTATCGATCTCAAATTATATTGCTTATGTAGTTTATTAGGAGGTTGTTTCTTTGTACTAATCCCTCCGCAAAGTGTGTCGCAGTCATGCAGCTTGAGATCGTGGGCAGATACCCTACTCTTGTGGAGACAGCCTACCACCACCACCATCGCAGAGGAGATACATGGAGGCACTTCTATGATGACGGGTTGATTACTGAGGATTAGTATACCCGAGCTACTGGAGCGGCCCCCCAGGTATTTGAAAGTAATTAAATAATGCCAAAATTATAAGTAAAGATTTGATTTTTCATACATTGATATATGTTGTCCCTTGTTTACAGGCCCGTGCACAAGATGATGAGGAAGAGGAGGAAGGAGGTGTAGAAGGGAGCGAGGACCTGGAGAACATAGATTAGTCGTACAACTAGTGCTAGCTACTCTTTTTTGTACTTAAAGCCACTGGCTTGGCTTTGTGCCTCTTGTATATACACTCCTCTTATTTTTTGTACTTGAAGCCACATGACATGGCTTAGCTTCGTGCTATATGTATATACAAGCACTTTTTTAACTTTCAATTTTATTGCGTTTTGGAGTTGTAATGTTTTATTTGGAATTGTAATTAAAATGAGGTTGGCTATAAGAATTGAATTACACAATGTGGATATGGGATTCTTGTAACTATATAGCATACACAACCTCGGGGGGGTCACTCATCATATGTAACCCTATCACGTGAGTTTAATAGAAGGATTTTTTTTATTTCTAAAATTTACAGAAATAAATATACATAAGGGACTATTTAAAATAGTTTTGGAAAAAATTTACAGATTTGTATAGAAAAGGGGTACATTTTATTAATGAAAATTTTTACAGATAAGGGACTTTAAATATAGGCCTTGAACGCATGTGATATAGAGGGTTTATACATAGTGACCCCCCCGAGTACACAACATACACAGCATTCTGTAAAATTAAAAAATAAAAAAATAAAGTGCGTCTATCAGTGCGTTTAAAAACGCATTTATATACGCGTCTGTCTGTTCGACTTGCGTCTATATGTGCGTCTATAAACGCATTTATAAGCACGTCTATTTAGGTGTGTAATTTTTCATCTATACACGCGTGTGTCTGATATATAGATGCGCAATTAGACGTGGGTCTCCAGACACGAAAATAGATGCGCAAATAGACACGTCCGTAAGTTTTTTATTTAGTTCAGTAAACGGGTCTGTGCGCGCGTCTATGGGTGCTTTGTCTTGTTGTGATACTAATTGATCCACTAACTAGAGTACATATAGATAGGTGTCATCTAGCTATTATTCATGGGCAGTGTACCAACTGCATCTGCAGCTAACAAGTCGGTGACATAAATGCACAATGGTCACTTGGCATATCATGAGTGGAGCTCGATATCTCAACACTCAATTCATGGGAGAGGTGAAGGGCTTGAAAGTCTAATCAAGAAAATAGATTTCACATGCTACTAAAGCCATGTGGAATCTTGTGGCTTCATTAGAATAAAAAATCTAAGCCACAAAAATAGGTATAATTTTCTTATTTACAACCTTTCTTCACAAAAAGAGGACCATTTGCATTTGTTCTTGTAACGATTTTCATCAAAACAAACAAATTTATTATCACTATGGCATGCATCCATGAGATAGCTTTAAAGGAAACTCGAGGGGAGAAAGAAAGAGAAATGCTAAAAGACGTCATTGACACCCGTCAGAGACCCATCATGTGAGTAATTCTATGAGTTTTGTTTCTTCATGTGCAAAAACTATTATATTTATATTCCTTGCTAAATTTGATCAAAGTAATTGGCCTTGTATGTGATAGTATTGCTTTTGTAATAACTATATACAAGGCATGGAGAAGGGTAGTTGATATGTTATCTAATCGACATTCTAAAATTTTGTGTGATATTAATTTACACATCCACGTTAATCTTAGCCATGCAATGATTTTTTTTCATGATTTAAGGAGGTGCAATGGGTTGTATTTCCTATCACTCCATGGTAAATGTTCTTATTTTTTATATATGACGTATGTGGTTTCTTGTTTTCTCAATGGACAACTAAGTGTTGTTCCATGTTGTACATAGCAACCACTAGGCTATTGTTTAATATAGATATTAAAGATGAAAATCTTAGCCATGCAATGATCTTTTTTCATGATGTAAGGAGGTGCAATGGGTTGTATTTCCTATCACTCCATGGTAAATGTTCTTATTTTTTATATATGACCTTCTTGTTTTCTCAATGGATAACTAAGTGTTGTTCCATGTTGTAGCAACCACTAGGCTATTGTTTAATATAGATATTAAAGATAAAGAAAATGGCATGTAGACTCTTTCTCAAGCTATGTCCGTAAAGACTATTAGTTGAGGTAACAAGTCTCCATAAAGTCCAAGCTTTCTAGGTTTGTGAAACTGTCATGTCACCAAGATAATAAATATTATTTCACTTGTAATCATGCTGCTGAAATACCTTTCTTAAATTTTATATCCATGCATACACTCTATAAAAGTTAGCAAATATTTGAACTTGAATGTGAGATCAAAATATTACACATTTGGCTTATTTAATGAGATCATTAAACTATTACAAATGCAGCTATCATTCCTATGAAGCATGTACTTTGGACTATATAGGAGAAGTATAGGATAATATCCCCAAAAAAATTAAAACATCAAATTATTATATGGAAGCAATGATGCATTTGAAATTGCACTGTGCAATTTCAGGGCATGCTCAATAACATTTTCTAATTTGGCTGGAAAGGAAAACTTTTAAAAAATGCACTACACAATCATGGAGCTCTGGCATTGTGGCCATCGTAAAACCTTGGGGGGTTCACCTCACAAAGTTTTAGTATACCATGTGCATTCAAAAGGAGGGGCATTCTAATTCTTGAGTTTTGGAGAAAGTTTAAAAGGATTATAATAAGAGGATAAATTTTAAAATTCAAATTTAAAAAAAAATCAGTTAGTTCACAAGTAAAGAGGGGGGATTTAATGGGACAAAAAGTTTTATTGATGGGTCTTTTTAATACCCCTTAAATGCCCATGATACATGGGGTTTCTTAGTAGTACACCCCTTGAACTTAAAACTTTGATATTTGGTTACTAAGAAACCCCATGATACATGGGGTTTCTTAGTAGTACACCCCTAGAACTTAAGACTTTGATATTTGGTTATATGTATAGCTTAATTTACCCATTAATGGATGCCCTAGAAAGAAATCAATTTATGCATGTGCAATGCTTGTTGAAGAAATCCAATATTAAATATCATTTTGCACTGGTTCCTTTTTTAATCACTAGGTCTCACAATGATCCATGTAAACATTGAAAGGTGCTTTTGTTTCTTAATCCACAATCAAACCCACTAGCAAGAAAGTTTTTTGTTTGCTTTTTATAGCCATTTTGGGGCTCTTGCACTCGTTTGGGGGGCATAAGTTGGTGATGTATACAATCGGAGGCATCAAAACAAGGCTACTGTTTTATTCCAAATTTTGACATCTCTTGCTTTCACATTTAAAATTTCACTTCTCATACTTTTAAATCATAAATAAAGTACACATGGCATACTCGTGTCCCACCCCATTACCTATAGGCTATGACTTGTGCAAAAGATTCTCTATCGTGCTCTGATAATCCAATTCTCTTGGTATGTTATGACCTATTCCTTTTAGGATATATATTTCTTTTTGAAACTGGAAATCCTTCCTCTAGGGTTACTCTACTAAGAAACCCTATGTATCACGTGCGTTCAAGGGGTATTTGAAAAACCCCTCAACTAAAATTTTTCTCCTCGTAAAATGACCCCTCTTTACTTAAACTAGTGGATTTATTCCTAAAGTTGAATTAAACACCCCCTCCTATTATTGGAATCCTAATAAAATTAAAAAACCCCCCTCTTGTTATTGTAATCCTGATAAAATTTCTCCAAAATGTGAATTAAAATGCCCTCCTTTTGAATGCACATGGTACAATAAAGTTTTGTAAGGCGAACCCCCCAAGTTTCCTTCATGTATCTATCTAGGCTTCTTTCCACCCATACACATGCTTGATATAACCCAAGTCACTAGTTGGACTTCCAATGCTATCTTCTGCTATCTTTTTTCACAAGGATTTCACATGTAATCATGAAAAATTTTTAAATGATTTGTGTTCGTTAATATGTAGTTTACAAAATGCCACAAGCAACCATGAAAAAAACCTTTTGGTTAGCAATTATCGAGAAATTTGTGGAATACCACTAGTAATGGCCTTACTACCACTGGTAAATGGAGGGTAAATGGGGTAGTACCATTATTAATAGGCCAATTACCGCATTAAAAGGTCTAACTGTTGGGATATCTCAAGGTGTATGCCTCAGGCACACCTTATGTTTCTATGTGTGAGTGCTAGAGGCACAGTTAGGTGCCCACAAGCACAGTTAGGTGGTGGAAGAGCCACATAGGATGATTGAGAGAATCTAGGAGCAGATTGAGGAGATGACTGTGGAGCTCTGAAGTCATCAGTGATGTCAGTGAGCATGTATGAGGTGCCTACTTATGGACCTCACTCTTCTTCATTCTACAAGGAAGTAATGCAAGTATTCTAAGTTTGTGTCCACTCTTTCCTTTCCTTTCAGCCTTCCAACATGGTATCAGAGCCCTTTGATCCCCCTTGAGCCCATTTCTACCACATCATCATCTTCTTCTTCTCCATTTTCCTCTTTCTTCCCAAAATCTTTGAGAGCTTGGTTCTCCACCTACAAATGACCATTGCCCAAACCCTCTGAGCTGGAAACTCCTCTAGTATGGGCGAACTTCCACTTGCTTTTGAAGATCATGCTACATAAATGCTACTCTAGCATTTTTGGTTTTTTGAATCTTTCAATAACTTCAATACAATGTGGCTTCAGTTTTGTTTTGAATTGCTAGACCTGGTTTTGACTGGAAAGTATTCATTTTAGCCACCTCTATGAAGCATGTAAGAAGGAGCATCATTGTTTGAAATTTGGTCACAAGACTTTGCTACATTAAATGCTTATATTCTGAAGCACTTCAGTTGTTATTCTAAGCCCTGTAAGAGAGAAGACACTGTCCAATACCTGGGTTAGACCCTCTCATGGCTTGCTTATGCAAAATATGTGAAAAGCCAAAACATAAAGCAATGTCTTGTTATGCTACAAAGGATGAAAATGTCAACCTGACTTCCTTGTTGAAGATTTCCAAAACAATGGTTGCCAAAAAGGAAGCAACTACAAAGCCAAAGATCTACCCTCTCATGGCACTTTTATTTGACTCCAAGTATAAGAAAAAGATGAGGGTCAGATACCTAAGATATGCTTCTCTACACAACTATGGAGATGACAAGATAATTGTTCTCTTGAAGGATATGATTTTCAGATCCACTTGTTCTATCATAGTACCATCTTATAAGGCACTAGACACTGCCCATGTGGTAAGACCTTTCCTTGACATGGATATTTTGCCTCCACAAGATGAGGCATCCCATGAAGATCATGCATTTTAAAACATCTCTATGCTCCAGATCTCTCTTTTTATGTCAAGGTACTCAGCCTGGATAGTCCTCCAAAATGAATGAAAATAAACTATTGCATTTTGTGTGTTTTGTAAACACCTCTGGTCACCTTATGATGTAGGCCATGTGTATGTTTTGCTCCATGGTACCTCCTGCAGACATTGTGTGCATGTACATGCAGGGGAGATAACCATTGGAAGGTCTTTTTGTATCCCTTTTGTTTACCTTACACCCAAGGGAACCCTTGCTAGCATGAGAACCTAGCCATAGATTAATCCTTGACCACCATGAGATGGCATGAGAAACTATGAGACTAGATGTATCCTTGACATAGCCTGAGGCATTCCCTTGAGGGGGGGTTTGTTGGGATATCTCAAGGTGTATGCCTCAGGCACACCTTATGTTTCTATGTGTGAGTGCTAGAGGCACAGTTAGGTGGTGGAAGAGCCACATAGGATGATTGAGAGAATCTAGGAGCAGATTGAGGAGATGATTGTGGAGCTCTGAAGTCATCAGTGATGTCAGTGAGCATGTATGAGGTGCCTACTTAAGGACCTCACTCTTCTTCATTCTACAAGGAAGTAATGCAAGTATTCTAAGTTTTTGTCCACTCTTTCCTTTCCTTTCAGCCTTCCAACACTAACTAGCTACCACTAGTGCATGCTTATTACTATCAGTATTAGGTCACCACTAGTGCATGCTTATTACTATCAATATTAGGTCATATAATGCTAGCACTAAACACACTACCTCCAATACTCCAAGAACCACTTAAAAAATAGCTTGGCTTTGGCAAAGTTGTCAAAACATACACATGTTTACATTCCTTTTTATGCTTCTGAACTTATTTCTACTTGGGGTAGTACTGCTATTAATAGGCCAATTACCGCATTAAAAGGTCTAACTAGCTACCATTACTGCATGCTTATTACTATCAGTATTAGGTCATTTAATGCCAGCACTGACCACACTTCCAGTAGTCCAAGAACCACTTAAAAAACAACTTGGCTTTGGCAAAGTTGTCAAAACATACACATGTTTACATTCCTTTTTATGCTTTTGAACCCATTTCTACTTTCAAAATGGCAAAATTCTACATCTAGAGAAAGCTATCATTATAAGAATTTATTTTGAAGCTAGTTGAGTTTTGGGACTTGGGGATTAAGATCTATATGGCCACTAGATTGTATGACATGTAAAATGTAAGAAGAACTGTACAAACATTTCCTTAGAAATTGACAATTGGTTTCTCTTTTATGAATAACGATGTACATAAGACTTGCATCTATGCTTCATCCAAATTGAAATGCACTCACTCTCTCTTAATATTCCTCTCTTAGTTTTTTGCGAAATGACGATGTACATAAGACTTGCATCTCTGCTTCATCCAAAGAAAAACAAGAACATTGAAATGCACTCACTCTCTCTCAGTCTTCCTCTCTTAGATTCTTGTGACTCAATTGTGGTCCACCTTACCCCACCATTATGGGTGTAGGAGGTATGGACTATAATCTTGCTAAATCCATTTCAAGGAAAACAATTTCAAAAACCTCACCCATCGCTACACTTGCATTCACTGTCTTATGGGCGTGGTGAACCCTTACCCCAACATGCATGATATTAGAACAGTTGACAACTTCTTCAAGGACAATGAACACTCTGTATCCTAGATCCTTGTGACTATACGTACACACAAACACACATAGAAAAGCACACACATACACAAGCACACGCACATGCATACACAACACACACATAGATAAGGGGTGTACACTCATACACACACAAGCACACACAATCACATGTGCATATAAATGTAAGTGTACATAGAGATATACATACACGAAGGCACATGCGCATGCATGTGCATGCACGCACACACACACACAATGATGGTCGAAAGAAAAATTACCCACAAGCCGATAGGAACAAATCTTGGCCATGCTCCATAGCCATGGATAAAAGCCAGAGAGAGGGAGAAAGAGAGAACATGGGAGGGGGAATGGAGAGAATATTGAGAAGAGGGGTAAGGGGGCTATGGAACAAAGGGAAAGGAGAAGGGAGAAAATGAGAATATACATGACAAGAGGGGGAGGAGAGATGTGGAAATCATGAAAGAAGGGGCATGCTTAATTGAGAAGGAAGGGGGGACGGAGAATCAAAGTATAAGGGTGGTGGCTATACAATAAGGAGCACTTTGCATCAAGGAATAGCCCTCCTTTTATAACCAAAAGGAGGGGATGCTCCTAATAAATGTATCCTCCCACATGCATGGTGTGTGTGGAGGCATCTTCCATGTGAGCTAGGTGGGTACACACTCTCAATTGTGTACGACAAGTCTTGCATCATTTTTTCACATAAATCCAACCCCCATATCCCAAACTCTATGACACTCCATGGTTCCTTCCCATTTTATAATATGCACAAACACCTAGGAGGACAAGTTGAGGTCTAGCACATGGATGCTTTCCAGCTCATCCTCCTTGTCCCTTTTATTTTACTCCCATCCTTGGAATATCTATAACCACCTCACATGGGTCTACCCTACATGGAGGGGGTGGTCTAAGATTCTTATCCATGTCCACGTATTTTATACTATTTCTCCCATGGACCCTAGGCCATAGCTCACTAAATGCCTACATGGGATCGCCTAGGTGGAGGGGTGGCACATGGGGGTACCTTGCCACCTCATCATAGTATATTATTTTTGCCATGGACTATATAAAACACACACCTATGGATCCTCTTAAGTACATGGAAGGCTAGCACATGGACTTGCCTTGCCGCCTCAACCTTGGGCGCTTAGCACACTATATTTTATCCTACTAGTTCCACACACATTTATTTATACCATTTTCCTTGGTCATTTTTGCCTATAATAGTTTGCCTACCGGGGCACGAAATGCATAGCATCTCCATGATTGGGCAAGCTATAGATGAACTTGCCACGATCGAATGCAATGTGTGGTGTTGATGCCATATCCACACGTCCCAGATCAAAGAAAAATTATTCACTACTCAAGAGGGCCACAAAAAAAAGTACATACATCAAGTTCTTCGTGGAACATAAATTACAAAATGAGTTGTGTTTATCGAAATGAAGAGACTTTAAGTCAGCTGAAGCATGCAGATCATCCATGATGCTAGCTAGAGTATCAAAAGAATAGTGCCATATGGTACTATGGCACGCTTTGGGTTCATCCTTGTGACAATTACTCAATGTGGAGTATTCATAAATTTATTGGGTAGAAGCTGCTCAAAATTTATGGATTCAATAGAATAAGGTTACATTTTATTAATGAAAATTTCACAGATAAGGAATTTAACAAAGGACTTGAACGCATGAAATATATGTATGTATGTATGTATGTATGTATGTATGCATGCATGCATGTATGCATGTATGTATGCATGTATGCATGTATGTATGCATGTATGCATGTACGCATGCATGCATGCATGTGTGTGTGTGTGTGTGTGTGTGTGTGTGTGTGTGTTCTCCTATTTTCCAATGTGAGGGTAGACTTACTTGGTTTTATACATAGTGCCCCCCTGATATGGTTATTTGATACGTCTATACTCTTACATGGATTGTGGATCCATCTATCCTTGGTGTGTTGGTTGACCATTCACCTAGACCGTGGAAGATTTTTGTTAGTACTTTCATTAAAACACATGAAAAGGATCAATTGAAGAAAGCAAGCTTTGTGGTTGAGGAGGATGAGTGCTTGTTGCAAATCCTCTTCAAAACATATAGCAATGATTCATGTTTGGCCTAGTCTTTGCAATAACCTTAGAGTAGAGTGGAGATTAAAGTTGAGTTAAAACTTTCAAGAGACAATTCAAAAGGATTAGTGTTTGAATGCTCAAGTGATCCAAGAGAAAATACCGAGTACAAACAAAATGCATCTTCTCTAAGTGTGTATAAAAATTGTAGCTCCAAGGGTCTAATATACGGAGTGACATTATCATATTTTTCACTGTATTGAGACATATAGGTAATTTGAGTAAAAGATATGCTTATTCAATATTTAAAAGGGTACTACATTAATCATAAAAGAAAGTAATGAATGTTGATGGTGTCCTCTAGCGATGGCAGTAGGGATAGGGCATCTCTTAGTGATGGCAGCAACAAGACCTCCAGTGACAGTGGCAAAGATGGGGTGGGAGCTCACCTGGCCAAAGTAATCCCCCTCTACCCGATTGGGCTAGAGTTGTCGATGTTGAATCATGAGGAAAATAGTAAAATAGATCTCATCATGCAAGATCTCAAGCGAACCAAAGAGAATGCTAAAGATGGTATGAAATTGGGCTTCACATTCCATGTGGAGGACTACGACATGCAGAACGCCGGCAGTGCAGCTTTCAGAGAAATACTAAGCTCTCTCAAAATTGCCTCCGACAATCGCTTCTCATCTTTAGGAAAGAAAACAATAGAAAAGTCCAAAGGTGTTGCTTTTTCAACACCAAAATAAGCAAGACAGACTAATGGAGCAAGAAAAAATCCAATGCAGCATACGCAAGTAGGGGCACCCATGCAGGACGTGTAGAGAGGCTCCTATGCTAGAGCTATTCAAGTTGGAGGTCAAAACCTCTTAAAAGTGCCACAAGCCCCAAATCAAACAACAAGGGAACATCTCTCCCCACAGGCTCGGTGACTCCACCAACACAGGACTCGAAAAGCTCGCTAGCACAGATGGAAGCTCTTTCAAAGGTAAGCTTCTGACAGTAAAGGTTATGCTAAATGAAATGACAAAATGGCTTTGTTCTTATGTGGTGATTGGCTACATCCATGGTCCATGCCCTCCTGCGATGTTTCTTGAGGGGTGGATCAGGAACTTCTAGTCACGCAAAGGATTAAATGTCACGAGTACTCATTTCCTGAGAAATGGCTATATCGTCTTTATCTTTGAAAAGGCAAAAATGGTGATGGAAGTAGTGCATAAACGTACATGGACGATTAGAAACCAACCCCTCTCAGTCCAGCTGTGGGAGCCTTCCTTCAATCCTGACTCACCTCCACCCACTAAATGCCCATCTGGGTCTAGTTCCCAGACCTACCCCTATCGCTCTTTCCACAGCTAGAGGCACTTTTCTTACCCCTTGGCTAGTTTCTAGGTGTAGAAACTCATATATTTGTAAGTCCTAGAGTAAACTTGCAGCTAGCCTATGTGCTGATGGACCTGTCCATAGATCCCCCTAATTCCATTCATGGAACTAATACAAAAAGTCTTCTATAAAAATATCCCAAACTCCTGCTTTCTTTGTGGATTGGGAGGACACTTCATTAAAGATTGCCCTACCCACAACAACCATGGTAAAGAGAAGCAAATAGAGAAGAGCAAGGAGACAGAGATAGTGGTCACAAGTCAAGGGTCAAGGAACGTATCCCTTCGCCACACAAGAAGAGGAGCCAAATCAGACCAAAGAGGGTCGAACTGATCTAGAAAAGATAGATAAACAGATAGTAGAAGAAAGAACTAGTGAAGAAAACATGAAAGATAGTTCACGAGAAGAGGAGTTTCTTCCCAACACTCAAAACTTCGAATCTCAACTATAGAAAGTAGAATTCGAGACCATCTCCCAAGATGAACAGTCGTTAACCATAGTGAAGGGGAAAAGAGCCACCCAACTTGAAAGGAAGATGAATAGCTCCCACCTGAACAACCTGACCAAGAAGACTCTAGCAGAAAGGGAAAAGAGGAGGTTATCTAGAGGATTCACACTATCCCCTCAAATGAGCCCGATCAACTTCAAGAAGTTGAGGAACAAAAGCTCCACCCAATGACAAGTCAAAAAAATTTTATGTGTCTTTTAGTTAATGTGCAGAGGTTAACAAATGACCTAAATCCCTTAGTGTTCAAGAGATGGATGAGAACAAACAAGATGTCCCCTAACTTCTTAGCTCTCCAAGAAGTCAAAGTTGGAGGAGTTAAGCTCCGCTGGCAATCAAAATAGATCGATGATAACAGATGCTGGTACACAACTTACCATGATGAAGGGAGAGGTGGAGTTGCTATAGGTGTTGCTAAACACCTGGCTCAAGGAGTATGGAGAGTTCTTCAAACTTTCGACAAATTTGGGGTAGCGGTGGAATTTTTCCATCCAAATCTCTCTTTCCAAGTCTTCTCGGTGTATGCCCCGAATGCAGGCAGAGCTCTACTATGGGAAACCATCCATTTGGCAAACAATGTGCTTCTTCTCAGAGACTATAATATGGTTGAGAGTAGAGGGGACAGGTGGGAAGGGATAGGTAGTGTGATAAGAGGCCACGAGATAAATACATGGTCGAGCTTCAAAGAAAGGGCCGAGCTCTTGGACGTATCAAGAGATATTGCCTTTACTTGGACAAACAACTAGGTGGGGCCCCTCCATAGGAAAGGGCGGCTTGACAGAGCTTACTGTTCTAAGAGAATTGTTGAGGAGATGTTGTGTGTTAAGAGCAAAGCGTTGGGTACCCTTCCCTTCTCGGATCATAAACCCACCTCCATAGTTTTGGAAATGGAAGAAAGGATCATTGGCCGATTGTCGTTAAAAGCCAATCCCTTTTTTTTTCAACTCCCCTACATCAGGGACAAGATAGATAAAATATGGATCAATGCCTTTGGGGGAATAGCTAATGCAACTGATAAGTGGATCAAAGCCACGAAGAGGACTAAAACCTTCTTGCAAGCAATCAAATGTAGAGCCGACAAAGCTACATCACATAGAACTCATAAGCTTGAAGAACAACTCGCCCTCCTTGAGAGTGACTACACTGCACAGGGTCAGGATCAACTGAGGACAGTCAGAGTCAAACTCAAGGCAAAAGCTAAAATAGCAGCCAATCAGGCTAGAACCTACACTAGAGATTGGTGGGCCAAACGAGTAGACAAGGCTAATGAATATATGTTTAAAAGCCTAAAGAAAAAACACGCCCAAGAATCCCTTGTTGGAGATAGGCACATCCAAGACTCGGAGGAGATCCTCGAGGTAATCTCCGAACACTTTAAGCAATTTCTTGGAGAGGAGGAGGTCATCACAACAAAAAAGGCTATAGCCCGCAGGAAGTACTCTAGAGTGAGAGAAATAAAAGTCTCTATGTTTCACAGCATATATTTGGATAGAGATCTCTCTCTAGAGGAACTGAAAGGGGAGTAGATCACATGGGGAAGGGAAAGACCCAAGGAGAAGATGGACTTCCTATAGAGTTCTATCAAGTCTTTTGGGAAATGGTAGGCCCCTACCGCATGCTGCTCTGGCAAGACTCCAAATCAAAGGGCTTTTTAGACCCAAGAATCAACACAGGCATGATAAAACTTATTCCTAAAGGTGGACCAAAAGAGGAATTGAAGAACTAGAGACCGTTGACTATGGTGAATAGTAGCTACAAGATCTTCGTAAAAGCACTTGCTATTAGAGTCAAAACTAAGATACAATGCTAGATCAGGGAGTCTTCAACCCACTTTGTGAAGTAGTCTGTGGCCACAATGATGTAGTGTTCTTGTGTTCCCTTTGTGACTAGATGTATGGGTCCCAAAAAGTCAATCCTCCATTTTTCAAATGGTTTTTTAGCAGTAACTCTTGTTAAGGGGTTGAAATCCTTATGTTTGGGGCTTGATTGTTCTTTGCAAACATCACATCATTTGACATAGTCCTAAGCAATCTGCCCAAAGGGTTGGCCACCAATATCCTGTTAAGAGGATTTCATTGCTTCCCTTGCAAAATTGCAATGGATAATAGATAATGTAAGAATTTCTTCACACTAGAGACCATTGATAAGGCTTCTCTTTTAGTGATAGTGTAATTGACCTCTATGCCATTTAATTGCCTACTTGCAAAGTAGATTGGGTAAAATTTGTTGTACTGGCTAGGTTGATATAGCACACTCCAGACTACATATTTCGAATCATCTATATAAATGCACATGGAATTCAATGTCCCCATTTAGATCCATCAGTATGGGAGGTGTGGTCAATCTCCACTTGAGGGTTTCAAATGATTGTTCACACTCTTTTGTCTAGATTAAAGTCTCTAGTAGCTTATAAAGGGGTCTTACAATCATGGCATACCTAAGCATGAAACTTCTATAGTATCCACCATGGCCCATGAATACTTGGATACCCTCTCGAGGGGTTCACCCAAAAAAATTTAGTGTACTGTGATGCCAAAAATTGATATTTTTTATTTGGCATTGGTATTTGTTTTTCTCTATGTTTGATAAGAGTTTGGTATCAAGTGATAGCCTAACAGCTCTCACTTATTTCTATTTTCTAAGATATTGTATGGGATTGAGAGGATGAGTGGAATGGATCATTGTAAATACCATGTGTATGAATGACAAATACCTTGGTATGGGGTGAGAGATATTTGTGTATGGGATATTATGGGGTTTTTAGAAAATAGGAAGAGTGAGTCATATCAAGAGCTGTGGGCTCATGTCCATGTGTTCCAATAATATAAGAGAGGCCACATGCCAAGCATGCCAAAGGCATGTGGAGGAGTGTGGAGTCAAGAGGAATCCTTCTAGAATTCCTATGTGGAATAAGGATAGATGTGGACATATGGAAAAGAGAGGGTCTCTATGGGCTCCATGTGGGGAGATTCTTGACTTTCTCATTATTTTAAGAGTCTTGAGCATCTTATGATGGGACACATGGCAAGAGTAGCCAAAAAGGACATGGATGGTGACATACTGGCTTATGTGCTTGATGGGGAAAGGAATCTACATGCAGCAATTGTAATTGAGTGAAGGAGGGTGACAAAATCTCTATAAAAGAAGCCCTCCTCTCCCTTGTTCATCATCTCTTCCACCATTAGGCCTCATGTTGTTGTAGCCCTAGTCTCCTCAAGTCTCTTCCATGAGTCTTCTCTCCCTCTTGTAGATATTCTCTTATTTAGACTCTTCAGTCCATCTCTCTCTAGTTCATTCTCTCTCTATGAGTAGTCTTAGAGATTCCGCTCCCTCTTGTACATAGGAAACCTCTTTCTCTCCCTTGTTTTTGTAGTATTTTGAGTTGCATTGGAGTGGAGTCTCACTCTATTGGTAATGAATGTCACTTCAGGTTCTCTCTCTTGAGTGTCTCTTCCCTTTTTCCATTGCTTTCTCTTCCAAAGCGCTCAAAAGTATTGTCTATTTGGCTGCTCATTGTGCATACATGGTTTATCTATTTCCCAAGCCACAAAGGGGGATCTTCCTTCCCTCCTAGGTGACATCTATGGGACTTGGATCGTTGATGAAGTCTAAGCATGGAGGTAGTATTCTCCCAAGTCGGCACTAGTAGAAGGAGTAGGTGTTTTTCATGACAGTTTGACCCCCTATCAGTATTTTGCTCATAACTTTTCACTCAGTGGTCGGATTTAGATGAAACTTATATCAGTGCAAAGCTCTCTTCAAGGAGCATCATCTTATGTCTTCAATTATTATATTACGTGTTAAACAAAAAATCTATGACTCTTTGTGTTTCTTTTTAAGATAGTTTTTACCCCTGTCCAGTAAATTGCCCATATCTTTCCAACCGCTTCTCTGTTTCTTACGAATCTTATATCAAAGCGAAGCCCATTTCAAGATGCATCTCAATATGTGTTTGAATATTTGATATCATGTCTCTTCTAAAAGTTATGGGTCTCTGTGTCTTATGATATTTTGAAGAGTGTTTTGAGGTACTTGTAAAGGTATCTACTATGAAGGAGGTGCAATGTTTCCCCGGGACCTACCCAACCGACCCAATCATCCCCTTCAAACTCCTCGATATATATCAGTTCATGTCATGTTAAGCTGCAAGATCTTCTTCCAACACGTATCACTCTTCTCTTTGGCATAGATTCAGCTTGCTGAGATTATGGCCTCCACTAATCCTTTCCTTCTCCCTATGCTTGAGTACAACATCTTTTGGGATGTTACCATCTTCATTCTTACCTAAGGGAGCATAGTATGGTGTGGTCTCTTGGTATAAAAGCTTCTTTTTAATGTCCCTTTCCCAGTGATGAATATCTCTATCACTCAGTCCGAAAGCAATAGGAAGTGAAGGGGTGCGTGAAGTATATTACTCCCAACTTCATGTCACATATTTTGGTGGAGACGTCGGGTACATTTGGTATTGGACTCATCCCACCTTACTAAACCATCTCGGGTTACTTGATTGCATGTTATGCCTAGTATAGGCATGTATTTTCTAATGTGATAAAGAAGATTCCTGGAAGAACTCCGTAAGAAGAGATTGCAACCCATTTAAGAGAACTAGAAGATTGTGAAGGTGATGCTCGAGCTATTCGCATGGTCATCATGATCATATCCTTTATGTTTGCACTCTTGAATATGTTGGTGAATAGACAATGCTCTCTACAGGCACAATGATAGATTGGGGATTGTTTCATGCACTAGCAACTTGGTGTGAAGGAGAGTTGAGTCTTTGGGTAGTTTTTGACTATAATAGTGGAGTGGTGATTCTCAATGCTTTCAACTTCTTTTGCTATGCAAGTGATGAAGAGTACAATATCTTGAAGCTGTTTTGTGCACTTCCAATTGTTACAAGTGTGATTCTTGAATGCATGTATACACAATGTTTTCATGGTGCGAATTGGTCACTTATTTTTAAAGATTTTGTTGAGGATCACATTGTGGAGGGTTTTCAAAAAGTGGTTATGCATAATAAGTTGGTCTTGGTATACTAAGGCTCTATCAGATCTTGTTTGGATCTTGTTTGGGATATTATTTGGATCTTGGTGTTTCCTTTTTGTGCTTCATCATGGTGAAGATTCTAGTGTTTCGAGGGACCCAAGAGGAAGACCTAGAGTCTTATCTTTGGGATTTTGTTCGAGGATGCCGGCTTTCTAGATGGTCCATGAAGGATCGGGCAGAGATTTTACCTAATTTTCTTGAAGGTGTAGCCTTGAGTTGGCATAAGGCCTTGCCAGACTCTACCAAGGAGGATTGGGACCAAGTGGTGGTTGCAATGAAGCAGAGATTTGGGGCACTGGAGTCGCCAAATGCTTTGATGTTGCAGTTGGACCAATTCTATCAAGGAGAGGGAGAGATGGTCTCTGCGTTCGCAATCCGATATGAAACTTTATGGACAAAGTATGAAAGGGAAGCTTTGCGAACTGTGGCATCTACATCATCAGCCCCTCAAAGTCTCTAAGGGATGGAGAACTTAAAGATGAGCAAATTTGTTATGGCTTTGGAGCCTCGTCTTTGCTCAAAAGTACTGAGTAAAAATCCAACAACATATGTGGAGGCACTTCACATTGCGACCAAGAAAGAAGCTTCTCTAAAGATCAAATCCTCTTTTGTGTCTTCAACAGCTTCAACTTCTAAGGTGGAGGTAATGGCACTCCTTAGGTACCAAAGTCCTCTGAGTTAAATCATAATATCTCCCAATTGATGGTAGAGTTTGCTGATTTGAAATTGCATTTCGTTAATGCATGACAACCTAGAGCACCAAAGAGTGAAGATAGGCCTCGAGATAAGAGTGGGGTCACTTGCTATGAATGTAATGAGAAAGGTCACTATCACCCTGAGTGTCCTAGATTGAGAAAGAAAGAAGAAAAACAAGTATCCTTGTTAGGAGCTTCTTCAGGGAATAAGGAAAGAGAGGTAATGATGGCTAAACGGGGGCGTGGTAAAGCAAAAGAAGAAGAAGAAACCAAGGAAGAAGTAGATGAGGAACATCAGGAAGAGGAACGCCATAGTAAGAAAAAGAAGGCATCTAGAAGGAGAGTTAGCCATTCAGACTTTCCTTTAGGACAAGGCATTGGAAGCTATGACTTGTTGTCCGACCTTAAAGAAAAGAAAGCTCATATCATCTTTGCTCAATTACTTGCTTTGTCTCCAAAACTACAAAAAGAATGGGTAAAGCTAGCAAGCACAAGAGTGTCAAAGAAGAAAAAGAAGAAAAGTTACATTCCTATTGTTCAAAAGGTAGATATAGATGTTGGTGATGATGTACTTGTGGTTTATGTGATCATTGATGGTCAAGTGATTTCTAATGTGTACATTGATGGAGGTGCATCGATTAATGTCATGAGTGAGAGGACCATGATAGATGCTGATTTTAAATACTCTAGTACTACCTCTCCTTATGATATCAAATTGGCTGACAACACTAGGGTAAAGACCTTGGGAGTTGTGAAGAAACTAGAGGTGGATGTATGTGGAATTTTTGTGCCGATTACTTTTTAATTGATCCCTACTAAGCCAGATGCACGTTCCTATCCATTGATTTTGGGAAGGCCTTGGCTATGCAAGGTGAAGGCTATTCAAAAGTGGGATACTCAAGAATTGATTTTGTAGGGAAATGATAAGAAGGTGCACTACAACATCAAAAGCTGTAAAAAGGAAGTTGTCAAGGAGGAGTCTTCCACATCAGAGAGTTTGAGCTCTCTGACTTAATCGATGAAGAAGAAGAGACAAGGTGTAGCTCCAAGGAGTCCAGCTCGGAGGGTGAGGTGGAAGGAGTGGCCTTTGGTCTTTTTCTTGGTGCTGATCGGGATGAGTCAAGAGGGAACAAGGTGGTGGTATAAGAAGATCCTATAGAGACACTTCATGTGGAGGATGTGGAGCACACTAAACGACACCAATGCAATAAAGAGCTTCTTGGTGATTCTCTATCAAGTAGTGAGAAGCTCCAGTACTTGGATATGCTAGATGATTTTCCATATCTCTTTGCAACAAGCTATTCACAAGTTCGACCAGTCTCTCTTGTGGAGTACAAGCTTGAGTTGAAGCCAAAAAGCAAGCTAGTTGTGCAACACTTAAGGCAATTGGGGGTGATCCAAGCTGAGACACTAAAGAAAGAGGTAACACAATTACTTGAGGAAGGGTTCATCTTTCCTGTTGATGATTCAGAATGGATATCTCCTATAGTTGTCACACCAAAGAAAGGAAATAAATGGCAGGTTTGTGTGGACTTTCATCCTTTGAATGCATGCACTAAGAGGGATCATTTTCCTTTGCCATTCCAAGATGAAATACTAGACCAAGTAGCAAGGTATGAGATGTATTATGTATGTGATGGGTATTATGGGTACTTTCAAATTTGTATTCGAGAGGAATATCAAAAGAAAACATCATTTGTCACACCTTGGGGAGTTTTTGCTTACAGAGCGATGCCTTTTGGGTTGACCAATGCACCAACTACATTTCAAAGGTTCATGAGTCAAGTGCTTGAGCCTTACTTGGGAAAGTTCATAAGGGTGTTTTTGGGTGATTTTTACATTTATTCTTTGTGCATAGATCACATGGAGAAGTTAAAGATGGCCTTAGCTAGGACTGATGAAGCAAAAGGGTGTCTAAATCCTATCAAGTGTCATTTGGCTCAAATAAAAGTAGTCTTGTTTGGGCATATTGTGTCTAAAAAAGGCCTACAAATGGATCCTAACAAGGTTGAACCAATCATGGCATTCCCAAGTCCTGAGAGTGACACTGGTGTTCGCAAAATTCTAGGAAAAAGCAAGTATTATCAACGCTTTTGTGATGATTTCACAGAGATAGTGCATCCCATGAACTTGTCACTACAAGGCATAGGCCATTTTCCGACGGAAATACCGACGCTTTTTACATTAAAATTTTTTTTTGTCACGGGCGCAAAGGTCGCTATAAAAGTCGTTAAAATCATCGAAAAAGGAGCGTCGCTATAAACCGTCGCTATATAGCGACGCTGTTAATCGTCGCTATATAGCGACGATGCAAACGTCGCTATATAGCAACGATGCAAACGTCACTATATAGCGACTCTGTTAATCGTCGCTATATAGCGACACTGGTAAACGTCGCTATATAGCGACGATTAACAGAAGTAAAAAAAAAGGGTTAGTGGGGCTAAACAGGGCTTCCTTTTGGCCCTGTTTAGCCCCACTAACCCTTTTTTTTTTTTTGTAATTACAAAAGAAAGTTTTTTATAACAAAATTTCCCTTGCTTGCAGGGTGATACAAAATTGTTCTTGTGAACGATGAGGAAGAAATGCATATACATATACAACTGTGTTTGAAACAAAATTACCCTGTGAAAGGGCGATACAAAATTGCTCTAACGAGCGGATATACAAAATGCTACTACCACTACTAATCCGAATCCGAATCCGAATCGTCTTGTTGGGCTGTTCCCTGGTCCTCGGCACCTACATCTTCTCCCTCATCCCCGACACCTGCGTCTTCTCCCTCGTCCTCGGCACCTGCGTCCGATCCTTGCCCCTGTTGATCGCTCGTCTCTGATGATGGGACGCTTGAGCTTTGACCCTAAGAGTGAACCATATAAATCGAAAATTAGATTGGAACTTAAATTAAAAAGTGAGATTACAAGTAGGAGTAAACTTATACCGTGCGAGCAGCCACCTCAGCCCAATCGACTGTCGCTCCCATTGCCTCTTGCTCAATGAACCACGGCTTGGTTCCTATCCGAAATGCGCGCCGCGTCTCTGCATCCGTAGGAAGACGACCCATCGTAGCTTGCTGTGGATCCAATTTACGAGAGTTAGAGTTAGCTAAAGTGCATGTAATATGTAAGTAAAACAAATAGAACAATACATTAAATGGAAAGAAGTAAACTTACCACAGTTGCCTCGAACGCATACCGTCCGCATGCACCAAAGTGCGAAGTACCTACGACATCCAGCCATCTCTTCGCAGCCCTCCTCTGACCCTCGAACATTTCGGGATGGTCCCTATGTTGCTTCTTGAACTACTTTCAATCAGCTTTGTCTGCCCAGCTGGGTTTAGCCAACCCCTTTGTAATGGAAGTACGCATGGTTGATCTGCGATGCTTTAGGACCAAACCCATGCGCTCGAGCATATAATTGTTATTAAACTCCACATTTGGCGGATTAGGATATCTTTGTTTTAACTCATCGATCACCGCCTGCTTCTTTTGGGCATCTTGATACCGCCAATCGATATTTATGCCGCTCTTGAAGTGATGACTCATCAACCGCCTCATGGTGGCCATCACTGCTTTGCCCTTTTTGTCTTCTATTATCTCTCCGGCAGATGTGATTTGATAGGAGAGATCCCCTGATGAGTAAGGGGGACTGACGGTAGCAGAGTCTGAAGGAGTGGAAGCTGCGCGACCGCTTCCGGATCGAGGAGTAGCTGTGGGAGTAGGAGAGGGAAAGGGACCTGACTGATACTATGTCTCCGGACCAAGTGGAGACCTTAGGGAGCGTGAGTGTGCTGACTCGTCTACATCTCCTGAGTCAGCACAACATGAACCGCCCATCCTACTCTTCCTTCCCTTGCGGGAGGCATGCACAGGTGATGATCCCGCGGTCGAAGGGGCGCGAGGGGATGGCTGGGCTGTACGTCCACCCGTCGGTGTAGGGGAAGGAATTGCGGAGGTCCTCTGAGAGAGCAGAGAGAAGAATCTCGCTGCCTCCTCATCGCTCATCTGTGCTACAAACTCGTCGGGAGTCCCAACAAAGCCATGCGCGGCTAGCAAAGGAGTCCCCTGAGGGGTAGTCGCAGTGCTACGTGGAAGAGGGGTCGGACTAGGGGTAGTCACAGTGCTAGGACCGAGAGGAGTCGGACCAGGGGTAGTCCTCGGGGTAGTCGCCTGAGAGGAATCAAAGTCCTCTGGAGCATATAGATCGTGAGCTCTCCTCCTGCGAGGCTGTCCGTACTCGTCCGATGAGCGACGTGATCCCATGTCTAACATAGACACAAACACGAAAATAGAAAACAAAAAACAAACATGAGCATTCTCATAGGCATAGGCATAGGCAAGAAGAAAGAAGAGGGAAAGGAAAGAAGAGGGAAAGGAAAGAGGGAAAGAAGAGGGAAAGATAAGAGGGAAAGAAGATGTAAAGGAAAGAAAAGAATGAGAATGAGGAAATAGAGAATGAGAGAAGGGGGAAATAGAGAAGGGGAAAGAGATGAGGGAAAATAGAGAAGGAGAGAAGGGGGAAATGAGAGAAGGGGGAAATAGAGTGGGAAATAGAGAATGAGCTTATGCAGAAATAGAGAATGAGCTTATGCTTCTCTCATTCTCTATTTCCGCATAAGCTCACGCATAAGCATGAGCTTATGCGGAAACTTAAGCATAAGCTCATGCACATGCATGAGCATAAGCATGAGCTTATGCTTAAGCATAGGCATCGGAAATAGAGAAGGAGCTTATGCATAAAATAGAGAATGAGTTTCCGCATGCTTATGCTCATGCGGAAAAAGAGAAGGAGCTTATGCAGAAAAAGAGAAGGAGAGAAGCATAAGCGTCTCTCATTCTCTATTTCCGCATAAGCTCCTTCTCTTTTTCCGCATGAGCTTATGCTTATGCTCATGGGTGAGCATGAGCTTATGCTCATGTTTCCGCATATGCTCATGCAAAAGAGAAAGAGAAAGAGCTTATGCGGAAAAAGAGAAAGAGCTTATGCGGAAACTCATTCTCTATTTCCGCATAAGCTCCTTCTCTTTTTCCGCATGAGCTTATGCTTATGCTCATGGGTGAGCATGAGCTTATGCTCATGTTTCCGCATATGCGGAAATAGAGAAGGAGAGAAGCATAAGCTTCTCTCATTCTCTATTTCCGCATATGCTCACGCAAAAGAGAAAGAGAAAGAGCTTATGCGGAAAAAGAGAAAGAGCTTATGCGGAAACTCATTCTCTATTTCCGCATAAGCTCCTTCTCTTTTTCCACATGAGCTTATGCTTATGCTCATGGGTGAGCATGAGCTTATGCTCATGTTTTCGCATATGCGGAAATAGAGAAGGAGAGAAGCATAAGCTTCTCTCATTCTCTATTTCCGCATATGCTCACGCAAAAGAGAAAGAGAAAGAGCTTATGTGGAAAAAGAGAAAGAGCTTATGCGGAAACTCATTCTCTATTTCTGCATAAGCTCCTTCTCTTTTTCCGCATGAGCTTATGCTTATGCTCATGGGTGAGCATGAGCTTATGCTCATGTTTCATCATATGCGGAAATAGAGAAGGAGAGAAGCATTCTCTATTTCCGCATATGCTCACGCAAAAGAGAAAGAGAAAGAGCTTATGCGGAAAAAGAGAAAGAGCTTATGCGGAAACTCATTCTCTATTTCTGCATAAGCTCCTTCTCTTTTTCCGCATGCGCTTATGCGGATGCTCATGGGTGAGCATAAGCTTATGCTCATGTTTCGGCATATGCGGAAAGAGAGAAGGAGCTTATGCGGAAAAAGAGAATGAGAGAAGCATAAGCTTCTCTCATTCTCTATTTCCGCATAAGCTCTTGCGAAAACTTACGCATAAGCTCATGCTCATGCATGAGCATAAGCATGAGCTTATGCTTATGCTTATGCTTAAGCATAAGCTCATGCTTATGCTCATGCGGATATAGAGAAGGAGCTCATGCGGAAAGAGAGAAGGAGCTCATGCGGAAAGAGAGAAGGAGCTTATGTTCATGCGGAAATAGAGAAGGAGCTTATGCGGAAAAAGAGAATGAGAGAAGCATAAGCTTCTCTCATTCTCTATTTCCGCATAAGCTTATGCGGAAACTTACGCATAAGCTCATGCTCATGCATGAGCATAAGCATGAGCTTATGCTTATGCTTATGCATAAGCATAAGCATAAGCTCATGCTTATGCTCATGCGGAAATAGAGAAGGAGCTTATGCGGAAATAGAGAAGGAGCTTATGCGAAAAAAGAGAATGAGAGAAGCATAAGCTTCTCTCATTCTCTATTTCCGCATAAGCTTATGCGGAAACTTGCGCATAAGCTCATGCTCATGCATGAGCATAAGCATGAGCTTATGCTTATGCTTATGCTTAAGCATAAGCATAAGCATAAGCTCATGCTTATGCTCATGCGAAAATAGAGAAGGAGCTTATGCGGAAAGAGAGAAGGAGCTTATGCGGAAAAAGAGAATGAGAGAAGCATAAGCTTCTCTCATTCTCTATTTCCACATAAGCTTATGCGGAAACTTGCGCATAAGCTCATGCTCATGAATGAGCATAAGCATGAGCTTATGCTTATGCTTATGCTTAAGCATAAGCATAAGCATAAGCTCATGCTTATGCTCATGCGGATATAGAGAAGGAGCTTATGCGGAAAGAGAGAAGGAGCTCATGCGGAAAGAGAGAAGGAGCTTATGCTCATGCGGAAATAGAGAAGGAGCTTATGCGGAAAAAGAGAATGAGAGAAGCATAAGCTTCTCTCATTCTCTATTTCCGCATAAGCTTATGCGGAAACTTACGCATAAGCTTATGCGGAAACTTACGCATAAGCTTATGCGGAAACTTACGCATAAGCTTCTCTCATTCTCTATTTCCGCATAAGCTTATGTGGAAACTTACGCATAAGCTCATGCTCATGCATGAGCATAAGCATAAGCATAAGCTCATGCTTATGCTCATGCGGAAATAGAGAAGGAGCTTATGCGGAAATAGAGAAGGAGCTTATGCGGAAAAAGAGAATGAGAGAAGGAGCTTATGCGGAAAGAGAGAAGGAGCTTATGCGGAAAAAGAGAATGAGAGAAGCATAAGCTTCTCTCATTCTCTATTTCCGCATAAGCTCTTGCAGAAACTTACGCATAAGCTCATGCTCATGAATGAGCATAAGCATGAGCTTATGCTTATGCATAAGCATAAGCATAAGCTCATGCTTATGCTCATGCGGAAAAAGAGAAGGAGCTTATGCGGAAAAAGCCCGGGGGATTCACTCTTCATTAAAGGGGGACGTCACCTGCGTGCATGAACTTCAAGAAAACCCCCTATTTAAGATCCACGTAGGATGATAAAACACCCTTATTTAAGCTTATAAGATACCACCAAAATCCCATTATTTCCCCCCCTTTCCTTAAATCTATATTCTCTCTCAAGCATTTAGATTACACAATAAGCAAATTTAGGTTACTTTCCCTATGACTATTTAAAACCATACACAAAATCAAACTTGTTTGGACTAGTTACCCAAGGTAACCTATATTATGTCCCCCCTTCTCAAATATGACATGGTCCCCCTAGCTTAAATTCAATATTGGGGAAAAAAAAGGGCCCTCACCCCTAATGTATAAGCTTATGCCTCATTTCAAAAAAACCCCCTATTGTACACTCACGTGATATCATAAGTTTCCCACTATGAATCCCCCGGGGGAAAAAGAGAATGAGAGAAGCATATGCTTCTCTCATTCTCTATTTCCGCATAAGCTCTTGCGGAAACTTACGCATAAGCTCATGCTCATGAATGAGCATAAGCATGAGCTTATGCTTATGCTTATGCTTATGCTTATGCATAAGCATAAGCATAAGCTCATGCTTATGCTCATGCGGAAAAAGAGAAGGAGCTTATGCGGAAAAAGAGAATGAGAGAAGCATAAGCTTCTCTCATTCTCTATTTCCGCATAAGCTTATGCGGAAACTTGCGCATAAGCTCATGCTCATGCTTATGCTCATGTGGAAATAGAGAAGGAGCTTATGCGGAAAGAGAGAAGGAGCTTATGCGGAAAAAGAGAATGAGAGAAGCATAAGCTTCTCTCATTCTCTATTTCCGCATAAGCTTATGCGGAAACTTACGCATAAGCTCATGCTCATGCGGAAAAAGAGCTTATGCTCATGCGGAAAAAGAGCTTATGCGAATGAGAGAAGGGGGAAATAGAGAAGGGGGAATGAGAGAAGCATAAGCATAAGAGAATAAGAGGGAAAGGAAATAGAGAATAAGGGGAAAAGGAAAGAGAGAAGGGAAAAGAGAGAGGGGAAAAGAGAGAAGGGGGAAAGAGAGAATAAGAGAAGAGGGAAAAAAGAGAAGGGGGAAAAATGAGAAAAAGAGAAGGGGGAAGAGAGGGTTCCTACGCCCATCACTGCAGCTAGCGCTTAAGGCGCTAGCTGCAGGCCAATGCAAATAACAAAAAGCTTAAATGGAAAGAAGAGGAAGCACTTACCTGTAAAAGTATGTCCCGCTCGGTGTAGTGGACTGGGCCCACAAAAGAGAGAGTATGTCCCACTCGGTGTAGTGGACTGGCCCTACAAAAGAGAGAAAACAACCCATTTTTTCAAATAAGATGTTAGTGGAAAGAGGAGATCACAAAAGCAACTTCTTGAAAGGAGACAAGGAAAGAGAAGATTGAGGAGACAAGGAAAGGAGGAGATTGAGGAGAAGAGAAGGAAGAGAAGGAAGAGAAATACAGGAAGAAGAGGTGAGTTTCTTTCTTTCTTTCTTGAAATTTCGTTTTTTGTTTGAATCCTTTCTAATCAAGCATGAAAACTAGTTTAAAACTTTAGCAATACAAGTAGAAACACTCACAAAACCAAAGCTAACAAACAAACAACCTACATTGTTGAAAGAAACTCACCTTTTGAAGAACTTTCTTCCTGGAAACCAAAGAGGGAAAAAGGAGAGAGAGGGTGCACAAGAGGTAGGAGAAGGGTGAGGAGTGGGAAATAGAGTAGGAGGTTGCTTGGAATAGATGGGAGGTCAGTGAAAATAGGTGGGAGGAGATTTTGGGTTGCTTACTTGAGAGATTAGGAAAGCTTTGAGCAAAATGCCGCGGGTTTCGGCGTTTCGGGTTTTAACCCACAGCGTCGCTATATAGCGACGCTTTTTCGTCGCTATATAGTGACGTTTTTAATTTAAAGCGTCGCTATATAGCGACGTTTTAAATTAAAATCGTCGCTATATAGCGACGTTTTTAATTTAAAGCGTCGCTATATAGCGACGTTTTAAATTAAAATCGTCGCTATATAGCGACGGAACAGAGCGTCGCTATATAGCGACGCTTACTGTTTATTTTTTGGTGTGGCCTCTTGTGAAGCTCAAACATGCTATGCCTATAATTGTCAATATCTCCTCTTACTACATAGCCTTACTATATAGGATTTTTTGTTTCAATCCTTACTATATAGCGATGTCATTCTTTTTATATAGCCTCAAGAGAAGCTCAAATTAAACATGCTATGCTCATAATTGTGTACATCTCCTCTTCATGCTTATGTTTTGGTTTTACAAGTGTAGATGGAAGGGACGAGTGGAAGCTCATCCGCCGATGATGCGCCAACTCCCGAGAGCACGAAGTGGCTTACGGAGAGGTTATATTGTCATTGCACTCATTGCAAGCGAGAAGTACGACATCAACGTCATATTATCATGCGCCACTTGCGGATGTATGGGGAGGAGCCGGAACCAGTACCCCCCGTTGGTGTTGCACATGTTGATGGATCATCGGTAAGTCAAAGCTATTTAAGTTCGCAATCTTATTGTATACTCGGAATTAGAAGATCTTCTATTTACACGAATGAGCTTATGACAGGATGACGAGGGTGACGAGGGTACACATATACCTTCTCACTTTCAACAAGACTATAGTCTCCCGGATGACGACGAGGGTATGGTCGACATGATGGATTCCTTTTTTAGGGGCACTACATCCCACGCACACGTGATGTCAGAGTCTGAGGTGAAAATGCGAGAGTTGCAATCAACACAATTGTACGAGGGTGCCAGGATGTCTAAACTACGTGCTTGTCTCTCAATCTTGAATCTACAAGTACAATATGGGTGGTCGGATACAAGTGTCTCGGCCTTAATGAGGTTAGCCCTTGCATTAATTTGATTGACTCATTATTTGGATATTGTTTGTTTTGAGAATCATCATTTGGATAGTGTCTTTGTCATAGGTTGCTCCAAAAGATGTTGCCTGCACCAAATACCATGCCCGCATCAAGAGATGAAGCGAAAAAGATGCTAACAATGGTGGGTATGGATTATGATACCATCCATGCTTGCCGTAATGATTGTATTCTCTTTCGTCATGAGCATGGAGATTTGGCTAGTTGTCCAAAGTGTGGGGAACAACGATATAGAGATGACTTGCAGGGTGAGAGGATACCGGTAAAGGTCTTAAGACACTTTCCCATCATTGCAAGAATACAACACATGTTTCGATGCAAATCCATAGCAGAGTTGATGACATGGCATGCATCTCATCGGTCCACTGATCACACATTGAGGATTCCTGCAGATTGTGCGGCTTGGAAGCACATAGATAATCAGTGGCCGGACTTTGCGAGAGAGCCACGCAACTTACATCTTGGGCTAGCCATGGATGGCGTGAATCCTTTCGGGTTACGCTCGACATCTTGGTCGACATGGCCCATAGTCGTGGTGAATTACAATATCCCACCATGGCTAACAATAAAAAAGGGACACCTCATGCTTGCACTACTTGTGCCAGGAAAGTACAAGGCAAAAAACATGGACGTGTACATGGCACCTTTGATAGAGGAGTTACAGATATTATGGAGAGGAGTGCAGGTCTTTGATATTTCCAGAGCTCCTAGGCATACCAATGATATTTTAGTCAGGGGTATCTTGATGTGGACCATGCATGACTACCCAGGATATGGAGAGTGCGCAGGTACGTGGTTATGTCTTTACATGTACAATGAGGGATTATGCTTTTTTTACTCTCTTTTGCACGCATGTCTTGTACTAACATATTCATGCACGCGTGCAGGACTTGTTACAAGTGGGTACCATGCTTGTCCTGTTTGTGGACCCGATCGCTTGCACGCTACTCCGAACACATGAGGAAAAATGTTTATGAAGGTCATGCTCGATACCTTCCGCTCGACCATCTCGCACGTGGAGGTCAGCTTGATCCACCACCATCATATTTGAAAGCAAGTGATTGGATTCAAGCTTGGAGGGAGAATGGAGAGGAACCTCCTCCTGGTATGAAGAGGCTATCGATCTTTCACGAGCTTCCTTATTGGGGTCAGTTACAAATCAATCATCTCTTGGATCCCATGCATATCTTTAAGAATGTGGGGGATACCATTTGGGCACACTTGGTTGGTTCCAAGGACTCGAGAGGAGTGCGAGAAGACTTGCGTGCTATGAATAAGATGTCTCGTTTGTGGCCCCAAGTGCATGCTTTAGGAAAAGTTGTCCTCCCGAAAGCAACGTGGATCCTCTCTACGAGGGAGGAGGCAGCGATCAAGGCAGACATTGCCTCTTTTCAAACACCGACAGGGTACATGCGTTGCTTGAAAGGAGCGTTTTCAAAGGACAATAAGCTTAGTGGCCTCAAGTCCCATGATTGGCACAAGGTCTTACAGGTATTCTAAGTAGAATTAGTGTACCGATAATAGTGATGCATTAGCGTAATTATTATTATGTTATATTGTTGACATGATTTCATTGTTGCTTTGATAGTTCATCCTTCCAATTACAATAAAAGGGTGCTTACAAGAAGATGTTAGAAATGCTATATTCAAGATTTGTGGTATTGTGAGGTACTATCAATTCGCATTATGTATTTTCTTCATGGACATGTGAAATAGGTGGATATCTCAAATATCTTACATATGCATGGACATGTGAAATAGGTGGATATCTCAAAAAGAGATCTCTATATCGAGCATCGAGAAGGCTAGGGTGGAATCCATCAAAGCCGTATGCTTGCTTGAGAAGCACTTTCCCTCAAGCATTATGACAACTCAAGTCCACTTGCTTGTGCACATAGTTGATGAGGTGGCTATAGCAGGTACCGTTCATAATCGATGGATGTTTTTTCTCGAGCGGTTTATGAAAACTTTAAAGGGGTTTGTAAGACAAAGAGCAAGACCAGAAGCAAGCATGGCAGAGGGATGGCTTGTGCAAGAGTCATTAGTATATATCACAGAGTTTCTTGCATCCACGGATCCTGATATGCCGCAAGCTTGGCACAACAAGGATGATGATCGCATCATTGGCGAGGTCCCCCAAGGAAAAGGGATTGAAAGAAAGATGAGCGAAGAGCAAATGGAGAAATTCAATAAGTTTTGTATCCTCAATAGCCCTGAGATGCAGAAGTGGATTGAGAGATATGAAGTGGCCAAAGCAGAAAGAATAAATGCAAGGACGAGATTCAGAGTAATGTACAGGCGATCACAACCATATCCACGAGATCTGGCTCTTCTCCCTACTCACATGTCACTTGATTGGCTACAACTAACTAAACAATATTTTTATGTGAATATGATAGTGCCACAAAGTGAACTTTTGATTTGGGAAGAATATTTTCAGAAAGTAAAATTTTGATTTGGGAAGGATATTTTCACAAAGTAAAGTTTTCATTTGGGAAGGATTTTTGGGCTTCATCCAAAAACAACACAAAAAGTCCAAAATTAATGAAATAGGTGGTTTATACTGGATTCTTGGCCAATGCTTGAGCCGATTAATTATCATAGTATATTGTTGTTGGCTTTGACTCATCAAAGTAATATGTTTCTGAAAATAGTCTTCTAAGCCATATAGCCTCACATGCACAAGACAAAGAAACAGTTGGTTGTTTGTTTGACAACCATGATATAGTAGCTTGACCAAGGATAAATGCATATCCCTATGTTGATCTCCTGGTCTCATGATCTCCAGCATAGTGACTCTCATAGAATCCATGCAACCATGGATGACTTCCTCTATATTCTATTCCAAACTATCTTGTACCTTTGATGTATTTCAAGACTCTTTTGGGTGCATGTGTTTTGGATTTTCCATAAACTATGCTAGTGACCTTACTACTACATAACAAATATCTAGTCATGTGATAGTCAGATATATAAGAGATCCGATGAGCTACCTTTAGTACTTGTCATTCACTGTAGGCTTTTCTGAATCTTTTGTAAGTTTCAAACTCTGTTCCATGGGAGTGGTTGCAATCTTGCAATCTGCCATATGAAAATTCTTCAAGAGATTGTCAACATACTTGAGCTGACTCATAAATGTGCTATCTGAATCTCTCCAGAACTCCATTCCAAGAGAATAGTGCATAAGTCCAAGATCTTTCATGTAGAACTCTATAGATAAGTCTCGTTTTAGTTTTCTGATGAAGCTATCCTTGCTTCCGGTCACAATCAGATTACGTACAAAAGTGCAGGTCACAATCAGATTACGTACAAAAGTGCAATAGTAATGTCTTCCCCTTGAACTTTGTAGTAGAGAGTATGATCTACATTGAACTTCATGTATCCTAGATCAGCAAAATACTTGTCGATTCTATTGTACCAACTTCTAGGTGCTTGCTTTAAGCCGTATAGACTTTTCTTGAGATGGCAAACCTTATTCTCCTTTCCTGGTTCAACATAACTTGCTAGTTGTTACATGTAGACTTCCTCGTCTAGGTAACCATTTAGAAATGCATTCTTGACATCGAGCTGAGTGTTGCTAGTGATACCAAGAACCATATGAAATCCATCTTTGCTACTGGGGCATAAGTCTCATCATAATCTTAACAATATTGCTATGCAAATCCTTTTGCAACTAGTCTGGCTTTGTATCTTTGAATACTTCCATCTGGACTATACTTCACTTTGTATACCCATTTGTTTGCTATGGCCTTCTTTCCTAGTGGAAGGTCACATAATTCCCAAGTATTATTTTTATACAAAGCATCCATTTCTTCATTCATAGCAGTTTGCCATTCTGGCTTGTCTACTCCATCTTCAAAGTACACTGGCTCTTCTATAGCCATGATGGTAGTCATAAGAGCATAATTGGGGGTTTTAACATGAATTGCTTTGGCTTTTTAAGCATATGTCAATCTAGCTAGAGGTCTTCTTTCCCTAGTAGACCATCTGAGTTGTTGTGGCTCTGCTTGGGGTGTTACTAACAATTTTTGCTCTTCTTCATCAATTTTTTTTGTAGATGACTCTGAAATTGGTGCGTCTATCTCTTGTGTATTTGAGATTTTCCATTTTTATTTCGCATCAAAGATTACATCTTTGGAGATAATGACCTTGCGATTGATAGGATCATACAACTTATATGCTTTGCTTTCTTCACTATAGCCAACCATGATGCATTTGTGTGACTTGACATTCAATTTCCTACAATGATCATGATTCATCATGTATGTGGGCCTATGCTATGCAGCCAAATATGCGGAGATGCCCAATGTGTGTCTTATTTCTAGTGAATGCTTCATATGGTGTCATACCCTGAATCAGTTCGGTAGGAAGCTGATTAAACAAATAGTTTGCAGTGGCTATTGCTTCTATCCAATATTGATTCGGAAGATGCTTCTCACTAAGCATTGCTCTAGCACTATCTGCTAAAGTACCATTCTTCCTGTCAGCTCTTGCATTGTGTTGAGGAGTATCTACACATGTGAATTGTCTTTGAATGCCATGACTTCTGCAAAAGTTCATGGATGCTGAAGACATGTATTCACCTCCTCTATTTGATCTCATGACTTTGATCTTTCTGGCTGTCTGGTTTTCTACCATGGCTTTGAATTCTTGAAATCTGGAAAAGACTTCAGATTTCTCTTTCAGAAAGTAGACCCAACAATATCTATTGTAGTCATCGATGAAAGTCAAGTAGTAAAGTGAACCATTAATGCTGTCGGTCTGGGCATAACCCCATACATCTATATGTATCAAATCAAGAATACCTCGTGCACGAGAGGTACTTCTACCAAAATTGGTTTGCTTTTGTTTGTTGAAGCAACATGCTTTGAAAACTTTTCCAAGAAACTGTAGCTTCAGAATCCCAGTTACCATATTTTGATTCCTGAGATCTAACAAGTACTTGAAATTGACATGACCATATCTCTTATGCCATTTTGCAGATAGTAGCATCTGTTGCGGTTGAGATGACATGGCATGCATATCTAGTACTCTAGCTAGCATTCTGTACAAGCATCCTTCCTTGATACCTTTTGCTACTAGCTGACATCTTTTGGATTTATCTCTGATAGTTCATTCATTTCTGTCGAAGATGACTCTGTAGTTGTGTTATGTCATTTGACTTACCAACAAAAGGTTCTTGCTGAGCTTCAAAACGTAGAGTACATCTTTCACCAATCATTTCATACCAGTGAAATTGTTTATAGGGATCACACCTGTCCCTTGAATTGGATTCGGTGTATTATCTACTACTGTGTAAATGACATCCTTTTGACCTTCTAAGGGTTTCATCTCCGTGAACATTCCTGATGATTTGTCATGTGAGATGATGCACCGCTTTTGATATACCAAGGATCCTATTCTGCTTGGTCGACTTGATAGTTGAAATCCTCTTTTGAATTGAAATCAATGTTTAGGTACACTGTATTAGTTTGCTGCATTTCCTTGCTTGCAAGAAACATATTCCCATGTTCATTTGCAACATGACTATGACTAGAATGTCCACCACGATGATTTCCTCTGCCGCGAAAATTCCCTTGATTACTACTAGATTGACTGCCTTGGTCGTACTATTTCTTGCGGCAATCTCTTTCATAATGTCCAAACTTATGACAGTAGTTTCACTGACTGTTTGACAAGTTGGTGGATGCATTCCCTCATCCTTGGAATCTTCCTCGATCAGAATGATTTCCTCTTTCCTGATTTTGATGTTGCTATGGATGATGTTGATGCTGATACTGACTTTGCTAATGATGACCACTTTTTTGGAATGATCTACCTTTGCCTCTGCCTCTACCTCTGCTTCTATCTAAAGCTATGAATGCCTGATCATTAGATTGACCTTTGTGTGCTTCAATGGCATGTGTCTTGAGTTCTTCACCAAGTAGAATTGATTGGAGTTCTTCCAGTGTCAAAATTTACCATTGAATGGCAATACTCTAGACTAGATTCTTGTATTCCTCTCCTAGTCCATTTAGGATGACTTGAACCATTTATACTGGATTCATAGTCTCTCCTGCTCCTGCAAGTTGATTGTTGTAGTCTTTTATCCGAAGTATGTAAGCATGATTGGTTTTGCCGCTGTTGCAAAAACTCTTGTTGATTTGGTTTCTCAGTGTGAGAATCTTGGAAGTGTTCTTGGACTCGTAGAGAGCTGCAAACATATCCCATGCTTCTTTCGGGGCCTTAGCATGGGAAGGTGACACAAAAAGCACTATCCAAGACAATGTGCTTTCTGTTAAATATCAATGCTCCACGTAAAGCCGAACGTGATGGAGAGACAATAAACGAGCGCGAGCGGGAGTTATCATCTGGATGTATGGTGCATGTAAGTTTCTTATCTCTTGATGTAATTAAGTAATTATTTGTGGCAATATATGCTATAAAATAGGTGCATCTTCATTGTTCTAATGATGCTCTTTTACAGTACAAAAAGTACAGTGCATTATGGTCATATGGACGACATTTTCGCGTAGAACGCATCGATTCAAAGAGAGTCACGTATGATTGTGGAGTCATGGCTAACTTCACACAAGATAGCCGAGCAAGTGCTTCGGATACCAATCTTCTCTCCTCACAGTTGGATTATTGTGGAACCATACGCGACATCTATGAAATTGATTTCAGACGATTTACTATTTTCATTCTTGATGTAAAATGGTTTAGAACTACTTACAATGGTCCCCATGCGACTGTGAGAAAAGATGGTAGCGGTCTCTTTGCAATAGACTCCACCAAACATTGGACCGATGAAAGTGAAACTTTTGTTCTTCCCGAGCACTGTGAGCAGGTGCATACTAATGATTTAATTAGTCGAAGCTTTCGTTTTTTAAGTCCATTGATATATATATAATTGACGACATTCGGCACGTCATTTTTCATCTTCAATATAGGTGGTTTTTCATCCGGATCATTCTGATCCAAGATGGTGGTACGTGATCCAAGTTGCACCACGAAGTAAGTAGATTTTTGAAGATCGAGATGTGGATATGGAGATGCCACTACCAATGCCGGATCCAATTGATGAATCTAGCGAAGAAGATGTAGATCACCATATGAGGCAAGAGGAAGATGCGCATAATGACATCGCACGGGAGGAGGATGGAGATCACGATATTGACGAGGAAGACAACAATCGTCAAGATCAATCACCATACTTAAGCTTAATTGAAGAAGATGATCAAATACTTTTAGGTGAACGTACGATGCTAGAGTACGATGATGATATAGGAGATCAACTCTATATAGAGTTGGAGATAGACTTGCTTGGCGCCTTAGACTTGGATCAAGATGAAACAGTTGATGTAAATGCTCTTATTTAATTTGATTTTTCTCATCTCAAACTTGGACATGAATATATGAGCTTCAAAGGCTTGATGTACATGCTCTCATTTTTTAATTCTCTATGAGCTCAAACATGTATGAAAATTTAAAAAATTTTGTCATTGGAAGAAAATAAATTTTAAGGCTTAAAAAAAAAAAAAACCTCTCTGTAAAACGTCGCTATAATATAGTGTCTCAGTGTCGCTATATAGCGACCTTTAAAAGTCGCTATATAGCGACTTTTACTAACGTTGCTATATAGCGACGCTTAGTAAAAGTCGCTATATAGCGACGATTTACGACACCCGATTTTTATACCGACGATTAACGCTAAGCAGGCGCTAATCGTCGGTACGTAAATGTCGCAATAGGATGCGTGTGTAGTAGTGTGTTGACAAGAAAAGCAGTTTCTTTCCAATGGGGTGTGGAGCAACAAGAGTCTTTTCAGCAACTTAAGGAGGCCATGAGTAAAGGCCCAATATTGAAGCCCCCTGATTGGTCTCAAGACTTTTATGTAAATCCAAGTGTGTCTTTGCATTCAGTTGGTGCTGTATTGCTACAAAAAGGAGAGGCAGGTAGAATGCAACCCATCTATTATATCAGTCGACATCTTACAGAGGTGGAAACAATGTATGAAGAAATGGAGCATCAACCTCTCTCTTTGGTGTTTTCAGTCAAAAAGTTTCGCTCCTATTTATTACCTCGACCATTTTTCTTCCTTACCTCTCAGTGTGTATTAGCATATCTAGTTCGCAAGCCTAATCCTAGGGGGAGATTTGCAAAATGGTTGTCAGAGCTTCAAGAGTTCTCTTTCTCTTTTATCACTGAAAATACTAGTAGGTCCACTATGGCAGATTTGCTCACAGGATGGGAGGATCTAGGAGAAGAAAATGAATGTAAGAAGAACACTAAAGATGAAAGGGATACACCACCAACAGCTTTTGTTTTGTATTTTGATGGGGCTTTTAGTCCTTCACGCCAACAAGGAGCCAAGGGGATGGTCTTGATGAATCCTGAAGGTCAAGAAGTATTTGCTAGAGGATAAGAGCTTTCACATATCACAACTAACAATGCAGCTGAGTATAATGCTTTGATTCTTGATTTGGAGGGTTGTCTTCAAAGTCAAGTTAAAGAATTGGAAGTAAGAGGAGATTCTCAACTTATTATAAAGCAAATGCAAGGGCATTACAAGACAAGAAGTCCTCATTTGAAGGAGCTTAATCAAAAGGCTATGGCACTATGTAGTTAGTCTGATTTTTGCAAGTTTGTTCATATAAATAGAAAAGAAAATCAAAGGGCAGATAAGTTAGCTACTCAAGCCATTGTAGTACAAGACTAGGGGGTGGTTTCATTGGTAGACACTGGATGGCCATAACTGCAAGATGTTCAGCAATATGTGGAAGAAGGCATGTTTCCTCCAGGGTTTACTCCACAACAGAAGCAGAGATTGGTAAGGAAGGCTTGTCCCTATACTATTGTTGATGATATTCTTTATAAATTGGGAAAAGATAAGGTGCTCCATCGGGTGGTCCATCCCATGGAGACTAGGAGAATCCTAGAAATGTGTCATGAATGCTCCTGTCATTTTGCTTCAGTGAGCACAGCTAGGAGAATTCTTAATGCAAGTTACTTTTGGCCATGCCTCGATAAGGATGTATATAAATGGTGTCGAAGTTATAAAGTGTGCCAAAAGTTTGGAAGGCGACAGTCGATTCCTGGGCCCTTGAAGCCTATTCCAGCATATGGACCATTTGAGAGGTGGGGGTTGGAATTTGTGGGACCTTTCTCTTGCTCATCTCAAGGCAAGCATTATTTATTGGTGGCCACAGATTATGCGACTCGGTGGGGAGAGGCCAAGGCCACACTCAATAGCAAGGCAAGCACAGTTGCAAAATTTCTCTTTGATCAAATTTGTTCACGCTTTGGTTGTCCTTTGGAAATTCTCACTGATGGAGGAACCTCTTTTAGAAATGAACTAATTGAAGATGTGGTGCATAAGCTAAAGATAAATCATAGCATGTCCACGCCATACTATCCCCAATGTAATGGCTTGGCTGAGAAAACAAATGGATTGCTATGCAATTCAATGGGAAATCTTATAGACACCAAGAAAAGGCATTGGGATAAGCACTTGGCAGAAGTTTTATGGGCTTACAGAACCACACACAAGCTAGCTATTGGGTTTACACCATTCCAACTAGTGTATGGAATAGAAGCCATTTTGCCCATTGAATTAGAGATACATAGTCTTCGCACTGCTGCAAGAAAAGAAGGACAGGAGGATGCTTATGCTCAACACTTGGTACAGCTAGAAGCCTCGAATGAATGTATATTACAGGCCTTACAAAATTTGGAAGCTTCTCAAAAAAGGCGCAAGGCCCGTTTTGACACCAAATTACGCAAGAACAAAGATATTGCAGAAAGAGATTTGGTCATGAGATTTGATAGCCGTTTGGACAAGCGGCTAGACAAAAAGTTTATCGGCCGATGGGAGGGACCATATTGAGTCAAGAAGAAGTTCACCAATGAAACCTATCAGCTTGAGAATGTTGATGGCATGGTGATACCTGGATGCACCATTGAATATCGCCTTAAATTTTTCTATGCTCGACCAGTACCTTGACATGCAGCAATTGTAATTGGGTGAACGAGGGTGACAAAATCTCTATAAAAGGAGCCCTCCTCTCCCTTGTTCATCATCTCTTCCACCATTAGGCCTTATGTTGCTGTAGCCATAGTCTCCTCAAGCCTCTTCCATGAGCCTTCTCTCCCTCTTGTAGATATTCTCTTATGTAGACTCTTGAGTCCATCTCTATCTAGTTCATTCTCTCTCTATGAGTAGTCTTGGAGCTTTCGCTCCCTCTTGTATGTAGGAAACCTCTTTCTCTCTTTCATGTTTGTAGTATTTTGAGTTGCATTGGAGTGGAGTCTCACTCTATTGGTAATGAAGGTCACTTCAGGTTCTCTCTCTTGAGTGTCTCTTCCCTTTTTCCATTGCTTTCCCTTCCAAAGCGCTCTAGAGTGTTGTGTATTCGGCTACTCATTGCGCATACATGGTTTATCTATTTTCCAAGCCACAAAGGGGCATCTTTATTCCCTCCTAGGCAACCTCTATGGGACTTGGATCGTTGGTGAATTCTAAGCATGGAGGTAGTATTCTCCCTCTATTCTCCCAAGTCGGCACTAGTAGAAAGAAGGAGTAGGTATTTTTCATGACAGTTTGACCCCATGTCAGTATTTTGCTCAACTTTTTACTCAGTGGTCTGATTTGGATGAAACTTATATCAGTGCGAAGCTCTCTTAGAGAGCATCATCTTAAGTCTTCAATCTTTGTATTAGATGTAAAACCAAAAATTTATGACTCTCTATGTGTGACTGTTTCTTTTTTAGACAATTTTTACCCCCGTTCAGTAAACTGCCCATATCTTTCCAACTGCTTCTATGTTTCTTATGAAACTTATATCAGAGCGAAGCCCATTTCAAGTGCATCTCAATATGTGTTTGAATATTTGATATCATGTCTCTTTTAAAAGCTATGTGTCTATGTGTCTTATAATATTTTGGAGAGTGTTTTGACGTAATTGTAAAGGTATCTATGAAGGAGGTGCAATGTTTCCCCGGGACCTACCCAGTTGACCCAATCATCCCCTCCAAACTCCTTGATATATATCAATTCATGTCATGTTGAGCCACAAGATCTTCTTCCAACATGTATCACTCTTCTCTTTGGTGCGGCTTGCTGAGATTATGGCCTCCACTGATCCTTTCCTTCTCCCTATGCTTGAGTACAACATCACTTGGGATGTTACCATCTTCATTTTCATCTAAGGGAGGATAGTATGGTGTGGTCTCTTGGTATAAAAGCTTCTTTTTAATGTCTCTTTCCCAATAATGAATATTTCTATCACTCAGTTTGAAAGCAGTAGGAAGTGAAGAGGTGCGTGAAGTTATTACCCCCAACTTCATGTCACAGTACCACGGCATTCAAAAGGAGGGGTACTTTAATCCAACACTTGAAAAAATCTTAACAGAATTACAATAACAAGAGGGGTTTTTTAATTCAAGTTTTGAAAAAAATCACTTAGTTCATAAGTAAAGAGGGGTGTTTATTGTGGGAGAAATTCTAGTCGAGGGGTTGAGTGTTTATTGTGGGAGAAATTCTAGTCGAAGGGTTTTTTTAATATCCTTTGAATGCACGTGATACATAGGCTTTCTTAGCAGTGCACCCGGAGGATACCCTTAGCATTTTGTCAGCCAATGAACCAGCCTATTTCTGATGAGCCCTTCTATCTTTGGGCAATGCAAAGCAGATAGACTATAATGCCTTAGCATGTGACTCTGCTTGTGTGATAGGTACTAGAGATGTAGTCATACGAGTTAAGAAAGAAAGAGAATCCTTTGGAGGTGAGACCAAATAGATGCCTTCAAGTCCTTAAAAACGTTCCATGGTGGGGCAGAGAGATGCCCCTTTTGTTGACATTCCTTGAGCTCCTTGTGTGTGTTTTGAACCGCCAAGTGCTTGAGGTGCCCAAGACTTTTGTAAGACTTTATGGGTATCCTACCTTTTATTCAAATTGGAGAAGAAATTGGAGTTACAATTCAGGGCACAAAGGTCTATATGGTAGCCTCTGTGACCTTCTACCACTCCTCTATTGTCTGTTTATTAATGAGCATTGCGTCCTTTTGCAAGCAATCATGAACCTTTTGCAATAGAGTCTCAACTTTTTCCATGTTCTCAATGTGATACTGAGGTCAACCACCACATTAGCAAGCAAAAACCACTATCAACAATTTCACCTTTAAAAACACTAGAACATATTTGGACCCAAATATTCCACAAGACATTGCTTCTAAGAGATGTCCAGTCAATAGTAACTCTTGAGGGGATATCTCCTAATAGTATACAAACATAATGGGAAGGAAATAAAGAAATATTCCTCCTCACAAGATCTCAGACTTGACTCGAGGCATAGTTCATGAAGATGTGAGGAATGTCCTTAGGCAGTCTCTCACAGCGAGAGCCTTTCCCATCCACTACGCCAATCCGTCTAGCCTTGTTTGATGTCCATACCAATTTATGAAAGATGAGCCAAAGTATACAAGACTTCTTTCCCATGATATTTTTTTGCTAGACTCTATCAAATTTATTAAGCTAAATCCGAGGCTATCTCTCCTAAGCCACTTCCAATTAAGTGCCTCAATCAACTCATCTTGCTTATCAGTGGAAATTGGTACTTGAAGCAAGGAGCTCTGCTTGGCCCACCTGAATTCCCTTGGTGAAGGTTCAAGCCTTCCTCCCATCCAAGAAATCATGTCTCTATCCTAGAAAAATCTTCGTGCCTGAATTAGATTAAGATCAAACGTATTGATCCTCTATCCATATTTCTCTATTCCTAATTCAATTATCTTGCCAACTTGTAGACCTTTTTTATTCAATATTACAATATCCTCGATGCTAGGGTCTTGTATCCGGTAGTGGTTATGAATGATGGTGGAGAACCAAATGGAGTCTTTATTGCAAAAGTGTGGCTGTCTTCCTAAAAAATACTAACCATCCGAATAATGTCCTCAAGATTTTCCACTCTCTCAATATTCCATTCCAAACTTTAGACCCTCTTGCCACACACATAGTTCCTTACTAAAAATTGCCACCTCCTCTAGCAAAAGTCTCATTACACCTAACAGGTCTCTAACCTTAGCTATATTACCTTTAATGAAAGTTTCCCAAAGAGAGTCTAGATTGTTAATAGACTTTATGACCCATTAGAGAACTAGAAGATTGTGAAGGTGATGCTCAAGATATTTGCACGGTCATCATGATCATATCCTTCATGTTTGCACTCTTGAATATAATGGTGAATCGAGAATGCTGGCAATAGGCACAATGATAGATTGGGGATTGTTTCATGTAGTAGGAGCTTGGTGTGAAGAAGAGTTGAGTCTTTGGGTAGTTTTTGACTATAATAGTGGAGTGGTGATTCTCAATGCTTTCAACTTCTTTTGCTATGCAAATGATAAAGAGTACAATATCTTGAAGCTATTATGTGCACTTCCAATTGTGACAAGGGTAATTCTTGAATACATGTATACACAATGTTTTCATGGTGATGGTTGGTCACTTATTTTTGAAGATTTTGTTAAGGATCACATTGTGGAGAGTTTTCAACAAGTGGTTATGCATAATAAGTTGGTCTGGGTATACTAAGGCTCTATGGGATCTTGTTTGGAATATTATTTGGATCTTGGTGTTTCCTTTTTGTGTTTCATCATGGTGAAGATTTTAGTGTTTCGAGGGACCCAAGGGGAAGACCCGGAGTCTTACCTTTGGGATTATGCTCAAGGATAACAGCTTTCTGGATGGTCCATGAAAGATTGGCGGAAATTTTGCATAATTTTCATGAAGGTGTAGCCTTGAGTTGGCATGAGGCCTTGCCAGACTTTGCCAAGGAGGACTAGGACCAAGTGGTGGCTACAATGAAGTAGAGATTTGGGGTAGTGGAATCACCAAATGCTTTGATGTTGCAGTTGGAGCGGTTCTATCAAGGAGAGGGTGAGATGGTCTTTGCGTTTGCAATCCGATATGAAACTTTATGGACAAAGTATGAAAGGGTAGCTTTGTGAGCTGTGGCATCTACATCATCAGCCCCTCAAAGTCTCGTAGGAATGGAGCACTTAAATATGAGCAAATTTGTTATGGCTTCGGAGCCTCATCTTCACTCAAAAGTAATGACTAAAGATCCAACAACATATGTGGAGGCACTTCACATTGTGACCAAGAAAGAAGCTTCTCTAAAGATCAAATCCTCTTTTGTGTCTTCAATAGCTTCAACATCTAAGGTGGAGGTAATGGGCACTACTCAGGTACCAAAGTCCTCTGAGTTAGATCATAATATCTCCCAATCAATGGCAAAGTTTGCTAATTTGAAATTGCATTTGGTTAATGCTCAACAACCTAGAGCACCAAAGAGTGAGGATAGGCCTCGAGATAAGAGTGGGGTCACTTGCTAATGAATGTAATGAAAAAAGTCACTATCGCCCTAAGTGGCCTAGATTGAGAAAGAGAGAAGAAAAACAAGTATCCTTGTTAGAAGCTTCTTTAGGGGATGAAAAAGGAGAGGTAATGATGGCTAAACTTCCACGGAGTGTAGTTCGTACCATCTAGCTTGCCTTCAGTGAAGGCTGGTAGGTGAATCCTCAATGCTTGGATTATTGGTGAAGCTAGTGCAGCTATAGCTATTGAACTCGAGCCGCTTCCTATTGCCATCACTCCGTATGCCATTAAAGCCCTCACCTCTCTTTTACTCTTCGATCCTTAGAGCCACCTGGTGGGCTCTGATACCATGTTAGATTACATGGTGCAGCAGAACAGAAACTGAACAAAGAATAGAGAGTACACAGCAAATTGGAGATGAATAAAATTTTCCTTCAATATTGATATCGTACAGATGATGGCTCCATCCACCCGTGTGCTCCCACAGTGGAGCTTAGATGGTGATCTATACAGATACTAGGTGAAGAGCTACTAGCTAGAAGATCTCCACTAGAAGATCTGATCTGGTACAATGGACTAGGGAGGTCGCCGCTTTATAGCTATGAGGGCGGTAGTTAGATCAACGTAGTCCATGGAACCGACCAGTCAACCTAGTCAGTGAAGCTGACCAGTCAACCTAGTCGGTGAAGCCGACCAGTCGTCCATGGAATATTCAAGGAATATTTCCTATACCGTCACCTCGAAGGCTCTTGCCCCTAAACCCCCACCAGGGGGGGCTGCTAGCCCTGCTACGACCCCCCAGACCCCAGTAAGAGCAAGGGGCTCCCACATAATCACCTTTCTACCATCAATGGTCTCATTGATAGACCTCATCTGACATGCAAGTCAGGGATCCATCCAGTGTCTCAAGCTCATGTCTCAGGCTCACACATGGCTTGTCCTCATATGGGGGCCTTACAACTTGAGCACCTTGGACCACTGGTGGTCACCAGGAGGGTGGGGCATTGAGCATATCTAACACCATCTGCCATGTGGTAGATAAGGTTTGGTCCCCTAACTGTGGCTAGGTAACTATGGTTAAGTCACATTGACCCAAGTTAAGTGGGTTGGTTAGATGTTTGCCACATCAGCACTGCCAACAGTCCTCGTCAGCGGGTCCATGTCATTTGGCCACATCATATGCCACGTTTGGACAGCCACATCATCAATTGACCTTGGTCAACTTGACCTTGCATTAGTCAACCAGACCATGGTTACATCAACCTGACCTTGGGTTAGGTCAACCAGTGCCATCTCTACTATCCAGTTAGCACTAACCCTTATAGGCACAATTACCTCTTCACAGGCACTTCATTTGACCACTCTTGCCACCTCAGCACAGGGCTCCATAGGCACAATCCCTGCTAGGCACAATCACTGCATGTGACCCCTCAACTGCCACATCATCATTGAGCACATTTGCACTCCTTTTTCCCCTCCACCTAGATCAAGTCGTATATCTTGATCCAAGAAGAATTTGAGGGCACTCCAAAAAGGAAAACCGATCAATTTTTTATGCTCTACGCACTTGTCACATCACATGCACATTTTGGCACAAGTATCACTCACTTTTGAGCTTTGCCCTAAAAAATCCACTTGCTACACACACATCAGCCTCTACATCGATGCATCTGACCCAGCACTTAAAAAGAACAAAAGAAAAGAAATTATTTGCTGTTCTTTCATTGATAGACGGTTGGTATAGATCTAGATGAGAGTAGACTAGATCACCATAGAGGGGACGCTTTGAATCTCCCCAAGTTGCCAATCTAAGACATGCCTGAAATTCTCGACTAGTACCTACTCGGAGTCAATCCATTCGCTCGCATACAGTTTCACATCATCACATTACCTGAAACTTGATGTTCATCAGTTCAATGAGCAAACTTCAAAGTGTTCAGAGGCATTGCAGATTGTTTAGTGGGCAGATAGCACATGATTTGATTTCACACACACATGCCTTGTAAAGCCTATTCTGCTATTCCTCAGCATTGTGCACATCATTTCAGCCTTGTAAAGCCTCTTGGCTATTCCTGGCATCATTTGCCACAAGCCTTGTAATTCAAATCAGATTATATATATTGTAGTTTAGATTTCACTTGGCATAGTCGGTGTTTTTTGTAGTTGATTCATACAGTGATTTTCATGACACTTTGAGTACATTTTGTACACCATGTCTACGACTAGCAACCTCAATCTGGAGGCATTTGCTAAGCTAGACAACTCCAATTATGGCACATGGAAATACCGAATGGAGACCATTCTCGTACTTCAGGACAAATGGGAGTATGTCGATGGATCTACGCCTAGACCATTGGATGATCCAACCAGCAATAGCTCTACTCCACCTATTGTCATAGCACCAGCAGTGAGATCTACATCAGGATCTACAACTACACAAATAGTTTTCGCACCTATAGCAGATCCTGCCATTGCCCGAGTTCACGCAGAATGGGATAAGAAAGTCAAGTACGTATATCATCTGATAAAGTAAAATGTGCAAGATGTCATGCTAGGACAGCTCAACACCATCAAGACATGGAAGGGTCTTAGCATGGGAAGGTGACATGCTTTTTGTGCTCTTCATAAAATGGGAAAAAGCACATAAGGAGCAATGGAATTTTGAAACAATTTTTAAATAAAAAATTTGGATAATCATGCTGCATGAAGTGACCACTCTCACACAGTTTGCAGGCGAGTCGTTATAGCTAATGATACCATGTCATCTTCACATGTGTTGCTTCTTCCTGTTTTGAGTTTCTCTCCATCGGAACAGTGTCCATTTGCAATTTGTTGCCTCGTTTTCTCTTTTCTAAAAGGGCAGAATTCAATCAAAGGAGCCTTGAAAAAGAGTTGGAGGGAGGGTGGAAGGTGAGGACTATTCTCTACTTCCTGAAGATTGTATTTCTAAATGCACACCCTATGGCATAGTAAGAGTGAAGCTGCAAATTGCTTCTCAATCAGCAAACATGCCAAAGGCAACAAAGTTTAGAAAGGCGCTCTCTCTTTTTGATTACTAGCCAGCTTTGCAGCCTACTTTCTGTAGGACAACAAGATGAGTTCAGTTGTCACAATGGATTGAGTTCTGAGGGCTTGGATCTTTAAACCATTCGATCAGGTACGAAATCTGATGTCAGTGAGGAGGTGTGGTGGCACATTTTTAAATGCCCATGGCCAGCACCTTCAAAGAAGGTGAAGTGTAGCGAAGTGAAGCCACAATTTTTATAGGAATTCATGCAGTTGCACTGGCATGTATATCAAGATGCCTCGAAAAACAAGGAGGTCAGGCAGTCTTTTGCAAAGGCATTTGCATTGCATAGAAAGGATCATAGCCCTATGTTAGTTGATTGGGCCCACTTTTTGAGTAGGTTGTGCAACTCACAGAGAAGCACGATGATTTGGGGGTGAAGATTGCTCGGTGGGAGGAAAAGGAAAGATGCCTAAGGAGGGGTCTAGCATGGGAGGATTGCAAGAGAAGGTTGACAACATCCAACCTTGCACCTTGATCATGGAATCGAATCGGCCACCACTGGTAGGCCTGGATTACCACATGTAACGAGTTGCTATCAAAAGTAGAAGCGCTGTACTCCCAACCAGATGTAGAAGGTATCCGAAAGATAGTTGTAGATAAAAAGGTATTTCTCTTGTGCTTATTTTTCTCTTCAGTGTGTTTTTCTGTGCTTTTGTTTGCTTGCATGTGCTTTCATGTATTGTTGTGTTGTGCTTTGAGTCTTGTACGACCTCTAATGAAACATGTTTAGGTGGCCCTTGAGGGGTCCCCTTTAGGGGCAAGGGCCACCTAAACTTGTTTGTCAATATGTCCCTTGCCCCTAAAGGGAACCCCTCAAAGGACATATTGATGAAGGCCACATTGGTTTTGTCTACAGATTCTTTAATGTGCTTTTTGGTGCTTTTATGTGCTTTCAGGTGTGTTTTTATGTGCTTGCATGTGTTTTTTTGTGCTTTTATGTGTGATTCTTTGTGTTTTTATGTGCTTTGAGGTGTGCTTTTTGGTGCTTTTATGTACTTTCAGGTGTGCTTACATGCGGTTTTATGTGCTTTAGCTAGTTTCATGTGTTTTTTATGCTTTTATGTGTGCTTTTTTGTGCTTTTGTATGCTTTTATGTGCTTTGAGGTGTGCTTTTATGTGCTTTTTTTTGCTTTTATGTACTTTTAGGTGTGCTTTTATGTGCTTGCATGTGTTTTTTTGTGCTTTGTATGTGCTTTATGCAGTTTCATGTGCTTTATTGTGTTTTATGTGTTTTTTTTGTGTTTTTTTGTGCTTTTGTGTACTTTTGTGTGCTTTTTGGTGCTTTTATGTGCTCTCAGGTATGCTTTTATGTGCCTCCATGTGTTTTTATGTGCTTGCATCTGTTTTTTTGTGCTTGTATGTGCTTTATGCAGTTTCATGTGATTTAATGTTGTGCTTTTTTTGTGTTTTTTTATGCTTTTGTGTGCTTTGAGGTGTGCTTTTATGTGCTTTTTGGTGCTTTTATGTGCTCTATTTCATAGTGGAAGGGGAAAGCTTCGAGTAGTACCTTCTAAAGCTCTTAGTACTAGTTTGCAGGCGTGAAGTCTTGCAATAAGCATTGCTCCTAGAGCTGGTCCGAGACACCCACGATTGGCTAGGAGCAAGCCTTGGGTTTGCATAACTAGTTCTCGAGTTACAAACTATAGGTGCAGAGACCTCTTGGTGCAAAAATTCCACTCATGCTTTGTATTTTTGGATGTCAGGAAGCCTTCTAGCTCAAACTGCTTCATTTTCATTCCCAAGCCTTCTTCTTAAAGACAAGTGATCATCTAACGCCTTTGGCTTTTTCCTGCTCTCCACACAGCTCATGTAGTCATGTGATCTCAAGAGAACAAGCCGCTTTTCTAGAGTGTAGCTATAGGGACAGGTGTAGTAGCATCTATTGAGATATGGTGCCATGAGCACATGTAGAGCAAAGGTATGAGTAAAGGGCAAGCTGCCACATGGCATGGAGGAGATATCCCACATGTGAGAAAGCATATGGAAGTAAGTACCCTCACATATAAAAGGGAGGTTCATTTGAAGTAATATCAATCAAGCACTTTTCACTATCTCAAGATTCTCTTTATGAGTCCAAGCTAATCTATCTTGGAACCTAATTGACTTGAGGTACATGTCATGAGCACTCTCTTCATCATGTTTCCACACAGGTTCCATCCACCTTAGAGCACTCCATAGATCCTGAGGCACACATGTTTTCTCATGGTATCAGAGCTTAGGTCTAGTCACCTAGATTAGTTGTAGGCTTGCCTAAGGAGCACATGTTTTCTCCTAAGTTAGTTTTAGTTTTAGATTAAAAGAATTCTATCCATTGAATGAAAATTTTGTTCATTGCTTTGAGATATTTTCGTCATTTTTTATGAGAGAGAGAGAGAGAGAGAGAGAGAGAGAATGCATTTCTTTTAGAGATCGATTTTGTGAGTTCTTCTTCTTCTTCTTCTTAGAGAGAGCTTGTGAGAAAGAGAGTCTCTAATTGTTTAGTTTGTTGAAAGCTTTGAGAAAAGTTTCCTATCTATTGTCATTCTAGTGCTCCAAATTGACTAGATGACCGGTCGGTGGCTTCCAGCCTAGAAGCCACCAAGAGCTATCTCTACAAGCTCAATCTCCACAAGCTAGCCTCCATGGTCGTCTAGCCCCAGTAGCGACTTCTATTATAGCACACATCCACGAGCTACTACAGAAGGTTGAGTCCAACCTCTAAAGGCCAGTAGAAGAATCCTTCTACACTCCAGCACCTCCATCGATGACAAGACTCCACCAACGAAACTGCATAACTGCGTCAACCTTGCAGTGCCATCTCTCAATGATCAGCTCGTTCATGGGCAATAGCAAAGTAAGAAATGAGCTGCAGACCCGTAGCTCCTCAGCCTCACCCATTGCAATCACTTAGCTCCTTCAAGCTTCTGCACATCAATGATCAAACACCTCTAGCAAGCTTCACGTGCGAGCAAAAAGCAACACAGCTCAGTAAATAGTGGCCTCCATCAGTTCTCTACCATAGCCTAGAGCAAAACCCGACCATGACAAGCTTCCATAAACCACGGACTCTACAATGAGAAGAGATGCCACAACACCAGCGCACGGCCGACAGACTCCCTCGGCGGGAGGAAACTCCCATAGCAGCTACACAAAAGACCCTTCAAGATCTCCATTACCTTGCAATAGCGAAACGCCGGCTGCCTCCCTAGTCACCAAACGATCTGCTCCTCCACACCAAGGGTGTTTTGTGACGCACCATAGCTCTCATCCTCTAAATCCACTGCAAAAATCCAAAGCCAACAAGGTCACCACCATTGAGTGACACATGGCAGATAGGACTAGTCAAGTCAACCCACACTAAGCCATGGTTAGGGGTGGTTAAGTTAGTGGGGTTAGGTTCAGTGCTTGGACCATAGTTTAGTTTGATTAACTTGGGTTAACTCACTCTAGCTAAAAGACTGCCACATGGGTTAACTCAGTCTAGCTAGAAGAATACCACATGGCATAGTGCCACCTAAGCACAGTCCCTTTGTAAGCACAGTTTGGAATTCAGCATGTGAATCCCTATACCACATCATCAAGACCCCCTCTTCTTCACAGAAACTTTAACAAGCCGTAACTTGCAATCCAAGAAGAATTTGCACATGCTCCAAAAAGAAAAAGTGATCGTCTTTTTGAGCTCTATGCACCTATTAGATAAGAATAATTGTTAGCAATTAGACACTGCCAATATTGACATAAATCAATTGGTAAGACATCTGCAACAAATGACAAATCAAAGCATGAATGCACACATCATTGTCATAAGCATGCCAAAAGCACAAGTGCATGAGATGACCATAAAACGAAGCATGGCATCCACACATAAAGCATCAAGGCACATGAGAGAACAAAGCATCATGCATGAAGCTACACCAAGCAAAGAAGAAAACGCCATCGTCATCAAGCCATGAGCCAAAAGGTGACATCAATGGAATGCATTGAGAAACAAAAACCTTGCCAACCTTGCCTATATTTTGTAATGAAACCTGACCACCTGAGAGTAGCTATGAAAGCACCCAAGGGAGGGATTGACATGTAAACCACACTTGACTACCTTAAGTAGCAATGCATGCACTAAGGGGAGGTGATGGATTTGTAACTCACATCCGACCACCTTGCAATAGCCATAGGATCATGGCACCAAGGGGAGGTGTTGAGATATGGTGCCATGAGCACATGTAGAGCAAAGGTATGAGTAAAGGGCAAGCTGCCACATGGCATGGAGGAGATATCCCACATGGGAGCAAGCATATGGATGTAAGTACCCTCACCTATAAAAGGGAGGTTCATTTGAAGTAATATCAATCAAGCACTTTGCACTATCTCAAGATTCTCTTTATAAGTCCAAGCTAATCTATCTTGGAACCTAATTGACTTGAGGTACATGTCATGAGCACTCTCTTCATCATGTTTCCACACAGGTTCCATCCACCTTAGAGCGCTCCATAGATCTTGAGGCACACATGTTTTCTCAGCATCTTGGTCGAGCATACACATGAAAGATAGAGAGCATAGGAATCTTTAGGCTTATCGAGAGAAGCTAGGGAGGGATGACAGAAAGTGTAGATTACCCCTCCCACTACCCATGTTCCTCAACCGTGTAACGGCCTGGCAGAATCTTGTAATAACTGCCTTTCAAAATATTGTTATTACGTTAATATTTAAACAATATGTTTTCATTAGTTTTGTGCTAAGAATACATGCTAAAAGTGTAAGAAAACAATACAACGTCTGTGCTCAACAAATAACAGGATCTCGTATGCAAGAGAGAAAAGCAGATAGTATGGAGAATCAAAAATTTGATTACTGTAAAACTGATACAAAAGATGGTGCTGCCTCCCATCCATGCGCTCCTGTGTGAGAAGCTTTGATGGCATGCTAGAAATAGTTGAGGATGAAGGCTGGATGGTAAGGAATCAGGGTTGCTATAGCCAGTGATGATAATGGGCTTCATGGGCTTGCTCTTATATAGCCACCAATCGTAGTCGGTTAGACCCAATTGGGTGACCAACCCAGTCTGCACAAAACGGCCGACTGGAGGTCAGTGAAATAGGCCACCGACCACATGATAGAACTATGGTGTAGGATAGAGCAACTGACATACGGTCTCTGTTTGGCCCAGAGCCATCCGAGATCATCTAGGGCTCCAAACGGACCCCGCAACCTGAGAGTGTGGGTTGCCTCGGGAAATGCTCCATCGACCCTCAGTTGGTCAGTCATGGGATGCCTTCCCACACTTGCATGTAGCCTAGTTGGCAGTGTGCCAACTCTATCTGAAGCTGTTCAACCATCAGGCCACACATGGCCCCCATCTAGTGTCCAAACCAGGACCTACCAGATAACCGAGCTACTCAAATGCCATCTCTGTGGGGGTTAAAGGTCACTGTGCCTTAACCCCGGTTATGTACAATACTCAAACACATATATAAATGAATGAAAAAGAAGATTAGGGTGGTTCTGCACCCACCAAAACTTGTGTGGCTCTCTATCTCCCTCTCTCTCCCTCTTCCATTCTTGCTTCCATTGAGAGCACCCTCAACTGGTATCAGAGCCCAGGTGATCTAGCTGAGCGTGGGTGAATGCTTTGAAGCTCAGCAGCTCTGTGGGAGGAAGGAGAAGCTTTGTGGGAAGCTTTGTGGGCGACTTTACTTGCATCCGAGTGTGCAGAGACCTTGGAGGAACCTTTGGAAAAGTCACTTTGGCTTTGCGAAGTGGTTTTGAGAGCCTGTTAAGAGCTTTCAAAGAAAAAGTCGTTTTTTGAGCTTTTCCCTGTTCCGTTCGATAACAGAGACTCCATATTGACTTGTAGAGGCAACTATTGCTTGCTTTTGGTGTCCACATTACTTCAAGAGCTTGGAAACACCTTCATTCTTGAATCTGGGATCATTTCAGTGGATTTCTGACTCACTGTGTCAGTTCCTGCGTTTTTTGCCCGGGTGTTGGAACTCAAGTTTGAAGCAACCATTTGCAGATCTATCAGTTTCGGTGGACTCAGGAAATCCTAAAACTTCTATGTTGCTCATCATTCGCACTCCGGTGGAGTTTATAGATAGCTCTGTTTCAAAAAACGTTTTTCAGTCCGTGTGTTGGACCCAGTGATTGAGACCACAGTTTCCAAAACCATCTGTCCCATTGCGTTCCGGACGCCCAAAAACCCCTACCTATCAGTTCTTGCACGATTTGGTGGAGGATTTTCAAAGTTATAAATCTCTGTGTATTCGATTTCGTCTCTCTGTTATGCATTTTTCATTCTAAGGTTTTGAAACCTTAGATTTATGCCACATGGCAATGGATAAGTGTTGACTCCCATTTCTCACTCATCGGTTGGGATTTTGGAGTTTTGGTAGAAGAGAGATATTTGCAGATTTTCTTACTGAGTCCGATTATGCAATGGCGCCCATGTTTTGAAGCATCTCAGGTTCTATTTTCAGTAGCGCTCATTACCGTGGGACTATGATTTCTTGAGCATACCTTATGCAGATCACTCTGGTTGCAGTTTGAGCAGTGTTGTGCGCTCATTCGTGGTATGCATTGGGTTGCAATGGATGATTTATAGGCCATTTGGATGCATTGCGGTCCTTGTTGGATGCGCTGATAGGCCCAAATTGCCTTGTGGGATGATATTTTTATGGACGCTTTGCACATGGATGCTATTTTAAGCTGAGGGATAGCTTTGACACATTGCAGGTGATGCACTGATAGTGCTATGCTCTCTTGGATGAGATATTATTGATGCATATGCCAGTGGATGGTGTTTATGCTTGAGTCATTTGGCACTTATTGGCATTTTCTTTTGGGCCAAATTTGCTCATATGGATGCATAGTATATGCACATGAGTCAGATGCATCTTTTTTTGATGCTTTGAGTTTTGGTGATATTTCACTCTATTGTGGCATACACATTTGGGTGCACTTGGTATTTGGTGTGATTCTCTCTTGCAGGCACTAGCATTTGGGATTTTGCTTTATTTGCATCATGGCATCCTCTTCCATGCCTGAAAAGGAGATTTTCAGCATTAAAAAGTTTGATGGGACAAACTTTTCTTTGTGGAAAGAACAGATAAGGGATGTGCTTATTCAAAAGAAGCAGATTAAACCCTTGGCAAGGATTGAAGCTAAGCCTGCAAATATGTCTGAGGATGATTGGAATGAGTTGGATGCATTAGCAAAGTCTACTATTAGACTTCATCTTGCAGAGTCAGTTTATTTCACAGTAGTAAATGAGTAGACTACGGAAGATTTGTGGAAGAAACTATGTGCCAATTATGAAAAGGAAACTGCCTCCAATAAAGTTTACCTGAGGCAGTCGATAGAGCAAGCGAGGAAAAGCGAGCGGGCCCAAAAAAGCGAGCGAGCTTTTTTGCAATTTCCTTATCGAGGTACTCAACATAGCTTTGTGGAAACCACTATTTGGGAAGATTCTCGAAAATAAAACTTATGTTACTATGTGTAACTATACCAATATTGCGAATTATAGTCTACCTTAACTTCCAATTGGAGCCATACTCACATTATGCAACAATAATATGTGGGTTTGAAAGAAACCGAATTTCCACTCCAAAGCGGATTCCATTACTGATACAATAAATCTTTTGCATTTGAAATGGGTCTTATTATCAAACTCCTTCAATAATCAAAACAAATGTGTTGCTTGATATGTTGAACTTAGTAACGTAAACATCACTTCACCCATATGCGGGGAAAAAAAACTGTCTGTAGACTTCATAGCATGGGATTGCATGAACACTTATAACATTCAAAATGGTTCTTCTTATTAAAAGTGTTATCAACCATGAAAGAAAATGTTTAAAAATAGTTCACCCATATGTTGAAAAACCCAAGTGTCATTTATGACATTCAAAATTGTTCTTGCAACCATCCTGTAGTTCCTAGAGATTTTGCCCATACTTCCAACCCCTTCCCTTCAACCACTAAGAGGTATCTAATAGTTTTATAGAACACTTGAGATATCATCACCTCCTAATACAAAACCATTATTACTATTTGTAGAACACTTGAGATATCATCACCTCTTAATACAAGACCATTCTTACTATTTGTAGAACACTTGAGATATCATCACTCCTTCCCTTTAGCCACTAAGAGGTACCTAATACTTTTGTAGAACACTTGAACCATTCTTACTATTTGTAGAACACTTGAGATATCATCACCTTTTAATACAAAACCATTCTTACGGTTTGTATAACACTTGAGATATCATCACCTCTTAATATAAGACCATTCTTAGTATTTGTAGATCACTTTAGATATCATCGCCTCTTAATACAAGACCATTCTTACTATTTGAGAGATTAATGGATTAAAGGTTTGAAGCTCATAGGAGACGAAGGAAGAGAAAGTCAGTTTCAACATGAGGACAATAAAACTAATTGGAATATTTTGACTTATGTATTATACCTTTTTGAAGACTATGAATTTAAGTCAGTTTCAACATTAGGATGATAAAACTAATTAGAATATTTTGACTTATGTATTATATATTTTTGAAGACTATGAATTTTAATGAGGAGAGGCATGCACACTACTTAGTAAATACACTAGTACTACTACTAGCCTACGACTATTAAGCCTAGTAGCACCAGTGTGATTTTGAGCCTTGTATCAACCTTTTGATAGTTTTCTTTCATCGTTAGTGCAATAGAAATTATTCCTTCTATCAGAAGAATCTTGCCAAATTTATTCAAAGTGATGATTTTGTAGTCTACATCCACTATCCTCTGACTCTCAAAAATATATTAAATGTGAGCACCCATTTATCTTGTATGATCAACCCTAGACTATGCTGTGATAGGACATTACTAGAACAAAAAAAATATGAATTGATATGGCGATGTTCGGCGTGAAATAACCAAATTAAGGATTTAATAAGAAAGAAAACAATCAGAATCAATAGGCTATTCAATGGCTCAAATCTGCACAGAAATTATAATGTGCCTCCCTACTCTTATGCATTCCAGCTCCTCATGTTTGACAAGAATGCAAACAATAATAAAATCACATTATCTTTAGTTTCAAAGTAAGCAAAGCACCAAAAATAAATGCAAACATATTGGATGAGGAATAAATAGGTATAGATATAGATAGACCTATATATATGCATTCATAGATATAGTGATGATTAAAGTTGGATGGTCGTAATAATATTATGTGTACTATCATTGGGATTAGGACTACTATTGGTAATATTGTATGTAGTAGTAGGAGAACTACCATTAAGGAACACTCAAATAAAATTACTAATGGTGGTGATAAAACTACCACTAGTAGTTTGGTAACTACCCCTAACATGTACAACAAATATTTGATGGGTAGCTAGTATTAGGTCAAAAGGCCCCAATTGTGCTATAATAATGGACCAAAAAAGGGAGTGCTATAGCATCACCTAAGGGTCACTTTTTATCCATGAAAGAAACAAGTCGGTGCAACCTAGGTCATACAGATCTAGGTCATGTGGAGTGGTTCGCGTCTCTTTCCTTGACAAAAAAGTTACACTTCCTTTGATAGTAACTACAAAGATTGCTGCCATAGTGCCGTAGAGTAGCCCCTAGGTTGCACCATCATCCTTTTTTGCTTTTGAGCCATTAAGTTTGATCCACTGATTTTATGTAGAATTATTCTACTATATGTTCACATGTCCTTAATAGGATCTTGATATAATCCCTTCCATTGTAAGTACTTTTACTTTAAGTTTCACATATCCTTAACAAACCACTAGGCTTCAACACAGATTCATTCTTATGTTTCAAGCCTCAAAATCAAACACCCTTGTAAAAGGGATAATGTATTAAAGCTACATTCAATCCATCAAATCTTTGAATAACAGTTCTATTGAAAATTCATGTATCATCAATAGGATTTCATCCATTATATGTTCATTTGTCTTTAATAGTATGTCTAAAAATTCATGTATCTTCAATATTATTTCTCTCATGTGTTCCAATATCTTCAAAAGGATACCTTTATTTATGTCCAAACTTGAGCATTGATTTGTATTTATCAAACACAATTTCACTCCACCTATTCTTTAGAATGAAATTTTTTTGCCAAAAGTGGGACAAATGTAAGGTCTTTCCACATATTCTTAAGAATGAAAATTTTGGCCTTATGTTGGCAAGTCTATGGAATGAGGGTAAGGCCAAAGTCTCTGGTACGGTGCACTAGGTCTTGATTAATTCTTCTTTAGGCTTGAATATTTAATGCATTAACTTCATGACTATTATCTATGTTTGAACTTGTAATGTATTAATTTCATGACTTAGGATTTTATGAAGTTATATCTGACATGTCCCAAATTTAATGGAAATTAATATCCTACATAACACAACAAAGTATCATCATATCCCTTCCCAAAATCAATGCTACCTAGCAACTCTCCTGGCATTTTCACTGCCTTGCATTTGAGTTAGCTATGATGAAGAATGTTGCCTGCCTTTGGAACCTCTTACAGTTACCGTTAGCATGATCTAATTTCATGTACCCCAAAACTTGAGACTTGGAGATTCCCATATCACACCAGCGGTAGCTATCTTGCCCACTCTCAATGCTAGTAAGAGCTAGGCCCCATAGACCGGTAAAAGAAGTCTTTTTGGAGGTTCAATTTTTCCCTCCGTCTTCTGCAGGCCCCATGATAAAATAGGATATATTCATCACCCTACATTTAATGCAAGAATCGACACAACTTTTTTGGACTTGACTATGTAGTTTACATCTCAAACTTGGTGCTAAAATTGTAGACTGGGAGATTCCCATATCACACCAACAGTAGCTGTCTTGTCCACTCTCAACACTAGTAAGAGCCGGTCCCCATAGACCGGTAAAAGAAGTCTTTTTGGAGGTTCAATTTTTTGCCTCCGTCTTCTCCGGCCCCATGACGGAATAGGATATATTCACCACCCTACATTTAATGCAAGAATTGACAACTTTTTTTCGACATGACTATGCAGCTTACATCCCAAAATTGGTGCTAAAATTGCATACCGGGCATCTCCCTTTGCGGGGGGGTGTCCCTAGCAACCCCTTGGACTTGCTCTATTTGTCTAGTTGTGTCTCTCCACAAAAATCGGAGTGGGGCCTATTTTCCCCATCTAGTAAAACTATATGCATCAATATGTATGTATGTATGTATGTATGTATACATGCATGCATGCATCCATGTATGTATGTACACACACACACACACATGTATGTATGTATGTGTACCAAAACTACTAAAACTATATGCATCAAATAATGTTGTTGATCAATTTTTGGCATACCCCACCAAAATCAAGACCCCCATTGCAAAGAAAGGTAAGGAACACAAGTGCTTCTTCTTATGCTCATGAAACAACAAAATGCATGACATAGGCAACCAATGGGGTCTTACTTTTGATGTTTGTATGTATGTATGTATATATGTATGTAAATACATACATGCATACATATATATATATATGTGTGTGTATATATATATATATATATGTATGTATGTATGTATGTATGTATGTATGTATGTATGTATGTGTGTGTGTGTATGTATGTATGTATGTATGTATGTATGTATATATATGTGTATATGTATATGTTGATGCATATATGTATATATTGATGCATACAATTTTGATATATGGAGAAAATGGACATGAAAACCATCTAAATTGGTTCTTGTCGTTCGATTTGATATATGACATGATCCTATTTGCATTTGTAAGTCCAAAGATATGGGGTCCTACTTTTAGGGCCTGAATGCCTAAAATAGGCAGCGCGTTAACACGCTGCCTATTTCATGCATTTAGGCCTCAAAAGTAGGACCCCATTGGCAAGGCCTAAATGCATGAAATAGGGAGCGCGTTAATGCGCTGCCTATTTTAGGCATTCAGGCCCTAAAAGTAGTACCCCGTATCTTTGGACTTGCATATCCAAATGGGGTCATGTCATATATCAAATCAAATGGCAAGATCCAATTTATATGGTTTTCATGTCCATTTTCTCCATCAACCAAAACTATATTCATCAAATAATGTTGTTGATCAATTTTTGGCATACCCCCCGAAAATCAAGACCCCCATTGCAAAGAAAGGTAAAGAACACAAGTGCTTGTTCTTATGCTCATGAGACAACAAAATGCATTCATGACATGGGAAACCAATGGGGTCTTACTTTTGATGTTTGTATGTATGTATGTATGTATATATATGCATGTACATACATACATACATACATACATACATACATACATATATATATATATATGCTCATGAGACAACAAAATGCATTCATGACATGGGAAACCAATGGGGTCTTACTTTTGATGTTTGTATGTATGTATGTATGTATATATATGCATGTACATACATACATACATACATACATACATACATACATACATACATACATACATATATATATATATATATATATATATATATGTATGTATGTATATGTTGATGCATATATGTATAAATTGATGCATACAATTTTGATATATGGAGATAATAGACATGAAAATCATCTAAACTGGCTCTTGCCATTTGATTTGATATATGACGTGACCCCATTTGGATTTGTAAGCCCAAAGATACGGGGTCCTACTTTTAGGGCCTCAATGCTTGAAATAGGCAGTGCGTTAACACGCTGCCTATTTCATGCATTTAGGCCTCAGAAGTAGGACCCCATTGGCAACACAATGGGGTCCTACTTTTGAGGCCTAAATGCATGAAATAGGGAGCGCGTTAACGCGCTACCTATTTTAGGCATTTAGGCCCTAAAAGTAGCACCCCGCATATTTGGACTTGCATATCCGAATGGGGTCATGTCATATATCAAATCGAATGGCAAGATCCAATTTAGATGGTTTGCATGTCCATTTTCTCCATCAACTAAAACTATATTCATCAAATAATGGTGTTTATCAATTTTTGGCATACCTCCCCCAAAATCAAGACCCCCATTACAAAGAAAGGTAAGGAACACAAGTGCTTGTTCTTATGCTCATGAGACAACAAAATGCATGAAATAGGCAACCAATGGGGTCTTAATTTTGCTGTATGTATGTAATTATGTATATATGTATGTATATACATACATATATATCTATATGTGTATATATGTGTGTGTGTGTGTGTGTGTGTGTGTGTGTGTGTGTGTGTGTGTGTGTGTGTGTGCACGCGTGTGTATGTGTGTGTGTGTGTGTATGTATATATATATATATATATATATATATATGTATATGTATATGTATATGTTGATGCATATATGTATAAATTGATGTATCTATTGATGCATACAATTTTGATATATGGAGAAAACGGACATAAAAACCATCTAAATTGGCTCTTGTCGTTCGATTTGATATATGACATGATTCCATTTGGATTTGTAAGTCCAAAGATCTGGGGTCCTACTTTTAGGGCCTGAATGCCTAAAATAGGCACCGCATTAACGTGCTACCTATTTCATGCATTTAGGCCTCCAAAGTAGGACCCCATTGGCAACACAATGGGGTCCTAGTTTTGAGGCCTAAATGCATGAAATAGACAGCGCGTTAATGCGCTGCCTATTTTAGACATTCAGGCCCTAAAAGTAGTACCCCGTATCTTTGGACTTGCATATCCAAATGGGGTCATGTCATATATCAAATCGAACGGCAAGATCCAATTTAGATGGTTTGCATGTCCATTTTCTCCATCAACTAAAACTATATTCATCAAATAAGTTTGTTGATCAATTTTTGGCATACCCCCCCAAAATCAAGACCCCCATTGCAAAGAAAGGTAAAGAACACAAGTGCTTGTTCTTATGCTCATGAGACAACAAAATGCATGACATGGGAAACCAATGGGGTTTTAATTTTGATGTTTGTATGTATGTATGTATGTATATATATGCATGTACATACATACATACATACATACATACATACATGTACATACATACAAATGGGGTCATGTCATATATCAAATCAAACGGCAAGAGCCAGTTTAGATGATTTTCATGTCCATTTTCTCCATATATCAAAATTGTATGCATCAATATATACATATATGCATCAACATATACATACATATATATATATATATATATATATATGTATGTATATGTTGATGCATATATGTATATATTGATGCATACAATTTTGATATATGGAGAAAATGGACATGAAAATCATCTAAACTGGCTCTTGCCGTTTGATTTGATATATGACATGACCCCATTTGGATTTGTAAGTCCAAATATACGGGGTCCTACTTTTAGGGCCTGAATGCCTGAAATAGGCAGCGCGTTAATGCGCTGCCTATTTCATGCATTTAGGCCTTAAAAGTAGGACCCCATTGGCAACACAATGGGGTCCTACTTTTGAGGCCTAAATGCATGAAATAGGGAGCGCGTTAACGTGCTACCTATTTCAGGCATTCAGGCCCTAAAAGTAGTACCCCGTATCTTTGGACTTGCATATCCAAATGGGGTCATGTCATATATCAAATCGAACGGAAAGATCCACTTTAGATGGTTTTCATGTCCATTTTCTCCATCAACTAAAACTATATTCATCAAATAATGTTATTGATCAATTTTTGGCATACCCCCCCAAAATCAAGACCCCCATTGCAAAGAAAGGTAAAGAACACAAGTGCTTGTTCTTATGCTCATGAGACAACAAAATGCATGACATGGGAAACCAATGGGGTCTTACTTTTGATGTTTGTATGTATGTGTGTATGTATATATATGCATGTACATACATACATACATACATACATACATACATACATACATACATATATATATATATATATATGTATGTATGTATGTATGTATATGTTGATGCATATATGTATATATTGATGTATATATTGATGCATACAATTTTGATATATGGAGAAAATGGACATGAAAATCATCTAAATTGGCTCTTGTCGTTTGATTCGATATATGACATGACCCCATTTAGATTTGTAAGTCCGAAGATACGGGGTCCTATTTTTAGGGCCTGAATGCCTGAAATAGGCAGCGCGTTAACACGCTGCCTATTTCATGCATTTAGGCCTCAAAAGTATGACCCCATTGTGTTGCCAATGGGGCCTACTTTTGAGGCCTAAATGCATGAAATAGGCAGCGCGTTAACGCGCCGCCTATTTTAGGCATTCAGACCCTAAAAGTAGCACCCTGTATCTTTGGACTTGTATATCCGAGTGGGGTCATGTCATATATCAAATCGAATGGCAAGATCCAATTTAGATGGTTTTCATGTCCATTTTCTCCATCAACTAAAACTATATTCATCAAATAATGTTGTTTATCAATTTTTGGCATACCTCCCCCAAAATCAAAACCCCCATTTTGATGTATGTATGTAAGTATGTATATATGTATTTATATACATACATATATATCTATATGTGTATATATATGTGTGTGTGTGTGTGTGTGTGTGTGTGTGTGTGTGTGTGTTTGTGTGTATACACACACACATGTATGTATGTATGTATGAATGTATGTATATATATATATATATATATATACATACATACATATGTATATATTGATGCATATATTGATGCATATCTTTATGTATATATTTATGCATACAGTTTTGATTGATGGAGAAAATAGGCATGAAAACCATCTAAATTGGCTCTTGCCATTCGATTTGATATAGAACATGATCCCATTGGGATTTGTAAGTCTAAAGATACGGGGTCCTACTTTTAGGGCCTGAATTCCTAAAATAGGTAGCTTGTCAATGTGCTACCTATTTCATGCATTTAGGCCTCAAAAGTAGGACCTCATTTCATCCTACATGGGGTCCTACTTTTGAGGCCTAAATGTATGAAATAGGCAGCACATTGACGCGCTGCCTATTTCAGGCATTCAAGCCCTAAAAGTAAGACCCCGTATCTTTGGAATTACAAATCCAAATGGGATCATGTCATACATCAAATCAAATAGCAAGAGCCAATTTAGATGTTTTCATGCCTATTTTATCGATTTAATAAAGGTATATGCATCAAATAATGTTGTTTATCAATTTTTGGCATACACCCCCAAAATCAAGACCCCCATTGGAAAGAAAGGTAAGGAACACAAGTGCTTGTTCTTATGTTCAGGAGACATTAAAAAGAGGCCTGGTAGCCCAAAAACGGCAGCGCATCAATGCGCTATCATTTTTGGGTTGCCAGGTCTCTTTTTGTTGTCTCACGAGCATACATATGGAGGTTATTATACAATATAACTAAGAAGTAGTATTGAAGTAGTTCTACAATTTGGATGCATTAAGAGCATTCACATAGCAAGGAAGAATATAATAATTGAATACATTTTTTTTTCAATACATATTGCTAGTGAGACTACCAAAAAGAGGCTCTACCCCTCATGATGTCTCTGGATACAAAATATGAGATTGCTTGATGCTTGGATTGCAGCTAGAAACGTTGCGTGGGCAAAGCCACTATATGCCTCAAGTGTTGGAAATTGATGTATGGCTCAAGTGCTAGAATGTGCAAATCATGGCCAAACTCAAGACCCCTTAGAGATTCCATGAGGGCTATCCTTTTACTACTACACACATCACCTTTAGTCGAGGGCAGAGCCATTCGTCATCACAAGTAGCAAGTTCATGGGACCCCATCCCATGATCCAAGGCATTATTCAAAGGCAAAGTATTTATGACCATTCCCAAATTGAGTTTGCCAATTCCTAATCTGATTGATTTCATTTACTGGACTTGCAATGCTTGCAATGCCCTTGCTTAAGCTTGAATGAGCCTCTTGATTTTGGGGATATGATGGTCAAAGATGGCTTAACACGCCCAAAATCAAGAGGCTCATTCAAGCTTAAGCAAGGGATTTGCAGGTCTTGTTTTTGGGTGGCAAAAGCACGAAAAATGACAGTGCATTAAGGTGTTGCCATTCTTATGCTTCCCCCCTCCAAAAACAAGACCCCCAAGCTATTCATTGGAGACACCAAAATGAGGAGAAGGATGACGTGAGTAGAGGGGAGGGACAGCCTTGGAATTGCCAGCAACAAGCATGACGCAAGGAGGTGAGAAGGCAAAGAAGCAAGGAGGTGAGGAGGTGAGGAGGTGAGGAAGCAAGGAGGCGAGGAGGCAAGAGGCAGTCTTGAAGGGCAACAAGAGGGTGGAGGTGGCCAAAAGAGTAAGCAGGAAAGGGAGGGATGGAGATTGCTTGTAGGAAATGCTTGGATTAATGCTACAAATGCCTTTTTTTTTGTGTGTTTTGCAGCATGAAATTTTTATGGCATTTTTCTTTTAAAAAATACAACATTGTTGTGATTAATTGCGCTACAAACAACTCAAGCGGTAAAGCACCATGGATTAGTACAACAATATACATCACAAATGGATGCATACACTCATATACATCACCGATGGATGCATACACTTATACTCACATCAATTTCCAATATTGTATTAGATGGACCCTTAGCATATATGTGTGCATAGAAGACCATTTCCTACATTGATCCCTGATTTCATAGTTAAATTATTCCCTTTCTCACATTCTAACATGTGAAGATTTAATGTACATGCATTATGGGCACATTATATTGCAGTTTATGACTAACTTTTTTTATGAATGCATGATACTTGTATATGGTCAAGGAAGGTATATTATCATTTTTGAATGACAAGATTACTCTATGCTCCATTTTATCCTATATTAGAAACTATGATCACTAGATATAACATAAATGTATTGCTCCATTATATCCTATACTAAAAACTATTTTGACCCAAATACATAATGCCAATTGAGGTTAGTACTCATGACAAGTGATGAAAACAATCTAATGGTATGAATGAGATCTTATAAATTTTGGATATATAATATGGGTACTATGTTGATTGAGCTATTTTTCTAAGGAAATATTTTCAACTTAATTACTAAATACATACTTACAATGGTGACCTGATTCCCATCTATATGTATAATCAAGTTTTACTTTGTGTTAAAAAAAAAGCTTTTGCATAAGGTTAAAATTCGAATAGTATTTATATTTGTTTAAGACTACCCATTGAATATCCTTATATTGAACATGATAATGTTCATAAAGATTTTATGAATACAAATAGATAGCATTGGCTCTCTTTTTAGTGGTTGGGAATGAACCATAAAAATACCCTAAAACGACTATGTATTCCCTTATTTGTAGCATGGAAGTGATCATGGTAGAGTGGCATAATCCCTATTTTGCTTTTTTCATAGGTTTTTTTGCTACTCATGGTTGGCAGATACACCACGGCATAGATCCAAATAGATATTTGGTTTTTTGCTTCAACTTGCTTGACTAGACTTTCCTTGATGATTGTTCGATTGTGCATCATGAGTAGTCACTGGCTTAATTGATGCATTAAGTGCAATGTCTTCCTTAAAGTTTTTCATACTACAGGATACGAGTTTGCTTATAGGGGTGGAAATAGAAGCTTGTTAACGCCTGGTGCATATTTTTCGTTAGATGCAGCAGGATACTAGTTACAAAGTGTCGGCCAATTATTTCACTTGAATCATGCTCCTCTTATGCTTGAGTTTATGGTCACGTATTGAGTTTAACATAATAGGCTACAGGATACTGGTGGATGAGCACTCAACATAGTGGTTAGATGCATTCATTTCTAGTTCCGATAGAACTATCATTCAGACATTGGTCATAATAGAAGTATGGAGGGCTAAAATCCTTTTTTGGCTCCCTAAGTTTTTTAAAGCATGGTATTGTCCAGATTACATAGGTATTTTCACTAAGCAAAATTAATCCTTATGACGAAAATGTGTTTTTTTTCTTTTGACATAGTTAGTTCTGTTTCCATGTTTTTGGATCGAATGTATGGATGATCTTCTGCAAGCATAAAAGACATGATATGTATATGTAGCACATGATCATGTTTACATATTTTCAGTCATATATTCTACCTTGTGATCTATCGTGGATGTTCAATCTGAGTAGTGTTTGCTTTTTTTATCGCAAATTTTATGTATTGTTATGTCTCTACCTCTCCACAATGACTCAAATTGATAGTATGGGGATGCAAGAGAAGTTAATTGTGAGTTTCAGGCATGCGTTCATTGTTGGAATATGCTTAATTTTCTTATGATCACATCAATTGTTCCAATGGTATTGAGGGGAATAAGATGCTGGATGAGGTTCTCGCTCGCTTGAAACCTATTTAATCTTGCTCGCTTATTTGGGGCTGCTCGCTTTTCTCTGCTCACTTTTTGGTAATCCTCAGTTTACCTCATGAAGAGGTTGTTTGAGCTGCAAATGAAGGAAGGGGTCTCCATTACTTCTCACTTGAATGAATTCAATATTATTTTCAGCCAGCTTCAGGCTCAGAAGATGAATTTTGATGCGGAGACTAAGGCAATATTTCTCTTATGTTCATTGCCATCCTCATGGGATACCTTCCGTACAGCTGTCAGTAACTCTGCACCTGGTGGAGTACTGAAATTTGATGATGTTGTGGGTAGCTTGTTGGCCGAGGAGATTAGACGGAAGTCTATGGATGGCACCAAGCAGGATGTAGCCTTAAACATGCAAAGGGGAAAATCACAATTCAGGGGGAAGTCCCAAGAAAGAGTGAAGTCACGTAGCAAATCCAGGGCACGGAACATTGAGTGTTACCACTGTGGCAAGAAGGGCCATATGAAAAAGGATTGCTACAAGCTGAAAAGAGAGCAAAAGGATAAGAAAAAGAATGCAAATTGGGGTGCAAATCAAAAGGAAGAGAGTCCAAGGGAGGACAAAGGAAAAGTGAAGATCGAGGAGATCAATGCAGTCACACATGATAGTGACAATGATGTTCTCTTCATGTCTACTTTATCTGCAGAGTTGCTTACCACTTCAGATGATGCATATTCCCAGGATTGGATTTTGGATTCTGGTGCTTCATTCCATGTTACTCCCCATAGGGAATGGTTCTCCACTTATGATAGTGGAAAGACAGGTTGTGTGCATCTTGGAAATGACTATGCATGTGACATAGTGGGAGCAGATGACATAAAGTTTTCTTTTGCAAATGGGTCTGCATTTGTTTTGAAACATGTGAGACATGTGCCTAAGTTGACCAAGAGTCTTATTTCAGTGGGTCAGCTAGATGATGCTGGTTTTCACACCACTTTTGGCTTTCAAAGTTGGAAAATTCAGAAGGGCTCTATGCTTTTGGCCAGGGGTGCCAAGTGTGGGACTTTGTATCCCTTACATGTATCAGGGGTATTTGATCATGTTGTTGCAATAACCGAGCAGCCAAGCACTTCTTTGTGGCATTGCAGGTTGGGGCACATGAGCCAGAATGGAATGAAACTCTTATGCCGTTTGGGTTATGTACCGCATTTGAGTTTCTCTGATTTTGAATTTTGTGAGCATTGTCTCTATGGGAAGCAGACTAAATCAGCCCATAAAAGAAGGGGAAAGAAAGAGTTTGAAAAGCTTGATTTGGTGCATTCAGACGTATGTGGTCCCATGCCTACACGGTCATTAGGCGGGGCTGAATACTATGTTACATTCATTGATGATGCAACTAGGAAAGTGTGGGCTTATGCTATAGCTCGGAAGAGTGATGTGTTCCAAGTATTTCAAAAATGGCTGGCCTTGGTTGAGAATCAGTCAGGTAGAACGCTTAAATGCCTACGGACTGACAATGGTGGAGAGTATCTCTCTCATGACTTTCAGCATTTCTGTGCTACTCGTGGGATTAAGAGGGAGCTTACATCCCCTCGTACTCCAGAGCAAAATCTAGTTGCAAAAAAGATGAACCGTACCATTCAAGAAAGGTTGCAATGCGTGCTTTCTAATGCAAGTCTTTCTGGTGGTTTTTGGGCTGAGGCAATGAAGACTGCAGTGCATGTGATCAATAGATCACCTAGTAAGAGTTTGGATGGTGGTATTCCTGAAGAGGCATGGAGTGGAAAGAAGCCCTCTTACTCTCATTTGCGTATATTTGGGTGTGAGGCATATGCACATGTGCCAAAAGAGCTTCGAAAGAAGCTAGATCCTAAGTCTAGGAAATGCATCTTTCTAGGTTATGGTGAAAGTGGAGAGATGGGCTATCGTCTCTGGGATCCAGAAGCAAAGAAGATCATACGCAGCCATGATGTGGTCTTCAATGAGAAGAAGATGCATAAGGCACCCATGAGGGATGTGGAAATGAGGAGAATCACTTTCTAGGATGTGAATCCACCTCCATATGTTGATAGGAGCAGCCAGCAGGTTATGTTCATGCTACTCATCCTGAGTTTGTTTGTAGGTTGAAGAAAGCCTTGTATGGCTTGAAGCAAGCACCTAGAGCATGGTCTGATAAGATATCCTGACAGTATCTTGTCACTATTGGCTTTCAGATTTCCAAGGAAGATTTCTCACTCTATGTGAGAAAAACAGAGAAAGGGATTATGCTGCTTGTCATTTATGTTGATGATTTGATCATCACAGGTGATAGTGATGAAGATATCCTTCATGTGAAAATGCTATTGAAGCAGAAGTTTGAGATGAAGGATTTGGGAGAGCTGCATTATTTCTTGGGCATTGAGGTGATTAGATCACCAAGTGGGATACAGCTCTTGCAGAGGCAGTATGGATTGGACATGCTGTCCAAATATGGGATGACATGCTATAAGCCTATTTCAGTTCCTTTGGAGCAGAATGTGAAGCTGAGCAAGGATGCAGGTGAGCTTCTGGAAGACCCTACTATGTACAGACGCATAGTAGGAAGTTTGATTTATATGACTATTACCAGGCCAGATTTAAGCTATGCTATTGGATTGGTAAGTCAGTTTATGCAGGCTCCAAGGAAACCGCATTTGGATGTGGCTAGACGCATACTCAGGTATGTGAAGTCCACATTGCAGTATGGACTATTTTATGAGGCTGGGGTTCAGATACAGTTGCATGGATACACTGATGCTAATTGGGCTGGTAGTATTTCTGATAGATGATCTACCAGTGGATATGTGTTCTCTTTTGGGAGTGCTGCAGTCACTTGGAGCAGCAAGAAACAACCTACAGTTGCCTTGTCGAGCACAGAGGCTGAGTACAGGGGTGCAGCAATGGCTGCATGTGAGGTAGCTTGGTTGCATAAGCTACTTTATGATATGCATCAGTCTACAGATGGGCCAGTTGTCATTTATTGTGACAACATGAGCAGTATACACTTGGCAAATAACCCAGTCTTTCATGCTAGAACAAAGCACATTGAGGTGCATTATCACTATGTGCGGGAGAAGGTTTTACTAGGTCTTATTGATCTATAGTTTATGTCAGCACAGAGGATCAGGTAGCTGACGTATTCACGAAAGCATTGGGCGCAGAGAAGCTGTGCAAGTTCAAAGACCTGCTTGGTGTGCAAGAATTGGGATTGAGCTCAAGGGGGAGTGTTGAGATATCGAGCTCCACTCGCGATATGCCAGGGTGACCGTTGTGCATTTATGTCACCGACTTGTTAGTTGCAGATGCAGTTGGTACACCACCCACGAATAATAACTGGATGACAGCTATCCTTATCTACTCTAGTTTGTGGCTCAGTTAGTATGCCACCTTAGTTAGTTGAGTTTGGTTTGAGACCCACATATAGGGTTCTTCTATTTCTTTGTACTTGAGTTCTTTTGGATTTCACAACTAAGAAGAGGAAAACTGTTTTCAGCCTCCACCTTTGTGTGTATTCCCCCATTGTGCATGTGAGAAAGCCGCAAGTGAGACTCCTTCCCTCTCTCCCACTATCTTCACAGTACGACCAAGGCAGTCAATCTAGTAGTAATCAAGGGAATTTTCGCGGCAGAGGAAATCATCATGGTGGACATTCTAGTCATAGTCATGTTGCAAATGAACATGGGAATATGTTTCTTGCAAGCGAGGAAATGCAGCAAACTGATACAGTGTACCTAGACATTGATTTCAATTCAAAAGAGGATTTCAACTATCAAGTCGACCAAGCAGAACATGATCCTTGGTATATCAAAAGCGGTGCATCATCTCACATGACAAATCATCAGGAATGTTCACGGAGATGAAACCCTTAGAAGGTCAAAAGGATGTCATCTACACAATAGTAGATAATACACCGAATCCAATTCAAGGGACAGGTGTGATCCCTATAAACAATTTCACTGGTATGAAAGGATTGGTGAAAGATGTACTCTACATTCTGTAGCTCAGCAAGAACCTTTTGTCAGTAAGTCAAATGACATAGCACAACTATAGAGTCATCTTCAATAGAGATGAATGAACTATCAGAGATAAATCCAAAAGATGTTAGCTAGTAACAAAAGGTGTCAAGGAAGGACGCTTATACAGAATGCTAGCTAGAGTACTAGATATGCATGCCATGTCATCTCAACTGCAACAGATGCTACAATGGTATAAGAGATATGGTCATGTCAATTTCAAGTACTTGTTAGATCTTAGGAATCAAAATATGGCAATTGGGATTCCGAAGCTACAGTTTCTTGGAAAAGTTTGCAAAGCATGTTGCTTTGACAAACAAAAGCAAACCAATTTTGGTAGAAGTACCTCTCGTGCACGAGGTATTCTTGATTTGATACATACAGATGTATGGGGTTATGCCCAGACCCGCAACATCAATGGTTCACTTTACTACTTGACTTTCATAGATGACTACAATAGATATTGTTGGGTCTACTTTCTGAAAGAGAAATCTGAAGTCTTTTCCAGATTTCAAGAATTCAAAGCCATGGTAGACAACCAGATAGGCAGAAAGATCAAAGTCATGAGATCAAATAGAGGAGGTGAATACATGTCTTCAGCATCCATGAACTTTTGCAGAAGTCACGGCATTCGAAGACAATTCACATGTGCAGATACTCCTCAGCAGAATGCAAGAGCTGAAAGGAAGAATGGTACTTTAGCAGATAGTGCTAGATCAATGCTTAGTGAGAAGCATCTTCCAAATCAATATTGGATAGAATCAATAGCCATTGCAAAGTATTTGTTTAATCGGCTTCCTACCGAACTGATTCAGGGTATGACACCTTATGAAGCATTCATTAGACATAAGACACACATTGGGCATCTCTGCATATTTGGCTGCATAGCATAGGCCCACATACATGATGAATCATGATCATTGTAGGAAATTGAATGTCAAGTCACACAAATGCATCATGGTTGGCTATAGTGAAGAAAGCAAAGATACAAGTTATATGATCCTATCAATCGCAAGGTCATTATCTCCAGAGATGTAATCTTTGATGAGGAATCGAAATGAAAAACCTCAAATACACAGGAGATAGATGCACCAATCTCAGAGTCATTTGTAGAAAAAATTGATGAAGAAGAGCAAGAATTGTTAGTAACACCCCAAGCAGAGCCACAGCAACTCAGACGGTGGGAAAGAAGACCTCTAGCTAGATTGACATATGCTTAAAAAGCCAAAGCAATTCAGGTTGAAACCACCAATTATGCTCTTATGACTACCATCATGGCTCTGAAAGAGCTACTATACTTCGAAGATGGAGTAGACAAGCCAGAATGGCAAACTGCTATGAATGAAGAAATGGATGACACCTATTTCATTAATTTTGGACTTTTTTTGTTGTTTTTGGACGAAGGCCAAAAATCCTTCCCAAATGAAAAGTTTACTTTGTGAAAATATCCTTCTCAAATCAAAATTTTACTTTCTGAAAATATTCTTCCCAAATCAAAAGTTCACTTTGTGGCACTATCATATTCACAAAAATATTGTTTTTTCAATCCTATATTAGAAATTCTAGCTATACCTAAGTTATTTGTTAATTTAATTATCTAATATTTTTCTTGACGTGATAAATTTATAAATCCATGAAAGGAGACTTAAATATTTCATGAAAATAACATTGTCACTCGCAATATGCACAAAATTTTTAAAACTTTTAAAATAGAAAAAAGACATGATGCCATAAGACCCAAGTTTTGTATTGAATCAAAGAATTATAATAGCAATTATAGCTATTATTATATGATTACATTGAGAGACGTCGCTCTCAGCTAGAGTCTTTATATCCAAAATGATATAGATTGAACATATGTTTACAATTTAAATTGTTGCTCTTAAAGAGCCTCAATTCGTGCCATCTGCATAATTTGACTCCCCATTGTCTTATTGCTCAATGTCATGACAGTCCCTTGCTAGGTGCCATCTGCATTAACTCCCACTTGTCTTGCCAAGCCTTGCCCCTTGGGTGCATTGACTCCCCATTGTCTTATTGCTCAATGTGATAGTCCCTTGCCAGGTGCCATCTGCATTAACTCCCTATTGTCTTGCCAAGCCTTGACCCTTGGGTGACATCCAGTGCATATTTTGACTCTCATTTGACATAGGAGGTGATGACTCTGATTATAATTGTCTTGAATTTGCTTCTTGCCTAGTACCCAAATAAAATCCTTCGATGGACTTCAATACAAAGCTTTAATCATGGACATTCTTCATTTGCATTGTCTCCTTCTACTTCCTCCATGGCGAGCATCCTTAAAAATTCGTGTATATGCAAAATACTTTGCTGTGGTATTTTTATTTTTCCTTCTACCTCATATCCCATGCACTTCTTTGATTTCTTTGCCCTTGAATGCCAAGACGCTATGATTGTCTCCGTAGAAACTTGAGAGACCACTTCATCATTTGGGACCCACTCCTTCATTATACAATTAGTATACAATGTGTTGTTATCCATACTCTCCTTCCTGCCCTTTGGCTCATACCATACCGCTGTAAATGTTGTAGCTCTCCCTTAGTCACCTCTTTGCACATCAACTACTTTTGCAACCCAAAACTTCACATTCTCATATTTATCATTCGATGGCTGAACCACAACAAAACAATCGACCTCTATATCTACTTGTGGCATAAACTCTCTCTTCTTTGGTCCACAATATGGATGTGGGAGTAATGATACAAATTCATTTTCAAAGACTGGAGCTGGGCGCAAATTGTTATGAACATTTGGCCAAAACATATTGTATTCTTCCTTGACATCCTTTGAGCCTCACATTCTCTCAAGGTCCTTTATTAAATTTTGTGTCTTGTTAATTACAGTGGTAGTGTGTTATCTCCAAGTAGGCTTTGAATCAGGATATCTCCGGAGCATTTCCTCTTTTTATGTAATAAATGCTTTTAATCCTTCTATTTCACAGTTAGACCTCTCATTGAATTCTTGTATAGGAGCCCGTATTGGATACCTTTCCTTGCTGGGAATTGAAGTTAAGAGACTGTAAGGTTCTTCAGGTTCCCATTTTATATCATGAGAATACTATTGCCATTGCATTACGGGTTTTTCATCTTTTAAAAAAAAATGAAAGTAGTGTGGATTGGTATGACCTGTCAATGCATCACCACCTGTTTGTATGAAAGGTAGAATGAATCTCTTCCAATCATACATTCTTTCGAGCCTCTCACATACTGTACTTTCCTTACGACCACCAACTTGCCTGCCACATCTTCTTACCAAGTCATCTATTGTCTCCACATCCTTGCATTTAAGCTCCCATGAGACTGTGCTAAAAACCTGATTGATATCCTTATGTGTATGCCCAACATACAAAAATCCACATTCGACCTCATTGAAGATTCGATGAGCAACTAGCATGGAGCAGAATGCAAACATGAGTACATTCTTATTTTCTCACCAGCAATTATCAGCTTGTATTCTCAAAGTCGGTGGTAGGTGACCTTTTTCTGCATGTACATTGCGAATTGCCTTCATAATAGATGTTACAACTTGATTGCTATCATGTAGATGCAAGGAATCAATCCATATATCTGCAAAGAACTTAATTCCATGCACTACCACTCCACATAGATGTGTCTTTAGAAAGTGCTTTCCTTGTAATTTAGGTGGAGTGGCAACAAAATGAGGCAATGTTGTTGTATTCTGATCCATGCCATCTACAATAAGGCACATGTAGTCATCGAGATGCGAAATAGCTTGCTCCTTCCAAAATGCATATTTTTGTTTGGAATGTTGAATAAGGTCATGATGAGATTTTTGGTTTTTTTTGTATAATTCCCTTTGATTTGGACATGTTGCACTCTCAATCACTCGCTTTAAATCATTACAAACATTGCACTTTATGGGGTTGAGGTAAAGCATTTTCATGTATAAAGTCTTGCAAAATTGCTGCTGCCCTGACAGTTGAGATTCTTGATTTGGACCTTTCTCTATTACCGTGAATGCTAAATTTGTTGCCGCCCTTTGCCTTGGTGACTAAATCCCAATATGTACCATGGGATAATCCAGTAATATTGCGATATGCCTTATTGCAAATCTTTTTTCCATTTACAAGACGTCTTACCTTTTGTCTTGAACTTAGCCTTTTATTGCCATTCTAAAGAAAGCAAGAGAGACTTGTGAGAAGGTATTCATTTCTTTCGCTTCCTCTTCTTTGCCACACGTGTCCTCTACATTCCCTAATGTCTGCAAGATCAATGAAGCGCATACATCTTCGCTTGCAATATAGATATCCCAATGCATTTAACATGTTCTCCTCCTTCATTACTCTCTTCCTCTTTGGTTGCTTTTATGGATCTGCCTGGATTCGCTTTCTCTTCATGCATATGTATGACCATTTTTGTTCCTCGTGCACGTTGTTATCTGTATTTATGCACTTCTTCTCCTCACATTTGTTTGTAACCAAGCATCCATGATTGGTCGTTGCATCCTTGGCCATATCACAATCAAAGTTAAATATTGAATAATCCTCTATTGATCTCATCCTTGTTTTTAACATACTCTTAGGACCATTCAATGAATTCAATATTCTACAAGAGTATTGAGAACCTTGAAACTCTTCCACTCCTGAGAGAACATCACTCATTGGGACATCTTGCATGGCTTTCACAAATCCACAAGCTTGATTGACACCAGGTTTGTTAATATGCATGAACTCATCCACACTTGACAAGACATCGCTATTGAAACCTTTGCCCTTCTCACTGTGCAAGAATTCATCCACCCCAGATAAGGCTTCGCTTCTAAAATCATTTTGTTTCTCGGAACCAATGAACTCATCCACTCTAGATAAGATGTCACTTATATAATTGAGTACATTGAAATCATCCACATTTGAAGTGATAGAGCCTGGCACATGGGCACGCTTTTTAGGTCCTTTGATATTGTAGTATAACTTGTCTTTATCATTGAAAACCACGTGCCTCTTTCTCATGTTTAAAAATTGCATGCTCCATCTCATATTCTTGCCTACCTCATAGTAGGGATCACATAAGGATGTTATGTTATCAACCATACCATCATCAGTGACTTTTAGAATCCTCATCTGTGCAAATGACCATTGCTCCACTTGTTCAAATCCCAATACTTCACCTTCTGCTACACTCTTATTTGCAAATGATCTCATTTGTAAAATGTCCCCTATAGTAAAATCCAAGGTGGTGCACTTTGTATTCTTGATAATGTCTGTTGCATAAGTCTCATCTTTGTCCCATGCTATAAATGATTTGTTGGATGTATTGTAGGGCATAACATCTCCAAGTCTTTCCATATCTCCACATTTATACTTTAGCTCAACATGTGCGCTAAGAATCTTTGATATAGTAACTGCCACCTTATCTTCGCCAAGTCTTCGAAAGTGGTAAACTGAATTGGGATCACTATCATGGATTGTAGCAAATGCAACTACTTCTCTTTTGCTACATAAAATCACATCCATCCCTGAAACAAAATCTATAGCCATCTCCTTTGTGAGAGTCCTTTGCAAGCAAGGCTGCAGTAGCAACAATTACATAAATATTAGTCTCTTTTTAATAATATACTCATTTATTATAATTTTTAATTAGTACTTAATTTATTGGTGGGAGAAGTTATCCGATCAAGTACTCATCAAATGGACATGCCAAGTTATCCTTTGCATGGTCGATCGAGCATTAAATACTATTTTTGCTCTAGTGTCATGCACATCCGTAAAAAAACACGATGCTGGGTATGTTATCCAATCAAGTACATATGGGATGGGCATGCCACTTTGCATGTAACTCAATTCCACCTAGTTGAAGGTGCTTTGCATGGTTGATCGAGCATTAAATACCATTTTTGCCTTAGTGTCATGCACATCCGTAAAAAAACACGCTGCTAGGTGTGTTATCCGATCAAGTACTTATGCGATGGGAATGCGACTTTGCATGTAAGTCAATTCCACCTAGTTGAAGGTGTGTGCAAAGTATTGTGCCCATCGGATATGCTTTGCATTGTTGATCAAGCATAAAACACCATTTTTGCCTTAGTGTCATGCACAATCATAAAAGAACATGGTCCTAGGTGTGTTATTCAAACAAGTACTTATCGGATGGGGGCTCCACTTTGCACACAAGTCCGTTTCAACTAGGTTGAGATGCATGCAAAGTATTGTCACCATTGGATATGCTTTGCATAATCGATCTAGTTGAAGGTGTGTGCAAAGTATTGTGCCCATCAGATATGCTTTGCATTGTCGATCGAGCATAAAACACCGTTTTTGCCTTAGTGTCATGCACAATCATAAAAGAACACGGTCCTAGGTGTGTTATTCAAACAAGTACTTATCGGATGGGGGCTCCACTTTGCACACAAGTCCGTTTCAACTAGGTTGAGATGCATGCAAAGTATTGTCACCATTGGATATGCTTTGCATGGTCGATAGAGCATTAAATACCATTTTTGCCTTAGTGTCAAGCACATTCGTAAAAAAACACGCTGCTATGTGTGTTATCCAATCAAGTACTTATGCGATGAGAATGCCACTTTGCATGTAAGTCAATTCCACCTAGTTGAAGGTGTGTGCAAAGTATTGTGCCCATCGGATATGCTTTGCATTGTGGATCAAGCATAAAACACCGTTTTTGCCTTAGTGTCATGCACAACCATATAAAAACACGGTCCTAGGTGTGTTATTCAAACAAGTACTTATCGTATGGGGGCTCCACTTTGCACGCAAGTCCGTTTCAGCTAGGTTGAGGTGCATGCAAAGTATTGTCACCATCGGATATGATTTGCATGGCCGATCATGCATTATACACCGTTTTTCCCCTAGTGATATGCACATCTGTAAAAAAACACGCCCTTAGGTGTGTTATCTGACCAAGTACTTATCGGATGGGTGTGCCTCTTTGATAACATTTCAATACCACCTAGGTTGAGGTGAAGATAAAGTGTTGTGCCCATCGTATATCCTTTGCATGGTCGATCGAGCATTAAATACTATTTTTGCTCTAGTGTCATGCACATCCATAAAAAAACACGCTGCTAGGTATGTTATTCGATCAAGCACTTATGGGATGGGCATGCCACTTTGCATGTAAGTCAATTCCACCTAGTTGAAGGTGTGTGCAAAGTATTGTGCCCATCGGATATGCTTTGCATTGTCGATCAAGCATAAAACACCGTTTTTGCCTTAGTGTCATGCACAACCATGAAAAAACACGGTCCTAGGTGTGTTAATCAAACAAGTACTTATCGGATGGGGGCTCCAGTTTGCACGCAAGTCTATTTCAACTAGGTTGAGATGCGTGCAAAGTATTTTCACCATTGGATATGCTCTGCATGGTCGATTATGCATTATACAACATTTTTCTCGTAGTGATATGCACATCCGTAAAAAAACACGCCCTTAGGTATGTTATCTGACCAAGTACTTATCGGATGGGTGTGCCTCTTTGAGAACATTTCAATACCACCTAGGTTAAGGTGTAGGAAAAGTATTGTGCCCATCGGATATGCTTTGCATGGTCGATCGAGCATTAAATACCATTTTTGCCTTAGTGTCATGCACATCCGTAAAAAAACACGCTACTAGGTGTGTTATCCGATCAAGTACTTATGTGATGGGAATGCCACTTTGCATGTAAGTCAATTCCACCCAATTGAAGGTGTGTGGTTGCTAGGCTAACAGCCATGTAAAAAAAATAACTTCAAGGATAGAACCAACAGCATTTTATGGAGGAATTTGCGATTCGACAAAACACACAAAACATGGCATGTTAGGGCAAAACGCATGGTTGCAAAACCGACGTGACGGAATGTTTCTTCTTGGTTTTCTGCACCGAATCTTCAGATGTTTTGCTACTACACTTCCACACTTGCCTCCTAGCTCCCTCCTCTACCCTCCCTTGCTAAGCCCCTTGCTATCCTAGCTTATAACATCTACTTCTAAACTTTACCTCTCCTCTATTCTCTATCCTCTCCAACCTCTACTTGCCTCTACAACCTCTCCCCTCTCCAACCTCTCCTTTATCCTCTTAGCTCTATCGTCTCCAAGATCCAACCTCTTGAGTCTCCCCTCTAAGCTCTCTATCCCATGGCCTTGAGATGTGTTGTTGCAAGCACAAGGCGGGATGTGTGGCAAGATACCATTTTTACTAAGAGATATGGCACATCTGGCACAAGGAGGTCAGTGTGCAAGCTTTGTGATGACACATCGATAGGATCTGCCCCTCGAGTTTGAGTGCATTTCTTATGGGAGGGAGGCCAGGGTAAAGGTCCATGCCATGCTATTACATAGGAGATCTTCTTGGCATATGGAGGTACCTCTACCAAATTTTTTGAGATTCGACACTGTGAGAGTAAGGGAGAGTAGAGAGCAAGAGTGTGAGTTGAATAACTAAATAGAAGAATTGAAAGTACAAGTGAGAGTTAGGGGTTTGTCTAAGTGACAAAACCCTTATCCTATCTCACTTATTACAATACATTGGCCATTGCCTAGAATAATAATAATTCTAACACCCCCTTGTAGTGTCAATGTGGTGTACAAGGTAGTGATCAATCACCAAAAGGAGATAATTTTAAAGCACTACAAAATGCCTTAAACTTCTCATGTGGAAGTGCTTTGGTGAAGATATATGCAACATTGTCATGTGTTGGACACATAGATCATACTGATCTCCCCTGCATGCAACTTCTTTTTGACATAATGATAGTGAACCTCATTGTTCTTCGTGCAAGCATGAAACATAGGATTCTTTGCCACCACTGCTATAGCACTCTAACTATGAGTGAGAATTGGAGAAGGACCCTCCAATAAGAGATGAAGATTAGCAAACAAACAATGCAACCAAACACATTCAACTGTCATTGTGAAGCTGCCTTGTACTTAGCTTCACATGAGGAAGTAGCCACTGTAGATTGCTTCTTGCTCAGCCAAGAAATGCAAGATTTGCCCAAAAAGAAACAATTCTAATTTGTCTCTTGATGATAAAAAGAGAAAGAAGAAGATCAAGTGCTTCTATTGCAACAAGGCAGGGCACAAGTAGAATGAGTGCCGGAGAAGAATGCAGATGAGAAGAACAGAGTAAAGAAAGAGTCCAGCAACAGTGCACACGCAGTACCAAAAGAGCTGTTCGTAGCAATTGAGGAGATTTGCACGGAGGCAATTCATGTACCTATAGATGAGCCTTGGATTAGTGGTAGGGAATGACATCCTAGTAGCAGTCGGCAATGATGCAAAATGTCCATTAAGAGGAAAAGGTATGATTGCTCTCAAGTCAGATGGAGTTGTAAAACAGTTTTTTGATGTTCTTTATGTGCCAGATATAAAGAGGAACTTGTTGTTCGTTTCTGCGATCATGGATCGGGACCTCAAAGTTCACTTCAATAAGAATGGTGCACAGATTTTGGATCTTCAAGAGAAGGTCATTGGTAAAGGTACTCGGTGCAACAACATCTACGAACTCTCAGCTTTCAGTGCTCGGGCTGATGTGAGCAACACTAAGCTGTGGCATGAGAGGTTTGGTCATCTAAACCTTAGTTCTTTAAAGGAGATGCATAAAAGTGGAATGATTGTAGACCTACTAGAAATTATAGATCTGCCCGATGTATGTGAAGCTTGCATGATGGGCAAGCAGCATCGGCAGCCCATTCGTAAAGAAGTCAGCAAGGCAAAGGCTCCTCTAGAGCTCGTTCACATGGACCTCTGCGGAAAGATGGAGACGGAAGCTTTGGGTGGTTCCTACTACTTCATGACGTTGATCGATGACTACAGCAAGAGGATATGGATATACTTCCTGAAGACTAAAGATGAGGCTTTTAGTAAGTTCAAAGAATGGCATGTAATGGTCGAGAAAGAAATGGGGAGGAAGGTGAAGAAGTTGAGATCAGATAGAGGTGGTGAGTTCACATCAAGTGAATTCAAAAGTTACTGCAAAATCACGGGATCAAGAGGCAGAAACCCCCGCCACATACACCATAGCAAAATGGAGTAGCAGAGCGCAAGATATGCATCATCTGCAAAATGGGCAAGAGTATGATGAAAGGGAAAGATTTGCCAAAGACTTTCTGGGCTAAAGCATGTAGCACGGTAGTTTACATTCTCAATTGTAGCTACACAAAGGCTGTGAACAGGATGACTCCACTGCAGGCCTTTTCTGGTAAGAAACCTTCAGCTGCACATTTTAGAGTTTTTGGATGTGACTATTTTGTGCATGTCCCTGATGCTAACAGGACCAAATGGGAACCGAAGAGCCAGAAGTGTATTTTCTTGGGCTACAGTGAAGAGGCGAAGGGTTACCGTCTCTATAATCTTGTTACCAATAAGGTAATAGTAAGCCGCGATGTGGTCTTCTCAGAACATCCGCATCAATTGGAGGAGGATGATTCCTTCCCAAATAACTAGGACCAGGATATCCATTCAGTACAACCACCAACAGTAGACCGAACTCCCCCAATGGTGCTTGGGAGGATTCAAGATAAAGAAGAGGAAGAAGAGCCTGTAGAACCACAACGGAAATGGCCATTCTTGAAGTGGGTAAAGTAGCTTTTGGATGGCAAAGAACCTCGAACCATTGAGGAGGAACCATCCGAACACTGCCAGTGGTCCAGGAGATTAGTAGAGGAGCGAAGAATCCATGTAGATCCAATAAAAGGTTTCTGTAATATGAAAGTAGTATTGAGAAAAGTAGTATCTTGAATAGTAGACCCAATGAAATTTGAAGTAGGTTTTAAGAAAATGATGTTAAGAGGATAAATCCACCACGGGTTATTGTGTGACCTTTCTTGAGATGGTGGATCAAGGCACCTCAAAATAAACTTATTATTGCAAAAGTTAAGATCATCTATGTATCTAAAAAAGTTTTAAAAGTCTTATGCCATATCCCATAAATTAAGGCACATAAGTCTTTTTATAAAAGCAATCTTGAATTTGACAAGATATAAATTGCACTAGGAGGGTGAACATGAGTACCCCATGGGTATCCCAATCACCTATTTAGCAATGTTATCACCGATTTTCACAAACGCATTAGTCAAAACATAGAGATTAAGTTCTAGAAACTTGTTAAATGAAACCATGGGTTTTTAAATCTTAGTAAGCACCAACTTGTGATTATGTGTTTTAAACCCTGAATAACCTCTTTTACGAAGTCTGAGTGAATTTTCAAGGAAAACATCAAGCTATACTTACACAACAAAACACATTTTTTGACTCTGTATGAGAGGAAGGAGAGCTTTTTACCGAAGTTTGAGAGAGAGATTTACCGATCTTATGATCTAGCAGGTCGAGAATTGAAATGCTGCTACAAGGCGTCTGTCGATGGCTTCAGTGCCACAACATTTCATGACTCCATGTCAGTGCACCTCACAAAGCTACATGATTTACGAGAGCAGTTGCTGAATATTGATGAGATCATTCCTGATTTAGAGATGATTACCACTACTCTGAATTCTCTTCCTGAGTCTTATCTCAGCTTTCATACCTCGCTAAATTTGTCGTTGAGGGGGGGTGCAAATCCTCTCACTATTACACAGATTACATAGATTCAATCTCAAAGTCTCCTTTCCTTCAAGGGGATAGATCTACATTGCTTTGAGCAAGTCATCTTGTTGAGCTCCTTGATTGTAGGCTCGGCCCTCCTTGCTCCTTTCCCAAAGGGTGCTGGCTCCTTCCTTTAGGGGCCCGACCCCTCCCTTCATGTCGCTTCCTCTTTCCTTGCTTTGAGCTTCTTGGTTGTAGGCTTGGCCCTTCTTGCTCCTATCCTAAAGGGGGATGGTTCCTCCCTTCAGGCTCCCTTTCGCCTTCTTCAATTTGAGCTCCTTGTCTTTTGCAATTTTTTCCCAAATGGCAAATTAAGCTGTAGCATCTACTTTCTCATCATAGATAGATATAGTAGTAGGCAGGCACATTTGATCTATCCATGACTTGGGCAATGGCAAATGACATTCTCTACATATCAATCTTACATGCACAAGCACCCCAAAGCATAAAATATGTACAGGGTCACGTAGCATGCAAGACATCGGAACATGCTATCATCTATGATGGGTGTATGGAAGACCATGCATTTTGGACCCTGTTGCATAGGAGGATAGGCATCATATTTAACTATTGTGGCCTTCAATACCACAGTCTTGCTCTGTACATGATGAAGTTACTTCTTGATTCCTTTCTCCTCATCCCAAGGCTGCGGATGTTCTCCTCTACTCTTTGCTCACTTCGTGCAATAGCTTCATTTGATTCCCTCAGCATCTCTTGAAGCTACTTAAATTGCTCAAAGCATCAACATGGGCCGTTTCCAAGACTCCACCAATGCAACAAAGGTAGTGCAACTTGAGAATTTCTCAGGGAGCGTGTAGAAGCCAAGGTAGAGAAGCTAGAAGCGAGGGACTTTCAAGAATGAGAGCAAGCTGAGGGCACTGCAAAAATTGTCAACATGGAAAGGCATAGAAGAGAAGAAGCAGAGAAGAGCTTCAAGAAGCTCTGAGATAGCTTGAAGAAGTTAGAAGTGATGGGGACATTGCGGACAAGGAGCTAGTAATGATGCAAAAGGAGCTTGAAGATCAGAGAGACCAAAAGGAGGCTCTTTACAAACAGCTCTGCAATATGCAGAATGCATTGAACATTGAAAAATACCAGATGATGGATGAACTAAAAAGGGAGAATGCAAAAACTAGAGTGGTGATGTAAGATCTATGAGAGAGTTTCAAGGCCAAGAAGGATGGAGAGCAGCTGAGGTGGAGAAGACAATGAGGCAGCACTCCAAGCCAAGAAGGATGCAGAGAGCAGCCACGATAGATCAAGTCGCAACAGCCACAGTGGGGGTTGTTATTTCAAAATACTATTGGAAGTTCAAAGAGTAAGCTACAAGATCCTACAATAAGATTACGATAGGGTTGTGCATGAGCTTGCAGTGGCTTTTGAAAGTTTTGAAAAGTAGTCCGTCATCGTGATAGACTCAAACACTAGCAGTGATGATGGCCGATCTAAACCCGCCTCAACCTCAACAATACCAAGCAGCACCCATGCCAATATACAGGCAACCAACACTTGCACAAGCACCCCTAGCTTTGAGGCTAAATCCTATTCCCATTTGGACACAAGTCCCACAACTACTCAGGAATCCGAATCCACAACCATATCCAAGAGCACCAAATCCAGCTCCTCAGCCAGTTCCAATACATCAATTACAAGACGAGGAAGTAGACTCACCATTTGAGTATGAAGCAGAATACCCAATGTACTATGTAGAAGGTGCATAGGTTCTAATACTAGTTTATTCAAATCAAGTACGTCCCAACACATATCGTGCACCAATCAAGTGCTACGGTTGTGGAGAAAATCACCGGATCACAGAGTGCCCTCATTGGGGTAGCCCAGCTACATTCCAACCACTCTGTAGAGACTGTGGCATAGGACATGCCTGTATGGATTGTCCCATGAAAAATAAAGGCCCAGAACAAACAGAGGTTAAGCCTGACATCCCAATCGGCATCATTGGGGTGGACCATCAAAGTCTCTGTCCGGCAAGTGTAATATCACAACCTGTAAATGTAATTACATGCCAATAGAAAGAGGCCACCAAGGACCCTAACATTCCAATTCAACCAAAGCGACTTCTAAAAAAGAAAGCACAAGTGCCTCCACCTCTGCCAAGCAATGAGCAACCGAGCTCATCCACATCAACTCCCGAGCCTCAAATAAAAGAAGCTCCATACCCCAATGTAGAGGTGGAGAAGGATCATTTTCAAACACTTCAACAATGGGTACAAAATGAACAAGCTCAATTTGCGGCTGAGAAACAAGCTCAAGACCCAATCCATGATTTGGACCCACAAAGTATTGATATTGTACTCGAGCCTTTGTTCCAACAACAGACTCCACAACATAATGTATCGCCACGTAAACTTGAAGGAGCCGCACTCTCTAACATCCTGAGTTGCCCTGTGTCAATTCCCATCAAAATCCTCCTACGGAATTGTCCCAATCTCTGGAAGAGTTTCAAAGGATGGATTGGACTTGCAAATCCCCCTCCACCTATGAATGACATCGAAGATATCCCTGTGCGGATGGGTGAGAGAGATGGCATATGCAACATTACTATGCCTTTGATCCACAAGGCATATAATGAAGTCCACACCATAGTGGATGGTGGAGCAGGTGTAAATGTCCTATCAAAGGAGCTCTGTGAAGAATGGGGTCTCCCACCAATGCAAAAGGCTAATTTTAACATATGCCTTGCCGATGATTCTCGAGCTAAACCCTTGGGAATAGTGAATGGTGTGTCCACAAAGATCGCAAGAGTCCGCTTTTCCCTTCAATTCACAATCTTGGATCTCCCAAAAAAATCCTATCAAATATTACTAAGACGTCCTTGGTTATGGGAAGCATCAGTCCTCCATGACTGGGGAATTGATAGACTAACAATCCAGAATCGTGACATCACAGTCAGGGTGAATGTGGGGACAAGAGCTATTAAACCAATTGTGCCTAGAACATTGGATGACACATCTTCAACAACAATCTCAAGCAAATCAGCTCCCTTGCAACAGCATGCCATAGCAGGTGACTCACAAAGCAATGTCAATAACTGGATACAAACCTTGGCAACCATTGACAGCTGCCATTCATTAGACCCCATCTTCTCACAGATAGATGCTAAGGTGCTACAGGTAGATCCTCCACTCCCACATGAAGAACCAATCGATCTAGAGATGCCATTCTTTATGGCTAACCTCGAGTGGGATAATGAACCTGAAGAAGGTACCCATACCAATGATGACTCAAATTTTCCTTGGGACCTTGAAACAGAGGATGCGAATGCTAAAATTGAAGATTAAATCTTTGATAATGACTTAGCTAATCTGCATGCCCTAATGGTAGACGAGCTCCCAAAATTTAAACCTCCAAAGCTGAATAACAGCAGAAGATCCTACAAGAAAGCTAAAGGACGAAATCGCAGAAAAGCCAAGGCCGAACACTTCAATGAATTTGAACGAGTCCAAACAAGGATCGTCGAATTGTATCTTGCAAAACTAGCTCCCTAAAAATCAAAACCACCGCCTCTTGAATGGTCACCTGAGGTACTGGAAGGAGTATGCACAGCAAATGAACCCTTACTTGGAAACACCTTACTAGTGGAAAAGTTACCCCATAGTTCCCAATGTAAGAAGTTTTGGAAGTATAAGCCACATGTGCATATGAAGATTGATGAAGAGAACTCACCAAAAAAAAAAGAAAAAAAAGAAAGAAAAAGAACATAAAAGAAAAAAAAAAAAGAGGGTCTCCAAGAGCTAAACAAATTATAATATTATGACTCCCCGTACACATGGCACATGTCAGGCTAGTTCAACACCATCAAAGGCTGATCTTCAAGAAGTGCTAGAGTACTTCAAGAATTACACAAGTGGTAGTGTCCCCATAGCAATGCCAAGACCACGAAAAGAATCTGAAGTTCAAGATGTGCCACTAGAAACATTGGATGGAGTCCAATTCAACAATAAACGAGAGCCGACTAAAGTGCTACTACTTCAACACGTAAGTCATCCCCGACAAAAATGAAGATTTGGGAAACCAAGTCTTCCTTAGTTAGGATTAGATTGTATCACGAGCACTCAGTAGCATATGCATGATTTTGCACATATAGTTTGCACTAGATTATTACACGCACACTCACTGGCATATGCACGTTTTTGTGCATTAAGGAAGACCTAATCAATTCCATATTAGGGATGATTGAGTCTTAGTTTCCCTATTAAATCCCACAACTAAGCATATAGTTAGACACATCAAGTACACTCACACGATTTTGCATAGGCACATAATAGATTGCATCAATAATAGTATCACACCCTTTCATTCCATACTCTCAAACCATGCAATGAATTCACAAGCAGGACAAGAAGCTATGCCAAAACTCAAGATGAATTGGCAAAAGAGTCTGCAGCCTCAACAATGAGACCCCCGCCAAACATCACAGTCATCTCCTATATGCAAAAATATCAGACTTTCATACAAACTTATCTACAAGCTCAATGATACGGGTGCAATCGCATCCAACATGTATGCAAGATAGCAAGAAATGCCAACCTCAACAATGAGACCCCTGAGAGAAGCTCTCCAACTTGTATAAATACCCCATAATGGAATAAAGTCCACACTCTTTGGGGCATTGTGTTGAGTTCTACTTTGGTATTCTAAGCAATTGTCTCAAGTGTCCATGCTTCCTTGCACTCCATGTCCAAAAGCATGCCCTAACCTTGCAACCCCTCCTCCCCTCTCCTCCAACCTTGTAACCCATCCTCTCCCTCTCCTCCATCCTCTCCCTCTCCTCCTCCCTCTTCCTCCTCCTCCTCCCTCCTCCTCCTCCTCCCTTCTCCTCCTCCCTCCTCCTCTTCCCTCCTCCTCCTCCTCCTCCTCCTCCTCCTCCCTCCTCTCTCCTCTCTCCTCTTTCCCCCATGCTCCTACACCTTCTTCCTCTCCCACTCCTATGCTCCCCCTAAACCCTTTGTTCCTCAACCCTTAAACTCCATGATCTACGAGGGACACGAGTTCTCCACCATGTACTCTACCTTGAACCTTGGATCCCCCTTCTAACCTTGGACTCCTTCTAAACCTTGAAAACTCCTTCTACCCCTGGAACCTCCTTCTAAACCTTGGAACCTCCCTCTAACTCTTAAACTCTTCCTAAACCCTGTAACCCCCAATGAAGGCGAAAGCCTTCATTCCCTCAATCATGATGATACATGTTCCTTTTACACATGCATGTACTTTGTTTACTTACCACACTTAAGCCTACGTCTCTCACCAGAACATGACTCGAGGTCCTAAGCTACACATATACTACAACCAACAACCCCGATATATCTATAGGTGACAAAAAGCCTCGGCACCCTGCATACTGAGAATACCCTACTCTTCCTACAAAAGTAGTAGGAAAGAGTAAACATTTAATTTGAGGCTCCAAATGTGGTGGTTTTTCAAAAGCGACCATTTCTTATCTCGTCTCCCAAATCCTTAGCCCTAAATGCTAACCCTAAGTCCCAACGCAAATCCTAAACCATAGTCCTTTAACCTTAAATCCAATAGAGGTTAAAAGAGGGAAGCAACCAATAAAACAAGAATCAAGGGTACCAACAAACATAAGGCAACAAACCAAGAAGCAAGCAGGGAACCATTCAAGGAAACAAATAAGGCAACAAAGAATCTAAGGAAATGCATAAGTCAACAAGCAAGCAAACTACCTAAAAAATTGCTAGGTTCAAATGATAAGCAGGAAATGCCCAACACAACAATCATCCTCATTCGAGACACAAGACTTCTATAGACTTTCTCTTCAATGACAACCTTTTAGAAGAAATAACACTAAGCAAGATGAATCTTCTAGCTCCTATTACCAACACCCTCTCTCAACATCTTGATTCTTTCAATAGTAGAAGCTCTTTCAAAAGTAGATTGTAGAGTGACTAATACATCCATGCATGATCTCTCATAATATAAATTGTCTTTTATAGAAAATAAGTTTTTATGCTTAAGTTTCAAATTCCTTTATTGTGAAATGAAGCTCTTAGGCTTAAGTCTAAGTTCTCTCTCCCCCTAAACCTAATTCTCCATGCAGCATCCTCATTGAATATGTATTACTTTGTGAGGTACATGCATCTCACGTGGTTTTATAAGTCCTCCAATTATGATTAGATCTCTTTTTTAGAGTACCTAAGACTTACTGATCAATGTCCACCTTAGAAACCATTATCACCGTGGGTGGGTATATTTTGTCCAACAACCTTTCTTCCATGTGATACGTTAAACTCTTGAAGCTTTCCAAAACCTCGAAACAAAAGCCACAGAATGATCATAGGATTTTCACTCTTTATCTCTTTCTAAGGGTCATAATCCAATCTTAGTTAGGAGACTCCTCTTATATTTCTTGTGCTTTCATCATCATTAACTCCTACATGTGCTGTTGAAATAGAAGAAGCACATATTACATTTACTTCAAGAGTTTTGGGAAAATTTGAGAGTCTGTGAGATACTACACTAAAGAGAGGTTTATGGGCAAAATATTCAACATTTTCCAAGGCTATACATTGACTAGGAGGATTCCAATCAGGGCTAAGGACTCTAAAAATGGAGATTCAATCATCGTTGGAGGATATATCTAGCAAAGAGTTTGTACACATCATTGAGGATGCTAGATAGAGGAAAGATTTAGAGGGAGGAATATACATTAGACCTAAGTCTAATAAGTTATTTTCTTAGGATTAAAAATAAGACTAGGATTAGTGTTTAGGGTTTAGAATGAAGTTAAGGAGTATCTTAGACAACTCTAGTAAATATAAAAATTGAGTGCCAACCATGCAGCAAAAAGCAACTGTCAACAAAAAATAGAGAAATTGAGCATGTAAAGAGGATGACACTCCACCTTGAGAGAGATGCTAGTTCAAGTGGAGAAAAAGTTGAAACAACAATATTATCGATTCACTCAATGCAGACAGAGTAGAAATACATGTTTGATGGGACTATCAGAGCAGATTCCTTTTTTGTGCATTTTTTGTGCTTGATGGACTACTAGAGACAGATGGTGACTTCATATTAAAATCTACCATCCTAGCTATTGGGCTTTTCAAGGAGCAAAGGTCCTTGGTGAAAATGGCTAGTTGCAATGCAAAGTGAAAGCCATTGCATAGTCCGATCCTCTTGCCTCAAGAGATGAAGATAAAGATCTTGAAAAATATACTTTACCTTACAACTCTCTACAAAGTGGATCATTTGGATCATATGAACGCATTGTGTGGATATGAATGAAAAATTTCCAATCCGATGGGATTACACCATAAGTGGATTGCTGGTGTCAATTCAAGTGCTAAACACTAGAGGAGAAACGTGCAAGGGATTTGAATTTTGATAAACGAATGAACCATTCCCGGGTGCAGCTGTAGAGGAAGATGCAAGCAAGAGGAAATCTTGCATATTCAAATCCTTGAAAGGCAAAAGGTAAGAATGAGAGGACCGTATGGCATAGTGAGGAAGAGTTGTCATTGTCTAGAAGAGATGCACAGAGAGACAACTAGAGTGCCTTATTAAACAAACCAGTCAAAAGAGTCCATAGCTCATCTAAGAGACTTCAATTGAAGTCCAAAGAAAAGGTCTATCTTCACATTACGTACAAAGACCTTGGCTTCAAAAAGGGGGATAGTTAGAGATCAAATTGAGGAGTAACTACACAAAACAGGAAACCCTTGAGGGCAGTTATGATCAATGCTCAAGATTTATTTCATTCAAGCCTATGAGCAATGCTCAATATTTATTTCATACAAGCCTATCATTAGAGGAAAGGTTTTTTTTAACATTGAAGTAGGAATTTTGGGAAAATACCAATTCCATTTTTTTTAAATCCTGAAAATCAAAGGCATTTTGGTTGTTTTGGAAAGGAAATTAATCGAAAAAATCATATATTTGAAGATCTATTTGAGTTTTTCTTTGGCTAAATATTATATCATTTTATTGAAATATTGACAATATTATATCATTCTATTCAAATATCAAAGGTGTTTTGTTTGATTTGGAAGAAAATAAGTTGAGAAAATCATATATTCAAAGATATATTTAAGTTTTTATTTAGCTAAATATTATATCATTCTATTGAAATATTCCAAACATGCTCATATAAATGCCATGCATTGTGAACCCCAACATTGTGAATTTTCTCAACAAAAATATGGTATTAAGCAACAATTTTGATATTCAAATCAATTCACCGATCTTCAAACATATTAAATGAAACTATATTAAATTGGTAGTATGCCAACAGCCTCGAGGGGTGCACTACTAAAAAACCTTGTGTATCACGTGTATTCAAGGGGTATTAAAAAAACCCCTCGACTAAAATTTCCTCCCCAACAAAAATACATCTTTTTACTTATAAATTAAATGATTTTTTTCTAAAGTTGAACTTTCAAATCCCTCCTATTATTGTAATCCCGTTAATTTTTTTCTAAAGGTTCAATTAAAATACCCTTCCTTTTGAATGCACATGGTACACTCAAATTTTGTGAGGTGAAATCCCCAAGCCAACAGCATGACAATGGTCTTATATATTAAAACTCATACTCACAAGTCAACTCCTCTCGTGCATGGATATCTCTACGAGAGTAGACAACAATAAACCCTAACATATCAGTATGTAAAAAATCCCATTTTTCTTTGATTAAAGGTGATACTCTAGGGTCATATACATACATAACATTTGTTCTATCCTTACAATGAATAGAGCTGGTGATGTATCTAGCTATATTCCCATACAACACATCTCCCAAGATGTATTGCATATCCTCTTTTGGTGTAACATTTGGATCTTCAAGGAGGCTATAGGTCCTAAACCTTGAAAGGTAAGAGCAAAGAGTAATCAAACTATTGTAATCATACTTTGGGCCATTGTATATCAAAATGTATTTCTTTGCTTCTACCTCTGTATGTACAAAAAGGCCATAACCTGCTTCTGCAATTGATGATGTCGTCACTTCAAATTGAACACCATTGAGATTGAATGCAGAAGCAATTGGTATCGATAGATCTTGATCTCACAAGTCATTCAACTTAGAATCAAAGCGAAGAATTATTTTATTCTTCACTTCTTCTGACAAGTCATCAAACCCTATGTGTAAAAGAAGAAGAAGAATGAGTTATTGAATAGTTACACATAAATAATGAGAAGTAAAGGAAATTACAAAAATGATACATTACAAATAAGCAATTAATATGAGTAATTACTATTCTCAAAGCTTTATTGCATGTTTAATCCAAGTGAAGCTTGTAGGCTTGTTATGTACAAGTTCCAGTGATATACAATTGATCGTAACCCAATTTCAGGGCATATAAACAAGCTTTCATATCACTCAAGGAATTTGGCAACTTTCCTCTTCAAGAGGTCTAGTTTATAAGAATCCAAAGTAGCTGCAAGCTCTTGCTCTTGGGCTTTTAATGATTTTTCCTTATTTGGCTCACAAGCATGTCCACTCTGATTAGTATGTTTGACAATCTCAAAATGACTTGAGCTGGTCAAACTAATCTTTTGGCTTGGAGCAGATTTCTCTAAGAAGTGTTTTATGTACTTTGTAGTGAACTCCTCCCACTCCAAAATCACTTCGTTAAAGCTAATCTTTTGGCTTGGAGCAGTTTCCTCCCACTCCAAACTAATGATGATTTGTATGTATTGGTTCATTGCCATAGTGGCCAAGCTTGATAATATCTTATATCTGACATAAACTGAAGGAGATAAGGGATAAGTTCAATATTTAATATATAATTAGTCTCACCTATGTCCAAAGTATTTGGATATGTACCATTTTCTCCCGAGTTTACACATCCCTTAAAGAGGTAACCATCAATAAGCAAGGTGTTACTAGGATTAAAATCTTTATCATTTGCCCAAATGGCAAGCAAGGGCTTGACCATGCATTTTGAACACCTGGCTTGTCTAGTCTATATAACATCTCTATAACTATTTTGTAGCATTGCTCTTGCCCCATAATTTTTTAGAATAGAAATTGTTTCTCTGCAACCTTCTCGATCAAATGAACCATGTAATTCACATTCTTAATGAATGCAATTGATCATATGCTAACATGAAAGTGCTCAAACAATCTATCAAAGAATTGAACACATCCATTTCGAAGCACAATCCATGTTCTCTTAAAAATTTGTATGCTTTTGTGTTTATCGGAAGACTTATTGGACTTGAGGAGAAAATTTCCATTCAGGTCAAGTACAAGCAATTTATTTATTCTGATTGATGAAGAACATTGAATGTGTTCCATTGACTCATTTGATTTTTCTCTTTGTGGTATTTCTATGTGCAAGGGATTTCCATCTTTTTCATGGCATGCAAAAGTATCAAGTTGTGAAGTTAGGACTCAATGAATGTTGTCCATGCCTGGATTTAAAAATGTGACGTTAAATCTACATTATATTTTCTCATTCACATTGTTCATGGTAATGTAAATATTTTTGTGTATAAGATTGTATCTCCAATGTTCACAGGGGTCTCATCATGACATGATACAATTTGTACTTTCCAATTTGAAAAGGCATTAATCATAACCCGAATGCAAATCCCACATTACATTTCCATACCCAAATCTAAATTCATATCTACATAAATATCATATAAAAATATGAAGACTACAACTTAAATGTGAATTCCTTGTTACATTTCCAAATAGAAGATCGATTACAAAACCAATCTTAACATCTCATAGTCCACCAAGGGGGAGATGTTAAGATCCATTATAAAATCCATCTTAGTCTTTCATCTCACTCTCATGCTCTATTGTGTGGGCGATCATAAGATTGGCCAATCTTAGCCCCTCATCCTTTATTGAGGTTAAAATCTAAGATCAGATTTAAAATCATATCCTCTCATCATTGGTAGGGGATGATGGACTAAGTTCAATCATAGTTCTTAGCTACATAATAATATAGTACTTGCAAAATTTAACTGATGATCTGGCTCCTTCTGGAACTGATTTGGCCAATTGAGCCCAAAAGAAGAGCTCTAGGCTCTTTTTGGAGTCCTGTGCTAAAATTAACAATTTTTTAATTGCACCACTCTTTTGGCTCCCCTGTTGCACACTTTGGCCCTAGGAATTAATTGCCTAGTAACTGGGCGCACATTCACTATTTCCAAGTGCCCACTAAGAATTTTAATTCCCTAAGTCCCGCCCCATGGCCAGACCCTCGCGCCGTAGAGGCTCAAGGCAGTCACACGCAAATTACGGGAGTTGCAAATCAAAAGTCCCATAATTTCACGTCCTCGTGACACAGAGAGTCTACATTGGCTCGAGGTGAAGCACGCAGGCTTAGAGATCTAGAAGTGCAAGGCTTGTAGTAGAAGGACCTTTTGGTATTGTATCATGCCCTACTTTGTGGACGGACGGAAATATAAAGAGTTGCTTCTATATTTGTTTCTGAGCATTGTCTATTTACTGGCTTGCACATCTATGCACATTAAGTTAAGAAGTCAGTGATTCTACACACCCCACACGCACATTGCATGAGCTCCTGGGTAATTCTATCAGTCTTCCGCTGTGCATACCCTCTGTTGGGTAATTTCTAACATGATATCAGAGCCCAAGTAGGAGCCCCACAGGTGTGGGAGCGTGAAGGCAGGGGACCTTGCTGAAGGACGACCCTGATTCAAAAGCTCTTGGGAATCAACTTCCACAACTGGAGGACAGTGCCCTTGCGAGAAGGAGGGTGACTCAGGTTCAATCAAGGGCGTTTAAAGTTCGTGGTCCAGGTTATCTGGAGATGTTCTTTTGTTGCGGACCTTGCCAAAGGAAGGATAGGTTGAAACAGACCCTCAAAGCATGGTACCTGGAAGACATCAAGTTCTTCACTCATTATGAGGGGGATAACTGGAAGATCGTGACGGCTGGATTGCTCGAGTTCGAAGGCGGGAACCTAATTGAAAGAGGTGGTGCCAGGAGGTGCTACAGAAGATGGACCTGTGTACCAGGATGGTGTGTGGAAGCGGAACCAGACCTGGTGGAGCAAGAGCCACTGGATGAAAAGCTAGGAAAGATTTCGGCATCAACGTGTTCCAAAGGACTACGACCAGGGAGTTACTGGAGCATCGTCATCGACGTGTTGGCATTGGGTTTGGATGTGTCGGTGAGAGGGGGTGTTGGAATGGTCACCTCCCCATCTGTAAGCCCCCATTTGAGGAGAGCATGGGAGAGGTGGACCTAGGGATGTATAGACTGCCACATGGGCAGAGAATGGGGCTGCCACATGGGCAGCACATGAGCTGTCATGTGGACAGCACAAGAAGACCTTGTGCAGGAAAGATGGCGGGGGCATGTAGCCCTGGATCTGGCCTGGTAAGACAAAGCTTCATGGCAGGTGTACAGCCTGCAACAGAGCCCTATGAAAGGCATGATGACATCAGCAGGGTGTACGGAGCTGTACGGCGCTGGAGAAGGGGCTGGCAGAGGTGCAACATGGCGGGGGTTACCAGCAATCTGGTCGGCCAGGTGTAGGGCTGGTAGGGCTGGTTCCAGCCAGCCTACCATGCCTAGAAAATGGTAGGACAGAAGGGGCTGGACCCTGCATATATAAGAGGGCATCAGCCCTTGAAGTGAGGGCCAAAGCTCTGGGCCAAGGGCCCTGGTTATGAGAGCCCTTTTAGGGCGGTTTGACAGAAGCCTGGTCAGCCTGTTTGGGTCGGCCAGATTGAGGCTGCTGGTCGGTTTTTGGGGCAGGCCTTGTGCCCTATAAAAGGAGAGGCTCTGAGCCTCATTTCACATCCAACATTCGGCAAGGAGAGGACCAGACAGGAGCAGCCAAAAGCCACTCCCTTGGGCCTCACACTGGGGATGAAGGAGAGTGGAAGGTGTGCCGCAGACTGAGTTCCCTAGAGGCTGGACCTTGGCTGTATTATACCTTGGCTGTATTCTAGGGCAGCAAGGTGTTGTGATCATCATCTGGAGCAGCACTTCAGCCAACAGATAGGAGCAGCACTAGACCTACCTTGGGCCTATATCCAGGAGGTGAAGGAGGTACAGAGAAGCTGCAGACTAAGTTGAGAAGGGCTGCCCACCTAGGCTGAGGTTCTGGACAGCAAGGTGGAGAGGATTACTCTAGACAGAGAGTCTACATTTTCTCGAGGTGGAGCATGCGGGCTCAGAGATCTAGAAGTGCATGCTTGTAGTAGAAGGACCTTTTGGTATTCTATCCTGCCCTACTTTGTGGACGGACGGAAATATAAAGAGTTCCTTCTATATTTGCTTATGAGCATTGCCTATTTACTTGCTTGCACATCTATGCACATTAAGCTAAGAAGTCTGTGATTCTACACAACCCCCCACCCGGAACCTGTGTGAGCTCTTGGGTAATACTATCAGTCTTTCGCTATGCGTACCCTCTGTTGGATCATTTCTAACAGGTTCGAGAGTAATACTTCCTCTTCCTCTCTAAAGGATGCAGATTCATCTTCAAAGGATAGTGAGGAGGCAGCTGATCTTGGAGAGGAGTCAGGGCCCTAGGCTCCCCCAGCTCTAGAGACTAGATAGTACAATGTAGGATGTTACCTAGAGGCTGTATAGCTAGCTTGTAGCCTGCTGCCTTGACACGTCCCAGCACTCCTGAAACCTCTGATCTGCAAGCAAACACAAGAACACACCAACGTGAGGAAACTGAGTAGGCTGCTCACCACCCAACCATGTCATCTACGGGATGTGATCTCGAATCAGGAGATGTCCCCTCCGAGCCACGATCTGAGCTACTGGCACGAACTCCCAACCAGATCCAATCCAGCCTAGTGTCCCATACCACCAGGTGGCGCTGTGGAGCCTGGGATCTGCTGCTGGGCCTTGGGCTACACTATGATGCAGGCGCACGTCCGCGACTCAATCCAAGATCAGACCTAGCACTTGGGAACGAAACTTGCTCCCATCGGCTCCCTGAGAACTGAACCTCTGGGCCCCTTATATAGACTCGGGCCCCAAGTGCCAAAAATAGCGAAGACCTCTAACTGGTTCGTACCCTTGCCACTCAACCCGAGAATCAAGCCTGCCTAGCTCTAAGCCTCCCCAGGCTACCTGAGCTAGTCTTGTGTACCCAGTACATGTCGGATACCAATCCGTGCACATGACATACTTCCCCTCCTCTAAGAACTCACTCTTGAGTTCGCTAAAAAACCCGGGAATGTCCTCTGGAGGTTCTGTAATGTCTCCCATGTTGCATCCTCCTCAACACGATCCTTCCACTTGATCTTGTATTCCGTGATAGTTCTATTACGAATCTGTCTTTCATGAAATTCAAGAATACACTCAAGTTCGTGTGGAATAAAAGTCAAATCTGTAACTTCTATTATTTCTTGAGGAGAAACAAGTTGATCATCCACACCCAATACTTCTTTCAATCTACTGACATGAAATACTAGATGTACTTTAACATCAGGAGGCAATTCTAGTCTATATGCAACTGGTCCAATTCTTTTAATAACTTTGAAGGGACCACAGTATCTGGGGGATAACTTCGGAACCAAACCAGTACTTAGGCTCTTGGATTCCTTGGGAATTCGCAAATATACCATCGTTCCTTCAGAGAACTCTCTAGGTGAACGATGTCTATTAGCATAAAATATGTCCCGATCTTGGGCACTTCTAATAGACTCCTTGGCAAACTGCAACATTTCCTCCATATCTAGCAAGAAGGTCTTTGCAGCATCATTTTGGATTCCCTTTAACCCAACCATAAATAGTGACTTAGGTTGAAACCCGTACATAAGCATAAAAGGATTATAACCAGTACTCGAATGCTTTGCACTGTTATAAGCAAATTTTATCATAGGTAGATAATCTTCCCATGAAGACTGTCTCTTAGAAACATATGCCCGAAGCATGTCTTCAACCAATTGGTTGACCTTCTCTGTACTGCCATCATATTGTGCATGATTTGAGCAAATTTTATCATAGGTAGATAATCTTCCCATGAAGACTGTCTCTTAGAAACATATGCCCGAAGCATGTCTTCAACCAATTGGTTGACCTTCTCTGTACTGCCATCCAAAGATATGCACTTTGTATTCCTGATGACATGTGTTGGATAAGTCTCATCTTTGTCCCATGCAATAAATATACCTAGAGTAGTTTCTAACTTCTCAAAAACAAGTGTCCAAAAGTTACTTGTAAACTTCGAGTCCCTGTCACTGACTATGTCACAGGGGAAACCATACAGCTTAAACAAGTGGTCCACAAACTCGTGAGCCAGTTGAACAGCTGAAATAGTTGTTCTAGTAGGTAAGAATCTGGCCATTTTTGTCAGTCGGTCGACTATGACCCAAATGGAGTCATGACCCTTGCACGTTCGTGGCAAACCAGTAATAAAATCCATGGAAATACTTTCCCATTTATTATCTGGAATTTGCAATGGCTGTAATAAACCCGCGCTTCTAAGGCGTTCTGCCTTAGTAACCTGACAAACCCGGCAACCTACCACATAGTTTTCAATAAATGCATGCATCTTAGGCCAATAAAAGGTATGCTTCACAAGAGACAGAGTCCGATGTATACCCGGATGTTCAGCACTAGGAGCATCATGACACTCCTAGAGAATCTTGGATCGAAGTTCCAGAACATCTGGGGGACAAATCTTTCCATTCCGGAACAGCAAGCCGTTCCTAATCATCCACTGACCTCCCACCACCTGTATCGTAGGGGGCACAATCCCTGAGTCTTGGTCAACCATGGAGCGCCCGTCCTGGACTTTCTGCCAATAAGAATTGAAATGACTATCAGTTGCGCAAAGCCCTCTCAAGGATTGAAATAGGTTTGAGGATATTTCTGTCAATGACATAGCATTTACAAACTTGACTCGACTTAAGGCATCTGCCACACTATTCAATGAACCCTTGCGATAACGTATTTCAAAATCAAAATCTTGCATTAATTCTGCCCATCTAGCTTTCCGTCCCATCTAGCTTTCCGTCCCCTCAATTCAGATCCATCACACACATACTTGATTGACTGATGGTCGGTCAATACAAGAAACTTCGAACCATACAAGTAGTGTCTCCAAACCTTCAGTGCATACACGACTGCATAGAGTTCTTTTTCTAGTGTGGGCCAACGATATTCGGTGTCGTCTAGCTTCTTACTCTTAAAAGCTACAGGTCTGCCCTCTTGGAATAAAGCTGCCCCAATCGCAAAATCACTCGCATCGGCCTCTAGAACATAAGGCCGGGTAGGATCGGGTAATGCAAGAATGGGTGCTTCCTTGATAGTTAACTTCAAGGTTTCAAAAGCCTTGTTCAATGCATCATTCCAAGAGATCGGCTGGGTAGACCTGCGTCCACGACCTTTCAATATGTTGGTCAGGGGTGCCGTGATATGTGAATAATCACACACAAACTTCCGTAAAAATACCATAAATCCTAGGAAAGAACGAAGTTGTTTCACAGTCTCAGGGATAGACCATTCTAAAACCTTCTGGATACGATCCAGATCAATGCTAATACCTTCAGAAGAAATCTTGTGTCCTAAGTAAATGATCTCCTTCATAAAGAAGTCACATTTACTCATCTTGGCATAGAGCTTATGCTGTCCTAGAAGAACTAAGACAATCCGGAGGTGTCCTATGTGATCCTCTAGCGTTCGGCTATATACCAAGATATCATCTAAGAACACTACAACGAATTTGCCAAGAAAATCTCGGAACAAATCGTTCATCATTTGCTAAAAGGTGGCAGGAGCATTGGTCAAACCAAAAGGTAATACAAGAAACTCGTAGTGGCCATACCTAGTTCGGAATGCGGTTCTATCTATGTGTTTAGCATAGATATGGATTTGGTGATAACCCGTACGCAAATCAATCTTAGTGAAATACTTCGCTCCGGCCAAACGGTCTATTAGATCATCGGAACGAGGTAGAGGGTATCGATTCTTAATTGTCACTTTATTCAATCGTTTATAATCTATACACATTCTCCATGTAGAATCTTTCTTCTTTAAGAGGATAGGTGCTCCCCAAGGTGATTTACCTAGGCGAATATAGCCCATATTCAAATAATCATGTAGCTGTGAAGCTAACTCATCCTCCTCAAGCTGGCTCGTCCTATAAGGTGGAACACTAATAGGTTGAGCCCCAGGTACTACATCTATGCGATGGTCTACTGCCCGTTCTGGAGGTAAACCTTCCGGTAGTTGAGCAGGGAATACGTCCATGAAATCATCTAACAACGTTCTCAATTCTCAATGTTCAAATACACTTAAATCATTCTTGTTATTTACAGAGACAACAAATGAAGAAAGCGGAATCAAAACACACTGATAGACATCATAATGAGAAGTGTTTAATATATTCCGAAGCTGCATCGCAGATACAATAGGTCCCTGAGAAGAGGGAATATTATCACACAGAATACAAAATTGGGTGTCCTTATCTAAAAAAAAAAGAGTATGATTCTTTAAAAAAAAAGAGTATGATTCTTCCATCCAATCCGAATATCGTGGGTCTTAAACCACTCTATTCCGATTAACAAGTCCACATGCTCCAAGTGCATGACATAGCACATAAGAGCCGCTGTGTATCCTTGAATCCGGATAGAAAGCGCTTCAATCTTGCGATCCCAACTGCTTCCCAGCTGAAAGCTGCACCTCATAGGTGTGATCGCTAGGAATCGTGGACAGCCCCATCTTCTGCACAAGTTTGTAATTAACAAAGTTGTGAGAGTTGCCCGGGTCAAAGAGAATGTGAACTCTTTGGTCCCTAACTTCTCCATAAACTCGGAAAAGATCATGGGAACCAAATAACGAAGTATTAAAAGTGCAATTACAAGAAAGTGGGCAGGTAATGACATTTACAGAAATACCTGTCATCGAAACTTGATTAGCTCCCTTAGCTTTCGTACCCAAACCCGCCTAGAGCTGCTTCAATCCCGACGCTTGCTTGTGGTTCTTGCGCTTAGGACAATCATTCTTAGTGTGGTCCCACTCCTCGTAGAAAAAGCAACGTCCCTCTTTCTTTAGCTTCAAGGTACAAAGGAAACGAGCACGACCATTCTTCGCCTGAGTCAAATGTTTCTTGGAGGCGTTGTCTAACGACTTCAACTCCCCGGTACCAATGGTAGACTGAAAGAACTTCCTCTTGTTCTTCCCACCCGTGTCAGCAACTGTAGTTCCCTTTGCATTGGCCATGGTATCATCATAAATACGCGTGTAATTCATGGCCTCTTGCAACGTGGTACACTTGTTGTTCTTGATCTGTAACTTGTACGAGTCAGGCAAACCATCCACAAAGAAACCTAACAAGGTCACTGGATCCATCTTTGTAGCTCTGGTCTGCAAATCCCGAAACCTCTGAAGATAAATCTCAAAAGTCAAATTCAGCTTGGACATATCAAGGGCTTTGAGCTTGCCTACGATATCGTAATCTTCCTCCTTCTCCAGAAACTCGTTCCTGAAGACCCCTTCGAATTCTATCCATGTTTCAGGCTTGGGTTGGAGTTCCTTCCACCACAATAAAGCCTTTCCTGACATAAACCCGGCTGCAAGCTGTATTTTCTTGTCAGCCGGATAAGGGTGAAACTGGAAGTGTACTTGCCACTTGTGCAACCAAGTGTCAACACCCTCCTTGGTACAAGACTTTTGATCTCCAGGAAAAGGATCTGGAGTGATGTTCGGACCTAACACTGAAGCCATGGCATCCACATGCGTGAGCGCCTGAACAGTGCTAGTCAAAAGTGTGAGTGTAGTTTGAATCCCTTGGAGTTGCTGTGTCAACCCCGTTTGATTCGTGTTAACCTGCTCAAACTTTCCATCAAGAGCAGTGGTGAATCCACTCAAGGCTTTCTTCGTAATCAGATCATCGTAGAGACCCTGGTCATCCTCCGCATGGTAGTTCATATCCTGGTCTCCCATCGCAAGCTCAAGGTCTACAGAATCAGCCATGACTGAAATCTGATCTGAAAAGAAGATAGGCTGGAGAAGAGAAACAAGCAGGTAGCCTCGGAGCTAGGAGGTAGAAACGAAGTGAAAGCTGGCCAAGAAGGAGGCGATGGAAGAAGGGAAAGCTGGTCGATGAAGACGGTAAGCTGGCTGAGCTGAGCTGACAATTCAGCTCAGATTCTTGAACCTGGGACTCCGCTCCTGGCTGTCCGTACGAAGTGCTGTAGCAGGCCGTACACGTGTTCTGGCTCCCAGGTGTGAAGGTGTGGAGGGGCTGGAATCCTGCGCAATTTACAAGCTATGGGAGAAGGCAAGTTGGCCGAACTTATAGCGGGAGAGCAGGCTTTTAGTAAAGCCCTGCTTTTCCAAAAGCTCACCCTCCAAAAAGGGAGGGGTAGCGCTTTATTAAGCTTCCAGCCCCCCCCGAAAAGCAACTGGCCGAAATTGCGAACTAGCCCTATCCTGTTGCGCACCTTCCTACGCTCCTTCCTACGCTCCCCTTCAACCTGCCATCGCAACCCCTGAGCAGCCAGCCAACATGCGGGATCCCCTTTGGTTCGCCCCAACTCTACGCTCTCTCCTGACTCCCTTCTGACGCCTCTACCTGGACCTCACTACTTCCTCCTAACTACACCTCTCTCCCACTCTCTCAACCTGTCACTTCTTGCAACGAAATCACCCTGCACTCTCTCTCTCTCCTTCCTTCTATCCCAATCTAATACCACTTCCCTTAAGCGATGAACCAGTAGACACTTGCAGGGTTTGAACACGAATTTCGAAATTAGGGCATACCTGAAGAAAGAATCGTCCAAAATTTTCGCAACAGAAGTTCCTACCTCAGGAGTTGGCTCTGATACCAACTGACACGTCCCAGCACTCCTGAAACCTCTGATCTGCAAGCAAACACAAGAACACACCAACGTGAGGAAACTGAGCAAGCTACTCACCACCCAACCATGACATCTACGGGATGTGATCCCGAATCAGGAGATGTCCCCTCTGAGCCACGAGCTGAGCTATTGGCACGAACTCCCAACTAGATCCAATCCAGCCTAGTGTCCCATACCACCAGGTGGCGCTGTGAAGCCTGGGATCTGTTGTTGGGCCTTGGGCTACGCTATGATGCAGGCGCGCGTCCGCGACTCAATCCAGGATCAGACCTAGCACTTGGGAACGAAACTTGCTCCCATCGGCTCCCTGAGAACTGAACCTCTGGGCCCCTTATATAGACTCGGGCCCCAAGCGCCAAAAATAGCGAAGACCTCTAACTGGTTCGTACCCTTGCCACTCAACCGGAGAATCAAGCCTGCCTAGCTCTAAGCCTCCCCAGGCTACCTGAGCTAGTCTTGTGTACCCAGTACACGTCGGATACCAATTCGTGCACATGACATGCCTACCGCCTATAGGCCTTCGAGGCTTGGACCATGGTTTCATGGATGATGGATTATGTATAAGGCTATCTTGATTCTATTTATCATTTGACATTATGACATCAGACATGTTACATGTATTACATTTTGTTATCTTTTGTATCAATTGAGGATGATTGACTCTTGACTCTTGAGCAACGTTGAAAGAAATGATAAATCTGATCCATGTGGCCAGTGCCACTGGAATGGACCATCTTGCGCAATGCTTCTTCAAAGTTTAAACTTTAAATAGGGATTAAATTTTGAAATTTAAAATTTAAAGTTTAAACTTTAAACTTTAAACTTGAACTTTTAAGTTGAATGAATGATGATTAAATTTGAAGGCTGTACTTACAAGTTACTAGGGTGTAGGCTATAGGCTTGTGACCACTCAGCACTAACTTGTCACCTATAGGATTGTGACTTGTCACCTGGGTCCTATAGGTTGTATGCTCACAGCTCCTGGCTAATAGCCTGTTATCTCTTGAATTTTCAGAGTGCCCACTGTGTATGTGTGTATCTGAGGTATGTGTGCACTGTGTTTATGTAATATATGTGTGTATAATATTATATTTTATATAAAATACATATTAACAAGCGTTTCATCTAGAAACGCTTGTTAATATGTATTTTATATAAAATATAATATTATACACACATATATTACATAAACACAGTGCACACATACCTCAAACGCTTGTTAATTTCTAGAAACGTATCTTGCAACACTGTTTCTGCACCAGCCAAAGCAACACCCAGTTTTTTTTTTAAAGGTCAAACCGTCGACTTTGCAATAATTTTTCCCAATGAGCTTTACAACACCAAGCGTGCTTGTCTGTTTCATTCAACGATGCCTTCACACCCTAGTACACATTTAGGCATCGACATGCACAATTCCTGTGTCAACGTACTACCCACCAGCTCCATCCTTGCGTTCAGTTCATACCCACATGATTTCTTCAACTATCCCGACTCCAGCCTTGACCCTCAAGCAAGCACACCAAACCTTGTGTATAGTGGTTTCAAACTTCAGCGCTGATGAACTTCTTTCGAGGTACCCGTATCAGCAGCACCACCGCTATTGTGTCCACCAAAACACCAAAGCCTAGCCTACAATACTTGTTTGTAGGCTTCATCACGGTCTCTCTCGCTTTGGTCGCCCCTTCTGTCGCAATCTCATACCATCGTCGCAGAGCTTTGCCTCCCCTGAATACCTTGTTATGCATTTCCCCCTTGAGCTCTACGCTAACACCTCAGCCTAGAATAGGTTAAGGTGCATTCAACAACCATCACTCATGTACTCCATCACCACAATGCAGCAAACAATTCTCTTCACCACCTCCCCACAGCCCATATTACTCTCTCTACTCTCTGACCATGATTCTCCACACAGGCTGTATATATCCTCCCCCTCCGTGGCTTCACGCATCCACGCTCATCACACCAGAAATGAAGTTTTTTCCTTCTTCAGCACAGAATTATGTTTTCAGCAGGTAAGGGTGAAGGGAGGAGAGGCAAACACAAGAACTGCACAGCATCCTCCATTTCGTTTTTTCAAAATCCCTCAATATAATTCTCCGCCTCCCTTCTTTCGCGTCTTTCTTGTCTCTAAAACTCTCCCAGCCACCTTATCCACTAGACCCTTCCTTTTTTATTTTTAGACGACACTTTTACCATTCATCAACCTAACCATTCTACCCCCCATGGGAACATGACCACCCAATCAAACAATTAATTATAGAACTTGCCCTAGACACCTCCGATCTTCAGGATGTTCATCACATCCCAAAGCTTTAAAGAGTTCCCCATCTTTCTTTCAACTCCATAACGAAGAGGGGTTACAAGTTCACACACTAGACCAACCTTTTGCACAAACTAAAATTCACTGTAACAGTACCTTGAACTGTTGACTGCACATCTGCTCCATGCACTGCTGCACATACTATCGTGGGATGTGGCGACCCATGATAGATCTACCTGCGTACTGTGTGGTGCGCCTGTTCTGGGCTGAGTGGTTTGAGCAGAGATTGGTGGCAGCAGCCCATTGATAAGTGGATGAACTTGACATATTCTGTAGTGGCAGAGAGACTGGCAGTCACTGTAGCTCCTGTTGATGGAGTCCACATGCTCTGATCGCAGCAGTTGCATAATCTGATGATGCGTTGACCAAAATGCTACTTGTATTTGGTCGTAGGTATGCCAAAAGGGGGACCTAGAAAGGTCCATGATATGTGGTACAATTAGGGGCTAGAATAGTCCCATATGCAAAGATGTGTCTACAAGTGCCTAAATGTGTGTGTGTGTGTGTGTGTAAGTGTGTGTGTGTGTGTGCGGTGTGGTGTGTGAGAGAGAGTTCCTCCACCATTTATCTCACAAAAAGCAACTCAGCTTTGGCATCTTAATTGTCCTATGAAATGGTGGCGGAAACGTTTGAGACAGATTTGGAATTCTAAGATTCCTCTCCGTCGGCAGATTTTCTTGTGGAGAGTTTTGTTGGGTGTACTTCCTCATGGACGGCTCTTGGCACGACGACATATTGCTTCCTCTATTTGTCGCAGATGTTTGGCTCCGAGAGAGACTGTGCCTCATCTCTTTTGGCATTGTCCTTCCTCTTGTGCTTTCTTGGACTTCCTTGGGCAGATTTTGACAGCTCGGTTTCCTCAAATTGCTTTTGGCAAGTTCTTCTGGCTTTTTGGCGTACATCCACCCAGACAAGAGTTTGATTTCTTTTTTGTTTGGGTTCGGTACTGGGCACTCTGAACTCTCTGGAAGGATCACAATCATAGGGTCTTTGGTGATCCTGTTTTTTCCAATTTCTCTTTCTTCAGACACTCTTTGCAGCAATCGCTTTTTGATTGCTTGCAATCTCGTGTCTTTGATCATGATGTATATTTGTCCTACAGTGAGATTTTCTCTTGATGTATTATAGCTCTCCCTTTCTGGGATAGATTTTTTTGTAATATAATGACTCAAAGATTTCACCCACCCAAAAAAAAAGTGTGTGTGAGAGGCCCTAGGATATCCCTTCTTGGCACTTTCAGATGCTTTAGGCCTTTGCATGGCCATGAGGCAGGAAGTGTGTGTAAGAAATCCTAGATTTACTATATTTAGAAATGCGCTAAGGAACAGAAAGGAGACTGAAATAGCAGAGAACAATGAATATTTGTATTGCTTGAGTGTCTGTAGTGTGTCATCCATACAGTTAGGCCTCTCTTATATAGAAAGTGAAGAGTCACACATGAAAAGGTGTGTACTCCAAAGTGTATCTGCATGAAGAGGTGTGTACCCCTTGTAAAGGGTGTGACCCTTAATGAGAGGGCACATTACAATGGTAGTGTCTCTTCAATAGAATGTGTCTCTTGTGAAGGGTTGTGCCTCATAGGAAGTGTCCCGTCGAAAGGGCATACCCTTCCACAAGTGTTCATTCATCAAACCATCCATAAGTCTAAGGTATAGAGAAAGGAATACGTCACAGATCGTGACATCCCACCACTCAAAATAAGACCGTGGTGGAGATAATGAACTGGTGTAGAAAAATATCACGGTAAATTCTGAAAATATTGCTGTAATATGTCAGGGTACTGCTGTAAATCTTCATCAGATTGCCAAGTAGCGTCGAAGTCGTCCAGATCTCGCCAAAGAACAAGGAATTCTGTGATAAGTTGATGTCGAGTCTCTCGATGTCGATGGTCCAGAATATGCTCAGGAATAAGGAGAACATAATCGTCTTCGATTTCTAGGACACAGTCACTTGCAGGAGGAACTGCTTCATCACCTGGAATGTACGTCTTTAGCCAAGAAATATGAAATGTCGGATGGATTTTACCCCATGATGGTGGTAATTCCAATTTGTAACTTAAAGGTGAATTTTTCTTAATGATCCGGAAAGGTCCATAGTATCTTGGTCGCAACTTAGGAAACACAGACTTGACCGTCTTGTAGCGATGCGGGGCCACAAATAACAGCACCATGTCACCAGTTTCGAATTCAAGATGACATCTACATTTGTTGGCGGATCGTTGATACTGCTCTTGCGCTTCTAGCATATGATCCCTGACTTGGAGTAGAATATCTTGCATTTCTTCAACCAGTTGATCAGCTAGGGCCGCTCGATGTTGGAAGTACAAAATTTGTTGGTACAATCGGAGTGTGTCCATAAGCTGCTTGGAATGGAGTCATGCTGATGGCACTACGGAAAGAGTTATTATAAGCAAACTCAAGGAGTGGTAGATACTCTTCCCAAGCTGCTAGGCGTGACTGAATATAATGTCGGAGCATTTCTTCCAAAACTTGTAACTCTTTCAGTCTAGCCATTTGATTCTGGGTGGTAGGCTGAACTGAACAATAGAGTTGTACCCAAAGATTCGAACAGAGAAATCCAAAAGTGACTGGTAAACTTAGGATCTCTGTCGAAGACTCTATTCTTAGGCAATCCATGGTGTCGGAAGATATGTTGTATGAAGAGTTTGGCGATGTTCGGAGCCTCTGCACTGCTTTTGCAAGCAACAAAGTGTGCCATTTTGGACAATCGATCAACAATTACCATAATCTGAGTGTTACCTCTGGAGGATCGTGGTAGTGTTGTAATAAAATCCATGGAAATACTTTCCCACCTTTCAGTTGGAACTAGAAGAGGCTGAAGAAGTCCTGCTAGAAATCGTCGGCTTGCTTTCATTTGTTGACAAGATAAGCAAGGCGTAACCATTTTGATGACGTCGCTTTTCATCTGAGGCCAGTAGTATGTTGCACTGAGTAACCTGTAAGTCTTGTTGATGCCTGGATGGGCAGCATAAGAAACTACATGATGTTCTTTTAACAAAAGACGTCGAGCATCCTTGTCATGTGGTACACAGACACGATCTTGATAATACAGAAGGTCGTCCATATAAGAATAGAATGAGAAGATCTTCTGTTCGGAAGTAGAAGGTTGATCTTTCGAAATAACTTGTACTGCTGTGCCGAAGTCTTATCATTGAGGAACATCCACAGATAATGTAGAGATTACCATAGCTGATGCTAAAGTTAACCTATGCAACTACATTGTGTAGTCCTTGAATGTACTCAATGGTCATGTGAAAGTTGGCCAGAAACTCAACCCAACGTGCTTGTCGAGCGTTCATTACTGGCTGAGTAATGATATACTTTAGAGAGCTTTACCACTGAATCAGCTCCCATGAGATAATGTTTCCAAGAGCGGTAAGCATGTACAATGGCAAGAAACTCCTTATCATAAACCGGGTATCTGGTTTGAATATCGGAATGTTTATGGCTGTCAAACGCAATAACTCTGCCTTCTTGCATCAAGATTGCTCCTATAGCAATGTCGGAAGCGTCGGTCATGACCTCAAACGGAATGTTTGGGTGAGCAATAGCCATAACGGGTGTGGTAGTGAGTACTTGCTTGAGTTGTTAGAAACTATACTCTGTTTCGGGAAGCCACTGAAAAACTGCCGTGCTTTTCAATAATTCGGACATCGGAGCTGCAATCTCGGAAAACTGATAGACCTTTGTATGGTAGAAGTTTGCCAAGCCGAGAAAAGAGCGGACATCATGAACGTTCTTAGGAGTAGGCCAGTTTCGGATTACCTCGACCTTCTTGGGATCCAGAGAGATGCCTTGGGCTGAAATAACATGTCCCAAATATTCGAGTTGAGTTTTGAAGAACTCACTTTTCTCAACGTTGATGTAGAGAGAATTCACACAGAGAACTTCAAAAACTTGGTGAAGATGTTGTTTATGCTCATGTAAGGATCTATTGAAAACGAGGATGTCATCGCATGAAGGCAATCATCATCAATTAAACCATCGATCTCCGGCACCAAAGTGGTGAACTGGGAGATGTAGGAAGACAAGGAGCCCGTTTGCTCTAACTGTCAAAGTTTTGAGTGTGCTTGGAAGTCCGCATTAGCAAGTATGAACTGCTTACGGAGCACATGTTCAAGACATTCCCAAGTTAACACACTTTTGCCATCCTTTAAGCGTCGTCGTCACCATAGAAAAGTTGTGTCTTTGAGGAGGGAGGCAGCCAAGGCAATCTTCGTGCCTTCAGTAAGGTCGATAGTATCAAAGTACATGCGCAATTTTACGAGCCATTGGTTAATTGTTTGTCGATTTTGTTGACCAATGTAGGCTTCCGGAAGTTTTATGTCAAGTCTTTTAGTTTTGGAAGCTTGAAGTAAGCGGTAGAGGGCACGCAGTTCAACGTTTTCTATCTTTGGTGGAATCGGGTCCACATAGTCATCCGGTGGCATCACGTCATCCTCTGTATGTGTGGTACTACGAGAATTTGCTGCTCATTATCAAATTGCAGCAAATGAAAGCCCTCTCCTTAAATCATGGAAACCCCTGATAATGCCTCAGCTCCTTCAAGGACACCTCAGGCATCACCTATCACCCAGTTTCGTGTTCAGATTGCACAACCAGCCCACTTTGGAGCTTTTGCATCGTGGGTCTTTTGTGTCACATGCCCTTCCAGTGACTTGGACCACATCCTATATCTTTTGCGTGAGGCACCTCAATTATACTACTTCTTCAGCACAGTCCATGTGTTTCACGAGACACGTAGATACCCAGAACCCGATATTCCACACGAGTTCGCTGTCCATCTTTGGAGAGACTTTTACCCCTCAGCTTCAGCATCTCCAGGGTACTTTTCACCTCCTTCAGCTCCCAGATATCCTCCTGAACAGGTCTTACCTTCCCCAAGACAGTATTTACACTCGAAGGCACTCCTCTTGGATTTCCTCCGCTTCCGACAGCAGCTCCTTACCCTTTCTCAGATCCGTGGACTTTGCAACCAACTCTTGTCCTCTCACGAGTAGTAACACCCACTTCGGCATCACCAGTGTTACCTTATTCAGGATCTCCTTTGCCAGATTTCCACGGGTGGTTCCATCTTGCCTTGCCTACCCCCTCCAACATGAGCAATCTCAGGGAGCAGCCCAGATCTTCTTTCGGGAATGGTATAAACTAGAGTGCAGTCTCGTGCTCTTCTCACATAGACCTCAAATATGTCGAACCGCTCGCGTGCAACCTCTTCGCAAATGAGCGACCCTAATCCAAAAAAGACCTCCAAAGTAAATATAGAAGGCGAAGAATGGAAAGAATCCACCTGGCATAGCTTAGCTCTGCCAATTAATTGCGTAGAAAGGCCTGAAAATCTCTATCCGGAGGTCCATTTGCTGTCTTTGCAAGTCCGCATGGAAGTGTGAACAAGAAAAAGGTGCCTGGCAAGACTTTCGAGGCAGATAGGGGCGTTGGTAGAGGCGTGTTACAAATTGTGTGGAACCTGGCACGCTTTTCCTGAGTTGAAATCCGTGGCAAGTACCTGTGGGGTACTAGAAACAGGACCGGGCCTGGCTAGACGGAATTAGAGGGCAGCAAAAAGCCGCTTGGCGCTGTTCACAAGTTAAGGTGGCGTGATGAGCAGCAAGGACCAGGTTGGTTTGATTCGAGATGAAAGAGGCAGCGAGGCTGCTGGTCACAAACAGGAGTGGCTCAGAAGAAATTAGCTGGCAGAGGCTGAAGCAAATCGTTGCATCTGGCGCTGCTTGAGGGATGTGCTTTGCTCGCTTCCTGGCTGATTTGTGGGCAGCAAGGGCTGATGATCTGGGCCAGGAAAGACTGGCTGGAAACCAGGGCAGCAAATCGGCTGATGGAGAGTGGCATATGGCGTGGAAGAGAGGCGAACCTGCGTGACGAATTTCCATACGGATTGTGTCAAACGGGGATCGTCATTTGTTTTTGGCTGCCTAGGTTGGGTGGTTGCCAAAATTAAAACGTGGGTTGCCTTGAACCTAGGGTAGTCTAGGGTTGGGCCTTGGGTTTAGGGCTGGTTGCCCTTTTTAGGCCCTCTAGGTACCCTTTTGAAGGTTGGTGCTTGGTGCCAAAGGGTGTGCCTATTCTAAGGGGTATGACCCTTGGAATAGGTGTACCTTTTCATGAAGGGGTGTAACCCTGTTTTAAAGAGGGGTGTCCCCACACAAAAAGATGTGTCTTTTTTCACGACGGGGTGTGTCCCTTGGGTGAGAAGTCAAAAACTTTTCATCAAAAGGTGCGTCCGATGGTGAGAAAGGTGCGTCCCTTGATTTTGGGACAGCCCAAGCACATCAAAAGACACGATTTTTGTCGTGTCCTCTCACATCAACTCGTGATGTGAGGAAGATGGAGAGGCCACTGATGACTCTGATGACTTAGGTGGGGTTGGCGCAAAAATTTTACGCTCATTCTCTCCATCTCTTCCATGCACAACGTGCGTGGATGTCCTTCTAGCGGAAGTAGATATACCAGATAGGCGCTAGAAGGTGGGAGGCATTTCCTACAGGCAGGAGCGAAATTTGCTCTGATACCACTGTAAGAAATCCTAGATTTACTATATTTAGAAATGTGCTAAGGAACAGAAAGGAGACTGAAATAGCAGAGAACAAGGAATATTTGTATTGCTTGAGTGTCTGTAGTGTGTCATCCATACAGTTGGGCCTCTCTTATATAAAGAGTGAAGAGTCACACATGAAAAGGTGTGTACTTCAAAGTGTATCTGCATGAAGAGGTGTGTACCCCTTGTGAAGGGTGTGACCCTTAACGAGAGGGTACATTACAATGGTAGTGTTTCTTCAATAGAATGTGTCTCTTGTAAAGGGTTGTGCCTCATAGGAAGTGTCCCGTCGAAAGGGCATACCCTTCCACAAGTGTCCATTTGGAGTGTGCTTGACTACCACCCCTCTGGCTCTAACAGAACTCATAGCTCCACGGACTTCCCAAGCGCTGCCCTAAATCCTGTAGTGGACCCTGGTTCCTGACCTACAGAGGTCCCATCTGCCGCCTTGAATGTCAAAGCAATGAAGGTGCTCTCAAATTTACATGTAGGGCTACATGTCATCAGCCACCCAGCCAGCCACTCCCTCTAAACGGGCCCAACTGGATATGTTAACTTTGGAGTATTATATGGCTTCCACTCACATGTTGAATATTGTATACAGGCCATCAATCCCTTCCCCTTGCACAGTCAAGCCATTGTAGTTTGCCACTTCTTTATGGTTCTATGCTCTAGCACTGTGGGCCTATGACTTGTCTTGCATGTGCTCTTGCGGCTTCCTACATGCTCTGCTTGCCGCTCTTGCTGAGTGCTGCTGTTTGTTTTGTTGCAGATGACGGTCAGAGACAGAATGGAGTGGAAGGGCCCTTCCAAGCACAAAAACCCCTCTGTGAGGCATTTGATGCAGTCAATTTCAGCCTGTAGAGCAAACCCAAGCTGCTGTAACTGAACCAGCCCTGCTGATATAGCTCTGTTACGACATGGTAGCCCTATCTTAGCTGCTGTTAGTTTGCAGCTGGCTATCTGGCTGATTCCGGTGCGGCCATTACTGCTCACAAAGGCGCCTTATGCTCCTTGGTAATAGCCTCACCTTTCTATCCAAAAAGGACCAGCCCAATATACCACAAATCATGCACAGCACTATTCACCTCAATACAACTCTGATCTGGGCTTTCTTCAGACCATTTTCAATCATTGCCTTCCTCACCTTCATTGCATCATCTGACCTACCTGCATTAGCATGGATGTTTGCTAACAGTACATATGGTGTTGCATTCCATGGATCTAAAGTAAAAACGAGCTTTGCAGCACGCACAGCCCGCTCCACGTCACGATGAATACTACATGAAGTAAGCAAGCTCAACCATGCTGAGCTAACATCTTTAAATGGCATGCTGATAATTAATTCCTCTGCCTCTTCCAATAATCCTTGTCGTCCAAGAAGATCAATCATGCACGAGTAATGCTCCACTGAGGGGGTTATGCCATAGTCTCTATCTATAGAGACAAAGTGCCGCTTCCCGTCAGCAACCAGACCTGTATGACTACATGCAGAGAGAACGCAGACGAAGGTGATCTCGTCTGGCATCACACCTTTAGCCAGCATTCGATCAAACAGCTGCAGGGCTTCCTTGCCTTGCCCGCTCTGGGCAAACGCAGCAATCATGGCACTCCAGGAGGCCACGTTTGGCATTGCCATCTCTGCAAATACGGCCCTTGCATCATCCAGACTCCCACATTTGCCATACATACTGATGAGGGCTGTCCCTACAAAAACATTGGACTCCCATCCATTGCCAATAATAGAAGCATAGACCTCTTGACCCTCTTCTACAGCCGCCGCACTGGCACAGGCATCTAAAATGCAAGCAAGTGTGATTTTATTTGGTTTGATGCATTCGTCCTGCATTTCAACAAACAGTTGTAGGACCTCCTTGCGGTGCCCATTCTGGGCAAACGCTGCAATCATAGCAGTCCAAGAGGTTACATCCCGCCGTGGCATCTCTGTAAACACAGCCCTAGAATCATCCAGGTTCCCACACTTACCATACATATTAACAAGGGCATTCCCCACGCCAATGTCCAACTCCCATCCATTGCCAATAACCATCACATGAATCTCATGTCCCTCTTCTAAGGCTGCCACACTGGCACAGGCATCCAAAAAGCAGATGTAGGTGATCTTGTCTGGCTTGATGCCTTCTGCCTGCATTTGATCAAACAATTGTAGGGCCTCGTTGCCATTCCCATTCTGGCCACATGCCGAAACCATGGCACTCCAGGAGACCACATTCTGGAAATCCATCTCCGAAAACACAGCCCTTGAATCATCAAGGCTCCTACACTTTCCATACATATTGATAAGGGCATTCCCCACAACAAGATCAGTCTCCCATCCAGCACCAACTATAGTAGCATGGATCTCTTGACCTTCTTCCAGGAATGCCACACAAGCACACGCATCCAAACCACAGATAAAGGTGATCTGGTCTGCCTTAATTCCACAGGCCTGCATTTGACCGAGCAGTTGTAAGGCGTCTTTGTTGTGCCCATTCTGGGCACAGGCTGCAATCATGGCACTCCAGGAGACAACATTTTGCAGTTGCATCTCTACAAACAGAGCCCTTGAATCATCCAAGCACCCATACTTGCCATACATATTGACAAGGGCTGTCTGCACAATAATGTCCAAATTGCATCCATTGCCAACAATCATAGCATGAATCTCTCGACCCTCTTCTAGGGCTGCCCCAGAGGGACATGCATCCAAAACGGAGACAAAAGTGATCTTGTTCGGTTCGACACCGTGGGCCTGCATTTGACCTAACAGGCGTAAGGCATCCTTGCCATGCCCGTTCTTGCCACATGCTACACTCATGGCATTCCATGAGACCACGTCTCGCAGTGGCATCTCTGTAAACACAGCCCAACAATCATCCAGGGTCACACACTTGCCATACATATTGATGAGAGCATTCCCTAGAACAACATCAGACTCCCATCTGGTGCTAAGAATAGCAGCATGAATCTCTCGACCCTCTTCTATGGCTGACACACTAGCACATATGTCCAAAATGCAGATGAAGGTGACCTGGTCTGGCTTCATGCCTTTGGCCTGCATTTGACCGAACAGTTGCAAAGCCTCCTCATCTTGCCCATTCTCAGCATAGGCTGTAATCATGGCATTCCACGAGACAACATTTTGGTGTGCCATCCCTAAAAACACAGCCATTGAATCAACTATGCTCCCGCACTTCCCATACATACTGACGAGAGCATTTCCTACAACAACATCCGATTTCCATCCAGTCCCAACAATACTAGCATGGGTCTCTCGACCATCTTCTAGGGCTGCCAAACTGGCACACCCATTCAGAACGCAGATGAAGGTGATCCTGTTTGCCTTGATGCCCTCAGCCTGCATTTGACCAAACAGCTGTAGGGCCTCATTGCCATGCCTGTTCTGGGCGAGGCCAGCGATCATGGCACTCCACGAGACCACATCCCGCCGTGGCATCTCTTCAAAAACAGCTCTCGCATCATCCAGGTTCCTACATTTGACATACATATTTAGGAGGGTATTCCCCACAACAACATCTGACTCCCAGCCAGTGCCCACAACACTAGCATGGATCTGTCGACCCTCTTCTAAGGCTGCCACAGTAGCACATGCATCCAAAACGCAGATGAAAGTAATGTTGTCTGGCTCGAAGCCTTCGTAGTACATTTGACCAAACAGCTGTAAAGCGTCCTTGCCATGCCCGTTCTGGGCACAAGCAGCGATGAGAATAGTCCAAGAATACAAATTCCGACAGACTGTGGTGTCAAACACAGCCCGTGCAGATTCCAGCCTCCCAAACTTGCTGTACATTTGGACAAGAAGGTTACTCAAAAATATGTTACCCAAATATCCACGCATAATTATGTGTTCATGCACACGCTCACCTTCAAACAGGGCCTGGGCACTGGTGCAACGCCTCAAAAGCGAGGCATAGGTAGCAATATCTGTCTCTTGACACAGCTGGGCGAGGATCTCCCCAGTCAAGCTGTCAGAAAAGCAGTCTTCATTCCTCGCAAGGCCACTCTGGTGCTGCCGATCCAGGATATGTGCAGGACAGGTCTCGCTGGTTTCTGGCTCGCTTGGCACGCTTTCGGCAAGCTTTGCGCAGTTGGGCTGTAATTGGGTGCCCATCGACCAAGCAAACGATCGCAGGAGGTCGCCATGGTGCGTACCAAAGTCTCGTTCCGATCCCGTAGGCTCTAAGATTTGTGGTTGCCTTCTCTGCAAGGATAGCGGGACAAGCCCATGATAAGGCATACGCCATGTCGTTGAAGGAAGAAGCCCATGATAAGGCATACGCCATGTCGTTGAAGGAAGGGAGACGTAAAGCTCCATGGGTATGACTCGCACTCCTTAGCTGGGCACTGATATAGCATCCATTTCGGATGCTATGCTCCACGTGTCCACTCCGTTTTTTCAGACAACGCCTGCGTGACAAGTGTCAGAACCACTGCACGTGAGACGAAGATGCGGAGCTGGTGCTTGGTTCACACACCTAGATTGCTAAACCACTGCACGCGAGACGAAGATGCGGAGCTGGTGCTTGGTTCACACACCTAGATTGCTAAGCTTGTCTGGGGCATTTAATTGAGGTAAGAATTGGTATGGATCTCTGCATCTGAGAGCTGTGCATTCGTGATTGGCCTGCCCATCGATGTTTGTACCCAGAGGATTGACGGCACTGCAGATCAACCTAGCGCGCCAGATGGCAGCATTCCATACGCTGGGAAACGAATGGCGCTTTGGTGTTGGAAGGTGGTCTCGTAATCGGTGCTGGCCTCCAAAAACCACCACCAGCCTTGCATTTCAAGCATCGTGCAGCTCTCAATCTACTAGAGCCACCAGCAACCCAATAGCAGGGCACCTACCTACATACCATCTATAAATGGAATAGGAAACGGATGAGCACCTAAGGCCTATAGTACAAATCAGAGAAGTAGATGTCCTACTCACACATTCGCAATGTGAAAAGCATCTCCCTTCGCAAGATGCAACTACCAAGGCAACAGCCCTCTCTGCTTGTAATGAATGCAAGCCCAGGGCGGGGGTTCCCCTCGACAGGGCCAAAACTGTTGGTGAATGGGTCCGTGAGTTCCCAAAAAAAAGGGTGTCAATCTATTCAATTGTCCACCCATTTTCCAGACAAAGCACGTATGAAGTGTCATCGTCGATGTTGTTCCTAGTATGGGTATCCATAGTCTTCCTTTTCCTGCTTATACTTCTCCTTCGCATCGGCTAGATATCTTCCTTATTTGAACCCCCTCCCCATCGTCGTCCGCCACTTATATCTTCTACTACAAACTCGACGTCCTCTCCGCTCTCCTTTCTTCCAACATCTCAAGGTCATCGATTTGCAAAAGGTAAAAGTGCCCAAGGAGCCAAGTTATTTCTATCATTAACTTTTATTTGTAGTCACTTGTGAGCAAGGTAGAGTAAGAATTTTTACATGATGCTTGAAGGTAATCACCTATTTGTTTTGTTGAAAGGCTTCTTTTACTTCTTTTTGGATGCAACTATAAGCTTCACTCCCATTTCTTCCAACATCTCAATTTTAGACTAAAATAGTTTACATGATGCTTGTGGGTATTGTCTGAAGACTTCTTTTACATCTCTCTGGGTGCGAGCTGATCTAATTGAAGAATCATAAGCTCAAGAAGTAGTATGTGTGCTTGAAGTGGAGAACTTCTAGTATCTACCCACCTGTGTTAGGGCTTGCAAGGTGAGAGAGGAAGCTAGAAGGAGAGAGAGAGAGAGAGAGAGAGAGAGAGAGAGAGAGATGCAAGTTTGAGGTCAGTAGTGAAGGAGTGCCTAAGTAGGCTATCCTACCATCCCCACCCTGATAGCCTAAAATGGACAACTTGTGCTCTAAACTTGGTGGAGAAAATTAGCCATAAGTTTATAAAATGCTTATTTTGATGCATGTAACATTTGATTTAATACAATTGGATTTGTGAATCAAAAGATATAGGATGTCAAAGGTTGGTTGTTTTGGCAATCAACATAGTTTTTTCAAACTAGAAATGAATGACCAGATCCGCGCATGACATGTTTATTTTATCAAATAGAAAGGCAAGGACATTGAAAAAAGATGTGCTCCCTACCGCATTGCAAATGGAAAATTTGAAAGTTGATTTGGGTACTAAAATGCATAGTTGAAGTCAATAACTATGATGGATTTAAGAAAGACATATTATATATATCTATATGTATTGCACATGTAGTGATGTTTTTGAATTTGAGAATAGAAATGAAAAAATGGTAAAAGAACATATGTGAATAATCCTGCAAAAACATGATATTTTTTTGGATTTCGAAAATGTCTTATGAATCGAGATAATAGGCAAAGAAGAATACATTCACCTCAATGAGTATGATGTTAAACTTTGGAAAGTTTCCATGCTTCTTTATAAATTTTATACATTTTCTACATACTAGTTTTAAAAAATAGAAAATAGAAAAAGAAAAACATATAAAATAATTTATAACCACGTTAAAAGGGGGAGGGGGGGGGAACATTGGATAATAGTTTATAAATGCATGCTTATTTAATAGGTATCCCAAATAAATTACAACTTTTAAAAGACATTTGAAATATAAGATAATACTACATAAATATGGGCCTAGGTCTGTCTGTGACTCATATGTGCATTACTTGTTGATAGATTCATATGTTGTTATTTATCTAAGCCCAACTTTTAACATATTACATTTTCTATTGTGGAGCACATAATCAAAAACTCATTTGGTTGCATTATTTGATAAGCTTGCATCTTGTTGCATTTTTTGATTGAATTTGATGTCCCATTTCATTTTGTTATCGAGCACATAATCGCTAATTTAGAATATAATATCAATTTTATAATTCCATTTTTCAAAAAAGTGGTACAAAAAGAAGTGGGAAATTTTTAGATATGAGATGGGACACAACATCCATTGGACCTAATCCTCCCTATAAATATCAAGGGTGGTGATTTTACTATTCACAATGGACAAATATTATCGATTTTTGAAAATTGAAGCCCAATAAATACATGAATAAGGCATTGCTTGCATGAGCTTCTGAGTTCTCTCTTTGACAACATGGAAGTACCCACTACGATCTTAAGACAGAATGAGCTAGACTACAATCACGTATATGTTATTATTAGTATTCTTTGATTTTGCATGCACCATGGTCATTTCTTTCGATTCCCTTGTGCTCACTCACTCACCATCAAGAACATGCATAATAAACAAGAGGGCTAATTAGCTTCTCCTAACATCATTTTATTGAGGTACAACAAAAACTACTTATAGTGTAAGTATTTGCAAATAAAAAAAGTAAAAAGTAAAATAAGAACGTTTTAAGACAAAGAGCAAAAATCCATATGTGATGTATGTGGAGAGGTGGCACACTTCCTCTCTGGTTATTTATAATATGAGAGATCGTGCCCTCTCTCATTAGCCTTTGGTTCAAGCTCTTCTTTATGTTCTCTTTTAGCGTTTTTTTTTGCTCAGCCTTTTGATCTGCTTTACTTAGTTACATGGAAAAAGATAACCTTTGATAGCTTGCTCGTATGATCCTCCTATAGGTACCACTTATATTTAAATAGATAAATAGTTGTATGCAATGAGAGCAGGTTGAGCAAGTTAAAAATTCAAGCATACACGGAAGAAGTATTGCAAAAGGTTGCAAACACATAAAGAAGTATGCTTGAGGACATCACAGAGCTTATCTCGATTGAATGAACTTGTTTGATGTAGAACAAAATGATATTGCGTTGATCAATAGTTGATTCCCACCCACATGTGATGCAATCACATCCATGTGCCTGATAGCCACCCACTAGAATGCTTTCATAAATCTCCAAAGTATGCATAAATTGCCCAACATCTTTGATAACAAATGGTTGATGCTTCTGAGGTACCATATGACTCATGACATTGTGAGAAGAATCTCATTTACCATGGATGGGTGCTCACATAAAGCCTTCTAGAAATTCACGGTGTTGTTTCAAAAAACTTTGCATTTTACATCCACAAACTACCAAACGAACGGCTTCCTGGATAAAAATCCAAAACTTGAATGAGCATTATGGTGTAGGAAAGTCTAGAGTAAACAAAAACATTTTGCAATTTGTGTTTGCCTTGAATAAACACTTGTCTAGATTTGTTCATTGGCCTACAATAGATGCAGAGATGCAAGTAGTGCAGCAAGGATTTCAAAAACAAGGTTTCCCAAAATTATTGTAGAGCCATTCATGCCATTCACAATGACATGGAATTGCCTCAAGAGCTAAGGTGCATACTATTGGTATGATAGGGAAACCACGTACTCAATGTGTATGCAAGGAGTGGTTGATGCCAAACATGAAGTTCATGGGCATCATGACTTGTTGAAAAGGCTCCGTCAATAGCATAAATTTACTAGCAAGAATAATGACATTGCATATACACAGTGCTGTGTAGAACAAAAACATTTCCCAAAAAAAGTTCGGCTGTCCCTATTTACCCAGTGAGGGCAGAGAACAGAAGAGAAGGCTGTTGGATGGTGCAGTGAAGCAATTTCCTACGGGATAGGCTGAGTGAGAGGATACCTAAGGGTAGAGGCAACTTGGAGGGGATGAAAGAAGAGGGATCAGAGAGGAGGCTTGGAGGCTTTATAACATCAAATGGCATTTTTTAATCTTCTGGAACCTGTGGACATTTTTAGATTTATTATCTTTGACTTGATTAATTCCCTATAGCCTACCTTTGGATGACTATCCCTCCCACTTCTAATAACTAATACTATTTGCTACCAATTGGGGGGCCCTATAGCAAACTCATCATTTTACCATAAAGTAGACCAAGGGAAAATATTGAATGATCTTAATTTTGTTGATGGATCTTTCTCATACCATGGGTACATTGTTGGGGATGGTGGGTATGTGGAAAACTGTTTTCAGCCTCCACCTTTGTGTGTATTCCCCCATTGTGTATGTGAGAAAGTCACAAGTGAGACTCCTTACTTCTCTCCCACTCTCTTCACATGGTATCAGAGCTCGGTTCATGGTAAGGAGCTCAAGAAAGCAAACCAAGTTCGCAGTGTCTTGGTAAGAGGATCAGTGCTGCTTTCCTTTTTTGAGTTTGGGAGCAAATCTCTACAGGTAGCACAGCCGAAAAGTGCAAGAGTGCACTGTCTCCGATTGGGTTGCCCTTCGCGGTGTGGCAAGAGGGCAGTATATGTGACCAAGAAGTATATTCAAGGCCATTTCGGGGCCCATTTTAGTGGCGGAAGTTTTTCGTAGGCAGTCAAGAAAGTGCCCTATTTTTGCTATGCGACCACTGTTCTGTACGTCAATGAAAAGTTGCCGCAGAATTTGCATCGTATGCCTGTGCGCAGAGATATTGGGAGTGACAGAATCATTCTTATTACCTGTTGATGCAAAATCGTCACTAGGAAGTGACTATGTGGTCAAATACCACTTTCGTCAGTTTTGCAAATTTGCCCTTGTGAGGCAGAAGTTGTGTTTTTTGCAGTGACATAATATTTTTGCAGTGTTTTGTAATGGCGTCTGATGCTCTTTCACAAATAGTCACTGAAAAGCTTGACAAGAACAACTTCCCAACATGGAATTTTAGAATGATGAATTTCCTAAAGGGAAAAGGCTATTGGGAGTTCAATACTGGAGCTGAACAAGAACCAGTTATTCCTAATGTTCCCAATCAGTAGGAGTTGCAGGCATTTAAAGGCTGGCATGAGAGAGCCAGAAAAGTTATGTACTGGCTATCTATCAGTATTTCAGATTTTATGATCGTGCATATTCAGGATGCAAGCATGCCAAAGGAGGCGTGGGATACTTTGACAAAAATGTATAGCACAAATACGCAAGCCAAGAAAATGCAGCTCAAGCAGGAGTTGAATAATGTGCACAGAGAAAATATGAGCATCAATGACTACCACATGAAGGTGAAGAAGATTGTAGATGCACTTGCTTCTATTGGATCGCCAATGGAAGATGATGATTTAGTTTCTGTAACCTTGAATGATCTAGGAAAGGATTGTGCACAATTTCGGACATCCATTGCTGTCCGTGAGAATTTTCCTGATTTTGAGGAGTTGATTGCTCTTCTAATTTCTGAAGAGTAGAGAAATGGTGGTGCATCTTCTTCAGGAGGAACTTCAAAAGAAGCTGTCTTCTACTCAAATGCTAGAAGAGGTAGAGGCAGAGGTAGAGCAGGCCGATTTGGAGGCCATGGCAAAAATCAAAATATGCAACAAATTCAAGAAAACCAGTCCTATGGAGGAGGACATGGTAACATTAGAGGCAGGGGGAGCCAAAGAGGTCGTGGTGGATGGCAGAGAGGCCAAAATGCAAACAGCAATGTTGAATGCTACTACTATGGTAAAATGGGACATATGGTTAAAGACTGCTATAAAAAGCAGAATGACATCATGACTGGAAAATTGCAGCAAGGCAATTATGCATCCTCTAGTAGACAGGGTGATGACAGAAATGAGCATTTGTTTATGGTGCAACACATGACCAATTCTATGACAAGTGCAGAAGAAAGCAATGGTGTGGTATGTTGACTCAGGTGCATCAAACCACATAACAGGTCATGCAGAATGGATGCAGGATGCAAGGAAAATGGAAAGACCAGGATTTGTGGAGACTGGTGATGATACTGCACATCCTATTGTGCAGATTGGTAAAATTCCTTTGTCTATGCAAGATGGGAAAACGAAATACCTATTTGATGTATTCCATGTCCCAAATATCACCAAGAACCTAGTTTCTGTTGGTCAAATGTTTGAGTAGGGCTTGCAGGTCAGATTTAATCCTCATGGATGCTTTGTTGAGGATATGAAAAATAAAGGTCGCTTGATAGAAAAAGGGAAGAAGAAGGGCAGGATGTTTACATTGGATGCACACATACCTGAATTGAGTGCAACAATGTTTGCACATGGGACCGATGTAGTTGCAGATATTAATATCTGGCATAAATGCATTGGTCATGTTAATGTACAGTGACTTAAATTAATGCAAACCCAAAATATTGTTGCAAGATTGCCTAAGTTCAAGGTTGCAGAAATGCATAAGGAAAACAGGCAAGGAAGCCATTTCCTAGACATGTTCAAGAGAGTAAGAGGCCATTGGAATTAATCCACTCTGATGTGTGGACTACTAAAGCTGCATCTATTGGAGGCTGTCATTATTTTGTCACTTTTATTGATGACTACATCAAAAAAGTTTGGGTGTATTTTATGAAAAAGAAAAGTGAAGTGTTTGGGCATTTCAAAGCCTTTAAAGCTATGGATGAAAAAGAAACAAGCCTACAAATAAAATGCCTAAGGTCAGATGGAGGGGGAGAATATCTCTCAAATGAGTTTGCAAGGTTCTTGCAGGAGCATGGCATAAAGCAGCAATATTCATGTAGTCATACCCCATAGCAAAATGGACTTGTAGAAAGGAAAAACAAGCATATTGGAGAGGTATCTTGTGCCATGCTCAATGAAAAAGACCTACCAGATTATTATTGGGCTGAAGCAGTTGCTACAGCAGTTTACATAATGAACATGACTCCCACTGCAGCAATACATGGCATGATGCCAGAGCAGAGGTATACTGGTAGGAAACCAGATATTTCTCATTTGAAAGTTTTTGGTTGCATTGCCTATGTTCATGTGCCAGATGAGTTGAGATCCAAGTTGGATCCAAAATTTGAGAAGTGCATCTTTATTGGTTATTCTCTACAGCAGAAAGCATATAGATGCTATAACCCTTCTACTCGTAAGTTTACAGTGAGCAGAGATGTTGTTTTTGATGAGATGAGCAGCAGCTGGTATAAACCAGTAAATGTGATTGATGATGTAGATGCACAAAATGGTAATACTGCATAGAATTCACAGCAGCAATCACAAAATATTAGTGGACCTGTAGTGTCCTCTAGCAGTGATTCACATACTTCGCCATGGACAGGCAGATTGAGATCAGGATAGTCTCCTCAAAGCAATGCAGATAGTGGTATGCAAGTATCACGAAAAGGAAAAGAGAAAGTAGTTCAGCCCATGGTTGATGTGAATGCAGGTCACTCTTATGTGGATGGTGAATCTAGTGGCTCAGAACAGAGCCTTGATGATGAGTTGGGTATTCCTTCTATTGTTACACCTGGAGTAAGGAAAACAAGGGATGTTTTGAGAGCACCTGGTAGTGAGCCTATTTTGCGCAGGTCTACTAGAGCTAGGTATCCTGTGGATAGGCTGAAATATGATGGATTTATAGCCATTCACTACGCCTATATGGTCAAAGTGATACATGAACCGGAACCCACTTCTTTTGAGCAAGCCATGGGAAAAGAAAAATGGGAGAAAGCCATGGATGACTTGGAAGAAAATGCTACATGGGAATTGGTGCCTTTGCCTAAAGACAAGAATGCAATTGGCTGCAAAAGGGTTTATAAGGTAAAGCACAATGCAGATGGTTCTGTGAACAGATACAAGGCAAGATTAGTTATCAAGGGGTATGCACAGACATATGGCATTGATTATGGAGAAACATTTAGTTTGATTGCAAAGATGGCAACCGTAAGAGCATTCATTGCTATGGCTACATCAAAGGGATGGTCTTTACATCAGATGGATGTAAAGAATGCTTTCTTGCATGGTGATTTGTAAGAAGAGGTCTATATGGAGCAAACGCCAGGTTATGTTCATGCTGTTCATCTTGAGTTTGTTTGCAGGTTGAAGAAAGCCTTGTATGGCTTGAAGCAAGCACCCAGAGCATGGTCTGACAAGATAGGACAGTATCTTGCCACTATTGGCTTTCAGATTTCCAAGGCAAATTTCTCACTTTATGTGAGAAAAACAGAGAAAGGCATTATGCTGCTTGCCATTTATGTTGATGATTTGATCATCATAGGTGATAGTGATGAAGATATCCTTCATGTGAAAATGCTATTGAAGTAGAAGTTTGAGATGAAGGATTTGGGAGAGTTGTATTAGGTCTTGGGCATTGAGGTGATTAGATCCACAAGTGGGATATGGCTCTTGCAAAGGCAGTATGGATTGGACATGTTGTCCAAATATGGGATGACAGGCTGTAAGCCTATTTCAGTTCGTTTGGAGCAGAATGTGAAGTTGAGTGCAGATGCAGGTGAGCTTCTGGAAGACCCTGCTATGTACAGACGCATAGTAGGAAGTTTGATTTATATGACTATTACCATGCCAGATTTGAGCTATGATGTTGGGTTGGTAAGTTAGTTTATGCAAGCTCCAAGGAAACCGCATTTGGATGTGGCTAGATGCATACTGAGGTATGTGAAGTCCACATTGCAGTATGGACTATTTTACGAGACTGGGGTTCAGATACACTTGCATGGATACACTGATGCTAATTGGGCTGGTAGTATTTCTGATAGACGATCTACCAGTGGATATGTGATCTATTTTGGGAGTGCTTTATGTCACCAACTTGTTAGCCTGCAGATGCGGTTGGTACACCACCCATGAATAATAATTGGATGACAACTATCTTTATGTACTCTAGTTAGTGGCTCAATTAGTATGCCACCTAGGTTAGCTGAGTTTGGTTTGAGACCCACATATAGGGTTCATCTATTCCTTTTGTACTTAGAGAGTTATTTTGACTTTCACAACTAAGAAGAAAACTGTTTTCAGCCTCCACCTTTGTGTGTATTCCCCAATTGTGTATGTGAGAAAGTTGCAAGTGAGACTACTTCTCTCCCACTCTCTTCACAGATAACTCCATGTTGGAGGTGGTTTTAGTGCTCTATGCCAGAGGCTTACCCGTGTACTGGCGAAAGTGTCTACCCATGAGAACATTGTAAAAGCTGCCACTAAGGGGTTTATGCTAAACGGTCAAAACCAAGTCATGTGAGAATATGCATATGCCAAAGATCAAGCTTGTAGTAAAGTGGTGACAACAGGATGTTGGGAGTAGCCAAGAGGCTGTACAAGGCTGATGTGTATGTGCAAGAAAGAATGCTAAAAATAGTCAACAATGGGCAACTTTAGATGGGTGGCATATGTGTGCAACATGTATCAAACAATCTTGAATCTGAGGAAGATCACTCTGCCAAGTGTCAAATTGACATGTTGAACTACCAAATGTTGAGAGTACTTAAGTGTGTCAGATGTGTGAATGTGTACACCAATTATAGATCCGATGGAAACTAATCGAGTAATATGGCAATGGCTTACTTGGCTTCATGGAGTTTAATCTCATCTATGGCTGTGCTAGTCTACAACTAGACTACAAGTTTAAGTGCAAAATGCAGCAAAATGAATTTTAATTATTTCATTTTATGTGTCGGGTGGGCTGCAAGGGATCAAGAGGTGGTTCCAATGAAGAGGAATGGATGATGCTAACCTATACATAATCCAAAGTGTAGATCTGAGGTGCTCAACGTGTAGAGCATGATATGGTGATCATTTTCTATTTTTGTATGGCTCCGAGAAGAATGGCCAAACTTTGATCCCTAGAGGATGATCAAAATGATGAGGTGGCATGGAGGCTAATCTAGTAGTGGGTGGTCACATGCAGATTACAACTGTGCCTGTGTGTCACTCTATTGAAGTGGACATGTTGATATGGCACTGCCATTTGTCATGATGACATGGTAAGTAGGTGAGATGGCATCGTGACATGCCCCTGGCAGATAGGTGTTGAGGTGGCATCATGGCAGTCTACATTGGTGATAGCATTCAAAACATTAATCTACTTGGAGATCTACTCTTCATATATAGCATAGAAAGAGTTGATACACATGTGATAACGTGAGATATTGGAAAGCACGAAATATTGGAATACACGACTCAAACTTGAAGCTTGTAGCAATAAAACGACTAAGAAGATCGTCTCCATCGTCTTTATACCACCTTCCATAGCTGCCATACATCATGTGAAGATGCTACCCACGCCTCCAGAGAGCTCTCTAGATTCACTTGCCACTTGTAGATCGTGAGGAAGCTTCCCACATAGTCCACCAATAGAACTGCTACACATGCATGGCCCTACCAAGACACAAGCCAACATAGCGAACCAATAAACTGAAGCTGCATAGAGTCACCCTAGAAGATCACATCTCCAACAGTTGGCTATTGGTAATGATGTGGCAATGAGTTGGCACTCTTGATATGGCTCTACTAATGTGCTAAGCGGAGTCAATAGATGACATGGCATAGACCCATGATGTGGCAAGTGTACCATGTGACAACTTGCTGCTGACATGGAGGATAACGTTAATGTGGCATGTGGCATGTCTTGATGACATGACCCTCAGTGTTGACATGGCACTATGACAGCTATTGATGACATGGCAATGGGACGCCCCCTCTTGCTGACGTGGTGGATAATGCTGATGTGGTCTGTGGATAAGATGCACCAATGTGGCAATGATGTGGCATTGTCCACTTGGCAGATAGCATGGACATGTGTCAAATGCTTCACTAAGCTTGGGTATGGTCATCGTGAGGATTGGGCATCGAAATATTTGTAGGATGTGCCAAAATCTATGAAATATTTTGTCAAGAGACCTTCATTTCTATCTACGTAACTAGCAAGTGCTAGCATTACTGCTACACCTCCCGTAAGCGAGGTTGTAGGAGTAGTTAGAGGGCAACTACATTATTAGGTAGAGCCACCAATCATGGGCTACATTTGGGTCTGGTCGCCGCTGCTGAAGGGTCATTGGGAGGCATTTGTGCTGGGCATTATAGGAGCTTTGTTGATGCGCATCTCTTGCTACCATTTGCTTGAGCCTTTGTTTGCTTTTGGCATGGCGAGGCACTGTAGCTGGCATGGAACTTGGAGGCATTGATGCCTTTACTATGTTACTATGTAGATGGAGGCACTCGATGGTTTGCCAATCATGCCGTCGCTCTTTAGTTGGAGCTACGAAGGCTTGTTCGAAGTGGTTGATGTAGTGGTCACTAGGAGTTTGCAATGAATAATACTATGCTTTTGTGAAATGGTGTGTTTATCAAAATGGTGTAGACTAGAATGTAACTTTTGCAAGTTTTTCATGGCTATAGCAAAACAGTAGCTGGATCTCTCTCTTTGAGATGTTTTCTTTATCAAAATATCAAGGAACAAGGTACAAGAGCAAGCTCTTTGCTTTTTCAATCTCTCTCTTTGAGTTTTCGGAAGTTAAAGTGTTAGGTTGGACAATATTCTTTCATCTTTTGATGAACAAGAGTGTGCTTTTGCAAAATGGTGTATTTATGAAGATGTTGCAAAGTTTGAGAGAGAGAGAGAGAGAGAGAGAGAGAGAGAGAGAGAGAGAGAGACTTGACTCATGAATATAGATGTATCTATGACAAGTTACTGTTACAATACAAGAGAAACTGAGTTTCCATTGTTGTTTGTAAAATGACAAAAGAATATAGTTACAATGCAGATTATGGCTACAACTTTAGATTGTAGAGCTTCCCTAACTTGCTCCTTCTACACCAACACTGAAGAGTGTAGGAGAAAAGTTCAACAACTAGAGCAGAGGCTATTCTGGCAAATATGTTAAATGAGGACATGGTAGAGGAGGTGGTGGATGAGGAAAAGGCACAAGAGAAGCTCCATGTTCAACCTTCATCCTAGGCATTGGATGCTAACCCTACATAGCATCAGCCATTGCCTCAAAATCATCCATTTGTTTAACATTATGATGTATACTTTTCATCTGTTCCAGCACATTTGTATACTATGCAAATAATCATGTTGTACCTGTGTGCTGTATTAATAGAGTATCTGTAATTCATGAGTTCTGAATTATCTCAATAATCCCATTTGGGATGTCTCTGCATAGAAGTGTCCTTTCCCTTTGTTACAATACCTATCAACATGTAGTGTTAGTTAATGGTGTCCGTTTGTCCGTTTAAAAGCAAAAACGTCTAGTCTTTCTCTTATCCATTCAAAAATAAAGAAAAAACGTTGAATTATATTCAATTCTTGGTTTTGGTTTACCTTCTTGTTATTTAGAATGAATGAGAATCCTTCTACAACACTATCCTCTATCTCCACCCGAATGTCTTGGCATAATTGGGCAAGTGTACATCATTGTCTGAGTGATATAATTCCCAATAAAATTTCATTCTCGTTAACAGTGATACTAAGTGCTTCATTCTTAGGACCAAAAGTGTTCAAATCGTGATCCATTGGAACAAATTGGTTCCCAATCATTCCACTACATCTATAGGAAAAGGATAATATGAAATTGTGACTGGCAATCATGTACATAAGTTTAATGGAGGATTACCAAAAGGCGAGTGATAAAAAGCAAGCGAGCCAAAAAAAGCGAGCAATAAAAAACAATAAAAGATTTATAAATCCCCCATTTTAGTAGCAAAAAATAATAACTTATTCAAAAGTCCATATGTTTCCTCAATGCTAGAAGGTCACTCTTGGAATGAAACCCATGTTTCTTTATTACTGGAAAAATATCCTTCCCTAATGATTTATTCTTACCTCCCACTAATCTAACCAATGCAACAAATTAACCACAAATTCATATTTTGGTGCATTAAATTTTACTAGATGGTGCACAAAGACATGATAATCATCTAAAGTATGCCTTGCCATTTGATTTGATATGTAACACGACCCTATTTGGACTTGTAAATCAAAAGATACAAGGATGTGAAAATGTCCTCTTTTGGGCCAAAACAGGGAGCGCGTTAATGCACTCCCTGTTTTGGCCCAAAAGAGGACATTTTCACATCCCTGTATTTTTGCAAGATGTCAACATATGATTTTTTTGGCCCAAAAGATGAGTTTTTAACATCCCTACATCTTTTTATTGTCAAATATAAATGGCATAATGTTACATATCAAATCAAATGACAAGGCATGATTTAGATCAATATCATGCCTTTTTGCACCATCTAAAAAAATTGTGTGCATCAGAATATGAACTTTGTGAAATTCTGTCCAATTTTTTGCACCAAGTTTAAAGTAAGGTTTCCCATAATGGGGAGCAGGAAGACACTGTCTATTTTGGCAAAAAAAAGCCAAAATTTAAAATAGCCTCCTTCGGAAGCTTGGAAGAAGCTAGACATGATTTTTGGTGCAAGCTCTCACATCTCTAAACTATCACTTAAAATCTCTTTCTTTGAATTGAAGATGACTAGTGGTACTACTTTAGTAGCTCATGTCAACTATATGCGGAGTCTTATGACTCAATTAGCTTCTATCAGCTCTCCTATTTCTCCAGATGATGCTATGGCAGTGTTACTTAAGAGCATGCCTGAAGATTATGATCACATAGTTACCACTTTGAAAAATCTTCCTAATCCTAATCTTGAAGGTATTATCTCTGCTCTCCAAGAAGAAGAAAGGCATATGGAGCTCAGGAAAGGCAATGACACTGCTTATGCTATAAAAGTCTAGAAGGGCAAGTATACTCCTTGCAATCACTGTGGAAAGACAAATCACCTTTCAAAGGACTGCTTCAAAATTAATCCATGCAAGCACTGTGGCAAGAACAACCATAATGAGAAGTTTTGCAGAGCCAAAGCAAAGAAAGAAAATGCAAATCTACTTTTAGTTGAGCCTCCACAAGATGAGGCATCCCATGAAGATTATGCATTTTAAACATCTCTATGTATGCCCCAGATCTCTCTTTTTATGTCAAGGTACTCAGCCTGGATAGTCCTCCAAAATGAATGAAAATAAACTATTGTGTTTTGTGTGTTTTGTAAACACCTCTGGTCACCTTATGATGTAGGCCATGTGTATGTTTTGCTCCATGGTACCTCTTGCAGACATTGTGTGCATGTACATGCAGGGGAGATAACCATTGGAAGGTCTTTTTGTATCCCTTTTTGTTTACCTTACACCCAAGGGAACCCTTGCTAGCATGAGAACCTAGCCATAGATTTATCCTTGACCACCATGAGATGGCATGAGAAACTATGAGACTAGATGTATCCTTGACATAGCCTGAGGCATTCCCTTGAGGGGCTGTTTGTTGGGATATCTCAAGGTGTATGCCTCAGGCACACCTTATGTTTCTATGTGTGAGTGCTAGAGGCACAGTTAGGTGCCCACAAGCACAGTTAGGTGGTGGAGAGCCACATAGGATGATTGAGAGAATCTAGGAGCAGATTGAGGAGATGATTGTGGAGCTCTGAAGTCATCAGTGATGTCAGTGAGCATGTATGAGGTGCCTACTTAAGGACCTCACTCTTCTTCATTCTACAACCAAGTAATGCAAGTATTCTGAGTTTGTGTCCACTCTTTGCTTTCCTTTCAGTTTTCCAACAAAGGGCTTTAAAAATATTATTAAATAGGGAAATAATCTCGAAATAATACCCATGGGTTGATAGAGTTGAGTAATGTTCATAGAGAGGGGATAGGGAGGTGTTGGAAGATGTATTTAGCATCTTGTTGTCGATACATTTGCATCCACCTTAGACCTACAATAGTCAAGGACCATGGAGGTAAAGGGGAAGGGAGAGCATGTGGGAAATTTGTTTATTTTCAAAGTGTATAATTTGACAGATTTGACCTCATATTTGGATTCCTCGTCGAATTCTGGTCATTTTGAGTACCAACATGACCATATTCTGATAAAAATTGGAAAAATGGTGTTTTTGTCATTTTGGCCTGTTTGGGGCCTGTTTTGAGTCTGCGCTAGCAGGAAGCGCGAGGCGTAGCGTCTACAGGCCACATAGCGGCGCTGTTCCTCGAAGGAATGTCCGGCAAGTCGGGACAGGTCTTTGGGCAATATGGGCTTATCATGTTCCATCAATGGTGCGGGTTTGGCTGGCCGTTAGGCGGGCTAGCCGCCCCCAATAATTCAATTTCCGTTCCAAAAAATTATGTCATACCTACCTGAATCCCTACCTACCCCGAGAATCTGTGGTGCGTTCCCAGTCAGTAATGGAACCAATCGTCCTATTCCCCGCTGGGATGCCTGAGCCTGTTCTGTGACCTCCCCGGATTTGTGGAGTACAACGGAGTGGTCGGCATATCTAATTAGCTAGCGCAGACTCAAAACAGGCCCCAAACAGGCCAAAATGACAAAAACACCATTTTTCCAATTTTTATCAGAATATGGTCATGTTGGTACTCAAAATGACCGAAATTCGACGAGGAATCCAAATATGAGGTCAAAAGTTTCAAATTATACACTTTTAAAATGTACATATCTCCCATAGTTCCTCCCTTCTACTTTGAATATGGACATATCTTCCATAATTTTTTGCCTCCTACTACCACTCATATCCTCCCCCCCCTTGTGCATAGTATACACTCTTCCACCCCTCCCACATGCTATGAAAATGAACATATTCTATATTCTCTCCCCCTCTTTCTAACCTCCCCATCTTTCTTATAACAAAAACATGTATGGATTTCTAAAAAAAGCTCGCAAAAACAAAGGAAATGGTAAAAAAGGTCACATTAAAAAGCTCGCCAAAAGATTTCCCCCGACAAACACTCTAAGCTCAAGATCCATAATTTCAAATCCTATATCAAAAGATAATAAGATTTTGGTAAATATATATTTCTAAAAGAAATGAAGTCATTTAAAATTATTATATAAAAGTAGAAGTGCTTATTTAAAAATATTTAATAAAACACCTCAAATATAAATTTATAAGTATGTAATCCACAAGCTATTATATAAAATAACCTGTAATAATATAGACCAAAAAATCAAATGTTAGCATTAGTTTGGTAGCAAAACAGGACATAGAAGTGTCCTTTTGATGTTTTGGCAAAAAATTCACAACTTGATCTAGATATATATTTTGAGGATTCCCTCTCTTGAGCTTAAGGTAGACTCATAAGACTATTTGTAAAAAATATAAGAAAAATGCACACACGATTACAAAGTTCCCACAAAAGTATAGTAAGTTACACAAATTTTCACCCAAGCAGGATTCAAAACAAGTTTCATAGCACATCTTGTGTTTATAATTTTGAAGTATACATAAGTGTTATATATATATATATATTTGTTGGTATCACTTGTTCATGACTAAATCCACTTTATAAAAATAATTTAGACCTTTGAAGGTTTCTATGATATCAATTAATCCTTGTATCTTGAAATTAGCATAAATTGCAACGTAACCAACAATCACAATAAAGTTTGAATTTGATGTTCTACATCATATTAGGTCCCCTAAAAACTCATACTGCTCTATATCGTATTGAAGACATATGTAAATTATGGTTGAGTTGGGAACTTGTTATACATGTCAAATAATGTGTGAAAGATGAAATTTACCTAACTACCACAACATTGAAAAAAAAAATTAATTCCATGAATCATAGTAAATATGATTATCTAACCTCCAAAAGCAATCTAAACATATGTGTTATAGTTATTATTAGACTATGGGGCTTAAAACTATGAAAAAATTGATTCTAATCAAGAAGTATGGCCATTTTATCTAAATAATAATAAATAATAATAAGGTTTAAATAAAGAATTTATTTTTTGAATAACAAGGCCAAATAAATCAAATAAATAATTTATTTTATGAATAATAAGGTTTAAGAAACATAAATTGTTGGAGTATTGCCTAAATGTCCACCTTCATGGGGAGACCCAATTAGGGTGCGCACGTAGTTGGGCTACATCAAAGAAAATGTGGAGGCAGCTAGTGATTGGTCCATGCATTCCAAGTGTCTAATTGGTCGGCGGTATGAAGATCACGTGGAAGCTACATCTGGGAGTTACCTCTCCATGCAAACTACGAGACATTTCTTCGACTTACCAGAGAGCCACAGTCGCGCATAGCTCGAGAGAAGGTGGTTTTCATAAACCCCTATAAGCAATGCCTTACGTCCTTTTTATCCAAGGTTGTGTGCCTGTTGTAGAGTTGTGAGCTTTGAGCATAGGCTCAACTCTTAAGCAATAAGTGTTTAGCACCTGCCATCACAGTCATAGGGTCCATAGTAGAGTCGATCCTCGTGATCTCTGTGTCTTTGTATGCCAAAAATCCTTAGTAGAGGTGAGGCGGTTGATCTCTAATCTGACAACTGAGATAAATAGATTCTTTCTTCCTCTGATCATGCTCGTTAATTTTTTGATAAGTAATTCAATTGCATGCGTAAATTATTAGCTCCAATAACTAACAGAAAGATATTATCTTTAATGTTATTATATAAATAAATAATAAAGATATAAAGCAATGCATTTGTAGAAACAAAGGTTGTGGAGTGTTTTGATGTGACATATGTGATGATTTTTTCTCATTATAACACCCTATATTCAATGTGTTCCATTGCACTTATGGCCTCAAATATATTAGGGAGTGCTATAAATCATTGAAGCATGTTTCATCTCCATCAAAATGATTATTAGGTAAGCATGTAAAATGAGTAAGCAATTTTTACTATTTAATGAGGTAGCTAAATAATTGGTTAACATGTTTTGATACATTGAATGAATCATTTTGTCTTATATACATGCATTGTTACAAGAAGTGTTGTACTCTTGAGTCCTAAGAATTCTTAAGAGAATTAGCATTTTGAGGATGCCAAAATAATAGTGCAAGCTTCATGCCTTGATCAAATCATGAAATTGCAAGAGGGAATCTATTATATGTTTTATTTATCCTATCTTTGTATTGAAATATTTTCCATTCTAAGTATTGTATCATATATTCTTATTAAGATAATGTTCTTGTATTAGGAAAGTCAATACTCTTAGCATGGAGAAGATATAGTGCAAGCTCGAGATCCTGAGCATGCCATTGCATCATACAACATTATCTATTACATGTTTTATTTATTCTATCTTGTTATTTTAAATTTATTGAATAAATAATATTTATTAAAGAAGCTATCTTAAATATTTTTTAAAAATATTTGTGCTTCTTTAATGTTCTTGTCTTAGTAGAGTCGGCATTTTGAGCATGCGAACCACATTCTACAGCTAATTCAGTCCCCGCTACTTTAGTCCCTTCTACACCAATGAAGGCCAACAGATTTGATCATGAACATTCTCCGTGCTCTCCATCTTTAGATTTTCAAGATTTGTTTAATGTAGGGTGTAGTGTGGAAGAAGAAAGAGAGGCCATTGGGACATTACCCAAGGGCTCATTCATGACCAAGATATGGTCAACACCTATTGAAGGCTAAAATGAAGCATAACAGATGCAATCTCCTCTACAAGAAATTAATAAAAGAGGTACAAAGTTGATTTATCACAATAACAAGTAGCTTTAAACCATCTCTTTTTTACTCTCTCTGTATCAAAATATTTTTGTTTCTTAGTATTGTAATCATAGTTTCAAATGAGCTCATGTTAGGAGAGTTACTACTCTCAACATGGAGAAGCTATAGTCTTGCAAGCTCAAGATTCAGATCGTGCCCTTGAATCAAGCGAGCTAATTTATTACATGAATCGATCATATCATAGGGTACCTTGTTGAGCGAGGATCTAGTCTCCATTTGGCATTGTAATCCAATAGGAAAATTTTGTTATTTAGTTTGTGTGAGTGTTAGATATCAATGCTCCACTCTCATGTAACTACGCGGGAACTAGCTAACTCTACTTGTAAGCCCCCCATATGAGGAGAAGGCGTTTGAGTAGCTCGGTTATCCGGTAGGTCCTGGTTTGGACACCAGATGGGGGCCATGTGTGGCCTGGAGTTGGCACACTACCACCTAGGCTATATGCAAGTGCGAGAAGGCATCCCATGACTGATCGCACTGAGGGTAGATGGAGCATTTCCCAGGGCAGCCCACTCTCGGGTTGTGGGGCCCATTTGGAGCCCTAGATGATCCCGGATGGCTCTAGGCAGAATGACTACCATAGGTAAATTTCTCTATTCTACGCCACAGTTCTATCGTGTGGTCGGTGGTCTATTTCGGGACCGACCTCCAATCGATCGTTTTGGGCAGACTGGGTCGGTCACCCAATTAGGTCTAACCGACTACGACTGGTGGCTATATAAGAGCAAATCTGTGAATCCCATTATTATCACTGGCTATAGCAACCCTGATTCCTTAGCATCCAACCTCTGTTCTCTACTGTTTCCAGCATGCCATCGAAGCTTCTCTCATAGGAGCGCATGGCTGGGAGGCAGCGCCCTCTATTGTATCAGTTTTATAGTAATCAAATTTCTGATTCTCCATACTATCTGCTTTTCTCTGTTGCATACGAGATCCTATTATCTATTGAGCACAGACGTTGTATTGTTTTCTTACATGGTATCAGAGCTTGGGCTCCAACAAGAAGATTTGGTAGTGTGTTTTTATTTGCGAGCAGATTGTGAGAGATGGCCCAGCCCACAAGACTACGAATCCCACCGTTTGGTGAAAGCGAAAAGTTGGACGGCACTAACTATCCACTCTGGAAGTTCAAGATGAAGGCCATCCTAAGCGCATACGAGCTTTGGGATATTGCTACTGGGGTGGACGTGAAGTTGGTTGCGAGACCGAATCCAGCCAATGCATGACGACAGGTAGTACCAACTGCGGATGAGATTCTTGCGTGGACAAGAAGAAATGCAGATGCACTGTGTTCTATTTTTTGCAGTGTAAGTGATTCTGTCATGGCGTTAATTCAACATGTCACCACAGCGGAGGAGGCATGGACGGTCTTGAAAAATCAGTACAAGACCACGAATCAGATGCGGATATTGCTACTAGGGTGGATGTGAAGCCGGTTGCAAGACCGAATCCAGCTAATGTATGACAACAGATAGTACCAACTGCAGATGAGATTCTCGCGTGGACAAGAAGAAATGCAGATGCACTGTGTTCTATTGTCTGCAGTGTAAGTGATTCTATCATGGCGTTAATTCAACATGTCACCACAGCGGAGAAGGCATGGAAGGTCTTGAAAAATCAGTATGAGACCACGAATCAGAGATGCGGATTCAGAATCTGGAGACTCAACTCGCGAACGAGAAATTGTCTTGAGTCTGAAACGGTAGAGAAGTTCATCACCAGGGTGAAGAATCTGTGCGATCAGATGACTGCAATTGGCATCACCATCACCAGTGAGAATCTAGCACGAAGGTGCATACAGATTCTCCCACCAAAGTATGACGATCTTGTTACGACATTGAATACACAAAACAGAAATCTGCCCCTCAACTTTGAGGATTTCAGCACGATGCTTCTGGAGGAGGAGATGCATCAAAAGACGAGGACTGGAGAAGATTCAGCTTTCTCGGCTAGATCAAAGAAAGGTAAGGGTAAGGACTCTAGTAACCCGTCTTCTTCTTATGATAAAAAGAGAAAGAAGAAGATCAAGTGCTTCTATTGCAACAAGGCAGGGCACAAGCAGAATGAGTGCCGAAAGAAGATTGCAGATGAGAAGAACAGAGTAAAGAAAGAGTCCAGCAACAGTGCACAGGTAGTACCAGTAGAGCTATTCATAGCAATTGAGGAGATTTGCATGGAGGCAGTTCATGTACCTACAGATGAACCTTGGATTATTGACAGCGGTGCACCATGCCACATACGCCACATGACCAGTCGGAAGGATTGGTATACCTCTCTACATCCGGTAGGGAATGACATCCTGGTAGCAGTCGGCAATGATGCAATATGTCCAGCAAAAGGAAAAGGTATGATTGCTCTCCAGTCAGATGGAGTTGTAAAATAGTTGTCCGATGTTCTTTATGTGCCAGATATCAAGAGAAACTTGTTGTCTGTTTCTGCAATCACGGATCGAGACCTCAAAATTCACTTTGATAAGAATGGCGCATAGATTTTGGATCTTCAAGGGAAGATCATTGGTAAAGGTACACGGCACAACAACATCTACGAACTCTCAGCTTTCAGTGCTTGAGCTGATGTGAGCAACACTAAGCTATGGCATGAGAGGTTTGGTCATCTAAACCTTAGTTCTTTAAAGGAAATGCATAAAAGTGGAATGATTGTAGACCTACTAGAAATTACAGATCTGCTCGATGTATGTGAAGCTTGCATGATGGGCAAGCAGCATCGACAGCCCTTTCCTAAAGAGGCCAGCAGGGCAAAGGCTCCTCTAGAGCTTGTTCACATGGACCTCTACGAAAAGATGGAGATGGAAGCTTTGGGTGGTTCCTACTACTTCATGACGCTGATTGATGACTACAGTAGAAGGATATGGATATACTTCCTAAAGACTAAAGATAAGGCTTTTAGTAAGTTCAAAGAATGGATGTAATGGTCAAGAAAGAAACGGGGAGGAAGGTGAAGAAGTTGAGATCAGACAAAGGTGGTGAGTTCACATCAAATGAATTCAAAAGTTACTGCAAAAGTCACGGGATCAAGAGGCAGAAACCCCCGCCACATATATCACATCAAAATGGAATAGTAGAGTGCAAGATGCGCATCATCTGTGAAATGGACAGGATTATGATGAAAGGGAAAGATTTGCCAAAGACTTTCTGGGCTGAAGCATGTAACACGGTAGTTTACATTCTGAATCGTAGCTACACAAAGGCTATGAACGGGATGACTCCACTGCAGGCCTTTTCTGGTAAGAAACCTTCAGCTGCACATTTCAGAGTTTTTGGATGTGACTGTTTTGTGCATGTCCCTGATGCTAATAGGACCAAATGGGAACCGAAGAGCCGGAAGTGCATTTTCTTAGGCTACAGTGAAGAGGCGAAGGGTTACCATCTCTATAATCCTGTTACCAAGAAGATAATAGTAAGTGGCGATGTGGCCTTCTCAGAATAGCTGCATCAATTGGAGGAGGATGCTTCCTTCTCGGACAACCAAGACCAGGATATCCATCCAGTACAACCACCAACAATAGACCGAACTCCCCCAACGGTGCTTGGGAGGATTCAATATAAAGAAGAGGAAGAAGAGCTTGCAGAACCACAATGGCAACGGCCATTCCCGAAGTGGGTAAAATAGCTTTTGGATAGCAGAGAACCTACAGCCATTGAGGAAGAACCATCCGAACACTGTCAGTCCAAGAGATTAGAGGAGCAAAGAAGGGCGCACGAACACTTGGTCAATTACACTTTGATGACAAAGGTGATCCGTGCTGAAGAACCCAAGTGTCTTGAAGAGGCACAGGGTGATGATAGGTGGATGGAGGCTATGCAGTTGGAGTATGGCTCCATAATGAAGAACAACACTTGGGACCTTGTGGATCGACCACCAAAACGCAAGGTAATTAGCACCAAGTGGGTGTACAAGACCAAGTACAAGTCCGACGGCACGTTGGATAAGTACAAGGCTCGGCTCGTGGCAAAAGGATTCGCACAGGTACATGGTTTTGATTATCTGGATACTTTTGCTCCCACAGCTCGACTAACCACAATTCGCAGTGTTTTGGCTCTAGCAGCATAGGAAAGTTGGCCCATGTTTCAGATGGATGTAAAATCCGCCTTTCTGAATGGAGATCTCAAGGAGGCGGTATACATGGAACAACCACCAGGTTTTGTGATCCCTAATTCAAAAGGTAAAATCTATAAACTAAAAAAGGCGCTTTACAGGCTAAAACAAGTCCCACGAGCATGGTACCAGCAGATTGATGCCTACTTTCTGCAAAACGGGTTCAGGAGGAGCCCATCTGATGCAAATTTGTATATCCACAGAGAAGGAGGCATGTGTATGATCGTGTTCCTTTATGTGGACGACCTTGTCATAATAGGGAACCATGAAGAAAAGATCTCACAGACAAAGTAGTTGCTAGGAAGAGAGTTTGAAATGACAGCTGATGCATTTCTGTTTGGGGATTGAAGTTTGGCAAGAGCCAAAATAGATCTTCATCTCACAGCTAAAGTATGCTGGAGAGATACTGAAGGCATTTGGCATGGCTCAGTGCAAGACAGTTGGCACCCCTATGGAGGTTGACGTGAAGCTCTCAAACGAGGATTCATCACCACTGGTGGACAAAGCGAAATACAGAAGGCTTGTGGGCAGTTTGATTTACTTGTGCAACACGTGGCCAGACATCAGTTTTGCGACTGGTGTACTAAGCAGGTTTTCCAATAAGCCCCGGGAGAACCATTGGAGGGCAGGGATGCGGGTGCTGACACACTTGATTATGGCATCACCTATACCAAGGGCAACATCTTGACCAGATTCTATGACTCGGATTGGTGGGCAGGAGACGTGGACAGCAGGAGATTAGTGACAGGTTACTATTTCTCACTTGGATCTGGAGCTGTGTCATGGGTCAGCAAGAAGCAACCCACAGTTGCTCTTTCTTCTACCGAGGCTGAGTACAAATCAGCATGTTTTGCTTCTTGTGAGGCAGTGTGGTTGAGGAGGATTTTAGGGGACATGGCTGCAGTGTAGAACAAGCCTATGCAGTTATCATGTGACAATCAGAGTTGCATGGCAATTGCAAAGAACCCTGTGTTCCACGCTTGCACAAAACACATTGAGATTCAATATCACTTTGTACGCGAGCTCATCATGGATGGAGAGGTCAACTTAGTGTACTGTCCGACTACAGAGAATGCTGCGGACATCTTCACGAAGGCTCTTGGAAGAGACTTGCTGGAGAGGCATCTTCATCGACTTGGCATTGGGTCGAAAAAGTAAGTTCACTTGCGGGTGGACATTGACGGGGGGTGTTAGATATCAATGCTCCACTCTCGTGTAACTACGCGGGAACCAACTAACTCTACTTGTAAGCCCCCCATATGAGGAGAAGACATTTGAGTAGCTCGGTTATCCAGTAGGTCCTGGTTTGGACACCAAATGGGGGCCATGTGTGGCCTGATGGTTGGATGGCTTCAGATAGAGTTGGCACACTGCCAATTAGGCTACATGCAAGTGCGGGAAGGCATCCCATGACTGACTGCACTGAGGGTAGACGGAGCATTTCCCAGGGCAGCCCACTCTCGGGTTGTGGGGCCCGTTTGGAGCCCCAGATGATCCCGGATGGCTCTGGGCGGAACGGCTAACATAGGTAAGTTGCTCTATTCTGCGCCACGGTTCTATCGTGTGGTCGGTGGTCTATTTCGGGACCGACCTCCAGTCGGCCGTTTTGGGCGGAATGGGTCGGTCACCCAATTGGGTCTAACCAACTACGATTGGTGGCTATATAAGAGCAAGCCCGTGAAGCCCATTATTATCACGGGCTACAGCAACCCTGATTCCTTAGCATCCAGCCTCCGTCCTCTACTGTTTCTAGCACGCCATCGAAGCTTCGCCCACAAGAGCGCACGGCTGGGAGGCAGCGCCATCTATTGTATCAATTTTACAGTAATCAAAATTTTGATTCTCCATACTATCTGCTTTTCTCTCTTGCATACAAGATCCTGCTATCTGTTGAGCACAGACGTTGTATTGCTTTCTTACAGATAGAAGTTCAAACCCAAAGCAATAGCTGGAATTTTGTACAAACGAATGTACCCTTCTAAAGCATGTGCATGGTCTTTATCTAAAATGGCCAAATTTTCTTGTAAGGAAAACAAGTGAGTACATGTACTCGTGACCACTGCGTTCAAATTGATTCTGTCAAAGGAAAACAATTGTCACGATGATTGGATGATTATTTTGCAACACCTGTGATGGAAGCCCATGCATAGGAAGTCCAAATGATTTACAAACTATGTGTGTGTGTGTGTGTGTGAGAGAGAGAGAGAGAGAGAGAGAGAGAGAACCAATGTGTGTGTGTGAGAGAGAGAGAGAGAGAGAGAGAGAGAGAGAACCAAAATGGAAGGGGGCCACTTGGCAAGAAACTATGTGGGACACTTTTTTACAAAATTATAACTATAGCACTGCCTGGAAGGCACTGCTAACTAAGGTCAATACAATTAGATTTTGTGCTTTGAATAAACTATGAAGATCGACTTCATAATTTGATTGTGCAAGCACTTGGGTGCTCTTCTTACTAAGAAAGCCAATGAGCTGCAATCCACCTAGACCATGTCCTTGACGTCGGCAGAGATATTGGTTGGTTCCATATAATCCATCATAGCTACATCCGGCATGTCTTTTTGTGGAATTCTTAATTTCTGCATGTCGACACCTTTGCAACCTTGCCCTAAGGGTAAGTTGTATATATTCCAATTGTCCTTCATTCTTTATTGGAGTTGTAATTCTAGGTTTATATCGTGTACTCTCTCATGCATACGTTCTAGGCTTGCTCCCTTCACATCATAGTGACAAATTATTCATGCTTTTGATCAAATTTCAATGAGAGACTTTGTGGGTGTTCTTGAAGATGAGGTGCAAATCCTAAATTGTCTAACAAGCGGGGGCAAAAATCAAGTTAATCAACCAACTTATCTGTATTAGTATTTGATGGTATCAAGATGTATTGTCTATTCAAAAGCCAAGCAATAGATAAAGACACCAGCAAGTCAAGTGTTATCAGTAAAGCTAGAAACAAAAGCAACTCTTAAGTAAAAAAGACAAGAGAAGGTGCATGCAAGCGTGCAATAGCATTCATAAGCCTTATTCAAAAGTAAACCTTGAAGAGTGGATGGTGACATGCCTTCAAGTGCCTGCGAGAAACGTTGTAAACTTAACCAAGTATTAAGTTCCACTATCATGTCTCATTATATGACAATATTTATTGTTGTGTAAACACCATTGTCAATTCACAGCAAAATATTCATTTAAAGGAGCCTTACCATCGTTGTCAACTTGTGTCTTGTAATTACCATTCTTAACTTACTGCAGAGTATTCATTCAAAGAGATCACAGACCTCGCTAGCTTACTATCTCAAGTATATGTGAGAGTGATTAAACTAAAGGTTTTGGCCACGAACCTATGGAAGGTCTTCCAAGGCATTGTAGATCTTAAAAAAGAGGCAGGGAGGGGTTTGTCTTCAGACATGAATGTGATGTTTCATTTATTATGAACATAGATCCTCAACTTGCCCACACCTATTTGTAGGAGCTAAGTGCATTCTCAACCTTGAAGATGTTGTTGCTTCTGTTATGGGCCTGGTCTTCCCAATGAGTTGAGCCTTGTTGTGGGTTCGGTCCTTCAAATGTACTCCCAACTTTGCAATCCTTTAACTTATGCACATCCCCCTCGCTGTGCACCTAGGCTAGGGGGACATTACTTTCATTCTGATCATCAATAAAGTTGCTTCAGTGATGACATTCGATAGGCCCATATTCTGGCTCCCCGCTACATCGTGAAGCAGTGCATTTGTGTCCCACTTCTCGACCTCTGCAGTTTAGTATGTGTATATCCTCCTGTTAGGGGAACGTGGCATGTCTATAAGAACAAACTCATTCACCAAATTACTCACTTTGGTGCAGCTATGTTACAGCGGATGTGTTTGCTAGCAATATATATGGCGAAGCATTTCTTGGATCTGAGTCAAAAGCATAACTTACAGCATGCACAGCCCTCTCCACGTCATTGTGAATTCTGCAAGATGAAAGCAAGCTCAACCATGCTGCACTGACACATTCAAATGGAATGCTGGCGACCAAGTCCTCTGCCTCTTCCAGAAGTCCTCGTCGTCCAAGAAGATCGACCATGCACACATAATGCTCCACAGACGGGGTTATACCATGCTCTCCATTAATAGAGGCAAAGTATCGCCTCCCATCAGCAACCAGACCTGCATGACTGCATGCAGTGAGAATGCAGATGAAGGTTATCTTATCTGGCTTCCCGTCTCTGGCCAGCATTTGACCAAACAGTTGTAGGACTGCCATGCCATTTCCATTCTGTGCACATGCTGCCATCATAGCATTCCAGGAGACCACATCCCAAACTGGCATCTCGGCAAAGACAGCTCTGGAATCCTCTAGGCTCCCACACTTGCCATACATACTAATAAGAGCATTCCCCACGACAACACCAGACTCCCATCTGTTACCAACGATAGAAGAATGGATCTCTTGACCCTCTCCTAGAGCTGCCAAAGTGGCACACCCATCCAAAACGCAGATGAAGGTGATCTTGTTTGGTGTGATACCTTTGGCGTACATTTGACCAAACAAGTCTAACGCCTCCTTGCTGTGCCCATTCTGGGCACAGACCGCAATCATGGCACTCCAAGAGATCACATTCTGCAGTGGCAGCCCTGCAAACACAGACCTAGAATCATCCAGGCTCCCACAATTCCCATACATATTTAGAAGTGTTGTTCCTACAACAAGATCTGACTGCCATCCATTGCCAGCAATAGTAGCATGGATCTCTTGACCCTCTTCTAGACATGTCATACTCGCACATGCATCCAAAATACAAACGAAAGTCAACTTATTTGGCATGATGCCTTCAGCCTTCATTTGACCAAACAGTTGAAGGGCCTCTTCGGCATGTCCATTCTGAGCACATGTTCTGATCATGGCACTCCAGGCGACCATATCCCACAGTGGCATCCCTGCAAACACAGCCTTGGAATCTTCCAGGCAGCCACACTTACCATACATATTGACAAGAGCTGTCCCCACAACAATATCGGACTCCCAACCGTTACAAACAGTGGTGGCATGGATCTCTTGACCGACTTCAAGGGCTACCACACTAGCACATGCATCCAAAGCACAAATAAAGGAGATCTTGTTTGGCTTGATGCCGTCTGTCTGCATTTGATCAAAGAGATGTAGGGCGTCCTTTCCATGCCCGTTCTCAGCAGATACTGCGATCATGGTGCTCAAAGCAACCACATCCTGCAGGGGCAGCTCTGCAAACACAGCCCTTGAATCATCTAGACTCCCACACTTTCCATACATATTGACGAGGGCATTTCCCACAATGCCATCCAACTCCCATCCCTTGCTAACAATACTGGCATGAATATCCCAGCCGTGTTCTAGAGCTGCCATACTTGCACACGAGTCCAAAAGGCAGATGAACGTGATCTTATCTGCCTCGATGACTCGTGCCTGCACTTGACGAAACAGTTCTAGGACCGCATCACCCTGACCGTTCTGGGCACAGGCTGCAATCATGGCACTGAAGGAGACTGCATTCTGCAGTGACATTTCTGCAAATACAGCCTTGGAATCACTAAGGCTCCTGCACTTACCATACATATTGATGAGAACTGTCCCCACGACAACATCTGACTCCCATCCCATGCAAACAATAGTAGCATGAACCTCTCTGCCCTCTTCTATACTCCCCACACTGGCACAAGCATCCAAGACACCGAAGAAGGTGATTTTGTTTGGCTTAATGCCTTCGGCCTGCATTTGAACAAAGCGTTGCAGGGCCTCCTTGCCATGCCCATTCTGGGCACATACCGCGATCATGGCACTCCAGGAGACCACATCTCGCAGTTGCATGTCTACAAACACAGCCCTGGAATCATCCAGGCTCCGGCACTTGCCATACATATTGATGAGGGCATTCCCTATGACATTATCCAACTCCAATCCAGAGCCAACAGTAGTAACATGGACTTCTCGACCGTCTTCTAAGGATGCAATACTGGCACACGCATCCAAAACACAGATAAATGTGATTTTGTCTGGCTCAAACCTTTCAGCCTGCATTTGAGCAAACAGTGTTAGAGCCTCCTTGTAATGCCCGTTGTGGGTGCAAGCAGCGATCATAATGGTCCAAGAGTACAAATTTGGATCGACTATATGGTCAAACACAGCACGTGCATAATCCAGCCTCCCACACTTGCTGTACATTTGGATCAGAAGGTTGCTCAGAAATCTGCTGTCCGCATATCCATGCCTACTAATGTGTTCATGCACACGCGCTCCCTCAGACAGAGCATTGGCACTAGTGCAACGCCTCAAAAGGGACGCAAAGGTAGCAGCATCAGTCTCTGGACCCAGCTGACCGAGGATTTCCTCACTCAAACTTTCAGTTTGATGGTGCTCATCTAAAGTATGTGTATGACCATCCTTGCCATTTAAGGGCTGGCTTGGCACAATTTCCGCAAGCTCGACCGACTTGGTTATCATCCGCCTTAAATACGGGACAGGCGATGATCCCAAGGTCTTGCACTCCATTGCCGTAGCCCTAGGCGGATAATCCGGGCTATTGCAGCTTGCAGACGTGCCATTCTCACTGTATGTTTGCGTTCTTACAATTGCAAGCTGACGAATGTCCCATAACGATGATTGAGGAGGAGAAACACAACATGGGTTTATCGCCATAGAACTGGGCAAAATGCGAGAACCAAAATGCCTTCAAATGATCTTAGAGAGGTCCTCATTGCCCAATGGAACTCTTAGACAGATTCCCATTTTATAACATCATGAGCTTGATCGGAACTCTTAGACAGATTCCCATATTATAACAACATCATGAGCTTGATCGGGGGAGGCACCGAAGCTCTCTTCAAGAGCGCATGGGTGGACAACACTCTCAGTTGTATGTTATCTAGTGATAAACACTTTATCTCGCTCCATTGTGTTTATTCTTTGGTTATTGTGATGTCATTGTTGCCACCATACGATCTTTCCACTCTGTCATGTTTCTATACATAGTTTTGGCCCATCTACATAGATAGAATGGCCAACTTTAGGAGCCTCAAGAATAATTTAGTGGAGGACCTCCACACCAAAACTCGACAAACAAGATGGCATAACCAATGGAGCCTCTGCTAAGATGGAAGCTTCGAGGAATGAGGGTGGGTCTACGAGTGGTCGAGGGTGGTGGCAATCGTAGAGTGGAAGGGAGGTAAGGGTGACAGAGCTAAGGGAAAGGAAGGAGAAAGTTATATGGAGTAAATAATGGCCAACAATTGCTCCTAAAATAAGGCCAAAATGAATGGACATGCCAAAAGAGGAGATTCACTCTTGATTTGATCCCACAATACAAAAATGTCATTGAAACGCTCAATAGGATCAACAAATACACCTTTGTAAACAAAATGGAAAACTCTCCATGAATTGATGATCAACATACAAATTACCAAAGATAAATTTACTCTGAACCAATGATTTGCTCCCAAACAAATCACAATTGCTAACTCAAATTACGATAAGTGATTATACAAAAGAATTAAAGTTTAAATTGCTTAGATGTATCCCTCCAAGGATTCAATTTTAGGTGACACACACAGGTACAAATTCTGTGGCAAGTCAGTAAATGCTCATATAGAAACCCTCACCTCGAGGCATTCCCACTTGCCATCCCTTCATCTCTTGTGCATGTAATCTCATACTATGCACAACTTCCAGTTAATTCCATTCGCTGCTGACTTTGTTACTCCTTTTTGTCCCATCCTACGAGCCCTGTATAAACATGGTCCGGCAAGCATGATATAAACGCATTGTCTCTATTTGGCACAAGATATAGAAGGATTTAGTTGATTCATGAGTGTCTATAAAAAAATCCAAGTGAGCAAACATTATGGCACGTTGTAGGTGGTTGAGATTGAGCATGCTTTATAGGGGAATTCTCTCTAACCCTTTTTCATGTGGTCTAGGGGGAATGTCTTCATGTGCTTTCTACGCATTGCATGTGCAGGGATGAAGTTGTTTCAAGAGTTTAGGAATTGGACACTAGATTTGAACTATTGCAAGGAGCAACATTGATGATTGGCTAGTTAGACGAATGAGCACAAACCAAGAGGAGGGGCCTTTCCTCCATGTTGAGCAAGTGGGGGAAAAGATGACAACCAAGTGGCTCTACAAGACACATACATAGTTTAACCGCTTGCACTCATCATCTTGAATATGAAGGTAGCTAAGATAAGAAAGATGTAGCCTAATGCCTGGGATTTCTTGAAATAGCTAGTAGTGGGGCTTTTGATGCAGAACTTTATGTACTATGAGTGGCCTAGGACTTGGAACTTGATTGCACTAAACTTGCTTGTGCTATGAACCGCAATAAAGGTCTTAAGTCTAGGCTTTAAAACAAGATGGATTCATTCTACCAATAGCATTAATACATCCATCACACATATAAAATTGTGATGAGACTATGGGTCAAGTTGGCAATGTTGGTGGAATGTGTGTTCTTGCACATAGAGGCATTGTAAGGCCCAAATCCCAAGATTGGATGATTGCTCAATGTTTTGTATCAATAATTACTTATTAACACATTTATATCATATGGCAATATCTTTTTAGTGTTTTTATAGCATAAATAACAAGATATGTATGGACATGTTTCTAAAGAAGTTTAAATTACTATAAATAAGTATTAACTTGGGCTTATATATCACTACCATAAAATACATGTAATATTTAATACTATATATGCAAGATTTTCCAAAATATAACTTCACAGATGTGCTCAAAGGAGGTAGTTCGTTATTGTAGAGCTCATCTCCCTCTTCATTTTGGTTCAAGAAGCTCTCAAGGAGCTCAAGTGATATCCATTTCTATTCTTATGTTATTTGAGGGGGTTATGTGGGACTTATTTCATGAGTTTCATGAAAGCTCCTATGTAAATATTCTTTTGAGGGTTATTTGAGGATTCTGCCTCTTTGGAACTATGGTTCCTTTTGGTTTTGGTCGACTCTTTTGAGACTTCAACATTAGCTACGATAGCAAGAATGAAAAGCTACAACCATTGGTGACTTCAACAACTAAGTTCCTCTAACAATCGGAGGACTAGGAAGCATCCCAATAGGTTGAAAGACCAACGAGAAAATTCTCTTCAAATGATAACCTCTATAGACTACACTGACTAATACACTACTTGCAAGCACCAAGGCGAAGCAAGCACTTGACTCCAATGACTCTACACTCCTGCATTAACAACTAAGCAATAGCCATGCCCTCCAACGTTAATTAGGGCCATAAGGTTTGAGCAAGGAGAGAATTAGGACCCCGACAAAAGAGCGCACCTACATATTAGCAAGATTCATTTCGAGTGATCTATCTTCTGTCAAGATCTTCCATTCCATGGGATTAAGGGTGTCACAATTCTTGTAGCAACTAATGCCTTCATCTACAACGTTCACCAACTAGCTTCACAATACAACATGCGTTCACACAACCAAAAATGCCTTAGCAACACCCAACGAAAAATGAGCATCGTAGCTCCACCTCTGATCAGATGCTTAGATCACGCACTTTACCAACGACCTAAATGCGACTCCAAATAGTGATGACCTCCATCGACAAAGAAGGCAACGAAATCCCAATGATTCTATCAAATACTATTAGATTCTATCAGCTCACATTGGGAACATGGCAACCCTATCCTCAGGATTACCACACCGTTGGGCTTCGGTCCCTAGCTTGCCATGTGGTAACCTCATCCACCACATGAGCAAGCTTACTTGCTGCCATATCACCAGCAACTCCACGTCAACACACCAGGTCAGACTAAAACATGTCATCAAGCCACATTAGCACCAACCACATCACCAACCCATGTCATCCAGTACACATTAGTAGCCATGTAAGTGTTGACACATCACTCTACCAAGTCAGTGGATACGTGTCAACTACCACTTCATCTATCCAGTCATCTACCCAGTCAACAACATAGCCACATTAGTAGTGCCCACCTCTGTAGTGCCACATCAGCATGCCCAATCACCATGTCCATGTCATTAGTGCCACCTAAGCACTGAGTGCCACACATGCACACTTTTTAATATGAGCATGTGAACTCACAGTTCCACCTCAGCATTAGTGCTTCACAGGCTCACTATGCTCAAGCATGTGCACCCTCCATCCACATCTTCTTTTTTGAGCCCTCTTTTGGCCATTCTTTTGGGAGCCATATCTTTTAATCCAAGTGGAATTTGGAGGAGTTGTAAAAAGAAAAAATGATCAGTAGATCATGCTCTATCACATGAGAACCTTAGATTCACTTTTTGACTTTTCCACAGGTCATAAGAATTTAGTCCTCATCATCAGAACCACCTCGTGATCCATTGCAACGTACTCAACACATAAAATGATTCAAGATAAAATTTATTTGCTACATTTTTATGCGTCGATGTGTAGTCTAGTTGTAGACTAGGATAGCCTTAGAGGATATTAAACTCCACCAAGCAAAGTAAGCCATTACCATATCACCCAATTAGTTCCCGTCAGTCCATCCAATCTTATGATCGGTATACACACTCACACATCTGACACCAACTCAATAGACTCTTGGCATTTGGTAGTTCAACACTTCAATGTGACACTTGGCAGAGTGATCTTCCTCCTTAGATTCAAGATTGTCATTGAGCTTGCACACACATATGCCACCCATGTAAAGTGACTATTTTTTGGCATTAGTTCCTTTACATACACATCAGCATTGTATAGCCTCTTGGCTACTTTTGACACACAATTGTCACCATCATGTTATAGGCTCGATCTTTGGCATACACATCTTCTCACATGACTAGGTTTTGATTGCTTAGCATGAGCCCCTAGCAGCAACAACTCCAACATAAGACCCTAGTGACACCTCTCACATAGTGTTCTCATGGGTATACATTCTCGTTGGTACACGGGTAAGCCTCTAGCACATAGCACCAAATTGCCTCTGGCATGGAGTTATCCACATCACACTGTTGATGATACACTAGTCATGACTCCAAATGAGATTCGTGAGTGAAAAGAGAATCTTCTTCAACCTTTTATTGCCAAAGGTTATGTACCACTTTATGATGGAGACTTCCACCTCATTGGTCTCGAGAGATTAGATGTAGATGTACCACATGTTAGCATGGATCAGCCCCCCATCAACCCATAGTTTTTTATCATGCACATTTGATGGTAAGCCCTCAGCATGAGGCACATTTGACAATAAGCCCTCAGCCCTCAGCACTTCCAACTACAACAACACAGTTTGATTCTAATGATGGTCAACCCCATCACATTAATGCATGGATCCAACTCCATCTATTGCCACAACAGATGATACAGATATACAACAGGAGTTCACAATGATTGTGCAGTTATTCAGTAGTAGGAAAGCTCTCAGTATGAGGCACTCACATATTCTGTAGCATGCAGTGATACATGACATAGTGCATTGATCACTTCAAGTGATTCCATTCCAGCGTCCATCACTGATGCTTTCACTTTTGATATGGATCATATAACATCTTTAGACAAAGTCTTCATTACCAATACACATCAACAGATTAGTCTTCAAGACATTCCCCAGCTTTGGCTCAAACATGCTAGATTGTAACACCATTGGATCCAGTGATCACCACCTCTTTCAATCAGCATATCATTCCTTAACATGAGGATGTTTACGCATTAATCCTACCCCAGTGTAGTGGATATCTTGAGGTTTAACCATAGCACTAGGGAACCTCAGTGTTTCAGCATGCATTTATGGCTGTCATATACAATCCATACTTGATGCAGAGTAGTGGTTGGATCTAGGACTTTAGACTCAATCCCTACCATTCGACTTCTCATTCACATGAGGGACATCTTATGCATTTTCAATGAAATCTCAGGCTTTCTAGTAGCCTTTATATTGTCAACTCCCCACCTTGAGCCTATGACAAATCCTACACCCCATTCTGATGGATGTTTAGCTATGCACATAGCAAATCACCTTCAGTTCATGATAGTTGAGCTTATCGATTTGATAGGCCATGACACCTTGTCAGTTTTCTGGGCCTCTTCATTAATAGAACAGAGCATTATACTTACACCTTCAGTGCTAGACTTTTAGCTTCTAGATCACTCTGTCCACAATGACTATGTAGTTTTCCATGGTCCTACACCATATGATAGATATTACTCTACTGTAGCATACCTCCAACATTGCTGTCTGTTCTTTTGGGTTGGTGACACTTGTATATCATATTCATGGCTACATCATCTAGCTTCATATTTGGATGCCTCTTTTACAGAGCATTTGCATAGTCCATGATGACTTATGACATGTTCAAATTTGAGAAGTTCAGTATGTAGCCATACATGCAGTCATTCATGCAGTCATCTTTTGATCGACCAATCTTTGATCTAGGTGGACTTCTTACATTTTGTATTTCCTTCCCCTTCCATTTAGCTTATCTTATGGGTCTTATTTCCAAAGGAAAAGGATGAGCCACAGCTTAAGAAGGGCAAATTCATCTTATGTACATGATCTAATAAGTTGTTCTCATTGTACAAGCTTCTGTTACATAGTCACTATGCTTACACATGCAAACTTATGAATAGCTTGTTGTGCAAAGAGATATGGGAAATCATCTAACATATCCAAGTACTAGAGCTTCTCACTACTTGATAGAGAATCACCAAGAAGCTCTTCATTGTGTTGGCATCGTTTAGTGTGCTCTACATCCTCCACATGAAGTGTCTCTTCAGGAGATGGAGAGAGAGAAATTCGATGCACAGAGGTGGACAGAAAGGGAGGAGACTCAGTAAGGACACTAGGTGCAAACCCTAATCGTAACCCTAACCCTAAGGGGTTCTTATGTATATATTCATGATTATGTTCAATATAACATAGTGTACAGGTAGCTATATCATGTGCACTCCTCTGTCTCTGTCTATGTCTCTGTCTCTCTCTAACTCCACACTTTATCACTAATCAATTAAGTTAACCTTGAACATTGGGATGGACACAGTTAGAATGTCCTCACATACAAGTTACAAGCTCCAACCTCTTGAGGCTACTATCATCCCTTTACAAACTAGAGGCATGTTTGGATGATTATTAACTATCGAAACAAAGCTTGCATTTAGATCAGGGAGTGAAATATCAAACTTGGCTCCAAATCTAATAGTCTCTATCCTCTATAAAAAAAGTGCTTGAAGTTAGCATATGGTTAATATGCTATATATTCATGGTTGTGGATGATACACTATGGCTTAAATCCACTAGCATCTACCCTATGCTTTGAACTTAGCTTATGGTTAATCTAAATGTATATTCATTGTCACGGATGATACACTCAATTGAGTGTATAAGGGTTAAGTTTGGGAGGAGATTAGAGTGTTATTGACGTGAACTTCAAAGTGAATGGCTCAAATGGAGATTAGATTCATACTTAGATATTCTAGACATGTTTCTTTGTTCATGTAGTAATTGATTGGGAAGATCTCAAGGATGATATAAAGGATATATTAGTTAATCAAGGCAATGCAGAAGATAACATGGAGCCATCATTTGAAGGTGAGGAGTTTCTATACTTTTACACCAATCAATGCACCACATGAAAAATAATCTAGAGACAAAGAAGGTTGAGCCTTTCATGGGCTTCAACTAGTAACAATACTTAACTCAAGATGATTTTTGGACATTACTAAAGCTAAGGCAGGAGAAGAAGGAGAAACTTGAGAGGTAGAGGGTAGGAAAGAAACTTCTAATTGAGAAGAAAATAATTGTGTGATGTAATGCAAAGGTTAAGGGAAAGGGAAGGATGAAAAGCTTAGTTAAGGCACAAAGAATAGATTGCGAGGCAAGGAAAGAAATGGAATGGTATCAAAATAGCAATGGAAGATACTTTTGCAATGTTTGCGGAGGGAGAAATAAGGAGAAGAAAGAAGACTCCTTATAGAGCAACAGTAGGAAGCAGTTGCAGATGCATGCATTTGATCATTGCCATTAGAGCAAATAGCATGAGCTATGGTGTCACCTTTCATGGGAGCATTTGAAGCACCAACATCAAGCCCTCAAGTGAATACCAATCTTGAGTCCTCACAAGCTATGGCATCACCTTTCATGGGAGCATTTGAAGCACCAACATTAAGCCTTCAGCAGGTGAATAACAAATCTCAAGTCCTCTTAAGCTTTATTATGCACCCTAAAATTCATAGAGTGATAACCCTACCAACAACTCAAGAGGTGTACACCCAAGAGACGATGTTGTCTAACTTGAGAAATGGCCTATAGAAAGTGAAAGGGATGCACAGCTTAGATCAGATAGCTGCAAAGAGGGAGACATTAGCTATGTTGGTATCCTTTAAAATGAAGGAGAAATGGCTTAGGTGCACAACATCAAAGATGTTGTTAATCAGAAGGACCAATATGGCTCTAGTTATTGATGCAGAGCGGAAGCAATGTAGGATTAATCCAATCCGAGAGGTCTTTGGGTTTCAATAGAACACAAGAATTGAGAGACATCAGAACTATGGAAGTTATTGATCAAGTGATAATGTTTTGGCATGAGAATACAAGGGCTTCTCCAAATAATAAGGACATCTACAAAAATCAGACAACACGCAAGTAGTGGGATGGTGAGAACATCATACACATGCTTGATACAATGCAAGTCGATGGTTGCCTACACTAGCCTAGTGGTTGTTTGAGAACAAGTTTTAGAATAGCTTGATTGTTTAGTTTAATTTATAAACTGGGATGGCTTGGACTTAATGTGATTGTTCTAAACTAGCCCATTGGTTGGAACATCATGCAATATATCACATGCTACTTTAGGTCAAACAACAGCTATGTGATTGTCCTAAACAAGCATGGTTGAACAAAAATATATTCCACTAGCCTGGTGCTTGTTTATGAATGAGTTTGGAATAGTTTAATTGTTTAATTTCTAAACTAGGCTAGCTTGGACTTAATGTGATTGTCCTAAATTAGCCCAGTGATTGGAATATCATGCAATATATCATCTATTTGGTCTAGGTCAAACACCTTAAACCAGTGTAGTTGAATAGAAATATATTTCACTAGCTCGGTGGCTGTCTATGATTTTGTTTTGGAATAGTTTAATTGTTGAATTTCTAAATTAGGCTAGCTTGGACTTCATGTAATTGTTCTAAACCAGCCCGTTGGTTGGAACAACAATATATTTCTCAACAAAAGAAACAAAATATATTGTTATTGTTTGATTGATAACTAGCACAGTGGGTTGAAATTATCATGTTTTGTAGTAGTTAAATATTAGTTAAGTTTAATTTCCAGGCTTGTTCAGGTCATATACTAGTTAATTTCTAAATCAAGCTGGCTTGGACTTAATGTGATTATCCTAAACTTGGAACATCATAAAAATATCACTGAGCTAGCTTAGGTCAAATCAGAGTTATTGGATTGTCCTAAAATAGCATAGTTGAAACATAGATATATTTCACAAACAAAAATAATTGATGATCAGCTCAACGGTTGGTTGAAATTATAGTGTTTTCTATTAGTTAAATTATTTAAGTTTAGTTTTGGAGTTAGTTTGGGTCATATACGAGCCAATTCCAAATCGGGTTGCCTTGGACCTATGTGATTGCCCTAAACCAACCCGGTGGTTGAAACATCATGTAATATATCACCAATCTGGTTCAGATCAAATAGGAGCTATGTGATTATCCTGAACTAACATAATTGAAAGAAAAACAAATAGAAATATATTTTGCAATCAAAATAACTAATGACATCTTGGTGGTTGAAAATGTTGTGTTTCCTAGTAGGTAAATTAGTTTAGTTTTATTTTTGGGTTGGTTTGGGTCATGCTTGGATTGTGATTCTCCAAAACCATCCAAGTCGTTGGAACAACAATATATAATTGAGTTGGTTAATGTGATTGTTGTTTAATTGTTTAATGTTTTGTTTTCTAGTAGCTTGATTAGTTTAATTAGTGGCATGGCTGTCTTAAAGCTCGGTGGTCGAAACATTGAGATTACAGGTTAGACACCAATTATGTGACTGTCCTAATTGAAATTGTTTTATTTTGTAGTAGTGAGATTATTTTTCTTTCTAGTAGCTTTATTAGTTTAATTAGCTTGATTAGACTATTTTTTTGCATGTACTTGTGTTTTTTTCCCTCATACTAGTGCAGAAAACATAGTGTTTGCTTCAATGGAATTTTATTTCCCACATGTTGGGTGAGTAGATGGAGTTTTATATAAAACTTTATGCGTTAGTATCCCGACCTTTCAATTGGGAAAATTAGCTTTGAGCATTGTAAGCTGTGGTACATCAGGAAACTCAAAGACAACAATGTGTGTTGTAAAACACACATAGAATTTTGACCTAGCTCGACAAGCTTTATTTGACTTGAGATGTGGTTATGTTGAAGCATTGCTCCATGGAGATAGATGCCCATGTCTTGTAGATGAATGTGCATGCCACCTAGATCCTCATCATATGTTGTGAGGGAGACCAAGTTTGGTAGCATAAGGTCTCTATGGGAGCTAGTGGTCTATCCAAAGGGAGACTTTGAGTGGCAGCACATTGAATGAATACTATTGTTGTATCATGTGCTTCCTTTTTTCCTCCATATGCAAGCTACACTCATCTTCAATTTTGTGGCTGCCAATTGAGCCTTGATCCCATTGCACAAATTGCATATAAATAATTCACTAGTCTTAGCAAGGTTTACGTTCGTGAAGTATGTGTTCCAAATTAGTACCAAATGTAGATGTAGATAGGACCATTTCTTAAGCAAAGTTTAGACATCACGTAGGATGTCTATTTGCTTATATACTTTTGGTATTACCAACTATGTCTCTCTAGCACCATTTGGCATGGTTCTACAATTGTGAGGTGTATGCTCTCAGTTATTGTCCATATAAAGTCTTCCATGAGATCCCTCCTCATACCTATGTGCTCCCTACTCCTCCTATCAATCCCCTACATGGGCATTGAAGAGAACATTGGAGTAGAAGAGCACTCGGGAGCACATGTTGCATGGGAATTTACCTTCCCTCCCAGTACATTGCAAGAAGCCATTAGCGAGCATCGATGGGTACTGTAAGAGAATGAGTGGCTCGAGAGTGACAATCAATGATTGAATACAATGTTGTCACAAACTGGATAGCGTTAGGATATTAAGAATGCCTACATGGGATGTGTTTGATGGAGGCCATGTATCATCAATAGGCACGAGATGCACAAGCCGCTCTATAGCACATCAAGGAAGGGGGCATAGTCTTGAGAGTTGATGCATCTTTTGTGGGTCTCTCCATGTGCACAACTTTGACAATCCTTGTGCACTTAGAGCACATCACTGACGGGCCATGCTGTCCAATCTGCCAAGACCACTTCGATACGGCCACGGGATATTATGCTCTCCCTTGTCACCATCGCTATCACCTAGCTTGCCTTGTAAAAGCTCTAAGGGTGAGAAGTGCATGTGCAGTGTGCAATGCTCCTGTGGCACACCAATTGTACGACTACCTTGGCATTTGAGCAACATAGTATTATACAAAAGACTTTTTTCATGTTTAAAAGTTTGCATCAATTGTGATGAAAGTTTGTTTTCATTAGCGCATTCACTCAATTATTATTAAGCTTGTTGTCAATGGCTCATTGAATCAATTCTTTGCTAGGTTTAATAATGTAGAGTATTGATGTATTAAATATTGCAAGGATATATCTGCATTTTACTACTGCATTTTTCTTTTTCATTTTAAATGCTACATGTTTTAAAAACGTGGTACATGCTATTTTAATCATCAACTTTTGAAAATACATAGCTTTTAGACTTGCTATATACAACCTTGATAATTAAAGCTGCTGATCATTATAATCTGAGTTCTAGTTACACTCATTGAATATTCAGCTGTGCAAAATTTTCATTATGTTGTTGCACAATTGCACACAGTGCAATTGTTCTTGCGGACCGGCAAATGAACTTTCTCATGCAACAACAGTTTTTGATATTAAACTCTAGATGGGATTGCCATTTATTTTTTGGCCGCACTGAATGTACACATAAATTTTGTTAAATGGCCTTCCCTTGTATTTTTAGGCCACATCCAAGGTACTTGTAAATTTTGTTGAATGGGCATGCATAACATCATGTAATTTTCCCACATATCATGTACCTGTCATTTTTGCTAAATGGGCACCCAATGTACTTTGACCATATCCGATGTGGCTTACCATGTAAGCTTTACCCATATACAATATAACAGCAAGATTCGATGATGTTACCTTAATACTTATGTTTATTATATGTCAATTCTTGGGTAATGTACTAAAACTACACTCTTAAATTACAATTTGCTAATGGACCATGGTTTAGGCATGGTGTATCTACAACTTCTTTGAGTAGTTGTAGGATCTGTACATGTAACATATGAAATTACCATCCATGAAGTTATAAATCTTTCCCTTACACTTTAATGAAGTAGTAATCTTATGTGTAATCTTCATTTGCTATTGTCTTGTGCCATTGACTACCAAACCAAAGTGTGCTGGTGACAAAATATGAAGAGGGGAGAGGAGAAGATTGGAGACGAGGAGAGAGGGCACACCTAGAGAGCACACCACAAATGACGAACTGTACACTAGATTTAGTTGAAAAAATAGAATATATACAAACCCATTTAGGGTTAGGGTGTGAAGAGAGTGGAAGAGAAGTAAGGAGTCTCACTTGCAGTTTTCTCACCCCAGGGGATTCACTCTTCATTAAAGGGGGACGTCACGTGCGTGCATGAACTTCAAGAAAACCCCCTATTTAAGATCCATGTAGGATGATAAAACACCCCTATTTAAGCTTATAAGATACCACTAAATTTCCATTATGTCCCCCCCTTTCCTTAAATCTACATTCTTTCTCAAGCATTTAGATTACACAATAAGCAAATTTAGGTTACTTTCCCTATGACTATTTAAAACCATACACAAAATCAAACTTGTTTGGACTAGTTACCCAAGGTAACATAAATTATGTCCCCCCTCTTAAATATGACATGGTCCCCCTAGCTTAAATTCAATATTGGGGAAAAAAAAAGGGCCCCCACCCCTAATGTATAAGCTTATGCCTCATTTCAAAAAAAACCCCTATTGTACACTCACGTGATATCATAAGTTTCCCCCTACGAATCCCCCGGGTTTCTCACATACACAATGGGGGAATACACACAAAGGTGGAGGCTGAAAACAATTTTCCTCTTCTTAGTTTTGTAAGCCAAAAGAACTGTCTCTCTTAGTACAAAAGGAATAGGTGAACCCTATATGTAGGTCTCAAACCAAACTCAGCTAACCTAGGTGGCATACTAACTGAACCACTAACTAGAGTACATAAAGATAGATGTCATCTAGCTACTATTCATGGGCGGTGTACCAACCGCATTTGCAGCTAACAAGTCGATGACATAAATGCACAATGGTCACCCTGGCATCTTACGAGTGGAGCTCGATATCTCAACACTCCCCCTCGAGCTCAATCCCAATTCCTGCACACCAAGCAGGTCTCTGAACTTGTGTAGCTTCTCTGCACCCAATGCCTTCGTGAATATGTCAACTACCTGATCCTTTGTGCTAACATAAACCAGATCAATAAAACCTACTAGAACCTTCTCCTGCACATAGTGATAATGCACCTCAATGTGCTTTGTTCTAGCATGATAGACTAGGTTATTTGTTGCCAAGTGTATACTGCTCATGTTGTCACAATGAATGACAACTGGCCCATCTGCAGACTGATGCATATCATAAAGTAGCTTATGCAACCAAGCCATCTCACATGCAGCCATTGCTGCACCCCTATACTCAGCCTCTATGCTTGACAAGGCAACTGTAGGCTGTTTCTTGCTGCTCCAAGTGACTGTAGCACTCCCAAAAGAGAACACATATCCACTGGTAGATCGTCTATCAAAAATACTACCAGCCCACAGTGTATCCATGCAATTGTATCTAAACCCCAGTCTCATAAAATAGTCCATACTGCAATGTGGACTTCACATACCTCAGTATGCGTCTAGCCGCATCCAAATGCAGTTTCCTTGGAGCCTGCATAAACTGACTTACCAACCCAATAGCATAGCTCAAATTTGGCCTGGTAATAGTCATATAAATCAAACTTCCTACTATGTGTCTGTACATAGTAGGGTCTTCCAGAAGCTCACCTGCATCTGTGCTCAGCTTCACATTCTACTCCAAAGGAACTGAAGTAAGGAACTGAAGTAGGCATACAGCCTGTCATCCCATATTTGGATAGCATGTCCAATCCATACTGTCTCTGCAAAAGCCATATCCCACTTGTGGATTTAATCACCTCAATGCCCAAGAAGTAACGCAGCTCTCCCAAATCCTTCATCTCAAACTTATGCTTCAATAGCATTTTGACATGAAGGATATCTTCATCATTATCACCTGTGATGATCAAATCATCAACATAAATAACAAGCAGCATAAAACCTTTCTCTATTTTTCTCACATAAAGTGAGAAATCTGCCGTGGAAATCTAAAAGCCAATAGTGACAAGATACTGTCCTATCTTGTCAGACCATGCTCTGTGTGCTTGCTTCAAGCCATACAAGGCTTTCTTCACAAACAAACTCAAGATGAACAGCATGCACATAACCTAGTGGCTGCTCCATATAGACCTCTTCTTGCAAATCACCATGCAAGAAGGAATTCTTTACATCCATCTGATGTAAAGACCATTTCTTTGATGCAGCCATAGCAATGACTGCTCTTATGGTTGCCATCCTTGCAACTGGACTGAATGTTTCTTCATAATCAATGCCATATGTCTGTGCATACCCCTTGACAACTAATCTTGCCTTGTATCCGCTCATAGAACCATCTGCATTGTCCTTCACCTTATAAACCCACTTGCAGCCAATTTCATTCTTGTCTTTAGGCAAAGGCACCAATTCCCATGTAGCATTTGCTTCTGAGGCATCCATTTCTTCATCCATGGCTTTCTTCCATTTTTCTTTTCCCATGGCTTGCTCAAAAGAAGTGGGTTCTGGTTCATGTATCACTTTGACCATGTAGGCATAGTGATTGGCTGTAAATCCATCATATTTCAGCCTATCCACAGGATACTTAACTCTAATAGACTTGCACAAAATAGGCTCACTACCAGGTGCTCTCAAAACATCCCTTGTCTTCCTTACTCCAGGTGTAACAGCAGAAGGAATACCCAACTCATCATCAAGGCTCTCTTCTGAGCCACTAGATTCACCATCCACATAAGAGTGACCTGCATTCACATCAAACATGGGCTGATCTATTTTCTCTTTTCCCTTTCGTGATACTTGCATACCACTATCTGCATTGCTTTGAGGAGATTATCCCTATCTCAATCTGCCTATCCATGGCAAAGTATGTGAACCACTAGTAGAGGACACTATAGGTCCGCTAATATTTTGTGATTGATGCTATGAATTCTGTGCAACATTACCATTTTGTGCATCTACATCATCAATCACATTTACTGGTTTATACCAACTGCAAATCTCATAAAAAACAACATCTTTGCTCAATGTAAACTTACGAGTAGAAGGGTTATAGCATCTATACCCCTGCTGTTGCAGAGAATAACCAATAAAGATGCACTTCTCAGCTTTTGGATCCAACTTGGATCTCAACTCATCTGGCACATGAACATAGGCAATGCAACCAAAAACTTTCAAATGAGAAATATTTGGTTTCCTACCAGTATACCTCTCCTCTGGCATCATGCCATGTATTGATGCAGTGGGAGTCTTGTTCATTATGTAGACTGAAGTAGCTACTTCAGCCCAATAATAATCTGGCAGGTCTTTTTCGTTGAGCATGGCACGAGATACCTCTCTAATATGCTTGTTTTTCCTATCTGCAAGTCCATTTTGCTATGGGATATGATTGCATGAATATTGTTGCTTTATGCCATGCTCTTGCAGGAACCTTGCAAACTCATTTGAGAGGTACTCTCCCCTCCATTTGACCTTAGGCGTTTCATTTATAGGCCTATTTCTTTCTCAACCATAGCTTTAAAAGCTTTAAAATGCCCAAACACCACTTTTCTTTTTCATAAAATACACCCAAACTTTTCTGCTATAGTCATCAATAAAAGTGACAAAATAATGATAGCCTCCAATAGATGTAGCTTTAGTAGTCCACCCATCAGAGTGGATTAATTCCAATGGCCTCTTACTCTCTTGAACATGTCTAGGAAATGGTTTTCTTGCCTATTTTCCAAATTGACAGGGTTCACATACCTTATGCATTTCTGCAACCTTGAACTTAGGCAATCCTGCAACAATCTTTTGGGCCTACATTAATTTAAGTCACTGTACATTAACATGACCAATGAGTTTATGCCAAATATCAATATCTGCAACTACACCGATCCCATGTGCAAACATTGCTGCACTCAATTCAAGCATGTCCGCATCTAACGTAAACATGCTGCCCTTCTTCTTCCCTTTTGCTATCAAGCGACCTTTATTTTTCATATCCTCAACAAAGCATCCATGAGGATTAAATCTGACCTGCAAGCCTTGCTCAACCATTTAACCAATAGAAACCAAGTTCTTGGTGATATTTGGGACATGAAATACATCAAACAGGTATTTCTTTTTCCCATCCTACATAGACAAAGGAATTTTACCAATTTGCACAATAGGATGAGCAGTATCATTAGCAGTCTCCACAAATCCTGGTCTTTTCATTTTCCTTGCATCTTGCATCCATTTTGCATGACCTGTCATGTGGTTTGACGCACCTGAGTCAACATACCACACATCATTACTTTCTTCTGCACTTGTCACAGAATTGGTCATGTGCTACACCATAAACAAATGCTCATTTTTGCCATCACCCTGTCTACTAGAGGATGCATAATTGCCCTCCTGCAATTTTCCATTCATGATGTCATTCTGCTTTTTGTAGTAGTCTTTAGCCATATGATCCATTTTACCATAGTAGTAGCATTCAACATTACTGTTTGCATTTTGGCCTCTCTTCCATCCAGCATGACCTCTTTGGCTCCCCTTGCCTCTAAGGTTACCACGTCCTCCTCCATAGGATTGGTTTTCTTGAATTTACTACATATTTTGATTTTTGCCACGGCCTTTAGATCGGCCTGCTCTACCTCTGCCTCTACCTCTTCCAGCACTTGAGTAGAGACAGCTTCTTTTGAAGTTCCTCGTAAAGAAGATGCACCACCATTTCTCTGCTCTTTAGAAATTAGAAGAGCAATCAACTCCCCAAAATCAGGAAAATTCTCACGGATGGCAATGGATGTCCGGAACTGTGCATAATCCTTTCCTAGCCGTTCAAGGTCACAGAAACTAAATCATCATCTTCCACTGGTGACCCAATGCAAGCAAGTGCATCTGCAATCTTCTTCACCTTCATGTGGTAGTCATTGATGCTCATATTTTCTCTCTGCACATTATGCAACTCCTGCTTGAGCTGCATTTTCCTCGCTTGCGTATTTGTGCTATACATTTTTTTCAAAGTATCCCATGCCTCCTTCGGCGTGCTTGCATCCTGAATATGCACAATCATAGAATCTGAAATACTGATAGACAACCAGTACATAACTTTCTTGGCTCTCTCATGCCAGCCTTTAAATGCCTGCAACTCCTATTGATTGGGAACATTAGGAATAACTGGTTCTTGTTCAGCTCCAGTAATGAACTCCCAATAGCCTTTTCCCTTAAGGAAATTCATCATTCTAAACTTCCATGCTAGGAAGTTGTTCTTGTCAAGCTTTTCAGTGACTCTCTGTGAAAGAGCATTAGACGCCATTACAGAACACTACAAAAATACATTGTCACTGCAAAAAACACAATTTCTGCCTCACAAGGGCAAATCTGCAAAACTGACGAAAGTGGTATTTGACCACACAGTCACTTCCAAGTGACGATTTTGCATCAACAGGCATTAAGAATGATTCTATCACTCCCAATATCTCTGTGCATAAGCATACAATGCAATTTCTACGGTAACTTTTCACTGACCTGTAGAATAGTGGTCGTAGATCAAAAAGAGGGCACCTTTCTGAGTGCCTGCGGAAAACTTCCGCCACCAAAATGGGCCTCGATATGGCCTTGAGTCAAAAAAATAATGTCACCAAGGGCTTAGCCTTTCCCGGAGCATATACTACCCTCTCGCCACACCACGAAGGGCGTCCCAATCTGAGATAGTGCACTCTTGCACTTTCCGGCTATGCTACCTATAGAAATTTGCTCCCAAACTCGAAAAAGGAAAGCAACACTGATCCTTCTACCAAGACACCACGAACTTGGTTTACTTCCTTGAGCTCCTTACCATGAATCGAGCTCTGATACCATGTGAAGAGAGTGAGAGAGAAGTAAGGAGTCTCACTTGCAGCTTTCTTACATACACAATGGGGGAACACGCACAAAGGTGGAGGCTAAAAACAGTTTTCCTCTTCTTAGTTGTGTAAGCCAAAAGAACTCTCTCTCTTAGTACAAAAGGAATAGGTGAACCCTATATGTGGGTCTCAAACCAAACTCAGCTAACCTAGGTGGCATACTAACTAAGCCACTAACTAAGCGACTAACTAGACTACATAAAGATAGCTGTCATCTAGCTATTATTCATGGGCGGTGTACCAACCGCATCTGCAGCTAACAAGTCAGTGACATAAATGCACAATGGTCACCCTAGCATATCACGAGTGGAGCTCGATATCTCAACATAGGGTTAGGGGATCTAACCCTTTCCTTTATAGGGTTAGTGCTATGCACATATGATAATGTGATGGTGCTATGCACACATGATCACATGATGTTGAGCATTAACTCTCATGCAACCAAATATGTGGAGATGCCCAACGTGTGGCTTGTGTCTAGTGAATGCTTCATAAGGAGTCATACCTTGTATTGGTTTAGTAAGAAGCTAATTAAGCAAATAGTTTGTAGTGGCTATTGCTTCTATCCAGTACTACAATAATAGTTTGTAGTGGCTATTGCTTCTATCCAGTACTTTAGCATTGCTCTGGCACTGTCTATTGTTGCTAAAGTCCCATTCTTCCTTTCAACTCTTGCATTCTGCCGAGGAGTATCTGCACATGTGAATTGTCTTCGAATGCTGTGATTTCTACAAAAGTTCATGAATGCTGAAGACATGTATTCACCTCCTCTATCTGATCTCATGACCTTGATCTTTCTGCCTGTTTGGTTTTCTATAATGGCTTTAAATTCTTGAAATCTGGAAAACACTTCAGATTTCTCTTTCAGAAAGTAGACCCAACAATATCTGCTAAAGTCGTCGATGAAAGTCAAGTAGTAGAGTGAACCATTAATGTTGTGGGTCTGGGCATAACACCATACATCTGTATGTATCAAATCAAGACTACCTCATGCACGAGAGGTACTTCTGACAAAGTTGGTTTGCTTTTGTTTGCTGAAGCAGCATGCTTCGCAAACCTTTTCAAGAAAGTGTAGCTTTGGAATCCCAATTGCCATATTCTGATTCTTGAGATCTAACAAGTACTTAAAGTTGACATGACCATATCTCTTGTGCCATTTTGTAGATAGTGGCATATGTTGCGATTGAGCTAACATGGCATGCTTATCTGGTACTATAGCTAGCATTCTGTATAAGTGTCCTTCCTTGATACCTTTTGCTACTAGCTGACATCTTTTGGATTTGTCTCTAATAGTGCATTCATCACTGTTGAAGATCACTCGATAATTGTGTTCCATCATTTGATCTACTAACAAGAGGTTCTTGCTCAGCTTCGGAACATAGAGCACATCTTTCACTAATCCTTTTGTACTAGTGAAATTGTTCATAGGGATAACACCTGTCCCTTGAACTGGATTCGGTGTATTGTCTGTTGTGTAGATGACATTTTTCTAACCTTTTAATGGCTTCATTTCTGTGAACCATTCCTGATGATTTGTCATGTGAGATGATGCACCGCTATCGATATACCAAGGATCCTGTTCCACTTGGTCGACTTGATAGCTGAAATCCTCTTTGGGATTGAAATCAATGTCTGGATACACTTTATCAGTCTGCTGCATTTCCTCACTCTCGCAAGAAACATATTCCCATGTTCATTTGCAAAATGATTGTGACTAGAATGTCCACCATGATGATTTCCTTAGCCTCAAAAATTCCCTTGATTACTGTTGGATTGACTGTCGCCTTGGTCGTACTACTTCTTGCAGCAATCTCTTTCATAGTGTTCAAACTTGTGACAATAGTTGCACTGAATGTTTGACATGCTATTGGATGCATTCCCTCATCCTTGAAATCTTCCTCGGTTGGAATGATTTCCTCTTTGTTGATTTTGATGCTGCTGAGGATGATGCTGATGTTGATGGGATGCGTCAATTTTATGAGCAAAAACCTATGATCAGGTTTATCCGAGCGTGTTTTTCAAGAGATTTAAAAAATTGTATTTCTTTAGGAAACATGGTTTTTACACTTTTATTTTCACTAGAACTAGATCCCTTTATCATAAAAACATATAGACTAGTCATTCATTTTTACACAACATAAATTTTCTTATTTATAGATATCCCTTTGTACCCCTGTTATTACCTTTAAAAAGTGTTGAAAAATAATTCCTTTAAGAAACATCCTTATAATCACTCTCAATGTAATAATACTATACATATATAATTACTTATTGAAATTTATATCATATGGCAATATCTTTCTAGTGTTTTTATAGCATAAATAACAAGATATTTATGGAAATGTTTCTAAACAAGCTTAAATTACAATAAATAAGTATTAACTTGGGCTTACATATCACTCTCATAAAACACATGTAATATTTAATACTATATATTGAAAATTTTCAAAATACAACTCCATAGATGTGCTCAAATGGGGTGTTCTGATCAATTTGAGTGGTTGAATGACTATATTTGGACATTGGATGTGAAAGTTATGTCACTTTTAAAAATGTTGTCCAAGATAGTTTCGCCAGTGAAACTACCTTGGAAGACCTACCTCAAAGGAGTTTCGCTAGTGAAACACCTGGATGGCTTTCTTCAATGAGTTTTCTTTGAAGAAACCCTTTCATGAAGATAGGTTGAGAGAAGTTTTTCAATGTCACTCCCTAATATTTAATCACCAGGGTGCGTGATCACATGACTGTGATTGGCATCACCATCACCAGCGAGAATCTAGCACGAAGGTACATACGGATTCTCCCACCAAAGTACGATGGTCTTCTTGTTACAGTGCTGAATACGTAGAATAGAAATTTGCTCCTCAACTTTGAGGATTTCAGTGCAATGCTTCTAGAGGAGGAGATGGGTCAAAAGATGAGGACTGGAGAAGATTCGGCTTTCTAGACCGGATCAAAGAAAGGTAAGGGTAAGGACTCTGGTAACCCATCTTCTTCTGATGATAAAAAGAGAAAGAAGAAGATCAAGTGCTTCTATTTTAACAAGGCAGGGCACAAGCAGAATGAGTGCCGAAAGAAGATTGCAGATGAGAAGAACGGAGTAAAGAAAGAGTCCAGCAATAGCACGCAGGCAGTACCAGTAGAGCTGTTCATCACAATTGAGGAGATTTGCATGGAGGCAGTTCATGTACCTGCGGATGAACCGTGGATCATTGACAGTGGTGCATTGCGCCACATGACCAGTCGGAAGGATTGGTATACCTCTCTACAGCCGGTAGGGAATGACCAACTGGTAGCAGTCGGTAATGATGCAAAATGTCCAGCAAAAGGAAAAGGTACGATTGCTCTCAAGTCAAATGGAGTTGTAAAATAGTTATCCGATGTTCTTTATGTGCCAGATATCAAGAGGAACTTGTCCGTTTCTGCGATCATAGATCGGGACCTCAAAGTTCAATTCGATAAGAATGGCGCACACAGTGCTCGAGCGGATGTGAAGAACACTAAGCTGTGGCATGAGAGGTTTGGTCATCTAAGCCTTAGTTCTTTGAAGGAGATGCATAAAAGTGGAATGATTGCATACCTACCAGAAATTTCAGATCTGCCCGATGTATGTGAAGCTTGCATGATGGGAAGCAGCATCGGAATCCCTTTCCTAAAGAGGCCAACAGAGCTCGTTCACACTCACCTCTGCGGAAAGATGGAGATGGAAGCTTTGGGTGGTTCCTACTACTTCATGATGCTGATCGACGACTACAGTAGAAGGATATGGATATATTCCTAAAGACTAAAGACGAGGCTTTTAGTAGGTTCAAGGAATGGCATGTAATGGTCGAGAAAGGAATGAGGAGGAAGGTGAAGAAGTTGAGATCAGACAGAGGTGGAGAGTTCACATCGACTGAATTCGAAAGTTACTGCTGTTGGGTGGAGTGAACAACGGAAGCAACAGGAGACGGAGGCAAGAAGCAAAGCATGCTGTTGAAGTTGTATTACCAAAGTTATAAAGAATACAAAAGATACACCTAATATAATGAAACCCTAACTGGGTGTCATACATGTACTAGGTGTCCCAACTGGAACTAGTACTAAGTGTACCATAGGACCTAACTTATAATATCTAGGCCTACAAGGCACATACCAAGGAATGAGTGACACCTATGGATAGCCCATAGAGTGGCCTACAAACCCCCCTCAACGGTATGGGCTGAAGTATCCTGGAAACGTCTCAAGATACTTGAAAGGCTAGGTCATGGTTGCACAAATTCATCCAATGTGGATATAGCAACCTATGACTATACAGAGAAGGCAGATCACGTAACAAAAGGTACCAAGTGTAAAGCTTGTCAAAAAGCTTCAAACTTAGGCTGCGGAAGAGCCTTAGTGAATAGATCTACCCAGTTGTCCTCAGTGGGAACATAAGACAACTTGATGTCACCATCTGACCATCTCTCTCTGACATAATGATAATGAACCTCAATGTGCTTTGTGCGAGCATGAAACACTAGATTTCGTGCTATAGCCAAAGCACTCTGACTGTCAGTATGGATGACGGTAGGAGCTATCTAACCAATCAGAAGATCTCCAAGTAATTTCCGTAGACAAACACATTCTACTGTAGCTGTGAAAGCTGCTCTATACTCAGCTTCACAACTAGATGTGGCAACTGTAGCCTGCTTCTTGCTAAACCATGAGATGCATGAAGAACCAAGCATAAACTGTGGGATCTACATGTATCCTGGCAACCAGCCCAATCACTATCAGTGAACCCATGCATGATAAGTGAAATATCAGCCCTGTAGAGAAGGCCGAAGTATTGCATGCCTTTGATGTACCTGAAGACATGTTTCACTGCATGCCAATGGTGATGAGTGGGACTGTGCATGTATCTGCTCAACTAAGAAACCACATACTGCAAGTCTGGTCGAGTATGACATAGATAAAGCAAACAACCAACTGCCTACTGATAGGAGGTAGCATCACATGGACCACTGCCATCTTCAGCAGAGAAATGAAAACCAGTCTCTAACGGGGTGGAGACAGGTTTACAATCTTCCATCTGAAATCTATGTAGAAGCTGCCCAATGTACTTCGATTGTGACATCACAATTCCCCCCTCAGATCGAGCAAATTGAATGCCCAAATAGTAGTGCAACTGGCCAAGATCAGTCATTGAAAAAGACTGCTATAATTCTTGCTTGAAATCTGCAATTTTCTCGGGATGTGGCCCAGTGAGAATCTTATCATGCACATAGAGGATCAAAATTAGCAAATCTTCCCCCCTCTTGTGGATATATAAAGTAACTTCTATAGCACTATTCTAAAAGTTCGTTCAACAGTCCTACTTGGTGAAGAACTCAGGACTCAGGCAATTCAAGCATGTAAAGGTGATTCTAATGATCAGGCATTCATAGCTTTAGACAGAAGCAGAGTTAGAGGTAGTAGATCATATCAGAAAAGTGGTCATCATTAACAAAATCAAAGTCAGCATCAACATGGGGATGAGCATTTTCCGAGCAAAATCTTCCGAGTGTCCGAGCAAAGGAAAAAAAAAGCTTTCAACTATGCAAAAATATGGCAAAAATGGATTAGAAGAAAACATAGTTTCACTTAGAAATATGCAAAGTATTATATCAATGCCTATTTTATACACAAATCTTTATGTGGATCTTTAGGAATGGTGAGAACATAATGGGATGGCTTTTGAAGAAATCCACATGTAGAGTAGACTTCTCTATGAAAATTCACTTATGATCCTTCTTAGAACTTCTCTGCCGCTTTAGACTCAGACAACTTCTCGTTTGTGAGTTGAGTCTCCAGATTCTGAATCCGCATCTGATTCGTGGTTTCGTACTGATTTTTCAAGACCGTCCATGCCTCCTTGGCTGTGGTGACATGTTGAATTAACGACATGATGGAATTACTAACACTGCAGACAATAGAACACAATGCATCTGCATTTCTTCTTGTCCACGTAAGAATCTCATCCGCAGTTGGTACTATCTATTGTCCTGCATTGGCTGGATCCGGTCTCGCAACCAGCCTCACGTCCACCCCAGTAGCAGTGTCCCAAAGCTCGTATGCACTTAGGATGGTCTTCATCTTGAACTTTTAGAGTGGATAGTTAGAGCCGTCCAACTTTCCGCTTTCGCCGAACAGTGGGATTCGTAGTCTTGGGGGTTGGGCCATCTCTCACAATCTGCTTGCAAACAGAAACACACTACCAAATCTTCTTGCTAGAGTCCAGGCTCTGATACCATGTAAGAAAATAATACAACGTCTATGCTCAACAGATAACAGGATCTCTACGCAAGAGAGAAAACAAGATAGTATGGAGAATCAAAAATTTTGATTACTGTAGAACTGATACAATAGATGGCGCTGCCTCCCAACTGTGCGCTCCTGTGAAAGAAGCTTCGATGGCATGCTGGAAACAATAGAAGACAAAGGCTGGATGGTAAGGAATCAGGGTTGTTGTAGCCTGTCATGAAATGGGCTTCACGGGCTTACTCTTATATAGCCACCAGTCATAGTCAGTTAGACTCAATTGGGTGATTGACCCAGTCTGCCCAAATGGTCAACTGGGGGTCGGTCCTGATATAGGCCATCGACCATACGATAGAATCGGTGCGCAAAAAACAGAGTAACTTACCTACGGTTAGTGTTCAGCCCAGAGCCATCTGGGATCATTTGAGGCTCCAAACAGGCCCCGCAACCCGAGAGTGGGCTGCCCCGGGAAATGCTCTGTCTACCCTCAGTGCGATTAGTCAAGGGATGCCTTCTCGCACTTGCATGTAGCCTAGTTGGTGGTGTGCCAACTCTATCTGAAGCCGTCCAGCCATCATGCCACACATAGCCCCCATCTGGTGTCCAAACCAGGACCTATCGGATAACCGAGCTACTCAAATGCCTTCTTCTCATATGGGGGGCTTACAAGTAGAGTTAGCTGGTTCCCACGTAGTTACATGAGAGTGGAGCATTGCTATCTAACAAAAATATTGTTGCAAGATTGCCTAAGTTCAAGGTTGTAGAAATGCATAAGGTATGTGAAGCCTGTCAATTTGGAAAATAGGCAAGGAAACCATTTCCTAGACATGTTCAAGAGAGTAAGAGGCCATTGGCATTAATCCAATCTGATGTGTGGACTACTAAAGCTGCATCTATTGGAGGCTATCATTATTTTGTCACTTTTATTGATAACTATAGCAGAAAAGTTTGGGTGTATTTTATGAAAAAGAAAAGTGAAGTGTTTGGGCATTTCAAAGCTTTTAAAGCTATGCTTAAAAAAGAAACAGGCATGCAAATAAAATGCCTAAGGTCAAATGGAGGGGGAGAGTACCTCTCAAATGAGTTTGCAAAGTTTCTGCAGGAGCATGGTAGAAAGCAACAATATTCATGCAGTCATACCCCACAGCAAAATGGACTTGCAAAAAGGAAAAACAGCCATGCTCAACGAAAAAGACCTGCCAGATTATTATTGGGCTAAAGCAGTTGCTACAATATTCTACATAATGAACAAGACTCCCACTGCAGCAATACATGGCATGACGCCAGAGGAGAGGTATATTGGTAGGAAACCACATATTTCTCATTGAAAGTTTTTGGTTGCATTGCCTATGTTCACATGCCATATATTTAAGGAGAAGAGCAAGGTCCTATGGATAAGGTTGCATTTGACTATGCAAGGATTTAAATCTCATGCTCTCGATTTCTCTTTCTATTTTGGCCTCTTCATATCTCTGAATCCACTTTTGCATGTCCTTGCTATTAAGGATACAAAACTTTTTGAACTTCTCCCTCAAAACTTTGCCCATCTTTCTTTGAATACCTTTTCCTTGAGAAACCTTGGCAACAATATGAGATCATCATCCCAATTATTCCAAGTGTGTGGCATATCAAGAACCATGGATGTAAGAAACTCAGTGATACATACTAATGACTCTTGCACAAGCCGTCCCTTTGACATGCTTTGTTTTGTCTTACTTTTTGCCTTACAAATCCCTTTAGAGTTTTCATAAATTGTTCAAGGAAAAACTTTCAACGACTATGAGTTAGGCTTCTACAATGGCAACCCCCTCTACTATGTACAAGCAAGTGCACCTAGGTCATCATCATGCTTGAAATAAAGTTCTTCTCAATCAAGCACATAGCTTTGATGGGATCCCACACTATCCTTCTTGTTTCCAATAGATGGATCTCTTTGTGAGAGATCCATCTATTTCACGTGACCATTTGATGTTCAAAATTTGCTAGTCATCAATTCAAATTTTGCTAGTCATTCAAAATCAAATAAATAATTAGGTGATATGATAATAAGCATACCTCATAATGCCACTAGTATTGTAGGTAGATTTTCTAACATCTTCTAATAAGCATCCCTTTACTATAATTTGAAGGATAAACTAGATTTCGAGAAACAATCGGAGCAAATGAAAAATTTTCCATTTTCTCCATTGTAAAGAGAAAATGGCACTAGTGCCATTCTCTCCATTGAAAGGGAAGAATGGCCTGATGCCATTATCCCATCTAAAATTTCAAATTACAAATTGGAAATCTGAATTTTAAATTTCTTATGCAATGAAGAAATTATAGAAGTGTGACATTCCAATAGGGAGGTTGCAATATAAGTGTGACATTGGTTTGGGGGGATTGTGGAGACTGGCACTAGTGGCATTCTCCCTTCGAAAGGAAAAATAATAAACTTGGGAGAATAGATCTCAAAATTTTGGATTTGTAAGGAGAGAATGACAATTGTGCCAATCTCCATGACCTCATATAAGGCCTTAAAGAATTGCACTAGTGCGAGTCTCCCTCTCCAATATTATAATTTAGAAGTATTTAGAGAATGGCACTAGTGCCATATCCATCTCCAATCTTGAAATGCAAACTTGGAGAATGTATTTGCAAAGAAGTAACTACAGTTATGCCATTCTCTCTATTAGGAGGTTATAATGCTACTAATTTCATTCTCTCCTTTTAAACTTGAATATGAAATTTTGGTACTTCAAATCGAAGTTTTAATATAAAATTTCAATTTCTAGTTTCTTATGCAACATGAGGAGCTTGTTGGTAATGGGACTACTGCCATTATACCCTTGCAAAGCAAAGATAATTAGATTCAATCTATAGAAACATAATGTCAACTTTGCAAGGTGAGAATGGCACCACTACCATTTTTCATGACCTCATATTAGGTCTAAGAGAATGGCATTAGTTTCATTCTTCCTCTGTAATATAATAAAGAAAAATTGTTTTTTAAATACCTCCAAGTTTGATTGCTAGAAGATTGCAGATGTTTGACAGGATTGTGGGAAATGGCAATAGCCAATATTCTCCACTATGAAAGACAAAATCATGAGGTTAGGATAATGGATCTCATAATTTTTTGTGTTGGATTTAGTAAAATCATGAAATCTCTCTCTCTCTCTCTCTCTCTCTCTCTCTCTCTCTCTCTCTCTCTCTCTCCCCCTCTCATTTTACCATGGCAGTGGTGCCTTTCTCCACTTGCAATAGGGAGACTGGCACCAGTGCCATTCCCCACTTGTAAGGCCATCTTATTAGATTTGCAAACAAAGGGAATGACACTAGTGTCATTATTTTCATTACAAGGGGAGATCGGTCTAGTTCCATTCTCCCCTTTGAAACTCGAATGGTAGTAGTGACATTCTCTTCCATTATAAGGAGCAAATGGTAATAGTGCTATTCTCTCTATTGCAAGGAGCAACTAGAACTAGTGCCATTCTCTCCATTTTGCAAGGGAAGAATGTGCTAGTATCATTCTTGCATTTGAAATTTGAAATTACAATCTAGAAATTTCAATTTTAAATTTCTTATACAAGAAAGGAATTGCATAAATGTGACATTGCAATGGAGGGATTGCATAAGTGTGACATTGTTTTGGGGAGATTGTAGCAAATGACACTACTACCATTCTCCCTTGCAAAGCCAAAAGCATGAGCTTTGGAAAATGGACCTCATAATATTGGCTTTGTAAGGAGACAATGGCACTACTTCCATTCTCCATGACCTCATATGAGATCATAGAGAATGACACTAGGCCATTCTCCCCTTGCAAAGAAGAGATTATTAGATTCATTCTATGGACCTCATAATTTAAGCATTGTAATAAAAGAATGACAATACTGCCATTCTTCATGAACTCGTATGACTTTCATGTTTGAAATTTAAATTTTAATTTCTACTTTAAATTTCAAAAAATTTCAAGCTCAAGTTTGAAACTCAATTTTAAAATTTGAATTTGAAATTATTCAATAATTTGACATTGAAATTATACATTTGAATTTGAATTTCATTTTTACATTGGGGAGAGAGAGAGAGAGAGGGGGGGGGGAGTAAGAGATGCATGTGTGTGTGCATGGACGCACACACATACACTGTAAGGGAAATTCACGAGAGAGAGAGAGAGAGAGAGAGAGAGAGAGAGAGAGAGATGAACTGAGTACTTGCCTTAGAAATAGAGATTATGGAAATTAGAAACAAACCTTAAAATCACCAACTTGCCCTAGGGATTGTGGCCACAAGACCTTCAAAAACATCAAAGACAGCTACTATTCCCCCTATTTGCCTTTAAGTGCTTTGGAATTGTAGCTTTGCCACCCTATTTAGCTCTTCATGCTTTGGGATTGTCAAAGCACCCTTGGAAATGTCAAATTGCCTTCAAGGGATTTGAATAATCAAAGTGCCCTTTGAAGTCATAAATTGCCTTAAGGATTTAGGTACCATGGCCTCCTACAATTGAGAAATTTGGAAACTTACGGATTGGAAAGCTGTAGAATTATAGGGATCCAGAAGGTAGCACAGAGGATTGAGAGGCTTTAGGTATTGGGAAGATTGATGTAGCTTGGTAGGAATTTGATTGTGAATTGCATGCGTTGCAAGATGCAAATTCTGATTTGAGATTATGTTTTTGTTGTTTGCAATGTGGGCAATGTTTGCACTTTGATTTTCTCCCACTTTGCCCCCCCCCTCCCCCCTCCCTCCCAAACTCATGTTATCACTAATAAAAGTTTAAAAAATCAAAACAATAAAGGAAACTCTCTTCTTAACAATGCTTCTTTCTTTTTCCTTTTCACCTTGATTTGTAACATATATGTAGCTTTATTATATTAAATAAAATTAAAAAATATATATGATTTTATACGTAATATTGCATCCACAAGCTTGAAAAAATATGTTACATAGCATTAATACTTTAAATAGTTGTATTAATGCATACATGCATGCATGCATACATACAAACATACATACATACCTACATACATACATACATGCATACATGCATGCATGCATGCATACATACATACTTACATACATACATACATTCATTTATGCATGCATACATACATACATACATACATACATATATTACAATATTAGGGAAATTTCAAATAGTTTGGGAATTCCTTAAATGTTTAAGATTTGGCCACATGGTCAAATCCTAACCCCTTACTTTGAAAGTGAATCTGCCCTATGCACTGTCTTAGGGAATCCTCCCAAGGACCACTTTCAATAAAAGGATTAAGATTTAGCCACATGGCCAAATCTTAGCCCCTTATTTAAAAGGGGGACTTGGGGAATTCTCAAATTCTCTAAAATAGTGTATATTCAACATTCAAATTTCAACATTCAAGTTTGACATTTGAAATTCAAATATCTAGTTATTTATTTATAATTTTATGGCTTATGTATAAATAAATAAGTATATATATGTATGTGTAAATATATAAAATATATCCAAAATAGAACAATTACATGATAAAATAGAACACATAAATATAATATTTATTTAAGATATATAAATAAAATAAAATGTATAATATTTAATTCCAACCAAAATTTTGAATTACAACATTGCAATGGGAGAATTGCACTAGTGCCATTCTCCCCTTGCAAAGTTGGAAATTTGAAATTTTTGGCTTTGCTAGGGGAGAATCGTGTTAGTTCTATTCGCCCATTTCAATGTGATTGAAAATATTGGCTATGCAAGGAGAGATACATGTAGTCTTGGTTTGAAGCTAGCATTTGTACTCTTAGATGTCATTGGACTTGTCTTCTGAATGACATTGTCTTTTGGTTGTTTTCTTTATTTTGCATTTTTGACATTGAAGGGAATGGCTACATATGTGGGGAAAAGGTTTAGATGTTGGTGGGGAATGAGGTGGTTACAACATGTGCAGTATGTGTGATCATCGATCCAAATGGGTAATGTGGTGGTGTGATGATTGGGAAAGATAATGTATCAGTGATAGTGGAGAAGTGCATCAACACACCTTTTCCATTTCCCACTATGGATGCAATGATTGTTAGTGAAGCACTTTGGAATATGGTCAAGTGTTTGAAGACATCTCTACAACATGATGGTGTTTCTTTGGAGGAGCCAATAGCTCAAGGGGATGCAATAAGTGAGCTTGAGCAACCCTATGTCGAGGTGTCAAGGATTTCAGGCAGTATTAAAACATTCATTTTAAATCACATTATTAAAATGTTTGGAATGTTTTCTAATCTCCCTGGGGCAATTTAAACATGCTAATTTTTTATCAGGACCAACTACTACAGATAGTTACCCTGCAACGGTAAGTTTGTATAATACTATAACAAAACAATGCACGTCTACATCTATTTTTGGTAGAAACTCCGACCGAGGGGGTCACTGCAAAGTCTGTAAGTCTAGAAAGTGCATTCAAGAGAAGGTATTTTAAAATGCAAGTAGTTCACATATTTTACATTTACATATAGGCTTAAAGAATAATTGAATATGTGAGTATTTTTATTATACATAAGGGTATATTTTAATCATGTATGGTTCACAAGTCTATTTTATTGTAGTGGGTAAGGATGTTGTTTTTGTGTTCAGTTGGCTCGGGTTTGTCTCGGGTTCGCGACTCATAGAATTGCCACTTTTTGGCCTTGCAAGAGTGCCATGTTTTGACCTTGCAAGAGTTAGGGTTCTTGATTAATGTTATGACATTCTATAGATGCTCTAGCCACTCTCGAGAGCAAGCCTTCTTTCACTTTCAGATCAATATCCTTAGCACCCATATTTGCATACCTTTAATCATATCCCTCTAGCTTAGTCCCTGATGTCCCTGATCCACTCGACCTTCAATCCTTGGAAAATCAAAGTGGTGAGGCTTGTGAGGAATGAGGCTTCTTTTAAATTTCAATCATAGCGTGCCTCCCAATCTTATTAGTGAGCTCAAGGACTAGCTAGACCTTCGACTTCTTTCCTCTTTTGGGCATACAATGAAATGTGAGGGATGGGAAAGGTTTGAGTCTTTCTTTTGAGTTTTCTTCTTTTGCAAAAAAGGTTGGTTTAGGAGCTACAGTTAGTGACTACTGCTAGCCATGTGCATTTGGTATGGACAAACTTCTATTGAGCTTCTTTCGAATTCCCACAATGTTAAAGAGTAATGAATGTTTGTGCTTCAATGACCAAGCATATGCTATAGACTTCATTGAAGGATAGGAAGGAAGAGTTGTGGAGTCCAAAGTTTCTAGGAGTTTCAACTGGGCACTCGCAAGGCTAATCAGTAGTCTTCGGAGGGATCCCCAAATGCCAGCACCTAAAGAGTGGTACTCATCCTCATCACCATCATGGATTGACAATGAGGAAGAAAAGGGGTAAGAGAGGATGCAGACAAGGAGTGACATTTGAAGAAGTGGCTTGTCTAGATACCCTGATTGAAGGTGATCTTTTGATCTTTCTCTATCTCATTCTATATGCAATATTAGAAGTAATTCAATCCAAATTCACTAGCCTACTTTGACCTCTCTCTCCCTCCCTCCCTCCCTCCCTCCCTCTCTCTCTCTCTCTCTCTAAGGTATGAAGTATCTCAACCTAAACTTGCAATCAATTGCTAGCTCTTTGTTGGAAAAACATCCTAAATTCCACCAACCTTTCCATCAAGCCCCTTAAAGGTGCAATCACCAACGAGGTCTATTGAGCCCTACTAGGCTCCCCTGGTGGTTGTAGTAGGTAGTAGACGTCCTTTATAAGGTTGTGTTTTGCACCTATGGTGAGGACATGGACCTCTTCTCAGACTACAATGATGAGATCCACACCTTCAAGGTCATGGCCACAACAGGACATGTGATGACCTACAAGTAGGTTGGGTTGAGCTTGTCAAAGAGAAATAGCATGTGAGTAGATCCAGGAGGCACCTGTTCATGGGACATAGAGTCTTGCTACAGGTATGCTTGCGAGTAATTATATATCTCTCCAAACTTCCATTCTGGTTTGTCATTCGTCCTTCATTCCGATTTGTATTCCCGTAGTCGAAAGATATTGAGGTAGTCTACTTTGAGCTTCTTTTGCAATCTTTCTTGTAACTATTTAGAATTTGTTTAAATGATAACAAGATGAGACATAATGTACTTTTGGGGGTACTCTAATAGGAGCGATGAGGGAGCTTTGATGTTCTAGCTTATGTTGCTATTTCTTTAGAAAAGGCACAAAAATTTCTTCACAAGGTTGCCAAACGTCTCATTAATTATGTTGTACTACTCTTAATATATGCAACATGAGGACTGGACTAGGGGCTAGAGGATCAATCCAGGGAGTTTGAGTAAGGTGTTTGCAATCTTTTAAAATAGGCAAAAGTTTTCCTAAGGCATTATAGGACCAAAAATGAAGCCCTCATGAGGGGCAAAATCTCTTTAATCTTCTCTTGAGGGGTCCAACTTCGTAACCGGTAGAAATAGCATAAAACCTTTGGAAAACGATAGTGCCTCAAGTCATAGTAGTCAAAAAAAATTCTTGATGTGAATTACAATAGCATGTAAGAGAAAAATACAACATCTGTGCTCAACACATAACAAGATCTCGTATGCAAGAGAGAAAAGCAGATAGTATGGAGAATCAAAAATTTGATTACTATAAAACTGATACAATAGATGGTGCTGCCTCCCAGCCATGTGCTCCTGTGAGAGGAGCTTCGATGGTGTGCTAGAAATAGTAGAGGACGGAGGCTGGATGCTAAGGAATCAGGGTTGTTGTAGCCAGTGATGATAATGGGCTTCATGGGCTTGCTATTATATAGCCACCAGTCATAGTTGGTTAGACCCAATGGGGTGACCGACCCCGTCTGCCTAAAACGACCGACTAGAGGTTGGTCTTGAAAGAGACCACCAACCACATGATAGAACCATGGCATAGAATACAGCAACTAACCTACGGTCTCTGTTCCGCCTGGGATCATCTGGGGCTCCAAACGGGCCCCGCAACTTGAGAGTGGACTGCCTCGGGAAATGCTCCATCTACCCTCAGTGCGGTCAGTCATGGGATGCCTTCCCACACTTGCATGTAGCCTAGTTGGCAGTGTGCCAACTCTATCTGAAGCCGTCTAGCCATCAGGCCACACATGGCCCCCATCTAGTGTCCAAACAAGGACCTACCTGATAACCGAGCTACTCAAATTCCTTCTCCTCATATGGGGGGGCTTACAAGTAGAGTTAGCTGGTTCCCGCGTCATTACATGAGAGTGGAGCATTGATATCTAACACCCCCCCCTCAATGTCCACCCGCAAGTGAACTTACTTTTTCGGCCCAATGCCAAGTCGATGAAGATGCCTCTCCAGCAAGTCTCTTCCAAGAGCATTCGTGAAGATGTCTGTAGCATTCTCTGTAGTCAGACAGTACACCAAGATGACCTCTCCATCCATGATGAGCTCGTGTACAAAGTGATATTGAATCTCAATGTGTTTTGTGCGAGCGTGGAACACAAGGTTCTTTGCAATTGCCATGCAACTCTAATTGTCACATGATAACTGTGTAGGCTTGTTTTGCACTGCACCCATGTCCCCTAAAATCCTCCTCAACCACATTGCCTCACAAGAAGCAAAACATGCTGATTTGCACTCAGCCTCGATAGAAGAAAGAGCAACTGTGGGTTGCTTCTTGCTGACCCATGACACAGCTCTAGATCTAAGTGAGAAATAGTAACCTGTCACTGATCTCCTGCTATCCACGTCTCCTGCCCAATCCGAGTCACAAAATCCGGTCAAGATGTTGCCCTTGGTATAGGTGATGCCATAATCAAGTGTGCCTTTAATGTATTTCAACGCCCACATCCCTGCCCTCCAACGGTTCTCCCGAGGCTTATTGGAAAACCTGCTTAGTACACCAGTCACAAAATTGATGTCCGGCCATGTGTTGCACAAGTAAATCAAACTACCCACAAGCCTTCTATATTTCACTTTGTCCACCAGTGGTGATGAATCCTCATTTGAGAGCTTCATATCAACCTCCATAGGGGTGCCAACTGTCTTGCACTTAGCCATGCCAAATGCCTTTAGTATCTCTCTAGCATACTTCAGCTATGAGATGAAGATCTATTTTGACTCTTGCCAAACTTCAATCCCCAAATAGAAATGCATCAGTCCGAGGTCTGTCATTTCAAACTCTCTTCCTAGCATATGCTTTGTCTAGAGATCTTCTCTTCATGTTTCCCTATTATTACAAGGTCGTCCACATAAAGGACCACGATCATACACTTGCCTTCTTCTCTATGGATATACAAGTTTACATCAGATGGGCTCCTCCTGAACCCATTTTACAAAAAGTAGGCATCAATCCACTGGTACCATGCTCGTGGGGCCTGTTTCAGCCCGTAAAGTGGCTTCTTTAGTTTACAGACTTTACCTTTTGAACCGGGGATCACAAAACCTGGTGGTTGTTCCACGTATACCTCCTCCTTGAGATCTCCATTCAAAAAGGCAGATTTTACATCCATCTGAAACACGAGCCAACTTTCCTGTGCTGCTAAAGCCAAAACAATGCGAATTGTGGTTAGTTGAGCTGTGGGAGCAAAAGTATCTAGATAATCAAAACCATGTACCTGTGCGAATCCTTTTGCCATGAGCCGAGCCTTGTACTTATCCAACGTGCCATCGGACTTGTACTTGGTCTTGTACACCCACACAATTAACTTGCATTTTGGTGGTCGATCGACAAGGTCCCAAGTGTTGTTCTTCATTATGGAGCCATACTCTGACTGCATAGCCTCCATCCACCTATCGTCACCCTGTGCCTCTTCAAGACACTTGGGTTCTTCGGCACGGATCACCTCTGTCATCAAAGCGTAATTGACCAAGTGTTGCTGCGCCCTTCTTTGCTCCTCTTATCTCCTGGACCGGCAGTGTTCGAATGGTTCCTCCTCAATGGCTAGAGGTTCTCTGCCATCCAAATGCTGCTTTACCCACTTCGAGAATGGCCGTTGCCATTGTGGTTCTACATGCTCTTCTTCCTCTTCTTTATCTTGAATCCTCCCAAGCATCGTTGGGGGAGTTTGGTCTACTGTTAGTGGTTGTACTGGATGGATATCCTGGTCCTGGTTGTCTGGGAAGGAAGCATCCTCCTCCAATTGATGTGGCTGTTCTAAGAAGACCACATTGCGGCTTACTATTACCTTCTTGGTAACAGGATTATAGAGACAGTAACCCTTCGCTCTTCACTGTAGCCCAAGAAAATACACTTCCGGCTCTTCGGTTCCCATTTGGTCCTATTAGCATCAGGGACATGCACAAAATAGTCACATCCAAAAACTTTGAAATGTGCAGCTGAAGGTTTCTTACCAAAAAAGGCATGCAATGGAGTCATCTCGTTCACAGCCTTCGTGTAGCTACGATTGAGAATGTAAACTACCATGTTACATGCTTCAGCCCAGAAAGTTTTTGGCAAATCTTTCCCTTTCATCATACTCCTGCCCATTTCGTAGATGATGCACATCTTGCACTCTGCTACTCCATTTTGCTGTGGTGTATGTGGTGGGGGTTTCTGCCTCTTGATCCTGTGACTTGGGGACGAGCATTTTCTGAGCGAAATCTTCCGAGCGTCCGAGCGAAGGAAAAAAAAAGCTTCCAACTATGCATAAATATGGCAAAAATCGATCAGAAGAAAACATAGTTTCACTTAGAAATATGCAAAGTATTATAGCAATGCCTATTTTATACAAAAATCTTTAGGTGAATCTGTAGGAATGGTGAGAGCATAATGGGATGGCTTTTGAAGAAACCCACATGTAGAGTAGACTTCTCTATGAAAATTCCCTTATGATCCTTCTTACAGCTTTTACTTAATAGGAGGTGACATTGAAAACCCTCTCTCAACCTATCTTCATGAAAGAGTTTCTTCAAAGAAAACTCATTGAAGCAAGCCATCCAGGTAGTTTCGCCAGCGAAACCCCTTTGAAGCAAGTCTCCCAAGGTAGTTTCGCTGGCGAAACTACCTTGGATAGCACTTTTAAAAGTGACATAACTTTCATATCCAATGTCCAAATATAGTCATTCAACCACTCAAATTGATCGGAACACCCCATTTGAGCACATCTATGGAGTTATATTTTGGAAAATCTTTCATATATAGTATTAAATATTACATGTATTTTATGAGAGTGATATATAAGCCTAAGTTAATACTTATTTATAGTAATTTAAACTTCTTTAGAAACATGTCCATAAATATACTATAAAAACACTAAAAAGATATTGCCATATGATATAAATGTGTTAATAAGTAATTATATATGCATAGTATTATTACATTGAGAGTGATTATGAGGAATGTTTCTTAAAGGAATCAACACTTTTTTAAGGTAATAACAAGGGTACAAAGGGATGTCTCTAAATAAGAAAATTATGTTGTGTAAAAATGAATGAGTGACTAGTCTGTATATTTTTATGATAAAGGGATCTAGTTCTAGTGAAAATAAAAGTGTAAAAACCATGTTTCCTAAAGAAAAACATTTTTAAAAATCTCTTGAAAAACACGCTCGGATAAACCTGCTCATAGGTTTTTGCTCGTAAAATTGACGCATCCCTGTGACTTTTGTAGTAACTTTCAAATTCACTTGATGTGAACTCACCACCTCTGTCTGATCTCAACTTCTTCACCTTCCCAATTCTTTCTCGACCATTACATGCCATTCTTTGAACTTACTAAAAGCCTCATCTTTAGTCTTCAAGAAGTATATCCATATCCTTCTATTGTAGTCGTCGATCAGCATCATGAAGTAGTAGGAACTACCCAAAGCTTCCATCTACATCTTTCCACAGAGGTCCGTGTGAACGAGATCTAGAGGAGCCTTTGCCCTACGGGCCTCTTTAGGAAAGCATTGCCGATGCTACTTGCCCATCATGCAAGCTTCACATACATCAAGCAGGTCTATAATTTCTGGTAGGTTTGCAATCATTCCACTTTTATGCATCTCCTTTAAAGAACTAAGGTTTAGATGACCAAACCTCTCATGCCACAGCTTAGTGTTGCTCACATCGGCTCGAGCACTGAAAGCTAAGAGTTCGCAGATGTTGTTGCGCCGAGTACCTTTACCAATGACCTTCCCTTGAAGATCCAAAATCTGGGCACCATTCTTATTGAAGTGAACTTTGAGGTCCCGATCCGTGATCACAGAAATGGACAACAAGTTCCTCTTGATATCTGGCACATAAAGAACATTGAAGAACTGTTTTACAACTCCATCTAACTTGAGAGCAATCGTACCTTTTCCTTCTGCTAGACATTTTGCATCATTACCGGCTACTACTAGGATGTCATTCTCTACTGGATGTAGAGAGGTATACCAATCCTTCTGACTGGTCGTGTGGCGTGATGCACCACTGTCAATAATCCAAGGCTCATCAGTAGGTACATGAACTGCCTCCGTGCAAATCTCCTCCATTACTACGAACAGCTCTACCAGTACTGCCTGTGCACTGTTGTTGGACTCTTTTCTTACTCCATTCTTCTCATTTGCAATCTTCTTCTGGCACTCATTCTACTTGTGCCCTGCCTTGTTGCAATAGAAGCACTTGATCTTCTTCTTTCTCTTTTTATCATCAGAAGAAGATGGGTTACTAGAGTCCTTACCCTTACCTTTCTTTGATTCAACCGAGAAAGCCGAATTTTCTCCAGTCCTCATCTTTTGATGCATCTCCTCCTCCAGAAGCATAGCGCTAAAATCCTCAAAGTTGAGGGGTGGATTTTTGTTTTGCGTATTTAGTGCTGTAACAAGACCGTCGTACTTTGGTGGGAGAATCCGTGTGCACCTTCGTGCTAGATTCTTGCTAGTGATGGTGATGCCAATCGCAGTCATCTGATCAAATAGATTCTTCACCCTGGTGATGAACTTCTCTGCCACTTCAGACTCAGACAGTTTCTCGTTCGCAAGTTGAGTCTCCAGATTCTAAATCTGCATCTAATTCATGGTCTCGTACTAATTTTTCAAGACCGTCCATGCCTCCTCCACTGTGGTGACATGTTGAATTAATGCCATGATAGAATCACTTACACTGCAGACAATAGAACAAAGTGCATCTGCATTTCTTCTTGTCCACGCGAGAATCTCATCCGCAGTTGGTACTATCTGTTGTGTTGCATTGGTTAGATTCGATCTCGGAGCCGGCTTCATGTCCACCCTAGTAGTAGTATCCCAAAGCTCGTATGTGCTTAGGATGGTCTTCATCTTGAACTTCCAGAGTGGATAGTTAGAGCCATCCAACTTTTTGCTTTCGCCGAACGGTGGGATTTGCAGTCTTGCGGGTTGGGCCATCTCTCACAATCTGCTCACAAATAGAAACACACTACCAAATCTTCTTGCTAGAGCCCAAGCTCTGATACCATGTAAGAAAACAATACAACGTCTATGCTCAACAGATAACAAGATCTCGTATGCAAGAGAGAAAAGCAAATAGTATGGAGAATCAAAAATTTGATTACTGTAAAACTGATACAATAGATGGCGCTACCTCCCAACCGTGCACTCTTGTGAGAGGAGCTTCGATGGTGCATTGGAAACAGTAGAGGATGGAGGCTAGATGCTAAGGAATCAGGGTTGCTGTAGCCAGTGATGATAATGGGCTTCACAAGCTTGCTCTTATATGGCCACCAGTCGTAATCGGTTAGACCTAATTGGGTGACCGACCCAGTCCACCCAAAATGACCGACTAGAGGTCGGTCTCAAAATAGACCACCGAACATGATAGAACCATGGCACAGAATAGAGCAACTAACCTATGGTATCCGTTTTGCCCAGGGCCATCTGGGATCATCTGGGGCTCCAAATAGGCCCTCCAACCCGAGAGTGGGCTGCCCCGGGAAATGCTCTGTCTACCCTCACTGCGGTAAGTCATGGGATGCCTTCGTGCACTTGCCTGTAGCCTAGTTGGCAGTGTGCCAACTCTATCTGAAGCCATCCAGCCATTAGGCCACACATGGCCCCCATCTGGTGTCCAAACCAGGACCTACCGAATAACCGAGCTACTCAAATGCCTTCTCCTCATATGGGGGGGCTTACAACTAGAGTTAGCTGGTTCTCGCATAGTTACACGAGAGTGGAGCATTGATATCTAACATAGCAGCAACTACTGCTTCATGTATGATCACAAGTTGGAGCCTCAGGTCCACAAGCAAGCATTCACATACCAGATGAAGATAGACTGCATAAAATGATAGCTCATAGCCATGCAAAAGAGCTATAAACCTTCATGGTTCAGATCGCCACATCGCAGCACAGAGATGAGAGGCAGAACTGTCACATGGGTTTATAGTCGATAAAGGGCAGCATAACAGCAACTGAAAGTCAGGAAAATAGGCAAATTGTTGGGCAGAGAAAATGATAGAGAAGAATTGCGGGCAAGTTAGCTTGATTGCGGGACAGTTTTGCTGAGTGCTCATGGTAGAATATTGAAAAGTAGTATTGCGGGACAGTTCAATTGGTGATTCTCAATGCTTTCAACTTCTTTTGCTATGAAAATGATGAAGAATACACTATCTTGAAGCTATTATGTGCAATTCTAATTTTAAGGAGGATGATTCTTGAATGCATGTATATACAATGTTGTCATGGTGCTAGTTATTTGGTTGAGGATCACATTGTGGAGTCTTTTAAACAAGTGGTTATACATAATAAGTTCATCTTGGTATACTAGGGATCTATGGGAGCTTATTTGGACCTTACTTGGGATATTTTTTGGATCTTGGTGCTTCCTTTTTGTGTTTCATCATGGTGAAGATTCCAGTGTTTTGAGGCACCCAAGGGGAAGACCTGGAGTCTTATCTTCAGGATTTTGTTCGAGGATGCCAAATTTTTGGATGCTCCATGAAGAATTGGGCAGATATTTTGCTTGATATTCTTGAAGGTGTAGCCTTAAGTTGGCATGAGGCCTTGCTGGACTCTACCAAGGAGGAATGGAACCAAGTTGTAGCTACAATGAAGTTGAGATTTGGGGCAGTGGTCACCAAATGTTATGATGTTGCAGTTGGACCGGTTCTATCAAGGAGAGGGTGAGATGGTCTCTATGTTGGCAATCCGATATGAAGTTTGTGGATAGAGTATGAAAGGGTAGATTTGCAAGCTATGGCATCTACAATAGGGCCAACATAAGGCTACTATATGCTCAAAATAGGTCTCTATCAGGGCATTACTAGGCAGATACTCTACCAATCGTAGGCATTGTGCAATATAAGATGGTAGTTATGGCATTATTGGGGGTCGATTATTGATGAGATGATGGGGAATTGCATTATTGGGGTCAATTATTGATGAGATGATCGGGAATTGCATCTTTTGTTTTGCAAAGGCCTCCTATTACCTCTCTACTATCGTATTCAAATGCATGTTTTGCCCACTCATAGGCTGCTACATCCCGTATGGGATTAAAATTGTTGTTCATGAATGCTTGCTAGGTTGAACCATTGTTCATCTGGTATATATAATGGCATAATGGGAGTACTTCCCACAAGGGCTCATATTTTGTTGTAAGGACAACTCAAGATATCTTGGATCGATTTGCTCACCTATATCCTAAGTACCTTGTAGATTATCTACCCTGTACTCTATATTCCCAAAATGTGACTACCATATATTGGCAAAATGTTGAGGGGAAGTCAGTGTCTCCTTGTCACAAAACTCAAGGATAGAGGTCTGCATGCTCTTGTTAGAGTGACTTGCCTTTTTGTTCACTTGGTCTTGGTATCTAGCAATAGTAGGGTCAAGGTGGTGTTCTAATCTTATATCTCTACATCCACCTCATCCAAGTAAATCACTCCATTTATCGAGTTTCTTGCATGATGGTTGGAATGGTGGTAGCCCCACTAGATCAATTTATTGTGTCCACCACCTGATTTGATCCCCTCTAGTCTAAGACCTGAGTTTGGCCACCTTGGCTGGTACCAGTTTCATCATCTTCAAGGACCTTCCTTTTTGGACATAGACCACAGTGTTCTAAGGGTTGGCCTAGCTTCTGAAGCAATTCTTGGATTTGTCTGGGCTTGTGGAAACCCACTGGTGTAACACCTCATTTTTGCTCCTACTCTACTACAACTTGGCATGGACACCACTCAGCTCCTCAACTATTCTTCTTCATGAACCATCAACTCTTGCTCGGAGGATATGGTGTCTTGTGCAATTTTGAGTGCTCCCATTGTTTTTTATATTGGTGGAGGAGGTGGTCATGGTCTAGTCATGTGCCACTTGTAAACAGTCAAGCTCCGCATCTATTTCCTTTTAAAACTCTTTCATCCAAAAGCTCCACTATTTTTTCATACCAAGCTATTAGCTCCCTGGTATTGTATGCTCTTGATGCTCGTAGACCACTGCTTATGGAATCCATGTGGTGGCCACATGTTGGGCTATTTAAGCTGCTTCCAATGTCGATCCCTTAGTTGCTACCAATTATCAGTGATGACCTCTAGTTTGACCAGTAAAATAGAGGGTTAATACCCTCTCTTGGAAGCATGTAATGTGGAGGTAAATGGGGGACCTGTTGAGTAGTTTCTAGAGATTGATCATGCAATCTTCTTAGTGGTCATTGTTGGTTATCATTTTCCATGTACGTCTTTGTAGGTTGTTGTAGTCTTGCTTGAACCCCCCTTCTGCACATTTGACATTTTATTTACTATAACTATGAGATTTTCCACATACAAAATGATTAAAACTTTGTCACTCCCCCTGAATAATGCAACAAGACATGCATAAAAATCCAACTACCTACAAACAAGTAGTAATGTGACCATGCCAAGCCCATTGGGCTTGCTTCAATCCATAAATTGCCTTGTGTAATATGCACACTCTACGTAGATATATGTCATCCGCTCCTACATAAACCTCTTCCAATAACTCTCCATTTAATAACACATGCTTGACATCCATCTAATGCATTTCTAGCCATTAGTTGTAGCTAATGTAATCAGCATCTGAATGGTTACAACCCTCGATCACCTAGGACAACCTCATAAAACAAATCCAAGTATGGGCCTCCTCCTCTTCATGTATCACCTCACATCCCTTTGTAGGTGGGATATATGCATTAGGGGACTATGGCATGGGGTAGCTACTTGGTTTGGTGCTTATTTGCACTGTTGGGCATTGGATTGCATCATGAACCATTTCTATGGTCCCCTCAATTGAATAACAAGAACATTCCAAGTGTCAAAGTTCATGTGAGTGGAGAAAATGCACTGCACCAAGCTCAAGATGTGGGTCATGCCCCTAGTTGAGGCACAAGCTTACACATGGCATTATACCAACCAATGGTGGTCTTGCTAACAAGCTCCAAGGTAAGGTATCCTATTGTAAGTGCTTGCAGCCTCAACCACATGTCCATACCCCACTCATGCAAATATGCATGGCCAATGTGGGCCATCCACGCTTATTTGGTATCAATGATTCTAGCCCACCCTATTCACTTAGTGTGTAACCACACAATATTCACCCTTTCCCTCCCATGGGCGGGTATTTGTCAGTGTGTACTAGACCACCACATATCCACAAATTTGTGGCCAGCACAAAAAGAGAAGCACCCATGGGATGGGCCGCCCAACCAACATTTCATTAATGGTAATCTTCTAACGTGTGCTAGCCACCAATAGCAAGGCACCCACCTAAACCATGTAGGCATGTTCTAGTGCATGCGATAAACATTTCACTAATGGCAGAATTCGAACCTGTGCCAACCGCCAATAGCAAGGCACCCACTAAACCATGTAGGCATGTGCTAGTGCATGCAATAAATGTATTCCTTTTTGGCTTTGCAAGGGGCCTATGGGATGAGTGATGGTTTGTGTATATGTTTGCTTTCCTTTGAGGAAAGTCATGTTGATGAGATTAGTCATAATTAATTAGATTTAATTGTAAAATTACAACTAATGAGATTAGGCATAATTAATTAGATTTAATTGTAAGATTACAACTAATGTTGGTTAGTGTTGTGTGGTTAGTGTATAGGTTAATGTTGTAAATGTGGTTAGGTTAGGAGTGCAGTGTTAACCCTATCCCCCTCTCCTTTCTCCCATTTGTGGTGGCCTCTCCCTCTACATGCTTCTTCCATCTTTGTTTCTTGGCAGTCTCTCCCTCTCCACGATTTGCATCCTCTTTGCCTCTCTACTAGTGCGGATCTATCTCCTTCTACATGCTCCTCCTCTCCTTAATTTATGGTGGTCTCTGCCTCTCCACAGCTTCTCTTCTCTCTAGCTTTTTGCTAGTGGGGCTTCGATCAGGATCTTCTTGTTTGGCATGTTCTTGTTTCAGGTTGGTGCCCGGCGGCGATATTTTGTTTGGAGATGTTTCTCTGGTGGTTTCATGAGGGATACAACATGCCATCTCTTGGAGGCAGATTCACCTACCATTTCTTTGTAGCAGTAATGATTTATGAACCTTTTGACAGTGTTATATGTTTCATCTTCATTTCTGATAGCAATTTCATGTGTTTGCAAGGATTTTGCACTGCCATGCTGTGTAGGTCCATCAAATGAATGTTTGCCCAATTTTTCCAACGAGATGCTTGCAAGGAGTTATTTGTAAATCTGCTCCCTCAATTTGCATGTTTTGTGTTATTTGCTCTGATGTATCAGCATAAAGATGGAATACTCACTCCAATCTTCTGTTTGCAGGTAAGATCCAATGGAGAACTGTTCTCTGATATCGTGGCTTTCACTAACTATGCTAAATATTCATGTTTTGTTTAGTAGTATGTAACAAGATAGACCTTTTCTTGTTCTTTTACAACTGGCCATGCATGGTACTGAAACTAGGATGCTTACTGGATTGTTCCACCTAAACCAAGTGTTTTGTTTCCTTTAGAGGATTATGCTCTTCTCGTGGGCATGCATGCCATTATCTTTACTTCTATAGACGGCTCTATAAATAGATAGTAACCATGTGCTTCTCTCACTCGCAGCTTATGTTTCATTCTCTTTCCTCCTCTAGCGTGGATATAGACGTTGAAGTGGCCGACTGTGAAGGTTCATCTCCTTGCATCTATCGTTTCAAGTTCATAGTATCCCCACTCCTTTGTAACACTCTCTAACTCATAGATTGTCTCTTCTGATCTTCTGTTGACATGGAACACTGTAGTCCGATGTTGGACATGATCTAAACTCCCTTTCTAATGAATACTTTCAGCACATAATACTTTGTATATATTTGTGCTTTTTAAAAGGGTTTCTGTTAGGCTATTGGTGTTCAGTTGTAGGGGTTGTAATAGTGCTTCTAAGCACTTTTGATCTTTTTGTATGCCTTTTGTTCTTGATCGAATATCATCCAAGTTATTACTATGTAAGCCTGTGAAAGATAGTGAGAAATACATTTACAATTATGTTAGAAGATGTATTGAAAAGCTCCATTTATTCACACTTTTATGAATTATGTTAGATTATTTTAAATGGTACAATGGTTTTAAGTATAAGACATTATTTCCTTCATTTTGTGTGACAAGATTGTTATTTTTATTCAAACCTATAGCCAGTGGATAGTGAAAATTAGCAAAACTGGCATGTTACCCTCATTAAGTCAGTAGACAATTTATACTGGCAGTATTGGCATTTTTGTTCTTTTATAACAGTCAATGGACATAATAATTTGGCAATACTAGCAGCTTACTAAAAATGTTATAACATTTCTGCATATTATGTTGTCTTATAATTTCAAGTTGTTACCTCTAGATTTCTAATGCTAGTTTCGGCATTGTTAATGTAATATGTTTATTATTGTACATGTATTTAGCAGAGAATTTAACTTCAAATTTGATTTGTAACACAAGTTATATTTAATTTCCCTATGTTGCCATTGTTATAGTTGCAAAATGGCTTGTACCATATGAATATGTTGACATTGTAGTTTCTTAAAAACGAACTTTCTGAATTTCTATACTGTTACTATAGCAGTCATATTTTTGTTAAGGAGAAAGGGACTACTATGTTGATGAGTGAGTCCTCCCTTGTTACTAGTCACAATACTAGCCCCTTTGTATTGCATGGTATTGCATCCCTTTTGGTAGCCTCTCCTCCTCCGTCCGTGAGAGCTTCTCCTAACTATAGGCAACCTGTTAAGAGGTCTTCCCTTGATAAGTCAGCCATTGAGGATAAGAAAGCCAAGACCCTCACCTTAGGAATTGAAACCTCAAACCTTGTTTGCCATGTAGACCCCTTTCCCCCACCAAGGTCACCTCAGAATTGGAATGAAGATGAGAAGCCAATCCCAATACTGCCTCCTAATAACAAGATGTTGTATGTTCAAGACATAGATTTGTGTATTAGAAATGGAGTCTTTGAAGGCAAAGTATTGAACAAGTATGGTACTTATATGTTACATAATGTCTCCTATCCGAAAACCATCAAAGTTGACTTGGTATTTAGGAAGGGCATTGGATGCATAACTCTACACATAGATGAGGTCTACTATGTGGATTTTATCAAGACCTTGAATGTAGGGGATTGCGTCTGTGTGGTTAACTTTTTTATCTATGTCAAGAATGTGAGGAATGATGTAGGGACATCAGATTGTACCTTAACATTTGATCCCTCTACTCGCCTTCAAAGAATTCCAAACTTTGTTGTAGAGCCCTACCTTCCTGAGCATTCTATCTCTAAGCATAAGGAAACCTACAAGGACCTAATAAATAAAGGTGATCGAAATCAATTACCATTGGCAACATTGGTTGTTACCATTATCAAGTTGGGGACCTCCTTCAAGCAAAGAGATGATCTTATAATAGGCAATGGTTCTTTGGCTGATGATCTTATCACTATAAGTGATCTGATTCATGTATGATGTTTATTTTATTGTTTGCTTTTATACCTTCTCATAAATGTAGCTTCACCTTGATACTCTTTCTAGATTAGCTTCTGGAGCAATAGAAAGTCATACTATTTGAGGGTAGCAAAGCATTTTAAGATGTTTAGGGAATGTCGATTCATATTAAGAAGCTATATAAAACTACTGTGGAGTTGTTTAACTTCAAAATCAAGATATATCACAATAACAACAACAAGATGAATTATGAAATGTACATGAGCACTTCTAGTTCAAAGCTAAATCTACTTCAACTTGTCATTCATTATCCAAACATGTTTGTCTTTCCGTGCACATTTCGAAAGGAATTCAACAAAAGGAAATTTTGGACAACTGAATTAGAGTCCTCTTTGATCAAAACAATTATGGAAGATCCAAAACATAGTCTAAGAGATATAGGCAATTCTTTTAAGAAGATTTACTCTTCAAGTAACATGTCTTTGCATACAATTATTGCACAAGTGAGAGATATAAGAAGGACTTCTTTTGAGAGAAATGTTGAAAAACAACAAAATGAGCAACCAAATAGCGATGTCATCTCCAACTAGTTGCCATCTGAAGTAAAGAATACGAAGATTTAAGAGAAATATTGTCAAAAAAGAAAAAGGACCATTGTTGTGGATGACAAAATAGACAAGATTGAATATTCAACTTTGTTTGGCAAACCATCGTGTAGCATTCTAAAGTATTTAGAAGCCATTAAAGATATTCCATCTTTTGAATGCTTCTCGTGAGAGCGCTTCATTTTTAAAAAACAAATAGTCTTTTTTGAAGAAAGATACATTCAAGTGGATAGAAGATCGTCGAAAAGGAAACAATATAGCATTCCAAACTAGATTATTTCATGTATGCAAGGAGTGTCGTTATGCCATTGCCAACAACAAGCTCCCCAAATATTTTACACCTACCCGAATTCAAGTTAATCACCAAATACCAGAAGTTGCTATCTTGAATGACATAGAGTTACCCAAATAAGGGAATTATCTTTCAATGGTCAACTAGGAGTGAAAGTGAGTGTAGTTAATGTTATGGCAGGCACTTCCAAAGTACAAAATATATTGCCACGTTTCATGGATGAAGATGCCAATATGTTAATTGGAATTAAAAAGAGAATTCAACACAAGTCGTTGTACATGATTTTTCCTAAATTCTTGTCTCTCATATGCAAGCAAGGTGTGCAATGCACAGTGCGACCTATGACACAATTACCTTCCATCATCACACTATCCATTCTTTTTATGTGGTTGCTAGTAATTATGGACCATGGTGAGAAATCTCTCTTAATCCAAATACTTGTATCAATAACACGAACGGGAAACTTAGATAGTTCTTTTAAATAGCCAGCAAATTGCAAACAATGCCCTTCATTGGAAGTTGACTTCTTCCACTATGTCCCACATCCACGATCAAAAGGCAAGTGGACCCTAAAAGGTTGCATCATCACTCACACTTATCTTGGGAGCACTGTGAAAAATGTTGTTGACTGAACTACGATCATGGGCTTCTAAGTTGTCATGAGGCCCTGGTATGATCTTGAAAGGCCAGAGCTTAATGTCGCTCTAGACATATAAAATTTTTTTGACCAATGAGCCTCTTAACATCTGCAGATGATGGTTGGAGGGGGTTTTGGCAAGGAGGCAATCTTGATAGTGGGAGAGAAGAGGGGCAATCTAGCTACTAAGAGGGGGAAGAGAAGAGGGATAAAGCGTATGAAGATGGAGTTGTGTACTTGCCTGCTAACAACTCCTTGCCCTACTACCTTTTGTCTTCCTATTACATGCATCAACTCCTTGTCATCCGTATTTTTACGCCATCTCAGAGAAGTATTCCATTCTCTCAACTTGCTTTGCCCTTGTCCCTGTTCGGATTTGGAGCCTGTGAATATCAAAACTGCTAGGACCAAATGGATCAAACAAATTCTTCAAAACTGCTGACATTAACGATGCGTGCAAAAGATAGGAATAGAGTCGGGAACAACAGAAAAAAATAGGAAGACATCATGCTAGGTAAATGGAAGACGCAAAAGTAATGGGAATTTCGCAAACTTACGCATCAGTACTAGGGCATCACTGTAAGTGACATCATTGGGAGCGACCCCATTCACTGCCATTTCACGAAATAGGGAGGACTTTGATCATGAGGTCGATGGAGGGGAAAGCAAAGCCGTAGAGCGAAAGGAGGGGGGTGGAGGAGATCCAGGGGAGGAGAAAGTGCTTAAGAAAAGGTGGGCGAGCTTGAATATCAACATCTTCCAAGAAATGAAAGGTGAAACGTTTCTCTTGGTTGCAAAAAACTCTCCAAGCAATCCTCTTGGTGACACGTGGCTCTTCTTTTCTCCTCCAAGCCACCACATGTCTTCCTTTCTTTTTTTGGTTGTCCATGGTTAATAGGTTAAAGATATCCAAATGCATATAAGAGTGCCAACCACCATTAACGATAGCACTTTAGATCACATTTGGACAAACATACCTATGAACAATACCATGTCAGGAATATCATTCGCTTACTGGACAGACTACTCCATTACATACCTCTCTGCATGTTGTGAAACTCACCTTAAGACTAAGCGTGGGTTCACACCACCCATTGGCCATCCTCCAAAAGGTGGTGTGAAGTAGTTGGCCCAATAGGAGAGGCAGGCCCAAACACTGACACAAAAGATATGAGTCCGCCGGCCCATGGAGGCCGCCCACTCTCGTCCAATCGCTACATGATAGGCCCATGTCATCTCCTCGTGCGGCGGCTACACCATGTCATCTCCTCTAGCGGCGGCTACACCAATCGCACGTTTGGCAACATAAATTAGCAGGCCGATGTGACGGGGGGGTTAGAAGTGTGAACCACGAAACCACCACCATCCTCCAGTTTTGATTCCTGCTCGACGGGCGGGGCGGGGTGGTGTGAAAACCGAACTGACGAGGCGCGGTGGAGGGCGAGTGGTGAGGGGTCATGTGGGAGTGCGGTGGCGTCATGTGTCAAGTGTGCAGCATCATACAAATGAGTGCCATGATGATCATGAAATGAGTAACCATGATGATCATGACATGAGTGGCATGATGACCATGAGATATCTGCCCATTGCCATGAATCAAACAGTTTGTGAGCAGATTTCTGTGGAGCTTCTCTCTCGCATCGCAAATTTTGTGAGCAAAAATTCCTGTGTCTTCTCTCTCGCGTCGCCAAAAATTCGTTCTTCTCTTGATCAATTCCCACGTCCAATCTCCATTTTCCTTCACAAATTCGATCCTCCCTCCCTCTCATGGATAGTTTTGCCCTCTCGCCCTCCCTCCTCTGGCTTTGACCCGCTCTCCTGTAAGCTTTTCGCTTCCGATTTCTCCCCCCGAATCGCTCATGTTTACCACCACAGACATTTCGGATTGCCTTTTGTTGTAGAATTTCTTCTTTGAAGCGAAATTGTTTGTGATCCATCGTCCGTTCGTCGTTCTGGCGCAGGACGCAAGGGTTTCCTTTTCGAACATGGAGAGAGGGAGCATGGTATCGAACGTCTCCTCTGGCTTGAAAGCTCTCCGAATTTCGGTTATCGCCATGGACGGACGTATGAAAGCCCATCGGCAAAGCCGATATCAGAAAACGCAGTTTTGGCCTCAGACAGCAAGTGGAAATTGGCTATGCATACCGCAAATACGTCGTCGTTGTCAAGAATTCGTCGTGCTGAAGCGTCAGGGATAGATTCAACGACACCTGAGCGTGTGAAAGATGGCCCTCGCCTCGCAGTCAACATGTAGGCAACGGATATATTTGTGCCTAGAATCATTATCATGCTAGAAATCGAAAGGGCGCGCGTTGATGGGGATAGATTTGGTGTTGGTGTCAAAGAAGGTGCTGCTAGAGCAGTCTTGAGAGATGCAAGGCAGCATGGGCATGAAAGTGTCGAGCTCCGGCGTGATGGACGTCGAGTTATCTTCTTCTGCACACTTTGTTCGACTCGCTGTTACAGTGATGCCGCTTTGGCGGATCATCTCAAAGGCAATCAACACTCTCGCCGTGCTCTCGCGGCATCGTCTTCGGCCTGTTCTTCCGACGTGCAAGCAGCTTCAGGGTCTGGCGAGCCGGAGGAGTCTGTGGGCAGGATTAATGGAAAAACGAATACTAACTCACCGGCTCTTTCATTGTCTGTTTTAGAGTGCAATTCTGCTAGTGCGTTTCCTCCTTCTTCAATTGAATGGATTGGATCTGGGCAAATTCTACTAGAAGAGGCGCAATTTGAAGCTTCACGGCTGGTCAAGGGGGTCTGGTGCCAATGGCTGGGGAAGAGTAGTGCAGAAGTATCTGATGCGCAAACAAGTGGAGCAACAGAAAATCCAGCGTACTCAGTGGTAATTTTTCCTTACAGCGACGTCATCGGACGGAGCGGCAATTGGAAGCCGCTTCGTATAATAAAGAAAAGTAGCAGTACTTCCAAAGAGAAGGTGCAGGCTTTCGACTTCTGGAAGAAAGGAATACGTAGTGTAGAGCTCAACAGTCGACCGGCATCTGATCAGTTTGCCGAAGGAACTCTTTCCAGTCAGCCTATTGAGGACTACTCTGAAAAAGAAGCAGGACAGGGCGGACTCCTGCTCTCAAAAAATCTATCTCAAAGAGCACTCCGCAAAGCACTGAAAAGAAGAAGACTGAACGCATTGGAGAGACTATGCTTTATATGTCATCAGCAGATGCTTCCTGGCAAAGACGTTGCTGCATTACTGAACCCAAAGACAGGCCAAATGATGTGCAGCAGCAGAAATAACCGAGGGGTAAGTTGTGCATGGATGGTTTATGGAATCAGACTGAGCTCCTCATGTTTTGCATGGAGTTTTTGCATCTTATCATCTTCACAAGGGAGAGAGAGAGAGAGAGAGAGAGAGAGAGAGAGAGAGAGAGAATTTGTACTAATGTCCTTAAAAGGTTTATGAAACCCAAACTTACTCATTTGTATTAATTTGTGGGGGGCAAGGGGGGGGAGGGTGAGAGAGAGAGAGAGAGAGGTTTGTATTAATGACCTTAAAAGGTCAAACTACATGATAGGCCTGAATGTCCTGAAAGGGTCTATGAAACCCAAACTTATTCAAGCTACATGATAAGCCTGCACCTACCGGGTAGTGTAAGGCCGTACATTTTTGCCAACTAGTTGGTTATCCATCTACACATCAATCATCTTTAAGACATGCTGGAATCCTAGTGGTCCCCATCTGTGTGCTTTGGTATATCTGAATCAAGAGCAAAGGGGGCTGTGATCGGTGTGGGTGTCTCCAAGGGCTTATTTGTCTGCTGGTACGGCTGTACCCCGGTCGCATGCTAGGCATCGCCTTGTGAGAGCATATGTTATACTATGGTCTACACCCACTGTTGGGTGCGGCTGTGCGCTGGTCTCGTGTTGGGCGTCATCCTGTGGTTCGTGTGTGTGTGTGCGCGCGCGCGTGTGTGAGAGAGTGAGTGATGGAGGTCACGGTTTTCAACCTTGTGACTGTCATGAGATTGATACTGCACCCTGTGTTGTGTGTTCAGAGGATGAGTTTGGGCATGTTTCTGAATTCATCTTCCCACCATATTAGCAGACGTACAATTTTCACTTGTGAAGTTGTCGTCCATGTTGTGGCTTGCTGATATTGCAATAAGTCCTTTTTTATCTTAAGTGGTGCGTTGCCCTATTAACTAGATTGTGTGAGCATTTTTTGCTGAGAAATGCTCGTTTGGGAGAGACTAAAATGAAGCTGTTGTAGCTTGAATGAAGATTAGCCTTCTCCTTTAGTGCTAACCTTTGTCACGGCTGAGTCTGCCCTTCACCTCCTGAGTGCTGACAGAAACTCAGTACGAAGACCTTTGTATAAATGGATGCTCAAGTATGTGTGGGTATGTGGATATGTATACGGGAGAGCATATGTTTATACATGGTCTACATCCACCATTGGACGCTGATGACTCAGGGGGGTGTTAGAAAACAGAAGGAAAGAATCACTCTAACCTCCAGCCAAGACCTCTCCCACTCTAGCAACACTCAACTCAGATAACTGATCACAGATACAATACTCACTCAGAGAAAACTTAGGCAGAGAGAGAATATATTCATCCACCGGATGGTGGGCAGAAAACTGGCTCCAGGAGAGCAATACAAAACTCAGCCAAGTGCTGAGACAAACTGCAGGAATTCTCTCTGTCAGAAGATGTCAAATCTGAGTGCACAGCACAGCCCAAATCAGAGGCTTTCTGTCCTGCACTGGATAACTGAAATGAAGGGATGTGTGGGCCTTTTATAGGCACTGCCCAGGCCTGTTGGTCTGACCGACCAGCAGGGTCGGTTCCCTGACTGGGGACCGACCAGGTCAGTCTGTAAAACCGACCAGGGTCGGCCCTGGTCGGTGGCCCTGGTTGGACCGACTGGTCCTGCAACAGGCCCCTATAAAAGGGTGCCCTGTGCAGCCAGTCCTTTGCCTCTAGGAAGGCATGGAGCCCCCCCCAAAATGCTGCTGCTTGCTGAGTCTCTCTTTCCCATCCCATCTTACCTCTGCTTGCTGAGTCTCTCTTTCCCATCCCATCTTACCTTCACTGCCCCTTGTCCCCACAAAACGGGGGCTCACAGGTGGGAACAGTGAGTCTCTAACACCCCCCCTCAATGTCACAACTGTGGGCCAATCCCCATGCGTTTGATGAGGTGCTCCATCTGTTCTCGAGGGAGTGCCTTCGTGAAAAGGTCGGACAAGTTGTCGGCGGTCGGGCAGTAGATAAGCTCGATCACGTCGTCGATGATGAGCTCTCGAACAAAATGATAATGAACTTCGATGTGTTTGGTCCGCGCATGGTACACTGGATTCTTTGCAATAGCTATGCAACTCTGATTGTCGCACATCAGCACTGTCGCATTCTCCTGACACACATCCATGTCCTCCAGAATCCACCGCAACCACAATGTCTCACAAGCGGCTGTACACACGGCTCTGTACTCTGCCTCTGTAGATGAAAGGGATACTGTGGGTTGCTTCTTACTTAGCCAAGAGATGGCTCCAGATGCAAGTAAGAAACAATATCCTGTCGTCGACCTTCTGGTGTCCACATCACCTGCCCAATCACTGTCACAAAACCCGCCTAGTTCAATGCCTTTGGTGTAGCTGATCCCAAAGGTGCAAGTACCCTTCAGATACCTCAGCACACGTAAACCAGCATTCCAATGATTCTTCCTGGGAGAAGCAGAAAACTGACATAATAACCCAACTGCATAACAAATATCCGGGCGCGTATTGGTAAGGTAAAGCAAACTTCCTACCAATCGTCGATACAAAAGAGTATCAACCAGCTGAGATGTGTCGTGAACACTTAGCTTCAGCCCAACCTCCATGGGAGTTAATGCTGTTCTGCAATCCTCCATCTGAAATCTCTTCAGAATTTCTCTGCAATATTTCTCCTGGGAAATGAAAATCCTGTCTTTAGCCTGCTTTACTTCAATCCCAAGGAAGTAATGTAATAACCCAAGGTCAGTCATCTCAAACTCAGACATGAGTAGCTCCTTGACCTGTGAAATCTTCTTGACAAGATCACCTGTCAAGATAAGATCATCAACATAGAGGATGAGTACCAATCCCAATCCCTTCTCAATGAACAAGTAAAGGTTTGCCTCAGAAGGACTCCGACTGAGCCCAATCTTCTGAAAGAATATATCAATCCTGTGGTACCAAGCTCTGGGGGCCTGTTTCAGCCCGTATAACGCCTTCTTCAACCTGCAGACCTTTAATGGGGACAGTGGATCCTGAAAGCCCGGTGGCTGCTCCACATATACCTCCTCCTCCAGGGTTCCATTAAGGAATGCGGACTTCACATCCATTTGAAAATTAGGCCACTGGAATTGGGCAGCAAGGGCAATCACTGTCCGGATAGTAACCATGCGGGCTGTGGGAGCAAAAGTTTCATCAAAATCCATGCCTTCAGTTTGAGCAAAACCTTTCACAACCAACCTGGCTTTATACTTATCCAAGCTGCCGTCAGATTTGTATTTGAGTTTGTATACCCACTTAGTGCCGATGACTTTCCGTCGAAGGGGCCTGGCCACTAAGTCCCATGTATGGTTCTTCAGAATAGCATCCATCTCTGCCTGCATGGCAGCCTGCCCTTCGGGATTGTCTTTCGCCTCCGCGAAGGTTCTTGGCTCAACAATCTGAGCCACCAAAGCAACATTCACGGATGGGGTCTTTTGAAGACGTTGAGACCGACGCATTCCGGAACTGCTACTCTCAGGTAATGAGGTGACACGAGACTCTTCCAATGTCCGGAGGTACCATTGGGGCAACTTTTTTTGCTTCTCTGTGGGAGGAGGAACGGGAACCTCTGCGGGAACATCTTGCTCTTCCTGTGTATCGGGTGGAATATCAGCTTTTGATTGGGTAACCTCTTGAATGGTCAATCTGGGACGGGGTGGGATCGGTTGTTGAACAATCTCCTCCTCCTCAATCTGAGGCTCCTCCTGGGGTTCAGGTTCTTTTTCCGCGAAGACAACATCACGACTGATGAGTATTTGCTTCTTTACTGGATCGAAGAGGCGGTAGGCCTTGGATTCTTCACTATACCCAACAAAGATACATGGTCTGCTTCGGGAATCAAGCTTGGTCCTATCTTCCTTGGGCACATGCACCCACGCGTTAGAACCAAAAATGTGGAGATGAGAAATAGAGGGCTTCTTACCATAAAATGCCTCATATGGAGTCTTGTCCTTGACGGCCTTCGTCTTGGTACGGTTGAGAATGTGTACCGCTGTATTGATAGCTTCACTCCAATAGGCTTTAGAAAGATTTCTCCCTCGGAGCATAGCAAGCCCCGTCTCAGTGGTGGTTCTATGCTTTCTCTCGGCTACCCCGTTTTGCTGAGAAGTATGTGCTGTGGTGAGTTGTCGCTTGATCCCATGCTTGCGACAAAATGTATTAAACTCACTTGAGGTGAATTCTCCCCCCCTGTCTGTGCGAAATGTCTTGACATCTTCCCCTGTCTCCTTTTCAACTCTAGCCTTCCAGTCTTTGAATTTCTCAAAAGCCTGAGACTTTTTTAGCCAACCAATATACCCAAGTCATTCTACTGAAATCATCCACAAAGAGAAGTGAATACCTGGATCCTGCCCATGATGCAGTAGACATTGGACCACAAATGTCGGCGTGAACCAACTCAAGTGGTTTGCTGGCCCGAAACGAAGCTTCTTGTGGGAACTTATCCCTGTGCTGCTTGCCTTCAAGACAAGCCCTACAGACATCATCCTTGCCTGTAATTGGTGGAAGTCCATCCACCATCTTTGACTTTGACATTTCAGCCAAGATTCCATAGCTGACGTGACCGAAGCACTCATGCCAAAGTTTGGACTTTCCGTGATCATGAACCAACATTGCACTGAGACGGTACAGTCCATTCTCTTCAACACCCTGTGCCACCACTTGCCCACTTCCTTTGGATGTCACGGTAACCTTGCCATCTTGAAAAAGAACTGCCATGTTGTTTTTGTCCATCTGACTTACAGATCGGGTACATAAAGTACTCCAGAGATATCCTTCTCCTCACCCGCCGTGGTAATGAAAGGAATGCTACCTATGCCCTTCACAGGACATGTCCGGCTATCCCCAACAGAAACTTTGGAATCCGAGTGTGTACTGTCCATGGTTTTGAACCACGTCCTTCTGTTGGACATGTGCTTAGAAGCACCGCTGTCAACATACCAACCTTCTTTTCCTTCACTAACTGCATAAGCTGAACAATAATCACTGAGTAAGAATAACTGACCAGTTGTCACATTGGCAGAATCACTCTTAGGCTCTTCTTTGTTTTTGGCTTCTCTTTTCCGCTTTTGATCCGCCTTCTTCTTCCGGCATTCTTTGGCAGAGTGGCCAAGCTTTTCACAGTAAAAGCACTTCATTTTCTTCTTACGTTCAGCGTCCTCTGATTTCTTGGAATCCTTTGACTTGCCTTTGCCAGGCTTGTCTTTGGCAACCAATGCCTTTTCGTCGGTTTGCGTAAAGAGTTTCTCTCGGGCCTCCTCCTGAAGTAGGAGTGGACAAAGATCCTCAAAGTTGATTGGCTTTGTCCGTTGACCCGCAGTGACCGTAGTCACAAAACTTTTGAAACTCCATGGCAACTTGTGGAGTGTGAGTAATGCTAATTGACTCGAATCCACCTTCTGACCAACCGCTGCGAGCTGGTCCCGCACAACTTTCACCTTCGTCAGATGATCATGAACACTGTCACCCTCATTCATATCAAGGTTATAAAGCTGATGCTGCAATGTGATGATACGAGCTGTATTATCGGTTTCATACAACTCCTTCAGTATGGTCCACGCCTCTGAAGACGTTTCTGCCAACTGGATATGAGGAATAACAGAATCTGCTGTCGTGCCTATAAGCATTGCTAAGGCCTGAGCATCCCTCTCCTCCCATGCACAGAGTTCATCTGCATCTGCTTCAGCTAGAACTTCACCTCTCTTGTCCACAATATCCTCCGGCTTTTCTTCAGTACCATTGACAATCTTCCACAACCTCCGTGCCAACAGATGGCTTCGGATCTTGACTTTCCAGATTGGAAAGTTTGTACCATCAAGCTTTCCAGCTTCACCGAAATTAGGGATAAATGAAGAAGGAAGATGACTGGAGAAGGAGGAAGGACGAGCAATGGATGTAGAGGCTTCTGATCGCTGATACATCTCGGTGAATAGCTACAGAACTTGAAAAAACTGAAACAGAAATAAATGAACTGACCTTCTGTACTGAACTGAGCTGAAAACAGAGTTGCCTTACAGCCAAGGAAGTCCTTCCTTCAGAGAGTGATATTGATGAGGAAGAGTCGGGAGCCTATGGCTCTGAAACCATGTTAGAAAACAGAAGGAAAGAATCACTCTAACCTCCAGCCAAGACCTCTCCCACTCTAGCAACACTCAACTCAGATAACTGATCACAGATACAATACTCACTCAGAGAAAACTTAGGCAGAGAGAGAATATATTCATCCACCGGATGGTGGGCAGAAAACTGGCTCCAGGAGAGCAATACAAAACTCAGCCAAGTGCTGAGACAAACTGCAGGAATTCTCTCTGTCAGAAGATGTCAAATCTGAGTGCACAGCACAGCCCAAATCAGAGGCTTTCTGTCCTGCACTGGATAACTGAAATGAAGGGATGTGTGGGCCTTTTATAGGCACTGCCCAGGCCTGTTGGTCTGACCGACCAGCAGGGTCGGTTCCCTGACTGGGGACCGACCAGGTCAGTCTGTAAAACCGACCAGGGTCGGCCCTGGTCGGTGGCCCTGGTTGGACCGACTGGTCCTGCAACAGGCCCCTATAAAAGGGCGCCCTGTGCAGCCAGTCCTTTGCCTCTAGGAAGGCATGGAGCCCCCCCCAAAATGCTGCTGCTTGCTGAGTCTCTCTTTCCCATCCCATCTTACCTTCACTGCCCCTTGTCCCCACAAAACGGGGGCTCACAGGTGGGAACAGTGAGTCTCTAACAGGGGGATGTCATAGTAGCTACAGCTCCATAAGAAAATGAGAAAATGAGTTCTTCTGGATTCTACTTTAAAGTTTCAATAGCTATGAATATGCCCATGTCTAACCCAATTGTATGCTGATGCATGAAGTGTTTAAAGATGACTAAATGCAAAAACTTACATGGAACTTGCAATGTCTAACCCAATTGTATGCCGATGCAAGAGCATGTTACGCAAGAACCTAAATTAACTGGTAGAAGTTGTCGTCTCTTGTACCATTGGCCTTGTTCATGTGCTGGCCAGTTCTCAGATCTGCAATAACCAGTTGTAGCAAAGCGTGCACAGAAATGTAATGAAGAGTACTTGTTTTGGAAATATATTACATTGCATGTTACATAGACCAAATGATTCAAACTGATTGCATTTAAGCAAGTTTCATGACTCGCTGGCATATACGGCCAAGCCTGCAAAATATATTTTCAATGAGTTTGATGGTATCGCTGTTAAGGGGCAGAAGAACTAGGTGTTAAAATTGTATCTGGACCTTCCCAAAAAAACATCAATGCAATAGCAAGTGCTTGATCTAACGCAAGATGCACAAAACATGTTACTTTGTAGATAAGTTTGCTTTAGTTTGGTCTTTAGGCCCTTCAAACTTTCATTACAATTGCAAATAGGTCAATTTTTTGGTTCCTTTGGTGATTGAGATTGTCTGCTGCTCATACAGGCTTTTCATGTATTCCACACATCATGTTTGATAGATTGGATTCTTCTTTGTGAAGCAAAGTTTTGGAGTGCTCGATCCATTAGTTGTATAGGTGATGCTCGTAGGATGAGAGGCCAGATTAATGTAAAGCAACAAAGAGGCAGAACAAAAGCTACAGCTGGGAGCAAGGAGCTTATGTTTTGTCCGGAGTGTCAAGGCACCGGTGCCAAATTTCAGGGTAATCAGTTGGAGGAACCTCGTTATCGTCTTGCACAGGTGATGGTTTTGTCTGTTCTTGTGTGCATGTGCTTACAGGAGGCGTATACATTTATGGGGTTGTAAGGGATTGGGGGACAGAGTCAGCTGTGAGTGTGCATGAGTGACTCAGGATTTTGTTGAAAATGCAGGTGTTTGAATGGATTTTGGAGCTCATCCAAGCACGCAGATCTAGGATGGACAACCCTGAGCAGCAAATGAGCAGTGCTGGTTTATTTTTCCCTTCTGACTTAGAGTCGGGAGGTAAGGTTTTACCTCTTGGGTTTGTGCAGTTTTACGCTGCAGGTAGTCTAGACTTTTTGGCTGCAAGTGCTCTTCTGAGATCTCCCTTTTCATCCGAGATGAGTGTTTGAGTGCAACTTTCAGAGGCTTATTTGGCAGTGTGCCTTATGGACTTTTTTTAAGTCTTTAGCACATCAGCTGTGATGTATTTAAACTTTATTATAATGTTTCGAGAAAGGCTATTTATGAAGAATTCTCTCTCTCTCTCTCTCTCTCTCTCTCTCTCTCTGTGTCTCTCTCTCTCTCTCTCCACACTGTGAAAAGATTAGAAAACACGAGCATGCAACAGAAAGTCGTATTAACATAGTAGTCGAGAGGAGTGCATGAAGCACCCTTAAATTTGCAAAAAGCATATTTAGTTTCTGTTATAGTTTGTCAAAATAACATGAACTCAAATTTTGCTACTTATGTGTAATGATGAGCAGGTTTGGGCTTAGGCTTGAAGTCTTGATAACTGCTCTCTCGTTTTCATACAATGCCCATATTCCTAGCTTCCTTGACTTTAGTGAGTGCTGTGGCTTTCTGTTCTAGGAGAGTTCCCCTACTATCCAAATCTTCCTGCTTTTGAATTTGAGAGTTTGTCTCAGAATCGCAACTTTACTGCCACGTTGCCTCTTTGATAAACACTACAGATATTATCCAAAATCGTTCCTTGACGTTCCTCAAATTCTCCTGTTGTATGACAATCTCTTTTGTAGCATCTATAGTCCAGCAATTGTAAGTATTGTGGCATTATTGGATATTGCCTTGTGCTCTGCAATCTCTTCCTGAATATTGAAATTGTTATCCAATTTTCTTGTCAATTTGTGTGAACAGCTCGTTAACGAGGGACATTACATGTGGCATTTCTTCGTAACCTGGCTAACTGAAAAGTGAAAATTGAGAGAGAGAGAGAGAGAGAGAGAGAGAGAGAGAGAGAGAAGGGGGGGGGGAGAGAATGCAGAATGCAGAATGCACAAGTGCATTCCTACAATATAAGCTCAGAGAGAGAGAGAGAGAGAGAGAGAGAGAGACTCTAGCTTTTAGTTGAATGCTTTGCCATATTATAAGCAAACTCTAAAATTGGAAGGTCCTTCTCAATTTGTATGTTGTTTACTAACATGAGCAAGTAACATAGCTTCTAGGTTTGATTGACCAATTCTATTTGACCATGTGACTACATAATCTAGGGCGCTCCTATTCAACATACTTTGCAAAAATAGCTCACATTTTTGCTAGTTGGAATGAAATGGGCCATCTCGGTCAATAGATTAACTATAATGGAATCTCTTACAATGGTCAAAGATAGGCTTTTGCACTCTCTTGGACATCATGAAGAATTGGTACAAGAGGGTTGGGGGGAGTAGGTTAACTTTAGGGAGCCCTTTTCTCTTTAGCAAGGAGAAAGCACACACTAAGCTTCTTGTGGCTTTGGCACCATATGCCTATTAAGACGTGGGTTTCGTATTGGGGGGTTTTGGAGGAGGGAGGAGGAGGGGATTCATTAGGGGGAAGTTTTTTTATGCTGAGATGCCAATACGTCTTAGGGGTCTTCAAGTGGCAATAAAAAATATTTGTTCGATATGTACTCCTAAATGCTAGAGCTTGTTAGGGATAGCTATTCGATCCATGATTAATGTGGGATTTTCCAAATCACTATGATGTTGCAAAGGCAAACCACTAGAGCATTGGGAGGCCAAGAGTGGCCACAATTGGGTCATGCCCCCAAGTAAAGGATGGGGAGCTCCTTGCATTAGACTCCCCCCTTTCATCCCAAATTAACAATTTTAAACACAAGGGGCAGGATGGGCCTTTCCTAACAAAGCAAAAAGAAAAATAAATCCACCCTACCATTTTCCTTGCTCATTAGCACTAGCATTAGTGAAGGGTTTCCTTCCCTTCTTTTAATTTTAAGGCACAAATCTTCAAAATGAAGCTTTCATTGTTTTGAAATATCCTCTCTTTTCAATAAATCATAAAGCTAAATTTTTTATTGAGACTTTTAAAAACTATATAAAAAGTCTCTATTTTCGGCCTTTGAAACTTTAAGAATCCAAACTTTTAAAAAATACAAATGTGACCCAAACTATGTAAAAGTAATGTTTTTTAAAGTATCCTCCATCAAAAACAAAGGAATTCAATCATCATATTGAACCCATCATGCCAAGTGCAATTTTGTACGCATTCCCAAAAAAAAAGGTTTTAATCAACATTGTGAACTAGCCATTGCCTAATGATTCTAACCCTCTGTAAGGTGATCCATTCCTCGATATAGAAAAATACAAGACTTATCGTCCTTTTTTACTAATTTTTTTCTTGGCGACACATCCCTGCAAGTTGAATGCATCTATAATTTGTTTGACAAGGACCTTCAAAAGCCTTCTCTTGATGTTGCTTGCTAATTTCTCATATGTGTTGATGGTGGTTGTTATGTCTTCATCCAAAAGACCCCCATCCAGAGTATCAAGCTTGGTTTTCTTCACCCCCTTTGTCCTGCATGGCTTGATCACACCCTCAACTTCTATTACTTCATTGGTGTCTCTATTTTCATGTTAATGCCAAGTCTGGATCTCCTTTGTTAGTGAGTGCTCACTTGTACTAAAAGGTAAGTATAGTAAGCATTGTTCTCTATATAGTGATTCTCAGGATCCTTAGTCTTGATGTAGTTATTAAACCTTATAATCCTTGGTTCTGTTCTCTTTTTTGACAGGCCTACAAATACTCATGCAAGATAGGACCCCCCAGCGTGAAAAATCAATTAATTAGTTACGGGTGTGTGTTGGGGAGGGGGCATAAGGAATAATTAAACTTAAGGGGGGGAGTATTAATTAAGGGTAAAGGGGGGGAGGGGGAGCATTAAGGAGGGGGGAGGGAGAGAAGCTCACGTGAGAGGGGAAGGGGGGAGTATTAAAGAGAGAGGGGGGACCACATGAAGGGCATTAAAGAGGGGAGAGGGATGAGGGACCATTTTATAATATTCCTATAAGGAAAGGTTACATGATATTACTTCAGAGCTTAGTGGTAGGGCTCATACGTGAGAAGAAAAACGTTTTGAGATCAATCCCTTTCTTGAAAGTTTGGGAAAGCCCCCTTGAACATAGTGCATGTCTTAAATTAAGGCATAAAGAAACATAAGCTAATCAAAGCAAAAATAAATTAAGCCTTAGATAAACATAGCTTAATTAAGCCTCTAATGGATCAAAACAAACTAATTAATTGGTAGGGAGCATAGATGCGAATAGGGAGACTTTAACATTCATGGCAAAAAAATTATGTATGTCGTAGGAGACTTTAACATTGACTTAAATAAAAAGATCCAAGAATGCTTACAACTACAACAATTCATGACTCAAAACAACATGCTTCAAGTCATTGACTCACCTACAATAATCCATGGATAAAAAATAGATCACATTTCAACAAATTACACAGGCATTGACCAAAAGACGAACACTAACTTCATCTATTGGTCCTATCATTCACTTCTATACGCTACCATCACCTTCAAAAGATAAACCATATTAAAAATGGGTAGGCCCCATGAGTGAAATTCACCTTGTTCTCCTTTCTCAAGACCAACCTTCTGATAGCTACTGCATTGACATTTCCTAATACTCAGACACTGCACTTCCTTATTGACTGGGCAATTGCCAGAGGGATTATTATATGTTGCTGTAGTCACTTTTTTTTTTTTGGCTAAAGGCTTTTTTTGGTTAAGGCACCACACTTTTTATTGTTCAAATATAGGGCTTCGGTTATCAATCAATTAAGATGGTGTTTTTGTTCATTATTGTCCTTCATTAGTTCTCAGAAATAGACTTCTGAATGTGGTTGCTAAAGGGAGGTTATGCAGACATCCCATCGATGCTTTCTCCTTCTTAGTAGGAGATTTATGTTAGTCATCCCTTTTTGAGTTTATTTCTATAGCACTCATCTCTCCAATGCCTTAGTTTTGCTAGTTCATTGCCATGGATCAAGAAATATTATGCAGTCATTGTGTCGTCTCGTCACTCAACAAGTGTTTCTTCAATCTCTGTTGTCATGTTTTGTGGTGGAAGTGGCTATAATTTATGATAATTGTTATTTTTTGAAGTATTGATTGTAGAAGGAGAATATTGATGTTGTTCTTCGAAAGGAAATTCGAATGTCGTGCTTTGTTGTTGCAACCGTTCTCAAAGTCTTCTAGTCACTTGGTTGATTGATGAATGCTTCCATGGGTTTCAAGGAAGCCCTTATTTGGACTCTATTTTTCTACCTTTGCAAAATATCTCTACAACAAGCTTCCACGACTCAACAATGACTGATTCCCTATTTCAAGCCATAATGAAGAAGACGACGACAATTCTACGTAATGGCTTGCAATTATGTTATGGCTTTTGCAAGCTATTTACTTTTGGCTCAGGTTCTTAGAACCTTCATATGTGCTAACACATGGCATTTAATTTCAAGTCCCCTTATCTTCCCTTGGCAATGTGATTTTCCTAAGGTTGTATTACCAGTCAACAGTTAGGTTGAGTCTATTTTTACAACCCCTTTTTTGGTGTTGGTGGGCTACTTACAATGGGGGCTATTTAGTGCCTTGAGTTTTTGGTTGATCTTTCTCAATGTTCCTTAATGGCTCCTTTGGAAATATTTCACTTCTTCTTAATCTCGAGAATCCCTTACACATTCTCGAAGGATTCCGTCTTTGTTGTCCTTACATCTTTTGTCCCCATGTGCCCCAATTCTAATATCCGTCCTACAATGTATCCTTGTATCTCCTTTGCATGTGATCTCTCAATCCATAAGCTTCCCTCTATCAAAATCCCATTTGCATGCAATGTAGGCGCAGAAGGCGCCACGTGTGCACCGGGTACGGGGGGGCCCAAGCCCCGCCCCCTAGCCATGCAAAGGGCCTCTCTCTCCTCCCAAAAAATCCCGTGAGGGGTGAGAGAGAGAAAGAGAGAGAGAGACTTTTTATATCCAAGGCCTCCCAATCCATACATATGCTTATGGGAATACTCCCATTAAATCCACGTGTCTCAACCACGGGCTCCCTTGCAAATACACCATGTTCCAAGCAACCATGCTCAATTGAGGGGTGAAGGCCACCACCTCCAACACCCCCCTGTGGACAAACCCCGAGCTAAACTGACCCCCAACCAAACCAAGGAGGGGCCAACCAAACAAGACACGTGAGACAAACCAAAGTCCACGTTACCAAACTGCCACAGGTAGCTAGCCGCCAAAGCCCACGGGAGGAACAAACGAGCACGCGTCAAGGAGTTATGAGAGCTGCCACTGCTGTCATCATAATGTCGCACTTTGAGCTGCCGCACGGATCGCGACAATCCGCCGCCACACAATATAGAGAGGTGCAGAGCCACCACGCCTCAATAGCCCGTGCGCGCACAGGTCCATAGACTTGCTCTGATACCATGTAGGCGCAAAAGGTGCCACGTGTGCACCGGGTACGGGGGTCCCAAGCCCCGCCCCCTAGCCATGCAAAGGGGGCCTCTCTCCTCCCAAAAAATCCCGGGAGGGATGAGAGAGAGAGGGCTATGAGGCCTTTTTATATCCAAGGCCTCCCAATCCATACATATGCTTATGAGATTACTCCCATTAAATCCATGTGTCACAACCGCAGGCTCCCTTGCAAATACACCATGTTCCAAGCAACCATGCTCAATTGAGGGGTGAAGGCCACCACCTCCAACAAGAAACTCCCTGCATTGTCCCATTGCGGAGGTTTCCTGAATTACCGGAGTGTTCCTATGCACCTATTTTTGCATGAAAGTTCGCTCTTCAGGTAACCCATAGTCTGTATGTCTCCTAGCATTGTCTCTTTGCAAAGGCTGTCATATGCCAAATATACTTGCCTCGGTGTGTCTTCCCTGGTCACAGGCAGGGTATACAAGATGAAATGGTAGTTCGACTATGAACACATAAGGCATGCCTGCTAGTGGAGAGCCCAAAGAAAATTCCAGTCAACATAATACCTTATCAAGAAGTGTGTCTGACAATAGTATCACCACATGAACACACTCCATTCTCAATCTGATGGGAAACATTAGCCTCCCTCGCAGTTATTTTCTTTAAGCCACTCAACAGGTAAATATGATGGCAAATGACAATCAGAGCACACCAAAGGTTCTTGGTGATAGGAACAAGTGTTCCTTAAGGGTCAAAATGGACTCAAAAGCAATGGCTAGCTTCTCGCTGTGGTAGCAAATCTCCTCGTAATCTTCCTCCCTTACATCAAGATGAACTCCCTGCATGCCAGGATCCTCAGCATGCATATCCCCTTGAGAAGGACATGATGTATCCGAGACTAAAAGTTGTGCACCACATCCGGAACTTTCTTCACCCCGTTATCAATCATTGCCTTTCTTACCTTCGCAGCATCATCTGACCTACCAGCCGTGGCATGGATGTTTGCAAGCAATGCATACGGTGAGGTATTTCTTGGATCTAATGCAAAAACAAAACTTGATGCCCGTGTAGCCCGCTCCAGGTCACTGTGAGTTCTGCATGAGGAAAGCAAGATCTGCCATGCTGAACTGATGTCTTCATATGGCATGGTAATGATCAAGCGCTCTGCCTCTTCCAATAGGCCTCGTCGCCCAAGGAGATCAACCATGCACACATAATGCTCCACGGAGGGGGTAATGCCATGGTCTCCACTCATGGAGGCAAAGTATCGCCTCCCATCAGCAAGCATACCTGTATGACTACATGCAGTGAGGACACCGATGAAGGTGACCTTGTCTGGCTTCATGCCTTCAGCCTGCATTTGTAGAAATAGTTGTAGGGCTTCCTTGCCATGCCCATTTTGGGCACATGCTGCGATCATGGCATTCCAGGAGACCACACCCCGCAGTGGCATTTCTGCAAACACAGCACTAGAATCATCCAAGCTTCCACACTTGCCATACATATCGACAAGGGCATTCCTGACAAAAGTGTCAGACTCCCATCCATGGCCCACAGCAGCAGCATGGACATCTCGACCTTCTTCAAGGGCTGCCGCACTGGCACATGCATCCAAAACAGAGCTGAGGGTAATTTTATTTGGTTTGATGCCTTCTGCCTGCATGCGACAAAACAGTTGTAGGGCCTTCTTGCCATGCCCACTTTGGGACAACACTGTTATCATGGCACTCCATGAGACCACATTCCACAATGGCAAATGTGTAAACACGGCCCTTGAATCATCTAAGTTCCCACACTTTCCATACATATTGATGAGGGCTGTTCCAACAACAACATTCGATTCCCATCCACTGCCAACAATAGCAGAATGGATGTCTAGACCCTCTTCTAGGCTTGCCATGCTGGCACATGCATCCAAAACACATACAAAAGAGATCTTGTCTGGCTTGATTCTTTCAGCCTGCATTTGACCAAACAGTTGTATGGCCTCCTCCTGCGAGTTCTGGGCACATACGGCAATCATGGCATTCCATGAGACCACATTCCGCACAGGCATCACTGCAAACACAACCCTTGAATCGTCCAAGTTCCCGCACTTGCCATATATATTGACAAGGGCTGTCCCCACAACAATATCAGAGTCCCATCCATTGTGAACAATAGTGGCATGAATATGCCTACCCTCTTCTACCGCTGCCACACTGGCACACGCATTCAAAATGCCAATGAAGGTGATCTTGTTTGGCTCAATGCCTTCTTCCTGCATTTGATCCAACAGTTGTAGGGCCTCTTTGCCGTGCCCATTCTGTGCACATGCTGAGATCATGGCAGTCGATGAGACCACATCCCGCAGTGGCATCTCTGCAAAGACAGCTGCTGAATCATTCAGGCTCAAGCACTTGCCATACATATTAATGAGGGCATTCCCCAGAACAATGTCTGACTCCCATCCGCTGCCAACAATAGTAGCATGAATCTCTCGACCCTCTTCTGTAGCTGCCACACTGGCACATGCATCCAAAATGCAGATGAAGGTGACCTTGTCTGGCTCAAAGCCTTTGGCCTTCATTTCACTAAACAGTTGTAGAGCCTCCTTGCCATGCCCGTTCTGTGTACTTGCAGCAATAATAATGGTCCATGAATACAAATTTGGATGACCTATGGTGTCAAACACAGCATGTGCAGACTCCAGGCTCCCACACTTGCTGTACATTTGAACAAGAATGTTACTCAGAAATCTGTTGCCAGTGTATCCATGTGTGGTCATGTGTTCATGCACAATCTCGCCCTCAGGCAGGGCCTTGACACTGCTACAGCGCTTCAAAAGTGAGGCATAGACAGCAACATCAGTTTCTTGACCCAGCTGACCGAGGATCTCCTCATTCAAGCTTTCAGGACAACAGTCGTCATTCCTCTTAAGGCCACTCTGATGGTGCCCATTTAATATCTGCGTATGGCAGGCCCTGCTAGTTTCTAGCTCGCTTAGCACCTCGTCTGCAAGTTTGGCCCACTTGAACCTGCACCTACCGTGTGGATCGGTAGCCATCCACCTCAAATAAGGCACAGGCAACGATCTAAACCCCTTTCCCTTGTGCTTAAGAGAGTCTACTATCCTATCACTTGCCCGAGTGATTTGTTCTATCAAACTTTCAGGACAAGAGTCTTCATTCATCACCAGACCACTCGTATGGTGTCCCCTAGCCGGGGGGGCAAGCCTTGTTGGGGTGCAAAATACTGCAATCTGTGTTTGCCTTCTCCCAAAGGGTAGGGGCACAAAGGTAAGACGACAGGCCGCGGAAGGAGAAAAACAACAGACAGATAGCGCCATGGATGAAATGGGCAACTTGGCAAGACATCCCTCAAAGACTGTAGTAGACAACTTCCTGTCTAAGTTACACAAGTGAGTGAATTACCTCAGTATTGTCCCTTTCCCAAGTGTCTTGCTCGTCTCCATCACTTGCCTTTTCTGATTATCAAATCCTTTCCCTTGGGTGTGGTCTTAGTAATGAAATCATAGCCTGCACTCTCTGTAGGTCTAAGTTAAGCTTGGCTTCTCTCAGATGCTTAAAATTTCAGAATTTTGGTTTTGTGAAACTCTTGAATTTTATGATTGGTCCAACTCCCCCCTTGCCATTTCTTTCTTCCACCTTTTTGGCCTCCCCTTAGGTAGCCTCAGTGAAGGTTCAACTATGAGATGCCAAAAATAAATTCTCGCATTCTAGATGTGTTTTTTTTCGCAAATTCAGTGATTGGTTGGTGTGTAGACTTTAGAGCATCTCTTTCAAATCTCGGAGTGCTTTTTTGGAGGTGCATTCATTGCCTCTCTCTCCTCTTCCATTTCTCTCTCTCTCTCTCTCTCACTTTGAGAAGACCCATTGAATACTATTCACCATTTTCTCCCCCTTTCTCTCTCTCTCTCTTCTCCTTCTTCTCTCTCTCTCTTCTTCTTCTTCTCTCTCTCTTGGCAAGCAGGAATGAAATTCATCTTGTTTTCTACTCTCTCTCTCTCTCTCTCTCTCTCTCTCTCTCTCTCTCTCTTCCATCTCCACTGTATTCTCTTTCGATTTTTTTATCTTGGATAGGCCTCATGAATGATTAAATATTATTCACCTTGTTTGAAATTCTTTTGGTTGTAATTTTTGCCCCATGAGTATTGGTCCACTTTGCACTTTCCTCTCTCTCTCTCTCTCTCTCTCTCTCTCTCTCTCTCTCTCGCTTCCCCCTACTCTTCACCTCCAACACCCGCATTACCTCCCGTGATACATCCAAGAAGCTGCGCCCTTCTTCTCCATCGTCTCCAACTCGTTTGCTGCTGCTTCTACCTCGGGTTCTTGGAAATTCCTCCACCAACCTTTTGGGCAGGCCTTATGAATGACAAAAGTCATTCAACTTTTTTTATTAAACATGTTTCACTTGTTGGCCTATGTGCATTCTAAATTATTATACATGTTTCACTTGTTGGCTTGCCATAGGTGCAGGTTTTAGTGGAGATTTTATGAGACAAAAACAAAAAATAATTTTTTTGGGGAACGCATAATTCTTTAGCCAGTGGCTTCATGCCACAAATGAAAATTGAAGTTTATCAAGTTTTTTCCCAACTTGCAAAACTCTTTGTCAAGTAGGTTCACGCCACGTGCGGCGTTTTGGATGCCTCGTCAACCTTCGCATCATGCGTAGACCCGAGCACTGCCACATGGCATCCAAAGACAAGCTCCCTTGATGGTTGCGTGTGCATGTCGCAGTTTGCTACGGCTTTGCCTTGCATGTTTTTGCATGGAGGCTAGCACCTTCACCCATAAGACGTCCTCTCAGGCCTCGACTATGCCTAAGGACGTGGTGCATGGAAAAGGTCCTCTAAAGCATATGCTACATCTAACGAGGTTGGTATGGGCGTGATAGGCTGCATCTTCTATTCTTAGAATGGCTTCATGTCACGCAACATCCTAACTTTTTCTGGTAGTATAAGGCCTCGTAGGACACGTAGATTGGAGCATTGTGTTTGCATGCTTGTAGCAGATTTTGAGCGCTTGCCGAGATGATTTCACTGCATAATCGTTGGAGCGCCTCCTCTCACACACATGGCTAGCTTGGATAACATGCAGTAGGCCTCAGGAGAGTCGATGGATACTAGCAACGGCCAATTTGAGAAGGGTATGTACACATTCGTGATTCCGGTTTTCATATTCGTTATTCACATATACATATTCCAATTTCTTCATTTCTGGATCCTTCTTACAAGCATGATGAGCATGACAGCTGTGCTGAGGAAGTGACGTCTCATCTCCGGGGTATTCCTCTATTTGCTTTCGCTCATACGTGCTTGTGAAGTAGCAATCTATTTTCTTGTATACGTGACCCATGACTGCACAGACCTTATAGAGGAATCGAGCACTAAGAGAGCAAGCATTGCCGATGGCAAAAAAAAGGTTATTGACGGTGGGGATGGAGGAAACAAAAAAGGTTATTGACGGTGGGGATGGATGAAACAAAAAAACCAACAAAGGTGCTCCCACGTACGTTTGAGAATGCAACACTTAGTTCTTGCATCAATGCTCATCTTTCTTAATGTTCGACGTTACGTTGTGCACTGATTATGTCATGGAGGGCATATGTGCTCTTGTAGAGAAAGGTTTTGTTTCCATTTCTAGGGCTTGTTTGTTGAAAACTTCGATGCTTGGTCCAGTATCGACAATAGATTTACCCCTCGTGATGACCTTAACAAAGTAGCCAGCAAAGATGGAGGGCTTCTCAAAACTCTGCCATCAAGAAGACCACGAAGAAGACTTTGAAAACGGCTTTCCACATGCAGCAACAACTAAACAAGCCTATGCTGAAGGTAAACGCGCATTTGTTCAATTGGTTTTGTGTTGATCCATTGCTGTTACGTCAATTGAGCATGTACACTTTATGCTGCCCAATTTGGAAATAGATACGCAAGAGAGGTTGTCTTGTGAAGATGCGATGCGAGATAGAGATGAATATTCGACTGTCGATTGTTGAAGCAGACAATGAATCCGAGATTACCAACTAATGCGTTGCAATTTGGAGAGGATGGAGGATAATGTTTTCTTGCGGGTCATATCGAATAGTAGTTCTTAGGTTGCAATTTAGTGTTTTAACATAGAACGTACGTAGTAGACTTTTGGGCTCTTACACCAGCAGACACTTGCTATCTTTGCAACTTCTTTTTTTGGTTTTGCATGTCAGAGAATGTTTTAATCACAAATACCTTTTATACAAAGGCGATGAGCAATATGGTTTTAAACGTCATGTGAGAAAAAGAGAGGATTTTGTTGTTGTATGGCATATGTAGAAAGAATGATTGCTTGCCAAACAAAAAAATTCAGTTTAGTATGTTGTGTCGCCTTAAAGAAGAGTCAACTTTAAATTTTACCTTGTAGAGCAACGTAACATGTAAAAGAACAAGTGAGAAACTTTTTTTTTTTCCTTATCATGAGGTATTTGAGTTTAGTGCTCACCATGGCAAGTGGGTTAGGAGAAAATAAAAGCATACCATAATTAAGTGAAGTAGGGTTCAATTATGACGTCGTTAATATGATATTTCATCAAGCCCAAGCTCACCACGTAGGGTTGAGAGAAGCAAGGGAACCACACAATTTGATGCAACAAATGATGCAATTGATGAAGCACAGGATGTACAAGCAATGGTCCTAGCAGAGTCAAGTTTAGTACAACAAATAATCTTTTAATTTTATCCATAGGTGCACTATTAGAATATGTGCCATATCGGTTTGCTTTTAAAGGGAAAGTTTTGGCAAAATATGGCACCTTCAAAGCGAGAGATATTTCTTACCCCATTTTCACGCGAGTTGATTTAACTGATGCACAATGCTGTGAAATAATCACTCTCCATGTCTTGCATACATATGTTTTACAGTTGAAAGACATCTTGCAAGTTGATGACCTCTTTAGGATAGAAGGTCCAACCATTCCAAAAAGAGCTGTAGGAGAGCGCGGCACTTCTTTTGTGTCATTACGAGTTGATGCAACAACAACAATCATAAAGGGTGAACCATTTGATGGCCTCATTTCTTTCGTCCCTGACAAACCAATACGAGTGTATGCACCATGGGCGGCAAATCAAATGGACACAATGGCAGCTTCATTTTTACCATTGATGGATACCATAGCCTTTGTTGTTGTCAAAGTAGACCTCGACGACCCACCATTTGATCAGATAATTATTGCATGCAGGTCAAACCTTAAAGACCGTGCCACAATAAGAGCGTTAAAAACTAGAGAATAGGTTCATGCTTGATCCCCTTTGCTGAGTACACACCATTTTGGATCAGTTAACATATGTGGCGGAGAGGAGACACACACTCGCCCGACTAGTGCAAGAGTTTGTAGATGAAGGCATTGCCATGTACGTTGCTAGGAACGTATCTTTTATGCGTGCTCGACATGCACTGGGAGTTTTTGATTTTACCATTCTAGCAGCAGTCCTAGAGGGCAATCTTTGTACAACACTACATGTGAGTTTCATGAGCCAAGTGTCTCAACTAGGCTACAAAAAGAAGGTATAATAGCATAGTAAAAGTAATTTCACATTAGGAGGGAGCTGTATTGAGAACATATTTTACTATTCACAATAGGTCGTTGGAGTCCTACACTTCATCAATCTAAATAGTCCACTCGTTGAGTTCCAGTGTAGTGGTTGTGGAGGACCCTAAGTTAGCAGAGACCCAAGCCGTTCATTTTGTTACAACTGTAACAATGCACAAACCATCTTGCACATGCCATATTTAAGAGGCATTGTTGTTAACCGTGATGGATTTGCAAGTAGCTATATACAAATTGTGGTAACCATGTAGATGATGTGCTTAATCTCCATTGTCCTTTCATAGATAGTAGTAGTAGTGTCATTGCCACCACTAGGAACATGTTGTTTGAAAAAAGGCCATCAAGAGAGTTCATACAAATAGTGTTGGCTTTGTGACTATATTTGCAGCAAGTGTTTGACACTTGGCTACACCTACTTTCATTGTACATAGACCTTTCTTTGTTTCTTTTGATTGTACATAGTTTTGGCTTTGTAACCGCTTTTGTAAGAGTTGTTTAACGTTCCCAAGTACACACTTTCACTATAAAATAAAACCAACAAGTTGTTGGACTTTCTAAATTCATGTGAACGACCAAACACGTTTAGAAATGTTGCTCTAGTTGTTGCTCATTGTCATTTAGCAAGCTAAATACATTGTTGGAGTTTTTGCAATTTTGGTGGCAATGTAATGGTTGAAATTATAGACATTGTGTTGATTATGTGCCATCGTGCACAAATAATGTCTAGTATTGGTAAGCCTTCATGTGCGCCCTGCTTTAACGTGTAAGTACTATCAATCGCAACCCAAGCATTGCATGAACCTTGCTTTGCTTATGACAAGCCCAACCAGTACATAGTAAAAGAACTTCAAATTAAGACAAAGTGATAAGGGAAAACAACCAAAAAAAAAACATGGAGCTAATGCCTAACCTTAGCCCATATAATATGGACCTAAACATTGACTTCATTAAGCAATGTCCTTGCAACACTGATGTCCTTACATGCTAACTCACATTTTATCCAACATATGACTACGAGGCCCTGCTAGACATGCTATAAGACCACACTTTCAACAACGTCTTGGTAGCACCATCAAAAAGAAGAACAATTTCACAAAACATAAGGAGGCCATCGCCAAGCTCTTGCTAAATTTTTCTCGTTCACATCCTATGATACTTGACTATTTAAAAACCCTCCACAATAGTTTTGGTGACTGTTTCAGTTTGCTTGTATTTACTTGTGATTGAGTCATCCATGATATGAAAATCGGACCCCAAAAAGGAGGCAACACACACTCACTATTCTTAAATGAATCAACCTTACCAATGAAAATCACCCAATTAGTTCCAAATGGAAAGAAACGTGCTTACAACATGTGGACATCGAAAGACGAGCAGGCCCTACTAGAGATGATTAAAGCATACCCCAATGAGCCTGTAAAGGCAATTGCCATCACTTTCAAAGAACAACATTGCCTTGGAAAATACAACACGTAAAACATTTGCAGCAAAATATATAGACTCTAGGCAAGCAATTTTCACTCTGACTATTTGCAAATACAGAAACCAACAATGCTACCAACAAGCAGAGCGTGGAACACGGTGTCCCAAAAAAGGTAGTAACAAAAGACCGTAGGCAAATACAAAGACAAGTATCAACAAAGCAAAAGTATTGTACTCTGCTAAAATTAAGGATACACCAAGTTTTGCATGCTCGTGTTGTGGCTGCCTGATGTTCAGATCAAAGTTGAAACTTGCAAAGCTTGAGCATGAGACATTTATGAAAACAAAACCTATGGGAGCAATGTACAACACTGGAAGGACAGTACTTATGTTTTCTATGTCATAATCAAATTGAAAAGGGAACAATACTGATTTTTAAATCTCAAAACATGGACCTTCCTAAAAAATCAAGGCACACGTCAGCTTTGAACAAATAGAGGAAGGGCTGGTCTCCATAAGAATATCGTTTGCACAAATTAGAGAACTGACATACGAAGGTCAACTTGGACTCCATGGAAGTGTTGTGAACGTGTTTGCAGACGTCGGCATGGCACAGAAGGTCTTGCCATGCTTCATTTTTTATAGTGCAATAGTGATGGTTGTGATAAAGCGATGCTTATAGTACAACCACAACTGCGCCCTTGGGTTAGTACGACCAATTGTTATGATGCACGCACTGCATGAGATATTGGGTAGCCCTCTCTACCAAGAAAACAGTGTCCAGATCAACGCAATGTGGATGCATCATATTAAAACCCTTCAGAACTCTGACGAGAGTCAACAAGACACATCAACTAAAATGGACATTAGCAACGCAAAGATGGAAACACATTAGTGCATGGAATATATACAGTCCAACAAGTGGTAGATTTTGATGAAAATCTAATAGTGGTTGCTCCATCCGAAGGGTTTGCACCTCTTAGTCTTTTTTATGACAAGCACTGTGAAGAATTAGGGATTTTGAACCTATTTTATGGACAAAGAAGATCATACAACACATCTAAACAAAGTTACGAAGACATTGCCAAGTGGAAACTAAGACATAAAGACTGAAGGTTTACATTCTATATTGAGGATTTGTTCTTCAAAACCATGAAAGTCTTGGTTCAATTGGTCTTGTCAAATGCGCAAAGGACAATTACAAGGGATGACTTTGCAGGCAAGAACAACTTTGGTAGATACAAACATTGAGCAACTACTGCAATCCAAAATAGGATACAGAGACTTCACATGCCTGTGCACATCCGCTGATTACAAACAAAAGCTTAAGCAAAATGTCTTTACGATGGTAAGATAGTTGGGCCCTCCTCCCACTTTCTTTGTAACCTTTTCAGCTGTTGAGAAATGATGGAAGCCACTATTATCATGCCCACAAACACTTCGAAAAGATGCAAAAAACATTAACAACAATGGTCCCATTAATGTTTAGGGAATTATCAGGTCAGACCCTGTTACAACGGCTCAATACTATGCCCACAATTTCCAGGCATTGAAGACATTACTACGACAAGACAACACTATCTTGGGGCCAACAAAAGATTTCTTCTTCATCATAGAATTCCAAAATAGAGGTAGCCAGCATGATCATGGCTTGTTGTGGGTTGACAATGCACCAATCTATAGACAATGTGACACTAACGAGCTCGAGGCTTACGTGGACAAGCACACTACAACAGAAAGTTTGAAATTGCGACTACATCTCAAGAACATGCAAACACACAAGCATAAGAAGACATGCACAAAAAGACACAAAAGATGTTGTTTTGGCTTTTTGCGTCCGCCAATCAGACAAACTCATGTATTGCTACCTCTAGACAATGCTCTTCACAAAAAACAACACAGGAACAACTTTAAGACAATATCAATTGCACTGTTAGATAAGGAAACATCAATGCTTGATTATGACACATTCTTGCCTTGTGCAGCAGCATCTCTTAACCTACAAGGTTTTTAAGAAGACAGCCAAAAGATACAAACACAAACAATTTCAACGCTACAATCTCAAAGCTATGGGGAGCAAAGACAAACATCCAATTTGTTATGAACTCTCATGGAGCAGCCTCATATCGTACATCTTACATAACTAAATTTGACAAAGAGAAAAACGATACACTGAAAGCAACAATCACATACAGTATCCAAAACAACATCCCCACGAACAAGCACATCCGGAAAGTGGGAAATGCAATACTTAACACTCAACATCATATAAGTGCACAACACCTTTGTCTTTCACTAACCCTCAGCAATGCGACAAGGGAATTTGTATACATAAACACAAGCACTGTAGAAGAACAGACATGGCTACTAAAAGGCGATTGAAACTCCAAATTTTGAACCCAGTAGCACAAACATCTTCTTTGATGACATTATCACGAAGTACCTTAACTGTGGGCAAAACTTGAAGCAAACTCATTTAGCATCTTTTGCTAGCAAATTCACTACAAAGAATGGCGTGACACGAGAAAGAAAATGTTTCAAAATAATCAACTTCAACAACCACAATAAGAACACAAGATGAGAGGAGCATTACAGGGAATTGTGCTTGCTTTACTTACAATTCAAGTTAGCGGAGCACTCGTTGAACGACACATTTCCAACTTGGCTCAACATGTACACTACGAATGTGGAAACAATCGAAACTCACAAGGTGCTATTTAACAAAATGCTTGAAAACCCAAACTTGTCATCAGGTAGCAAAACCACTACGGGTTCAACGTCAACGCCGGCAACAACAAATACAAGTGCTGAAAACTTTGACCTCGGCAGAGAAATGCATCTTAAGAACAACCAAAATCAAATAAATTGTAAACAACAATGTCCAAATTACATCCTCTCCAACATGTTGTACCACAAAGTGTTCTGCCAAACAAACTTTGACCACCATGCCATAATCAACGATATCCTCTTAAAAAAGAGAATAAGACCACATGAGAAATGTCGCTTATTCATCTCTGGTAATGCAGGCTCCAGAAAGACATTCACAATCATGCTCATGTGTCCAAGCATTGCAATGGTTATATTCACACAAAGAAAGTGCATACACTGAGTTGTCATGAGCTCTCCTATTAGCATGCATTAGGAGGAAAGCAGCGACAAGGGGGATTGGAGGAAGCATGATACATGCAGCCATCCACTTACCCTTACTGACAAGTGTGTACATAGCTCTTTCACCTGACAAACTACAAACTCTTTCCACTCTCAACAAAAACGATGAATTGGTAGTTATGGAAAAAAATTCATTGGTTGGAATAAACACATTCGTCACTATTGATATGCGCATGCGTGAAATAAAGCACAACCACGCTGAACCATTTGATAAATCTAGCGATTTATGTCAAGCAAGACCATAAAGGATTCTTGGATATTTTCTCAATAGTCAAGAGGAATATCTATAGTAGGTTCATGTTGGAGAGCGCACATACAATATTACGAACTACAAAAACCAATGCGTCAACAAAACGGTCCATTTCGAGAATTGCTAAATAAGATTCGTGTTGGATCACAAACAAGCAAAGATATTTACACATTAAATAATTTTTACGTCAAACCAATACCAAAGAAACATGAAATCCCACACCTCTTCTACACAAACGCCGCTAAAGATAAACATAATGACTACGTGTTCCAAAAACAAAAAATAAAACCACACATTCTAAAAGCAATTGACCACAAACATAAGACATGCAACAAGAAGGTAAACGTCCAAGCAGACCCAAAATATACTGCTAGCTTACACAACGAGCTAAGATTAAAAGAAGGCATGGTTGTTGAAATTCGCTCAGGTAATTTAGACATTAGTGATGGCATTATGAATGGTGTAGATGGGATATTCAAAGGCACATACATTGACAACAAACCTTCCACTATTTGGATTGAGTTCAATGACAAAATGGGCGGCTATACGAGACTAATCATGAATGTTTGGTTGTGATAAACAGGTCAACCAGAGGTTTCTATAGAAGATGATGCGGCCTTGAAAGAGTGCAAATGTAAGGGCAAACAATTGATGCAGGATGCTATCATAGAGAAAGAAGAGGGTACTGTTGAGAGGAGGTGATTGATCATGTCTTCGATTTTGTGTTTGTCGTTTGTTGAGTATGCTTCGATGTACATGCAGGTGCTCCTAGACAATATGACGTTGTGGGTGCTTGGGCAACTTGTTCTATCAAAACACGTCACCCTCGTCATAAGCTTACATTCCTTGCATCAATGGTGGGAGAATAGTGTTGCAAACAAAAATGAACATTTGAAGACATGCTCAAGGATTCGTAAGCCTCGGAAGCAGTCAATGAAGATAGCTTTCTAGGCCGATGCAGAGGAAGCTTACCAACTTGAGGGTAAGGTTGATAAGAGCATTCGTTTCAGTCATAGATCACACTATCTGCACATTGACTAGCTTGTAATGATTGTGTTTGTATCTTCCTGTCATAAGATTCTATGTGAGAAGAAGAGTGAAGTTAGAGTTCGTACACAGATGACCATAAATCTAGGGCCTCCTTTTCTAGAATATCATAGGCGTTGATCTTATGAAGTCTATTTTTTGCCTTGTGTTGGACAAGCTTTGTACTTCACCTTGTGCTATAGACGCGTTGTAGTTGATTTCATCGACATTTATCACGTAATGTGTAGGCCGTGTTCTCTGTTTGATAGAGACGCTTGAAGAATTGGTTTCAACTTGGAATCTGAACTCCGTGTCAATGTTTTTTAAACTTTAATTGCTCCTAAGTGATACTTGGTTGCTTGATAAGATATGAAAGAAAGAATTTTGGTTGCATGATCTTTAGCCATTTGAACATTGCTCCTATTTTTCGGGTATCTCTTTCAAGTGTGCACAAAGACATGGGTAGTGCAAAACGTCAAGCATAACTTTCGCTAGCTAATACCACGTGTATGAACGTTAATCATGGGTTGTCATATCTGATTTTTCTTTGAAGTGTGCACAGAGACATGGGGAGTGCAAAACATCACGCATAACTTTCCTTGGTTTAGAGCTGGCTAATACCACATGTACAAATGTTAATCATGGGTTGTCATAAAGCGTACCCTATATTTCATCTGTTGTTCATTGCTCTCACCACATTGAGGTAGTCCGTGATAAACCTTCTGCACTCTCTAACATCAGAGTAATCAACGCTTGACATTCTCCCAAAGTGATCTTTGCCTTGAGCTGCACTTGTCTTTGACCAACACGACAGCTCCTTCTTCTGTCCATGTATTTGTCCATATTGTTTTGAATGGATCTGTAATCAGTGTCACTTCACCTCAGTTCAAAGACTGAGAATGAAATCACAGTTCTAAGCTGTAAATGATGTTTGTATCAACAATTTGTTATAGAGGTACTGAACCAAACAAGTATTGTTTCAGCAAATACAAGTCGTAGATTGAGGATCGAGGGAGATTATCCTAATGTAGTAGAGCCTTCAAGAGCATTGGTTCTAGCTGACGTTAGGCCCTTAAACCCAAATGCAGTCCCTGTGCTTCGAATAGAAAACTTATGCGAGTACCTAAGTTACCATTTTGCATTTGATGGCAAGGCTTTGTCTAAATACGGCACATTCAAAGCTAATAACGTATCATATCCTGTGTACATGAGAGTGGACGATTGCCGTCAAATAGTAACAATTCATATTCCACATATGTATGTGGGCTAGCTGAGAGATGTCATTGAGCTCGATGGTTTCTATAGGATAGAGGGTCTTGCTATCAACAAGAAAGTACTAGATGAAGGGGGCACATGTAATGTATCTCTTCGTCTTGATGCCATGACTAGTGTTGTAAAAGCAGAACCATTCGATGGTGAAATATGCATTTAGTGATCAATGTCTATGTACCGTGGGTTGCAAATCAGATTCAATCTGCAGGTGGTACATTCACCTTTGTGAAGGATATGATTGCATTTGTTGTTGTTAAAGTGGATTTGAACGGGTCCTCATCCGACGAAATCATTGTAGCTGATGGAGTGAATCTCGAGAATCGAGCTACGGTAGGGATCTCTTTTAAGAATCTCGTAATTTGAAATTTTCTCTTTCGACGTGGTCAAGACCATTGTTCTCTGTAGCTATCTTTTGTTGCTGAATGGAGGAACACACTATCTCGGTTGATTCAAGAGTTTCTCGATGACAGAATTGTTATGTATGTCGCCAATAATATTTCGCTCATGCATTCGAAACCACTACACTGCAAACAGACCATCCGCAGAAGAGGTAGCATTGTCGGCAAGCTCCATCTTCTTCTCTACGAATTTCAGTAGTTCTGCAACATCACAACCCTAATGGATTAGAGTTCCAATCCAAAGCTAGAAAACAAAAGCGGAATAGAAAATGGAATAATAGAAAACAGAAATCACGGGAAACCTTTGTGAAAGGTAGAACTCCCAGTATCCATGGAGTCTCCGAAAACTGCCAATTGAGCAGGGGTCGTCCATCTTCACAAGCGATGAAACACCGATAGTAGAGATACGAACACTACAGATATTCAACAGACCAAAAGTAGTCCTCGCACGATCGAAGCACATTATATAGAAAGCTGTCACAACCGTCCCTTTGCAGAGTACTCCTAATAGGACGCCCAGTCGAGAAATTAGGGGCCATAGACGGTGAGCAGTCCGCAATACACGCACCACCTCCACGGAATGACCAACGATCTCTCCAATAGCCAAGCGAGTGTTTGACGTAAAAAATTGACGCGATGCACCATGTGGAAGAAGAGCACCAATCACCAACATCAGCAGACGAAGCACCTCGCTGCCGACAAACCCTCTCATGCAGACGAGAGACCACCGCACATCCACATGGAGGGTCATGCAACAAAGACTACCACGTGAAGGTGGCCACATGGAGGGAGCGGGTTCGATCACACCAAGCGGACCCCACGTGAATAGGGAGTTTCCAATGTGGGCAGGACCACATTAGACTCCAAAGACCATGTGACAATTCATTGTGCCAATCAGGAGGAAGCACGAATGCGTACCGACAGAAGGCAGCGCTACACATTTCGAAAATCCAGGAAAAGAAAGGAAACAGATTGGCTGTCATGAGGAGGACCCAACATCAAGGAGGTGCATCCCAATGCGCAGTCAAACATGTCACACTTCAAAAATGATGTCACAAGGCCAGATCTCACGAAATTTGAGGGATTGGAATTTAGCTTCTTAGGAAAAATGCCATGAATTAGGACCTTTGCGGGGGAAGGCCAAAAATGAAAGAATATTCAAATCTTAGAGTGCGAATCTCCGATAAGAACTTCAAATCCAAATTTTCAGAGCAAAAAGTGACTTGTAACGTTTCCCATAGAGCAGGCCAAAAATGAAAGGAGAGGACAATGCTAATGACTTAATCAAAGTCTATGGAGCTATGGGTTCATCCTCCTCCGAGGACATGGGATATGCCTCATCATACGCTTGTGCCGCAAAGAAGGCAACCACACAGAGTAGTATGGCAAAGCTCGGACTGGTCGGGGCTTTTGCGCAGGCGATCAGAACTTGACTTCGTTAAGCACCAGGGAAACCTCCTGCGTTCGTTTATTATTCCTTTTTCAATGGCCACCGAGCTACACGATGTGTGCAGACCCACGTGGGCAAAGCTTGCAGAAAGGGTGCTAAACGAGCTAGAACCCACCAAGACTTGTCCTACACATATCGTAGATGGGAAGCATGGAAGTGGCCTTGCGAGGAATGAAGACTGCTGTCCTGACAGCAATGAGAAGATTCTCGCTCAGCTGTGTCCAGAGACAGATGCTGCTACTTATGCCTGGATTTTGAGGCGTTGCACAGGTCTCTCTGAGGGTGAACATGTGCATGAACACCTAATCAGGCATCGATATGCGGGAAACTCATTTTTGAGTAACCTTCTTGTCCAAATGTACACCAAGTGTGGAAGCCTGGAAAATGCACGTGCTGTGTTTGACACCACAGTGTATCGGAATTTGTACTCTTGGACTATTATCATCTCTGCTTGTGCCAAGAACGGGCATGGCAAGGAGGCTCTACGGCTGTTTGGTGAAATGCACTACGAAGGCTTTGAGCCAGACAAGATTACCTTCATCTGCGTTTTGGATGCATGTGCCAGTGTGGCAGCCTTAGAAGAGGGTCTACAGATCCATGCTAGTATTGTTGGCACCGGATGTGAGTCAGAGATTGTTGTGGGGAATACCCTTTTACATATGTACATGAAATGTAGAAGTCTGGAAGATGCGAGAGCTGTTTTTGAAAAGATGCCACTACGGGATGTTGTCTCTTGGAGTGCCATGATCGCAGGCTGTGCCCAGAACAGGTGTGGCAATGAAGCCCTACAACTGTTTGGTCAAATGCAGGCTGAGGGCATCAAGGCAAACGAGGTCACCTTCATCTGCGTTCTGGATGGGTGTGCGAGTTTGGCAGCCCTAGAAGAAGGTCGAAAGACCCATGCTAGTATTGTTGGCACTGGATGGATGTCGGATGTTGTTGTAGCGAACACTCTCATCAGTATGTATGGGAAGTGCGGGAGCTTGGTTAATTCAATGGCTGTGTTTGCAGGGATGGCAATCCAGAATGTTGTCTCTTGGAATGCCATGATGACAGCCTATGCCGAGAATGGGCAAGGCGACGAGGCTCTGCAACTATTTGGTCAAATGCAGGACAAAGGCATGAAGCCAAATAAGGTCACCTTTGTCTGCATTTTGGATGTATGCGCCAGTGTGTCAGCCATGGAAGAGGGTCGAGAGATTCATGCTAGTATTATGAGCACTGGATGGGAATCTGATGCTGTTTTAGGGAATGCTCTCATCAATATGTATGGCAAGTGTGGGAACCTGGATGATTCTTGGGTTGTGTTTGCAGAGATGCCATTGCGAGATGTGGTGTCATGGAATGCCATGAGTTTAGTGTGTGCCAAGAATGGTCGTGGCCAGGAGGCCCTACAACTGTTTGGTCAAATGCAGGCCCAAGGTTTTGAGCCAAACAAGATCACCTTTATCTCCATTTTGGATGCATGTCCCACTGGAGCAGCCTTCAGAGAGGGTCAAGAGATTCATGCCACCCTTGTTGGCAATGGATGCGATTTCGACGTTCTTGTGGGGACAGCCCTTATCAATATGTATGGCAGGTATGGGTGCCCGGATGATTCAAGTGCAGTGTTTGCAGAGATTCAACTGCAAAGTGTTGTCTCCTGGAGTGCTATGATTGCTGCATATGCCCAGAATGGGCAATGCAAGGAGGCCTTACAACTGCTTGGTCAAATGCAAGTCTATGGAATCAAGGCAGACCAGATCACCTTTATCTGTGCTTTGGATGCGTGTGACTGTGCGGCATTTCTAGAGGAGGGTCAAGAGATTCATGCTACTATAGCTGGCCATGGATGGGAATCTGATGGTGTTGTGGGGAGTGCCCTTGTCAATATGTATGGCAAGTGCAGGAGCCTTGATGATTCAATGGCTGTGTTTATAGAGATGGAACTGCAGAATGTGGTTTCCTTCAGTGCCATGATTGCAGCATGTGCTCATAATGGGAACGGCAAGGAGGCCCTACAACTTTTTGGTCAAATGCAGGCAGAAGGCATCAAACCAGACAAAATCGCCTACATTTGTGTTTTGGATGCCTGTGCCAGTGTGGCAGCCCTAGAAGAGGGACGAGAGTTCCATGTGACTATTGTTGGCAATGGATGGGAATCAGAAATTGGCATGGCGAATGCCCTTCTCAATATGTATGGCAAGTGTGGTAGCCTACATGATTCAAGGGCTGTGTTTGCAGAGATGGCATGGCAGGATGTGGTCCCTTGGACTGCCATGATTGCTGCGTGTGCACAAAATGCGCATGGCAAGGAGGCTCTACAATTGTTTGGTGAAATGAAGAACAAAGGCATCAAACCAAATAAAATCACACTCATTTGCATTTTGGATGCATGTGCCAGTGTGGTGGCTGTTGAACAGGGTCAAGAGATCTATGCTTCTATTGTCGGCAATGGATGGGAGTCAGATGTTGTTGTAGGGACAGCCCTTATCAGTATGTATGGCAAGTGCGGGAGGCTGGATGATTCGAGGGCTGTGTTTGCAGAGATGGCAATGCCAAATGTTGTCTCCTGGAGTGCCATGATTGCTGCATTTGCCCAGAGCGGGCATGGCAAGGAGGCCCTACAGCTGTTTGGGCAGATGCAGGCCACTGGTGTGAAGCCAGACGAGATCACTTTCATTGGCGTCCTCACTGCATGCAGTCACACAGGTCTGGTTGCTGATGGAAGGCGATACTTTGCCTCCATAAATGGAGACTATAGATTAACCCCCTTGGTGGAGCATTATTTGTGCATGATTGATCTTCTTGGGCGACAAGGATTATTGGAAGAGGCAGAAGGCTTGATCATCAGCATGCCATTTAAAGATGTCAGTTCAGCATGGTTGAGCTTGCTTTCGTCATGCAGTATTCACAGTGATATGGAGCGGGCTGTGCGTGCTGCGAAGTTTGTTTTTAACTTAGATCCAAGCAATGCCTCACCATATGTATTACTAGCAAAAACCCATGCGAATGCAGGTAGGTCAGATGATGCACTGAAGGTGAGGAAGGCAATGATTGAAAACTGTGTGAAGTTTCCCAGCACAAAGTTTTATTGAAAGAAATAGTGGTGTGCATGATTTGGGGGATATTGAGTTGGTCCCTTCTGGATACATAGATGAGGCTATCACCTGTTCAAAATGCGTGGATGCATTAAATGGATGACAGGGCGTTTTTGCGCCTACAAAAAGAGCTCCACCAGCCCATTCTGTGACTCGCATTATTACAGCAGCAGCCATAGTCACACATTAGTGGATAATTACTAATGCTCCAAAAGTCAGAAATCCCCTTGGGCCCTTTTAGAGGGAGTGACTGCTAGGTGGCTAATGCCAGGCATCCCTACATGTGTGCATATGTGGATTCGAGAGCACATTTGGTGTATGACGCACTGAGGGTTTGCAGTTCAAGGCAGCAGTTGGGGCCTTCATAGGTGCAGCAGCTAGTTGCCTTCACTGGCAACCTCTACCAGGGTCCACCAAGGATTTGGGGCGACGCTTGAACCAGCCTATAAACTGAGGGAGCTGGAATATTGATGGAGCATCTGAAGAGGCTTCTTGTCCTTCGTCAGACTTGCCTCCAGTCTTCGAAGCCACACCATCGTGTATGCAGCTCCACAAGCAACGTGGTTCTGAGCCTAAGTTGATTGACAAGGCTAGTTGCTTCTCACCGTTCATGAGATCGCTCCCGGACCAGGGGGGCAACTGCCGTCTGAGATCTCCTTGTGCCTGCATCTCCTTCCCACTCTTGAGTCGCTTCAACTTTTGAGGCTTCACTCTCATGCCACCATGTCGGGGAGACCATGTCACGAAATGATTTTTAGGCCTAGAATGTATTAGGCTAGAATGATCAAATGTAATAATTAGAAGGTAGGCTAGGTAGGTTCAAATGGCTAAATGCCATGTTGATAATGTATTGGATATGTAATTGATTAATATAAATGGAGCACTCACACATGTAGGTTCTAGGTTAGGAATGGGTAGGAATGCATGGGTATGCATTTATAAATGGTAGGCATAAAGTGTCATAGCCTAACGGTAGAATAATGGGGTATTCCCAAGGGATAGATCCCAAGAGGCATGAGGTTGTGACCTCTCGTATGCATGGGGTGTGTGCATGAGGCATTAGGCATTCATATGTGGTATGTGGAATGGTTGGAGCATCGTGGTTGTCAATAGCAAAAATACTCACGTGGGCACTCCTTCCATCCCATTTGGAGGGCCAATGCTTCTCACATTATGCATCATTCTTCCACACATGTGCATCCTCCAACAAGTTCGTGACAAGTGGTATTAGAGCAGTGATTCTTTGATTGTGTGGACTTGTCATGTGGAAGCTGTTACAAATGTCGACATCAACATAACACCATCAAGCCAATAAACATTCACTCAATAACCATTCTCCAGGGAGCTTCCTTTCTCTTTCGTAGTGTCAATTTTGTGAGAAAACAATAAAAGAAAGAAACAACGGTCAGTCTTGTTCTTTCTTAGGATTTGTTTACTAAAAGAATTGGAGGACTTGCCAAGTCTTTCCCTAATACTTTGTCGTGAGGTGGTTTTTTAGTGGGCGGTTGGGAGTTGCCATTGCAACGGGATCCTTACATTTTCAAATTAATCTCCGCACCAATTGCCTTGCTCTGTCGTCTAAGCTCAGACCTGAAGGTTGTAGCACGAGTAGTCTCGCGTGGTCGTCGCCTATTTAAGGCCGCTCTCCTTGGGACATGTGTCTTAGCAGCTAGCACCTTCTTTAAGGCACATAGCCTACGTGGTGTCATTGTGCACAGCGCGTAGGTTGGGAGTCGTAGGCGTGGTGCATGGCGTGCTGCGAGTAACGTTGGTCCTTGCAATCTTACCACGTGTCGATGTCGCCAGTTGCCTTTGCATCTGTCGCCGTGTTGGTAATCTGTCCCTTGCCAGTCGTTGACACTCTACCTTGCAAGCTCACCAGTCTTCGCCTTTGTCCTTGCAATCTCACCACGTGTCGGTACTCTACCTTGCAAGCTCGCTAGTCGTCGACTTTGTTCCCTTTGCCGTTGCGCTGACACCTTTGTCAGCCTGTAGTTGCCAGTCGTCGTCGTCACGCCATAATCACCTCCTCTCCCTTTCTCTAAGTACCTACTACCCTTCTCCCCCCCCCCCTTGCAGTTCAAAGAAAAAAAAAAGAAAAGAAAAAAAAGAAAAGGTTAAAAAAAAGGTTAGAAAAGAAAAGAAAAGAAAAGAAAAGAAAAACCTTGAAGCAAGTGATCGACATTGATCAAAATTAGCTAAGTTGCCTAGGCACATAGGAGGATAGAGCTTGGAAGTAGATTAGTAGGAGGAGGTGGAAACAGGATGGTGAAAGTTTCCTATTGGATTAGGCATAGGAGGACAATTATGATCAAAGATAATGTTTGAAGGCTAAGTCATTCTCTTAGGTTGGGTTGATGAGCCAAGGTAGTACTTGGGCTCTTTCCAAGCAAGAGGGTGCTAGAAGACATATTATGAAAATTAGTAGATGGTAACTTCCTTGCTAAGTATAGCAAGTGGGGTCCTATACATGGCCATAGGTCTTGTGACCTTAATTTAGACTTGGATAGTTGAGTAGTATCTAGGATATTGAAAATAGTGATTCATTTGGAATGATCACTAAAAGGCTCCATAGTCCTACCTAGGTGTTGGACTAGGTGGTGGATATGTAAGCGCTTAGTAAGGTTTAGTGACCTTAGGTTTGGTGACCTTAGAGAGATCTCAAGTAATTGGTGAGTCATGGAGGCATGACTATGGGTGGATCCATAATTAAACTTGGTGGTCTAGAATGAGTACTCGAGCAAGATATGGTGATCTTGATCTTGTAAGTTTAGGCCTATCTTGTAAGTTTTGGGTCTGATTAACCTAAAACTAATGGTTCCAAGCTGGTTACTTGGAACTTGGACCAATGCGTGCATATGAGAGAGAGATTAGGAATTGGTATCTTATTGGAAAGGAAAAGTAGAACGGATCTGGATTCCTACTAACCCTAATGGATAAAGTTGAATTAGTCTTTGTAGGAATGTCTAAAGCAAAGGAGTACATGGACAACACAACATGAAAGATAAGTACTATGTCTTTCTTATTGATTTATTTGGAAATTTGATTTAAAGGAACATACAAATGTTGGACTTGTTTGGCAAGAGTACCAAACATGAAGATGGAAGATTAGGTGGAATTAAGAGTCGGAACATAACGAACTTGGGAGGTATGCTTCCTCCTCTACTATCGGGAATAATGGTCAACCTTGTCCTCACCTTGAATTGGTATAGTAGACTTATCACCAATGCAGATATTACTTGACCGCCATTGAAGGTTTTGGAACTGCTCTTGAGAAGGAGTCATGTGCCTTGAAGTACCTCTGTCCACAATCCACTCCCGATACTCAATTACAGTGTGACTTATTGCCTCCTTACTCGAAGAAAATGGAACAAACGTTGGAGTTCTCATGGTTGCAGCTGAGGGACTGGTACCTTTCTCATGGCTCCACTTAGGGCACTTTCTCCAATAGTGTCCCTTCTTGTCACAGTGGTTACAGCCTCGATTTGCCTTCAAGGTCTCACGATTTGCATCATACTTCTTTGCTAAGGACTTCCCCTTACCCTTGTTATTGTGCCCTTTTACCTATGCGGCGGCCAAGGCTTCCGATCCTTCGCCTTGTGGAGGGTTAGCGAACTGCTCCTCTCGGTTCAGCTCATCAGCACAAGCTCCTCTTAGGTGAGAGTGTTAAATCTCCCATTGGTAATGAGGGAGGAGTTGAATGTTGAGTACATCACGGAAAGATGGGACAATAAAATGATGGTTGTATCCTCTAACAATATCTCTTTCCCAGCTTGGAGGACTTCTTGTTGAAGAGCTTATAGCTTATTGTTGTGCTCCCACATGGTTGTTGTCGACTTTGTGGGGTTCAGTAGAGAGACACCAAATGCTCCCAAATTCCTTTGGCTAGTGTGAGATATCCTTTGATCTATTTCAATCCTTGAGAGGGCTTTGCGCAATTGGTAGACACTTCAGTTTATATTGGCAAAAGGCCTCAGATGGGAGCTCCATGATTGACCAAGATTGGGGATTGTGTCACCTAGGATACAAGCGACAGGAGGTCAATGGGTGTTTTGGAAAGGGTTACTGTTTTGAAATGAAAAGATTTGTGTGTCGGATGTGTCGGATCTTAACTTCAAGATTCTCTGGGAGTATCATGATGTACCTAGTGTCGGACACCCAGGTGCACACAATACTCCGTATTTGGTGAAGAATACTTTCTATTGGCTTATTACATAGTAGATTCTTGGATTTGTCAAGCGACAAAGTCTAAAGCCTATCAAGTGTTGGATTATTACATTAGTTGCAAATCCCACATAAAAAATAGAAAAGTATTTCCATGACTTCTGTCATTGTTAGCAAGTCAATTGGCTCAATTGTTCGTTGACCAATTGTTTAGGCTGTATGGTTTGCCAATTGACGTAGTCATTGATAAGGACTCCAGTGATTTTTGGATACTTGTCTTTGACAAGTTATATATCATCTCAATTTGATTTTCTCTGAACATCCACAGATGATCAAGCAGAAAGAGTAAACTAGGTATTGGAATATATGCTTCGTGCATATGTTTCCAAGAGACAATCTTCATGCATGATAGAATTTGCTTATAATAGTGCAAAGCATGCAAGTGCCAATTTTAGTTCTTTTATGCTTATGTAAGGCTTCCAACCTAAGTCACTAATAATGGTAGGAATTAAAGGAATCAAGAATGATGTGGCAATAACATTTCTGCAAGACATGCATGAGATGTTTCACCTCGCCAAGGAGATTAAAAGTGCCCCAGCTTGGGACATATTTTATTCTAATAGACATGGTTCATCGAGGGAACTTCTTTGAAGGAACGATGGTATATTTATGCATGTGCTTCATGTTACTCATCACTTGAGGAGAAATTGAGGAAGATGATGGATTGGCATTGATGCATGATTCACAATTGTGCCAAGTTTTTCAGGTCCTTCTAGTCCATGATCCCCATCATTTGAATTTGGCTTGACAATTGCGATTGAACCAAGTCATATGATTGCAACATTGTTAACGTCGAATGCGTGTTGTGACTATTGGTTTGGCTCTTTGTCCTATGGCTCTTTGTTCGTTTTATAGGGCAATTGTCTTTTCCAATTAAACAACAGAGCATTGAGTGGATGCGAATTGATAGTGTATATGGAGAGTGTGAGGGTAGAACGCACAACTCAAAGCAAAGTGAATGCTTAAAGAGAGATGGAAGAACAGTTAATACGAATTGATAGTGTATACGAAGAGTGTGATGGCAAAACACACAACTCAAAGCAAAGGGAATGCTCAAAGAGAGATGGAAGAAAAGTTTGTACTTCAAGATGCATTTCTAGTACTTAGCCTAGGATGCGAATAGCGTTGCTTGTAGAGTCTTGCACTCCACACATCCGAGTATATCTATGTTGAACGACCCTAAAACCTAGGAGTTTAGATCCTTATTGTTAGAAGAGCAGGCGCCCTTACTTTGTATCGGTCCAAGCTGTTAGACTTTGCTCGGAAGTATCCTTTGTGCAAGGTTGTTGACGACGTCCTTAGTTTGGTGGATTGACTCGTTGTCAATTAGTGTAATGACACGAACCTTGGTGATCGTGTCGGTTGTGTGTCTTTGACTCCCTTCGTTGTATAGTGTTGCTTCCTTTGTTGACTTCGCTCATACCTGCCCTCCTTAGGAGCTTCGTTTGGCCACTCCGTCCTTCGGTCTGTAAGCTCCCTCGGGTGAAGATGAGGGTTCAACATTTGTTCCACCACCATTTTGAGACAGGTCCTCATGGCTCTAATCTGCCAAGTCTACTTTTGGCCTTGTCATTGTGTTTTGCCTCACCTTGGTGGCGTTGCTCTGTTATGGACTTAGTGCTGGATTTACTTGTGTGTCCTGAGACTCTGTTGACCACAACCGCTAGTTGAGTCGTTAGGGTGAGCAATTAAGGCAAGGAGCAAGTCCAGTCATTTGAGTGTGGCATGGGTTGTGGGAGCAAGGCTTGGCATGCGACCTTGAGGGCTTTGTGTTCGGCTTCTTGCTTGGCATTGTTTCTATCATTGTTTTTTCGTTTATGAATTTACTGTTTGCTTTGGTTGCACATCCTATTGCTTCGTTGGTCTGCTTGTCAAGTTTTGCAGGATGGGCAGCAAGGCAAGCAATAAGTTCAATGATGTGGCCTCCTGATAGAGTTTGCATGGGGCTCAAAATCTATGGTAGTGAATGGGGAGGAGCTTGTGCTTAGTGTGGAGATTTGTTAGCACTGGCTCTCCTAGAGACAGTGCTTTAGGATTGAGTTGAGGGGAGTTTTGTGATTATTCTGAGTTTTTTCATTCTTTTCTAAAATTCCTAGCTTTTTGGACTCGTAGTTTAAGTCTTTCCTTTCTCCTGTGAACATTTTGCTGCATCTGCAACGGAATCAGTCCGTGATTGCAGTAATATCTTGACAAGGTTAAACTTGAAGCTTTGTTGGCCCAGATTTACCGACACCATCACATCGCAGTTAGACCCAATGGTGGGGAAGAGAGGAAACGAGTCTTCAATAGGGCTAGAGCTAGTGCTTTAGCCAACATCCTCCATTGTGAAGAAGACCGTTCCCTTAGGTACATCATATTTGCAACCCAATGTTGCCCCACGGGCTTGCAAACTATTGTTCATCGGACAATCATTGCAGATGAAGAGGCATCCAGTTTTAGAATGCAAAGCGAGGGAGATAAGATCTATCCCTGGCAACCAGAAAGGGGGGACAGGCCTTGCAGCAGCTAAACGTATGGCCACCGTGCCCCCAAAATCCCCTGTAGAAACGTTGGTGTTCCCATCTCTGCTGAAGCTCAAGATTGTCAGTTTGAAGTAACTCACACAGGTTAAGTGCCCTATCGAGTGCCAGCCTGCGGTTAGCGGGAGCAAGCATTGCACAGACTGTTCTTGTTTTTTGTTGCGAAGACCCGGATTGAAGGATTTCTTCTATTTCGCTGGCAAATGCTCTCGATATGATGGATTGGAATAGAGTACTATTGACGCCTTTGAAATCTTCCGGAACAGCTGAGTGGACGAAATGCCAAGCCTCCAGCCACTGCAGTTGGCGATTTCCTCCAACGTCACTATCCAGTCATCCTGTTTGAAGTGCATGAAGGGATTTTCTGTCCTCCATGGGGATGCAAAGATCATGCTCCTGGATTTTCTGTCCTCCATGGGGATGCAAAGATCATGCTCCTGGATTTCTTGGATTTCTTCCTCAGCCTTCTAGACAAGCAATCAGGCCTGCCCACCACCAAGATCAGAAGCACTAAGAGGCCCCCTATCACAAAGGTTACTGAGAGCATCGTGCTACTGACCGATTGGTTAATGGCATTGTTAATGCTAAAATTTGAGTATCTTAAGACGGAACATCAGCAATTCGTCACCCCATTTAGCCTCAAATCACGTTCACAAAATCCATGAAGCTGGGCATGGAAGAAAGAACGCATGTTTGTCAACGATCCCACGGCCCAGCCGATTCACTCCCACATCGGGGTCGATAATTGAACGAGTTAGAATTTCCATTATCATGAACAAAACCTATGCCATGGCTTTCATCCTTCGTTTGGGTTGCAAGCATATCCACCATTGACGGAGGACATATTTTCACAGCTCTACCAAAAGATAAGTACGATGACTAACGGACACTGCACTCATAAATACGGTAAATAACCGCTTCAAGTATGTATGATCTCTCATTCCCACAAATGTATCATGATTCATGCTCCACGTTCAAGTCTCTAGGTGCCGTAAGAGCGTGTGCTTTTGGCAAACACGGCAAAGCAGATGAGGTCCGAAATCCACTGCCTTGCTCAGAGCTCGTTTTGTTGAAAGTTTGCAAGTTAAGCCCGTGTACTCGGCATTCAACTATCCGTGCAAGCAGGGACAAGTAAGAAGGATAGGTATGATCCCAGGCCTTATGCTCACAAATCTGCAGACCATTTGAAAACCATGAAGGCATTCTTTGGATGTGTGAGCACCTCAGAAGACTTGCTAGAGTTGATTTTGTTTGGCATGACAGCGTTTACATCGCTCAGCACAATGACGAGGAAGTTCATTTAACCACAAAGCATTTAGCGTGCATCTATGGTAAAGCCAATGACATCTTTGTGTTTCTTGTAACTCCTACCATGGCAGTTCAAGCTCAACTCCCTTCGAATGCACTTTTGACAGATTGGCGCAACAGATTCGTTCATCGATTCCTTTGCCTACATGACAAGCGATTATTTGGCTCTTAAAAAACAGTTCCTTGGATTTCATTTTGTATGTTCGATCCTTCAAAGAGACGGTTCGCTCACCTCTTTTTGTGTTCTTTCTTTCGAGCACTATGTGGGTAGCCCAATAATGCCTTAGCACCGGGGCAATTTGATGAGGGATAGTTGTTCCTAGAGAAATTTGTGTAGAAGTGCTTGTAAGTGCTACGACAATATCATTACTATCCCTCCTAAACTTCTACCATGGTGGTTTAACCATGTGTGGGCTTACCCAAGAGCCTTGGTGTTAGGCAAGTGGCATTCTTGTTTCCCATCAGGAGACAAATAGATCAGCATGCTTGCCAAAGATTGCAATCCGGTATTCATATCAGGCACGTGTGTGTCAGAGATTGCAATCCGGTATTCATATTGCCTATCCATTGCAAATGGAATGAGGGGCACATGGTTGCCGGGAGTTGGCTTGACCCTATAATAAATGCGGGCACATGGTCCAATAGCAAGGAATGCAGGTTCACACAGATGTGGTAGCTCTTGATTGCCTATCCCTGCCTGCCTGTGCAGTCACATATGCATGGTCAGGCAATAGATAGTCTTTTGATTGCATTCTATTGAGCAAATGGACGCCACCTCAGCTCCAACCTGCTGGATGGAGCAAAAAATTTGATCATGTGTCCTAGGTGAGACTAAGGTCCTATTGGATGTGGAGAGAGTTTGACGTGATGTCAAAGGACTATGAGAATGATGCATCTGTAGTGAAAGTGTTGGAGGAGGAGAATGTGTGCATCTGCAAAAGCTGGCACGCGGGGTTCTAGGCTCAATGATTTCTTTAACCAGGTGGGGAAGCAAGGAGAGACTCACCTCTAGCCATGTACATGAGTCGATTTTGTATGGGGTTTTGAAACTATTGAAATGCTGGTATGGTCCTTGAAGGGGAAAACATCAAACTTGTGCATGTTTGTCCGCATGTGTGCTCGCTTCCAACTTCAAGTACTTTGGTTTCTTTATAGTGTAATTTTCCAATAGATTTTCCTTCCAATTGTTGATATTTTAATTCTAGTTAGAGGAGATGCTCGATCAAAAATCTAGGGTGAAGGATTTCATTTTTACGTCGAAAGGAAAAGGCTCACTTTATCATTGAATTTCTTATCCATTTTTTTGCAACCTTAGGATCATGTTCCATAAATTTCTCATCCATGATCTCAACATTTTTAATTGGTTGCTAAACATAGAATTATCTTTTTGACATACAACAGCTGTGAGTTTAAGGACGATCATTCTGTTTTCCTAGGGCACTCGCAATAGGAAAGGTGGATTTACTTTTGTCTACGTCTGTTGAGTTGAGAAATGTTACGATAGATTATTTCTCTAGTGGATGTTGTGGCTCAAGGTAGGCAATCTTAGATGTTGAAAATATGCTTAAAGGTTATGCGTCTTGTTGAACCTTGGGAATCTGGCAAGTGTATCATAATATGTCCTACTCCATTGAAGGTCACTTACGATGATGAACTTAATGGCAGAGGGGAATAATTATGAGGGCTGTAGCAGTGAGGAAAGGGTAGAGATTTTTTTGTAGTATGGGTTTTAGATATCGATTGGTCATAGGGTTTTGGAACCTTTATGACATGTTGGTTACATTAATTGTTCATCGCCCTTTGGATTTCTCGAGGGCCGGTTTCATTACTAGATGGTTGAAAGTAAAAGATTTATTTTAGAGTTGATCTATGTATCTAACCAAGGACAAATATTGGATGGTACTTGTCAACTTCCACATGATGGATTATATATATTGTAAGTTTAAAATGTGATACTATTATCAATTCTTATGGCCTTGAATATTTTGGCCTTGTTTGCCTTTTGAATATCATTTACTTTTTATCAGCCTTGTCCATTTCTTTTGGGCAAGCCTTATGAATTTCATTCACCTTGTTTGACTTGTATATGCTTTTCGACTTTTTTGGCTTGTATGTGCTTGCTTTTCAAGCCCGCTCCAATGTGGCTATAAATTAATTCCAATTTGAGATCTCCTACAAACAATTTATCCAAGCCTTGCTTCCATTAGCATGCCTCCAAGCCTTGCTTCCATTTGCGTGCTTCCAGGTTGTAATCGTTTCACCAGAGCACTGCAGGGCGGGTATTGTGATCATTTCTTGGTGGTAAGAATCTTGTGCCTTGAAGCGGTTTAACAAGCTTCGTGTCATGCTTACCCTCCCATTATTAATCTTGGCAACGTACAAGCTCAAATTAGCACTCTGTTGCATCGTCTCTTTGGACATCTACTTTCCATGAATCATTTTTTTGACCCATCAAATTGTTGAGTTGCTTGCTTGGATTATAGACAATGTTGTCTTCTTTGTGGCTGTGAAGAATCAATCCGCCTGAATTGTTTAGCTCCTTGGTTGAATTATAGATCTCATTGCCTTCTTTGTGACTATTAAGAGTCTCATCCAACAGGGACGAACAAGCTCCAGAGAGCTCTCAAAAGAATGGTAGCTAGGGAGAGGGGATATAACTCCATGAAAGCAGGGGTTCCTTACTTTGAGGTAGCATCTGATGACTCATCGACCTTCAAGCAGAAGTATGATATTCCCTTGCTTCGAGCTTGTAGGACAAAATTCTAAGCCATTCAAGTTCTTGCCCAAGCTTGCTACAGAGCTCCACTCTCTTGAAAAGGGTCATTCCTAGCCTTGACATTCGGCTAGTTAGCGTTGGCAATGGCCTCCCAGAGGAGGAGAATAGTAGTAGCAAGCCACCTCCCAATGAGGCGGAGCAGATCACAAACATGATTTCCCTGAATAAGCAAGTTGCTCCGTCGATAAATGTTTGCCAGAGTTTTGCACGAGAGCAACCCTCCTGTGACTTGCCTCACTCGGATATGCATCTCAATTATGTGTAGGACTTGGCCAATGGCTATGGCATATCCATAATCACCTTCTAGACTTAGTCTGTAGCGAGCTTTGCATCTAGTGTCATGGTCGCCAATAGTTACATGTAGCTCCCATCAGTGTCATTCCTCCTTTTCATGTTGAGGGTTGAGACCTATTTAGCCATACCTTTTCATCCTGCTATTGTAGCCCATCATACGTTGCACAAGCTTTTTGATACGTAGACTTTTCAAGGCTCTCTAGCTTCACCTTCCTCGCTTGATCTCCCAAGAATTCTTCCCTTACAAAAGGTAGCGTCATGAACATGTTTCGATAGTGGATGAAGCACTAGCCATACATGAATTTGGAGGGGTGGAAAAGCAAGTGGGAAGGAGCAGGCGTAATGAGAAACAATTGCTTCTCATCTGTTATATCTTAGGATTTGTGAGCTAGAGACTCCAGCCATCGATGTTGCTCGAACCACTCTCAAACTTGGCTTAGATATCAACTCCCACCTATTCTAGATCTGTGCCCAAGCAAGTCTCTTTGCACCCTTTGATTTTGGCCTGTTATTCCCCTCGCAACTCTGCGTTCACCTCATTCACCTCAATGAACGTAACAGAGGACTATTCTACCTCCACTTGAAGTATTCTTGGGATACAGGTGCTGGGAACGATGTTCCTTAATTCTTTCTCCTGAGAGGATCACCAGATCTAGAAAGATACCAAGCCTACAAGATAGACAAGGGGTAGGAGTCATAGTAATTAGAATGATCTGTAGTAGTTTTTAGTCACACAAAATTCCACCCACTGTCTACATGAAACTAGGCTACAAAAGTTGTAGACAGTAGGCGTCAAGAGAGAAAACAATCCTACGCAAGATTCTCAAGGCCCTCGCTTCACACAAAGCTGCTTCAAGCTCTTGTTGTTCATGACCTTGCTTCTCAAAGACTTTGCTAGTAGCTTCTCGCATTCGGGCTCCTTGCAACACCATGTTCGTCTTGTCTCTCAAAGCTTTTTTGAGGCTTTCTATACTATTGGACCTCCTAAGTACGTAGATTGATACGTTGCATGATTGGCCTGTGTATGAGGTTAGATAATTAAAAAAATAATAATAAATATATGATTTTGCTAGTTGTAAATGTTTTTTTTTCTAAAGATAATTTTTAAGACAATAAGAAAAAAAGAATCGTGGAATGTTTTGGTTGTAGTCAGCTTTTGTGTATCCCATCTGCTTTGGGGTATCATCGTCGTAAGGGTTTGCTCGAATGATACATGGGATTCGCAAAAAGCCGATCAATGAATGTGCCCATTCTCTTTCATTAAATATTTTGTTATAGAGAGCGTTTTGGTACCATCTGCTTCAAGATAAATTTGAAAGGGTTTCCTTAGATAACGCATGGGATTTAACTGTCATTGTATATGTATGGTGAAGTGTACTTTTGAATACTCCTAAGTGATGACATGTACTGGTTTCCTATGTACTAATAACAGATCCTGAAGATGAATGTGCCATGCAGAATTCAGAAGTTGAGGACGAGTTACTGTATGCGCCTGAAGCCGTTGCTTCGAAAAAAGGAAAAAAAATGCAATCCAAAAAGCTATTTGCTAGAAAAGCCAATTCGCCTTTAAAAAAAAGCCGCTTGCTAGAAAAGCCGGCTCGCCTGAAAACTGTTGTGTGCTTGTTGAAAGGGCTTTATGCCAGCCAAACGGGCTTTACGCCTGCCAAATGGGCTTTATGCTTGCCTAACGGGCTTTATGCTTGCCTAACAGGCTTTATGCCTATCAGTGAAAAGATCGTTGTTTAATGAGACTGGAAAAGGAAAAAAAAGTCAAATAAAGCCCAATTGCCATCAACACTTTGCATAAAACTACTAGTCTAGGTGAAATCAGTTATAAAACCTTCATTGTTTTAGCTATTTTATGTTCTCTTTACTAAGGTATGCACGGCTTCTAGGACATCAAAGTGATTCATTTAAAACTATAAAGGCAGCCCTGTTGATAGATTTATTCTCTTTTAAGGAAAAAAAGGCGAGCCCGGTGTTCAAAACAACAACAATTGACCCAAACAAATCAATTGATAACATCTTGCACAAATAGAACTTAAGCCGTGTCATGTATTATGGTTACACACACCAAGCGATTGTTTATTTGACGCAGTTGCGTTCCTGTTAAAAAATGGGATGACCTCTGAATAACTATAGACTATAACAATCCAATTTTTTGTTTCGAACTTGCACAACAATGACCAGCACACAATAAACTGTTTCAACACATATTTGGATTTGAACTTCATATGTGAACAACATGGAGTTAAAACACATGACGAATACCTTACATGAATGAGTGTTCTGATATCACACGGTGGTCTCTGGGGAGATAGATTTGCCATTGCATGGCTTTCAAAGTTCCTTTTAAGACCAATTCAAGTATGGTCACATGTAGCTAGAAAGATATGTATGTAGTCTGGCAATGAAAATGTATCGACCCCATCACGAATCTTGTATGATGACAGTTCTATATACCCTTACTGCTTTGAGCCAATTGTTGAAACGATAACTCAATATGATGATGAAGTTGTAATTCTCGTAGCAACTACAGGCCCAAATCTTGCACCTAGTGTTGAAAACCAACACTCAATTAATGCTATCCTGCATTATCAACATAACCTCGGTGATTGTTTACTCAATACAATAAAGTACTTAGTTGATACTATTGGATTCTAATATTATCTATGTTGCTTTAGCCTGAATTCTCACAACATCTCTCTCTTTTTTGATGCATGTTCTCAATGCAAATAAGATTCAAAATTAGTAGTAGAGATGCCACATGGGATGCAAGATTGAAGGATGATATTTCATATGATTGTCGTCCATGACACAATATTGTTTACGTTGCAACCAAGGCTGAGTTACGAGCTCTTGTGAGCATAGTCTTATTCATGTATTTGTTGGGCTTCAATTCTTAAAAGGCACAAATTTTTACACATCACCAAGGCAATAATAAAACACAACCTTTTATATTTGCAGGGAGGATCGGGTCTTGATGGGCCTTGTGTCGTGTCATAGATGAGGAATCATATTTAGTAGAGGCCAATGAAGTGGGATTTAGAGATGCTTGAAGGGGGTGATGAAGAAGAAGCAAAGAGCTCTTATGGATACAAGGCTCAATTAGAAGAGGATCCAGGACCTCTTAAAGAAGAACTGAACGTGCATGCTAAAAATGAGGTAGATGCTTATGCTAAAGAAGAGGAAAAGCAAGTGATTGTTGTCTCTGTGCCACCATGGACTTAGGTAGAATAGAATGTGTGTGTAGAGTAGCGACAAAGCTCCGCTTGTACTTGCATAAGGCTAGAAATAATCCCTCTTAGAAATCCAACTTGCATTTTCTACATGTAAGTTCTACATACGATTCCTACATGCAACTCCTACATGTGAGTTCTACATGTGAGTTCTACATGCAACTCCTACATGCGAGTTCTACATGCGAGTTCTACATGCCACTCCTACATGCGAGTTCTACATGCAACTCCTACATGTGAGTTCTACATGCAACTCCTACATGCAACTTCTATATGCAAGTTCTACATGTAGAGAGAGAATGCGTTACAATTCCTACATGCAGAGAGAGAAGCTCTCCAACTTGTATAAATACCCCATAATGGCATGAAGCCCACACTCTTTAGAACATTGTGTTGAGTTCTACTTTGGTATTCCAAGCAATTGTCTCAAGTGTCCATGCTTCCTTGCACTCCACATCCAAAAGCATGTCCTAACCTTGCAACTCCTCCCCAACTCCTCCTCCCGTCTCCTCCAACCTTGCAACCCATCCTCTCCTTCTCCCTCTTCCTCCTCCTCCCCCTCCCTTCTCCTCCTCCTTCCTCCTCCTCCTCCCTCCTCCTCCTACCTTCCCCTCCTCCTCCTCCCTTCCCCTCCTCCTCCTCCCTTCTCCTCCTCCTCCTCCTCCTCCTCCTCCTCCCTCCTCTCTCTTCTTTCCCCTATGCTCTTACACCTTCTTCCTCTCCCACTCCTGTGCTCCCCCTAAACCCTTAGCTCCTCAACCCTTAACCTCCATGATCTACAAGGGAGACGAGTTCTCCACCATGTAGCCTACCCTGAATCTTGGATCCTCCTTTCAACCCTGAAACCTCTTCTAAACTTTGGAACCTCCTTCTAAACCTTTGAACCTCCTTCTAACCCTTGAATCTCTTCTAAACTCTGAAACCTTCTTCTAAACCTTGGAACCTCCTTCTAAACCCTATAACCCCCAATGAAGACGAAAGCCTTTATTATCTCAACCATGATGATACACGTTCCTTTTACACATGCATGCACTATGTTTGCTTACCACACCTAAGCCTACGTCTCTCACTAGAACACGACTCGAGGTCCTAAGCTACACGTATACTACAAATGACAACCCCGATATATCTGTAGGTGACAAAAAGCCTCGGAACCTTGCATACTGAGAATACCATGCTCTTCCCGCAGAAGCCGTGTGAAAGAGCCAACATTTGGCATCACTGCCAGGGAGACTAGCATCTCAAGTAATGAGTAAAACATACGTAGGTATGTGTAAAAAACAAACTACTTCGAACTTTCATGAACATAACACTCAAGGGCAAGGAGAGTAAAATTTTTTCCATTTGTAGCCAAACATATCAACCCCAAGCATCAACCTTGGGTTACTACCTGAAGAAATTTTCTTTATTTCTAAAAAAGAAGCCACTTGATAAACATTCAGGCTAGGTAGTGGACACAAATGCGTAGAGCTTGCAATTTCAATCGTTTCACCTTTTTGCAGAAGAGCAAACCGAGCTATCCATAAAAAGTTACGGCTCGGGAAGAGTTTAGGGTTTAACCCTAAACCTAAGCCCATTTCCTATAAAAACCCACTCCACCCCCTCATTCTTCATCTTTCACATCTTGCCTCCATCCTCTTCCCCATTCTGAGCCCTACGCAAGACACTCCTCCCTCTCCATCGACCACCACCCTACTCCATCGACCACCACCCTACTCCCATCCTCACATGGTAAGTGACTTCGAGCCCAATCTCGTAGCGATAACCTTGCCATCCACCCACCGTCCATTGGTCCTCAAAAATCCCATTACATCGAGAAAGACTTGGAGAGCGTTCAGGTGACCACCTCTTCCTCCCTTTGGATTTCCATTAAATTTTTCCATCTGTCAAGTTTTTTGTTTTCTTCTTCTCTCTTTCCCCCCCCTCTCCACCACCACCACCACCACCACCCCCTCCCCCCTTCCCCCCTCCATCTCCACTACCCCTCCCATTTCCACCACCTCTTTCTTCCCTCCCTCCTCCCATTTCCACCACCTCTTTCTTCCCTCCGCCCCTCCCTCCCTCCCATTTCCACGACTCCCTTCCCCCTCCCCCCCTCCATCTCCACCACCACCACCTCCCCCTCCCCCCTCCCCCCCTCCCATTTCCACTACCCCTTTTCTCACCCCCTTCCCTCCACCCCCCCTTCCACTACCACCCCCTCCCCCCCTCCATCTCCACCACTCCTTTTCTCACCCCCTTCCCTCCACCCCCCTGTCCACCACCACCCCCTTCCCCCCTTCCCCCCTCCCATCTTCCCCCCTCCCCCCTCCATCTCCACCACCCCTCCCATTTCCACCACCTCTTTCTTCCCTCCCTCCACCCCCTTCCATCTCCATCTCCACCACCCCCTCCCCCCCTCCATCTTCCCCCGTCCCCCCCTCCATCTCCACCACCCCTCCCATTTCCACCACCTCTTTCTTCCCTCCCCCCACCCCCCTCCATCTCCACCATGCCCTCCCCCCCTCCCCCCCTCCATCTTCCCCCCTCCCCCCCTCCATCTCCACCACCCCTCCCATTTCCACCACCTCTTTCTTCCCTCCTTCCATCCCCCTCCATCTCCACCACCCCCTTCCCCCTCCCCCCCTCCATCTCCACCACCCCCTTCCACCACCACCACCACCACCTCCCCCTCCCCCCTCCCTCCCTCTCATTTCCACCACCCCTTTTCTCACCCCCTTCCCTCCACCCCCCCCTCCACCACCACCCCCTCCCCCCCCTCCATCTCCACCACGCCTCCCATTTACACCAGCTCTTTC